>NC_081304.1:67121972-67721972 GCF_030435805.1 Mustela lutreola | reverse complement strand
CTAACCATGACCCTAATAAGGACCCTGAACCTACACCTCATGCTGACCCTGAACCTAACACTAACCCCGACCCTAAACCAAACCCTAACCCTGACCTTACGCTGTCTAACCCTAACCCTAACCCTCACCATAACCCTACTTCTAACTCTAACCCAAACCCCAATCCCAAACCCTACCGCCAAAACATAACTGTGACACTGAACCGAACATTGACCCTATACCAAAGCCTGACCCTGAACCTGACCCTGGCCCTGACCTTTACCTGACCCTGACTCTGAACCTAATCCTAACCTTGACACGAACTCTGACCAGTACAGAGCCCTGTCCCTGACCCGAATGTGGACTTTAAACCAATACCTGAACCTGACCCTAAAAAGGACACTGGTGCTAAACTTCACCCTGACCCTGACCCAGACCATGACGATAACCTAACCCTGACCCTTACAGTGACCCCGACAATCAACTGAACACTAAACCTGACCCTGACTGTGAGACTGAACCTAACTCTGACCCTAAATGTAACCCTGACCCTGACACTAACATGGGCCCTCCCCCGAATCCTATCTCTGAACCTAACCCTAACGCTAAGCCCTAACCCTACCACGGACCCTGACCCTAACAAGTTCTCACCCTAACCGTCAACCTAACGCTAAACGTAGAACTAACCCTAAACATTAACAATAACCCTGACCCTATACCTGACTATGATCATAACCCTAACCCTGAACTTTGCCTATACCAGACCCGGACCCTAAACCTGACCCTGGCCCTGACCCTAAACCTAACCATGACCCTAACAATGACCACTACATAACCTTGTCCCTGACCCGAATGTGGACTTTAAACCAATACCTGATCCTGACCGTAAACCTGACACTGGCCCTAGACTTCACCCTGACCCAGACCCAGGCAAAGACCAGAAACCTAACCCTGACCCTAACAGTGACCCTGACCCTGAACCTAACACTAACCCTGACACTGAATGGGAGCCTGAACCTATCTCTAACCCTAAACGTAACCCTGACCCTGACACTAACACGGGCCCTGACCCGAAACCTAATGCTGAACCTAACCCTAAAACTAACCCCTAACATTATCCCTGACACTGACCCTACCCCGGTCGAACCCTAACCCGCAACCTACCTCTAACCCTAAACCTAACCCCACTTTAACAATAATCCTGACCCTCTCCCTGACCCTGATCATAACCCTAACTCTGAACTTTGCCTATGTCAGAACTTAACCTTAAACCTGACCCTGGCCTTGACCTTAATACTGACCCTAACCCTGACTGTAAACCTAACTCTGACCCAATCCGTGGTCCTGAACAGATTAGTAAACCTAAAGCTAACCCCGATCCTGAACCTACTCATGAAACAGAACCTAAACATAAAGCTGACCTTACCATGACCATGAACCTAACACTGACCGTGACCCTAACCCTGACACTAAACCTGTCCCAAACCTAACCCTGACCCTGACATGACCTTGCCCCCAAACCAAAACTTGAACCTGACCCTAAAACTGACCATGACCCTGAACCTGACCCTAAACCTAAGCATCAGCCTAACACTGACCCTGAGCCTGACTCTGACCGTAATGCTAACCCTGAACCTACAGTGATCCTGACCCTAAACCTAACTCCCTAACCCTGACCCCACCCTAAACCTTACGCTAACCCTGACCCCAAAGACGTCTAACCCTAACCCTGACCCTAAGTCATTCTTAACCCTAACCCTAACACTAACCTGGTCTAAACCCAGCTCTGTTCCCTCCAGCGGGGACAACAGCTGCACCCAGGCCTCCCAGGGCCTGGGGGGAGGCTGTATGGGGGTCACTGGATGGGCTCTGCATTGAGTGGAGTGTGAGCCTTGAGCAGCTTGGGGACCGGCGGCTCAGGGAGCTCCGGTGGAGCAGGAAGTTCGGTAAGGAGCCCCCAGGCAGTGGTGACCTCACTTCCTTGACGACAGAGCCCAACTGAATGGGAACCCACGTATCCATGCACCCCATTACAGAGAAAACCGCCGTGCCCAGCTCATTTCTAGGCACATCCCAAAGGAAGCGACATGTTCTCTGCTGTACTAAAGCCGAGAGGATGCAGGGAAAAGAGAGCTCGCCCGCCAGACACGTCCCCTCCCTGGCAGGTCATATCAGGTTTCCCCAACGCCGCAGGCCCTTTGGCTAATAAAATTAAAAGGTGACGCCAGGGGGCTCAGAGTCAGAGAGTCCCACACATCTTTTCCAATTGTGTAGCCCGAGGTCTCCTCCCTGTCTCTGTGTGTGTGTGTGTGTGTGTGTGTGCGAGTGCCTCTGGGTGTCTGTGTGACTGTGTGTAAAGAGGACCTTGCCATGCCATCTTGGGTGGAGATGCCCCAAGCAGGATCAGGCTGATGAGGGTTTAGATATCTGGTGGGCAAGTCATGTTCACACCCCAGTTTAAGGCTGCTTAAGTGGGATCGGGTGTAGGGTCTACACCCTTCTGCCCAGGGTTTATCCTGAGACCCAGAACGGATGGGTCTATGACCCAGGAGCGGGGCTAACCCTAACAGAAACCATTAACCCTGACCCTGACCCTGACACTGACTGTGAGCCTGCCCCAAAACCTGACCCAAGCCCTGACCCTGACTCTGAACCTGACCCTGACTGTGATCCTGACCTGAACCCTAAACCTAAACCTAAGCCTGACACTGACCCTGATGTGGACCCTGAACCTAAACCTAACTCTGACATTACCATAACCATGACTCAAACCTAACCCGGACCCTAACCCCACCCCTGACCGTGACAGTGTGCTTGACCCTAACCCTAAACCTAATGGTAACTCTAACCATGACCCTAATAAGGACCCTGAACCTACACCTCATGCTGACCCTGAACCTAACACTAACCCCGACCCTAAACCAAACCCTAACCCTGACCTTACGCTGTCTAACCCTAACCCTAACCCTCACCATAACCCTACTTCTAACTCTAACCCAAACCCCAATCCCAAACCCTACCGCCAAAACATAACTGTGACACTGAACCGAACATTGACCCTATACCAAAGCCTGACCCTGAACCTGACGCTGGCCCTGACCTTTACCTGACCCTGACTCTGAACCTAATCCTAACCTTGACACTAACTCTGACCAGTACAGAGCCCTGTCCCTGACCCGAATGTGGACTTTAAACCAATACCTGAACCTGACCCTAAAAAGGACACTGGTGCTAAACTTCACCCTGACCCTGACCCAGACCATGACGATAACCTAACCCTGACCCTTACAGTGACCCCGACAATCAACTGAACACTAAACCTGACCCTGACTGTGAGACTGAACCTAACTCTGACCCTAAATGTAACCCTGACCCTGACACTAACATGGGCCCTCCCCCGAATCCTATCTCTGAACCTAACCCTAACGCTAAGCCCTAACCCTACCAGGGACCCTAACCCTAACAAGTTCTCACCCTAACCGTCAACCTAACGCTAAACGTAGAACTAACCCTAAACATTAACAATAACCCTGACCCTATACCTGACTATGATCATAACCCTAACCCTGAACTTTGCCTATACCAGACCCGGACCCTAAACCTGACCCTGGCCCTGACCCTAAACCTAACCATGACCCTAACAATGACCACTACATAACCTTGTCCCTGACCCGAATGTGGACTTTAAACCAATACCTGATCCTGACCGTAAACCTGACACTGGCCCTAGACTTCACCCTGACCCAGACCCAGGCAAAGACCAGAAACCTAACCCTGACCCTAACAGTGACCCTGACCCTGAACCTAACACTAACCCTGACACTGAATGGGAGCCTGAACCTATGTCTAACCCTAAACGTAACCCTGACCCTGACACTAACACGGGCCCTGACCCGAAACCTAATGCTGAACCTAACCCTAAAACTAACCCCTAACATTATCCCTGACACTGACCCTACCCCGGTCGAACCCTAACCCGCAACCTACCTCTAACCCTAAACCTAACCCCACTTTAACAATAATCCTGACCCTCTCCCTGACCCTGATCATAACCCTAACTCTGAACTTTGCCTATGTCAGAACTTAACCTTAAACCTGACCCTGGCCTTGACCTTAATACTGACCCTAACCCTGACTGTAAACCTAACTCTGACCCAATCCGTGGTCCTGAACAGATTAGTAAACCTAAAGCTAACCCCGATCCTGAACCTACTCATGAAACAGAACCTAAACCTAAAGCTGACCTTACCATGACCATGAACCTAACACTGACCGTGACCCTAACCCTGACACTAAACCTGTCCCAAACCTAACCCTGACCCTGACATGACCTTGCCCCCAAACCAAAACTTGAACCTGACCCTAAACCTGACCATGACCCTGAACCTGACCCTAAACCTAAGCATCAGCCTAACACTGACCCTGAGCCTGACTCTGACCGTAATGCTAACCCTGAACCTACAGTTATCCTGACCCTAAACCTAACTCCCTAACCCTGACCCCACCCTAAACCTTACGCTAACCCTGACCCCAAAGACGTCTAACCCTAACCCTGACCCTAAGTCATTCTTAACCCTAACCCTAACACTAACCTGGTCTAAACCCAGCTCTGTTCCCTCCAGCGGGGACAACAGCTGCACCCAGGCCTCCCAGGGCCTGGGGGGAGGCTGTATGGGGGTCACTGGATGGGCTCTGCATTGAGTGGAGTGTGAGCCTTGAGCAGCTTGGGGACCGGCGGCTCAGGGAGCTCCGGTGGAGCAGGAAGTTCGGTAAGGAGCCCCCAGGCAGTGGTGACCTCACTTCCTTGACGACAGAGCCCAACTGAATGGGAACCCACGTATCCATGCACCCCATTACAGAGAAAACCGCCGTGCCCAGCTCATTTCTAGGCACATCCCAAAGGAAGCGACATGTTCTCTGCTGTACTAAAGCCGAGAGGATGCAGGGAAAAGAGAGCTCGCCCGCCAGACACGTCCCCTCCCTGGCAGGTCATATCAGGTTTCCCCAACGCCGCAGGCCCTTTGGCTAATAAAATTAAAAGGTGACGCCAGGGGGCTCAGAGTCAGAGAGTCCCACACATCTTTTCCAATTGTGTAGCCCGAGGTCTCCTCCCTGTCTCTGTGTGTGTGTGTGTGTGTGTGTGTGCGAGTGCCTCTGGGTGTCTGTGTGACTGTGTGTAAAGAGGACCTTGCCATGCCATCTTGGGTGGAGATGCCCCAAGCAGGATCAGGCTGATGAGGGTTTAGATATCTGGTGGGCAAGTCATGTTCACACCCCAGTTTAAGGCTGCTTAAGTGGGATCGGGTGTAGGGTCTACACCCTTCTGCCCAGGGTTTATCCTGAGACCCAGAACGGATGGGTCTATGACCCAGGAGCGGGGCTAACCCTAACAGAAACCATTAACCCTGACCCTGACCCTGACACTGACTGTGAGCCTGCCCCAAAACCTGACCCAAGCCCTGACCCTGACTCTGAACCTGACCCTGACTGTGATCCTGACCTGAACCCTAAACCTAAACCTAAGCCTGACACTGACCCTGATGTGGACCCTGAACCTAAACCTAACTCTGACATTACCGTAACCATGACTCAAACCTAACCCGGACCCTAACCCCACCCCTGACCGTGACAGTGTGCTTGACCCTAACCCTAAACCTAATGGTAACTCTAACCATGACCCTAATAAGGACCCTGAACCTACACCTCATGCTGACCCTGAACCTAACACTAACCCCGACCCTAAACCAAACCCTAACCCTGACCTTACGCTGTCTAACCCTAACCCTAACCCTCACCATAACCCTACTTCTAACTCTAACCCAAACCCCAATCCCAAACCCTACCGCCAAAACATAACTGTGACACTGAACCGAACATTGACCCTATACCAAAGCCTGACCCTGAACCTGACGCTGGCCCTGACCTTTACCTGACCCTGACTCTGAACCTAATCCTAACCTTGACACTAACTCTGACCAGTACAGAGCCCTGTCCCTGACCCGAATGTGGACTTTAAACCAATACCTGAACCTGACCCTAAAAAGGACACTGGTGCTAAACTTCACCCTGACCCTGACCCAGACCATGACGATAACCTAACCCTGACCCTTACAGTGACCCCGACAATCAACTGAACACTAAACCTGACCCTGACTCTGAGACTGAACCTAACTCTGACCCTAAATGTAACCCTGAACCTGACACTAACATGGGCCCTCCCCCGAATCCTATCTCTGAACCTAACCCTAACGCTAAGCCCTAACCCTACCAGGGACCCTAACCCTAACAAGTTCTCACCCTAACCGTCAACCTAACGCTAAACGTAGAACTAACCCTAAACATTAACAATAACCCTGACCCTATACCTGACTATGATCATAACCCTAACCCTGAACTTTGCCTATACCAGACCCGGACCCTAAACCTGACCCTGGCCCTGACCCTAAACCTAACCATGACCCTAACAATGACCACTACATAACCTTGTCCCTGACCCGAATGTGGACTTTAAACCAATACCTGAACCTGACCGTAAACCTGACACTGGCCCTAGACTTCACCCTGACCCAGACCCAGGCAAAGACCAGAAACCTAACCCTGACCCTAACAGTGACCCTGACCCTGAACCTAACACTAACCCTGACACTGAATGGGAGCCTGAACCTATCTCTAACCCTAAACGTAACCCTGACCCTGACACTAACACGGGCCCTGACCCGAAACCTAATGCTGAACCTAACCCTAAAACTAACCCCTAACATTATCCCTGACACTGACCCTACCCCGGTCGAACCCTAACCCGCAACCTACCTCTAACCCTAAACCTAACCCCACTTTAACAATAATCCTGACCCTCTCCCTGACCCTGATCATAACCCTAACTCTGAACTTTGCCTATGTCAGAACTTAACCTTAAACCTGACCCTGGCCTTGACCTTAATACTGACCCTAACACTGACTGTAAACCTAACTCTGACCCAATCCGTGGTCCTGAACAGATTAGTAAACCTAAAGCTAACCCCGATCCTGAACCTACTCATGAAACAGAACCTAAACATAAAGCTGACCTTACCATGACCATGAACCTAACACTGACCGTGACCCTAACCCTGACACTAAACCTGTCCCAAACCTAACCCTGACCCTGACATGACCTTGCCCCCAAACCAAAACTTGAACCTTACCCTAAAATTGACCATGACCCTGAACCTGACCCTAAACCTAACCATCAGCCTAACACTGACCCTGAGCCTGACTCTGACCGTAATGCTAACCCTGAACCTACAGTGATCCTGACCCTAAACCTAACCATGAACCTATCCCTAACCCTGACCCCACCCTAAACCTTACGCTAACCCTGACCCCAAAGACGTCTAACCCTAACCCTGACCCTAAGTCATTCTTAACCCTAACCCTAACACTAACCTGGTCTAAACCCAGCTCTGTTCCCTCCAGCGGGGACAACAGCTGCACCCAGGCCTCCCAGGGCCTGGGGGGAGGCTGTATGGGGGTCACTGGATGGGCTCTGCATTGAGTGGAGTGTGAGCCTTGAGCAGCTTGGGGACCGGCGGCTCAGGGAGCTCCGGTGGAGCAGGAAGTTCGGTAAGGAGCCCCCAGGCAGTGGTGACCTCACTTCCTTGACGACAGAGCCCAACTGAATGGGAACCCACGTATCCATGCACCCCATTACAGAGAAAACCGCCGTGCCCAGCTCATTTCTAGGCACATCCCAAAGGAAGCGACATGTTCTCTGCTGTACTAAAGCCGAGAGGATGCAGGGAAAAGAGAGCTCGCCCGCCAGACACGTCCCCTCCCTGGCAGGTCATATCAGGTTTCCCCAACGCCGCAGGCCCTTTGGCTAATAAAATTAAAAGGTGACGCCAGGGGGCTCAGAGTCAGAGAGTCCCACACATCTTTTCCAATTGTGTAGCCCGAGGTCTCCTCCCTGTCTCTGTGTGTGTGTGTGTGTGTGTGTGTGTGCGAGTGCCTCTGGGTGTCTGTGTGACTGTGTGTAAAGAGGACCTTGCCATGCCATCTTGGGTGGAGATGCCCCAAGCAGGATCAGGCTGATGAGGGTTTAGATATCTGGTGGGCAAGTCATGTTCACACCCCAGTTTAAGGCTGCTTAAGTGGGATCGGGTGTAGGGTCTACACCCTTCTGCCCAGGGTTTATCCTGAGACCCTGAACGGATGGGTCTATGACCCAGAAGCGGGGCTCACCCTAACAGAAACCATTAACCCTGACCCTGACCCTGACACTGACTGTGAGCCTGCCCCAAAACCTGACCCAAGCCCTGACCCTGACCCTGAACCTGACCCTGACTGTGATCCTGACCTGAACCCTAAACCTAAACCTAAGCCTGACACTGACCCTGATGTGGACCCTGAACCTAAACCTAACTCTGACATTACCGTAACCATGACTCAAACCTAACCCGGACCCTAACCCCACCCCTGACCGTGACAGTGTGCTTGACCCTAACCCTAAACCTAATGGTAACTCTAACCATGACCCTAATAAGGACCCTGAACCTACACCTCATGCTGACCCTGAACCTAACACTAACCCCGACCCTAAACCAAACCCTAACCCTGACCTTACGCTGTCTAACCCTAACCCTAACCCTCACCATAACCCTACTTCTAACTCTAACCCAAACCCCAATCCCAAACCGTACCGCCAAAACATAACTGTGACACTGAACCGAACATTGACCCTATACCAAAGCCTGACCCTGAACCTGACGCTGGCCCTGACCTTTACCTGACCCTGACTCTGAACCTAATCCTAACCTTGACACTAACTCTGACCAGTACAGAGCCCTGTCCCTGACCCGAATGTGGACTTTAAACCAATACCTGAACCTGACCCTAAAAAGGACACTGGTGCTAAACTTCACCCTGACCCTGACCCAGACCATGACGATAACCTAACCCTGACCCTTACAGTGACCCCGACAATCAACTGAACACTAAACCTGACCCTGACTGTGAGACTGAACCTAACTCAGACCCTAAATGTAACCCTGACCCTGACACTAACATGGGCCCTCCCCCGAATCCTATCTCTGAACCTAACCCTAACGCTAAGCCCTAACCCTACCAGGGACCCTAACCCTAACAAGTTCTCACCCTAACCGTCAACCTAACGCTAAACGTAGAACTAACCCTAAACATTAACAATAACCCTGACCCTATACCTGACTATGATCATAACCCTAACCCTGAACTTTGCCTATACCAGACCCGGACCCTAAACCTGACCCTGGCCCTGACCCTAAACCTAACCATGACCCTAACAATGACCACTACATAACCTTGTCCCTGACCCGAATGTGGACTTTAAACCAATACCTGATCCTGACCGTAAACCTGACACTGGCCCTAGACTTCACCCTGACCCAGACCCAGGCAAAGACCAGAAACCTAACCCTGACCCTAACAGTGACCCTGACCCTGAACCTAACACTAACCCTGACACTGAATGGGAGCCTGAACCTATGTCTAACCCTAAACGTAACCCTGACCCTGACACTAACACGGGCCCTGACCCGAAACCTAATGCTGAACCTAACCCTAAAACTAACCCCTAACATTATCCCTGACACTGACCCTACCCCGGTCGAACCCTAACCCGCAACCTACCTCTAACCCTAATCCTAACCCCACTTTAACAATAATCCTGACCCTCTCCCTGACCCTGATCATAACCCTAACTCTGAACTTTGCCTATGTCAGAACTTAACCTTAAACCTGACCCTGGCCTTGACCTTAATACTGACCCTAACCCTGACTGTAAACCAAACTCTGACCCAATCCGTGGTCCTGAACAGATTAGTAAACCTAAAGCTAACCCCGATCCTGAACCTACTCATGAAACAGAACCTAAACATAAAGCTGACCTTACCATGACCATGAACCTAACACTGACCGTGACCCTAACCCTGACACTAAACCTGTCCCAAACCTAACCCTGACCCTGACATGACCTTGCCCCCAAACCAAAACTTGAACCTGACCCTAAAACTGACCATGACCCTGAACCTGACCCTAAACCTAACCATCAGCCTAACACTGACCCTGAGCCTGACTCTGACCGTAATGCTAACCCTGAACCTACAGTGATCCTGACCCTAAACCTAACCATGAACCTATCCCTAACCCTGACCCCACCCTAAACCTTACGCTAACCCTGACCCCAAAGACGTCTAACCCTAACCCTGACCCTAAGTCATTCTTAACCCTAACCCTAACACTAACCTGGTCTAAACCCAGCTCTGTTCCCTCCAGCGGGGACAACAGCTGCACCCAGGCCTCCCAGGGCCTGGGGGGAGGCTGTATGGGGGTCACTGGATGGGCTCTGCATTGAGTGGAGTGTGAGCCTTGAGCAGCTTGGGGACCGGCGGCTCAGGGAGCTCCGGTGGAGCAGGAAGTTCGGTAAGGAGCCCCCAGGCAGTGGTGACCTCACTTCCTTGACGACAGAGCCCAACTGAATGGGAACCCACGTATCCATGCACCCCATTACAGAGAAAACCGCCGTGCCCAGCTCATTTCTAGGCACATCCCAAAGGAAGCGACATGTTCTCTGCTGTACTAAAGCCGAGAGGATGCAGGGAAAAGAGAGCTCGCCCGCCAGACACGTCCCCTCCCTGGCAGGTCATATCAGGTTTCCCCAACGCCGCAGGCCCTTTGGCTAATAAAATTAAAAGGTGACGCCAGGGGGCTCAGAGTCAGAGAGTCCCACACATCTTTTCCAATTGTGTAGCCCGAGGTCTCCTCCCTGTCTCTGTGTGTGTGTGTGTGTGTGTGTGTGCGAGTGCCTCTGGGTGTCTGTGTGACTGTGTGTAAAGAGGACCTTGCCATGCCATCTTGGGTGGAGATGCCCCAAGCAGGATCAGGCTGATGAGGGTTTAGATATCTGGTGGGCAAGTCATGTTCACACCCCAGTTTAAGGCTGCTTAAGTGGGATCGGGTGTAGGGTCTACACCCTTCTGCCCAGGGTTTATCCTGAGACCCAGAACGGATGGGTCTATGACCCAGGAGCGGGGCTAACCCTAACAGAAACCATTAACCCTGACCCTGACCCTGACACTGACTGTGAGCCTGCCCCAAAACCTGACCCAAGCCCTGACCCTGACTCTGAACCTGACCCTGACTGTGATCCTGACCTGAACCCTAAACCTAAACCTAAGCCTGACACTGACCCTGATGTGGACCCTGAACCTAAACCTAACTCTGACATTACCGTAACCATGACTCAAACCTAACCCGGACCCTAACCCCACCCCTGACCGTGACAGTGTGCTTGACCCTAACCCTAAACCTAATGGTAACTCTAACCATGACCCTAATAAGGACCCTGAACCTACACCTCATGCTGACCCTGAACCTAACACTAACCCCGACCCTAAACCAAACCCTAACCCTGACCTTACGCTGTCTAACCCTAACCCTAACCCTCACCATAACCCTACTTCTAACTCTAACCCAAACCCCAATCCCAAACCGTACCGCCAAAACATAACTGTGACACTGAACCGAACATTGACCCTATACCAAAGCCTGACCCTGAACCTGACGCTGGCCCTGACCTTTACCTGACCCTGACTCTGAACCTAATCCTAACCTTGACACTAACTCTGACCAGTACAGAGCCCTGTCCCTGACCCGAATGTGGACTTTAAACCAATACCTGAACCTGACCCTAAAAAGGACACTGGTGCTAAACTTCACCCTGACCCTGACCCAGACCATGACGATAACCTAACCCTGACCCTTACAGTGACCCCGACAATCAACTGAACACTAAACCTGACCCTGACTGTGAGACTGAACCTAACTCAGACCCTAAATGTAACCCTGACCCTGACACTAACATGGGCCCTCCCCCGAATCCTATCTCTGAACCTAACCCTAACGCTAAGCCCTAACCCTACCAGGGACCCTAACCCTAACAAGTTCTCACCCTAACCGTCAACCTAACGCTAAACGTAGAACTAACCCTAAACATTAACAATAACCCTGACCCTATACCTGACTATGATCATAACCCTAACCCTGAACTTTGCCTATACCAGACCCGGACCCTAAACCTGACCCTGGCCCTGACCCTAAACCTAACCATGACCCTAACAATGACCACTACATAACCTTGTCCCTGACCCGAATGTGGACTTTAAACCAATACCTGATCCTGACCGTAAACCTGACACTGGCCCTAGACTTCACCCTGACCCAGACCCAGGCAAAGACCAGAAACCTAACCCTGACCCTAACAGTGACCCTGACCCTGAACCTAACACTAACCCTGACACTGAATGGGAGCCTGAACCTATGTCTAACCCTAAACGTAACCCTGACCCTGACACTAACACGGGCCCTGACCCGAAACCTAATGCTGAACCTAACCCTAAAACTAACCCCTAACATTATCCCTGACACTGACCCTACCCCGGTCGAACCCTAACCCGCAACCTACCTCTAACCCTAATCCTAACCCCACTTTAACAATAATCCTGACCCTCTCCCTGACCCTGATCATAACCCTAACTCTGAACTTTGCCTATGTCAGAACTTAACCTTAAACCTGACCCTGGCCTTGACCTTAATACTGACCCTAACCCTGACTGTAAACCAAACTCTGACCCAATCCGTGGTCCTGAACAGATTAGTAAACCTAAAGCTAACCCCGATCCTGAACCTACTCATGAAACAGAACCTAAACATAAAGCTGACCTTACCATGACCATGAACCTAACACTGACCGTGACCCTAACCCTGACACTAAACCTGTCCCAAACCTAACCCTGACCCTGACATGACCTTGCCCCCAAACCAAAACTTGAACCTGACCCTAAAACTGACCATGACCCTGAACCTGACCCTAAACCTAAGCATCAGCCTAACACTGACCCTGAGCCTGACTCTGACCGTAATGCTAACCCTGAACCTACAGTGATCCTGACCCTAAACCTAACCATGAACCTATCCCTAACCCTGACCCCACCCTAAACCTTACGCTAACCCTGACCCCAAAGACGTCTAACCCTAACCCTGACCCTAAGTCATTCTTAACCCTAACCCTAACACTAACCTGGTCTAAACCCAGCTCTGTTCCCTCCAGCGGGGACAACAGCTGCACCCAGGCCTCCCAGGGCCTGGGGGGAGGCTGTATGGGGGTCACTGGATGGGCTCTGCATTGAGTGGAGTGTGAGCCTTGAGCAGCTTGGGGACCGGCGGCTCAGGGAGCTCCGGTGGAGCAGGAAGTTCGGTAAGGAGCCCCCAGGCAGTGGTGACCTCACTTCCTTGACGACAGAGCCCAACTGAATGGGAACCCACGTATCCATGCACCCCATTACAGAGAAAACCGCCGTGCCCAGCTCATTTCTAGGCACATCCCAAAGGAAGCGACATGTTCTCTGCTGTACTAAAGCCGAGAGGATGCAGGGAAAAGAGAGCTCGCCCGCCAGACACGTCCCCTCCCTGGCAGGTCATATCAGGTTTCCCCAACGCCGCAGGCCCTTTGGCTAATAAAATTAAAAGGTGACGCCAGGGGGCTCAGAGTCAGAGAGTCCCACACATCTTTTCCAATTGTGTAGCCCGAGGTCTCCTCCCTGTCTCTGTGTGTGTGTGTGTGTGTGTGTGTGCGAGTGCCTCTGGGTGTCTGTGTGACTGTGTGTAAAGAGGACCTTGCCATGCCATCTTGGGTGGAGATGCCCCAAGCAGGATCAGGCTGATGAGGGTTTAGATATCTGGTGGGCAAGTCATGTTCACACCCCAGTTTAAGGCTGCTTAAGTGGGATCGGGTGTAGGGTCTACACCCTTCTGCCCAGGGTTTATCCTGAGACCCAGAACGGATGGGTCTATGACCCAGGAGCGGGGCTAACCCTAACAGAAACCATTAACCCTGACCCTGACCCTGACACTGACTGTGAGCCTGCCCCAAAACCTGACCCAAGCCCTGACCCTGACTCTGAACCTGACCCTGACTGTGATCCTGACCTGAACCCTAAACCTAAACCTAAGCCTGACACTGACCCTGATGTGGACCCTGAACCTAAACCTAACTCTGACATTACCGTAACCATGACTCAAACCTAACCCGGACCCTAACCCCACCCCTGACCGTGACAGTGTGCTTGACCCTAACCCTAAACCTAATGGTAACTCTAACCATGACCCTAATAAGGACCCTGAACCTACACCTCATGCTGACCCTGAACCTAACACTAACCCCGACCCTAAACCAAACCCTAACCCTGACCTTACGCTGTCTAACCCTAACCCTAACCCTCACCATAACCCTACTTCTAACTCTAACCCAAACCCCAATCCCAAACCCTACCGCCAAAACATAACTGTGACACTGAACCGAACATTGACCCTATACCAAAGCCTGACCCTGAACCTGACGCTGGCCCTGACCTTTACCTGACCCTGACTCTGAACCTAATCCTAACCTTGACACTAACTCTGACCAGTACAGAGCCCTGTCCCTGACCCGAATGTGGACTTTAAACCAATACCTGAACCTGACCCTAAAAAGGACACTGGTGCTAAACTTCACCCTGACCCTGACCCAGACCATGACGATAACCTAACCCTGACCCTTACAGTGACCCCGACAATCAACTGAACACTAAACCTGACCCTGACTGTGAGACTGAACCTAACTCTGACCCTAAATGTAACCCTGACCCTGACACTAACATGGGCCCTCCCCCGAATCCTATCTCTGAACCTAACCCTAACGCTAAGCCCTAACCCTACCAGGGACCCTAACCCTAACAAGTTCTCACCCTAACCGTCAACCTAACGCTAAACGTAGAACTAACCCTAAACATTAACAATAACCCTGACCCTATACCTGACTATGATCATAACCCTAACCCTGAACTTTGCCTATACCAGACCCGGACCCTAAACCTGACCCTGGCCCTGACCCTAAACCTAACCATGACCCTAACAATGACCACTACATAACCTTGTCCCTGACCCGAATGTGGACTTTAAACCAATACCTGATCCTGACCGTAAACCTGACACTGGCCCTAGACTTCACCCTGACCCAGACCCAGGCAAAGACCAGAAACCTAACCCTGACCCTAACAGTGACCCTGACCCTGAACCTAACACTAACCCTGACACTGAATGGGAGCCTGAACCTATCTCTAACCCTAAACGTAACCCTGACCCTGACACTAACACGGGCCCTGACCCGAAACCTAATGCTGAACCTAACCCTAAAACTAACCCCTAACATTATCCCTGACACTGACCCTACCCCGGTCGAACCCTAACCCGCAACCTACCTCTAACCCTAAACCTAACCCCACTTTAACAATAATCCTGACCCTCTCCCTGACCCTGATCATAACCCTAACTCTGAACTTTGCCTATGTCAGAACTTAACCTTAAACCTGACCCTGGCCTTGACCTTAATACTGACCCTAACCCTGACTGTAAACCTAACTCTGACCCAATCCGTGGTCCTGAACAGATTAGTAAACCTAAAGCTAACCCCGATCCTGAACCTACTCATGAAACAGAACCTAAACCTAAAGCTGACCTTACCATGACCATGAACCTAACACTGACCGTGACCCTAACCCTGACACTAAACCTGTCCCAAACCTAACCCTGACCCTGACATGACCTTGCCCCCAAACCAAAACTTGAACCTGACCCTAAACCTGACCATGACCCTGAACCTGACCCTAAACCTAAGCATCAGCCTAACACTGACCCTGAGCCTGACTCTGACCGTAATGCTAACCCTGAACCTACAGTTATCCTGACCCTAAACCTAACTCCCTAACCCTGACCCCACCCTAAACCTTACGCTAACCCTGACCCCAAAGACGTCTAACCCTAACCCTGACCCTAAGTCATTCTTAACCCTAACCCTAACACTAACCTGGTCTAAACCCAGCTCTGTTCCCTCCAGCGGGGACAACAGCTGCACCCAGGCCTCCCAGGGCCTGGGGGGAGGCTGTATGGGGGTCACTGGATGGGCTCTGCATTGAGTGGAGTGTGAGCCTTGAGCAGCTTGGGGACCGGCGGCTCAGGGAGCTCCGGTGGAGCAGGAAGTTCGGTAAGGAGCCCCCAGGCAGTGGTGACCTCACTTCCTTGACGACAGAGCCCAACTGAATGGGAACCCACGTATCCATGCACCCCATTACAGAGAAAACCGTCGTGCCCAGCTCATTTCTAGGCACATCCCAAAGGAAGCGACATGTTCTCTGCTGTACTAAAGCCGAGAGGATGCAGGGAAAAGAGAGCTCGCCCGCCAGACACGTCCCCTCCCTGGCAGGTCATATCAGGTTTCCCCAACGCCGCAGGCCCTTTGGCTAATAAAATTAAAAGGTGACGCCAGGGGGCTCAGAGTCAGAGAGTCCCACACATCTTTTCCAATTGTGTAGCCCGAGGTCTCCTCCCTGTCTCTGTGTGTGTGTGTGTGTGTGTGTGTGCGAGTGCCTCTGGGTGTCTGTGTGAATGTGTGTAAAGAGGACCTTGCCATGCCATCTTGGGTGGAGATGCCCCAAGCAGGATCAGGCTGATGAGGGTTTAGATATCTGGTGGGCAAGTCATGTTCACACCCCAGTTTAAGGCTGCTTAAGTGGGATCGGGTGTAGGGTCTACACCCTTCTGCCCAGGGTTTATCCTGAGACCCAGAACGGATGGGTCTATGACCCAGGAGCGGGGCTAACCCTAACAGAAACCATTAACCCTGACCCTGACCCTGACACTGACTGTGAGCCTGCCCCAAAACCTGACCCAAGCCCTGACCCTGACTCTGAACCTGACCCTGACTGTGATCCTGACCTGAACCCTAAACCTAAACCTAAGCCTGACACTGACCCTGATGTGGACCCTGAACCTAAACCTAACTCTGACATTACCGTAACCATGACTCAAACCTAACCCGGACCCTAACCCCACCCCTGACCGTGACAGTGTGCTTGACCCTAACCCTAAACCTAATGGTAACTCTAACCATGACCCTAATAAGGACCCTGAACCTACACCTCATGCTGACCCTGAACCTAACACTAACCCCGACCCTAAACCAAACCCTAACCCTGACCTTACGCTGTCTAACCCTAACCCTAACCCTCACCATAACCCTACTTCTAACTCTAACCCAAACCCCAATCCCAAACCCTACCGCCAAAACATAACTGTGACACTGAACCGAACATTGACCCTATACCAAAGCCTGACCCTGAACCTGACGCTGGCCCTGACCTTTACCTGACCCTGACTCTGAACCTAATCCTAACCTTGACACTAACTCTGACCAGTACAGAGCCCTGTCCCTGACCCGAATGTGGACTTTAAACCAATACCTGAACCTGACCCTAAAAAGGACACTGGTGCTAAACTTCACCCTGACCCTGACCCAGACCATGACGATAACCTAACCCTGACCCTTACAGTGACCCCGACAATCAACTGAACACTAAACCTGACCCTGACTCTGAGACTGAACCTAACTCTGACCCTAAATGTAACCCTGAACCTGACACTAACATGGGCCCTCCCCCGAATCCTATCTCTGAACCTAACCCTAACGCTAAGCCCTAACCCTACCAGGGACCCTAACCCTAACAAGTTCTCACCCTAACCGTCAACCTAACGCTAAACGTAGAACTAACCCTAAACATTAACAATAACCCTGACCCTATACCTGACTATGATCATAACCCTAACCCTGAACTTTGCCTATACCAGACCCGGACCCTAAACCTGACCCTGGCCCTGACCCTAAACCTAACCATGACCCTAACAATGACCACTACATAACCTTGTCCCTGACCCGAATGTGGACTTTAAACCAATACCTGAACCTGACCGTAAACCTGACACTGGCCCTAGACTTCACCCTGACCCAGACCCAGGCAAAGACCAGAAACCTAACCCTGACCCTAACAGTGACCCTGACCCTGAACCTAACACTAACCCTGACACTGAATGGGAGCCTGAACCTATCTCTAACCCTAAACGTAACCCTGACCCTGACACTAACACGGGCCCTGACCCGAAACCTAATGCTGAACCTAACCCTAAAACTAACCCCTAACATTATCCCTGACACTGACCCTACCCCGGTCGAACCCTAACCCGCAACCTACCTCTAACCCTAAACCTAACCCCACTTTAACAATAATCCTGACCCTCTCCCTGACCCTGATCATAACCCTAACTCTGAACTTTGCCTATGTCAGAACTTAACCTTAAACCTGACCCTGGCCTTGACCTTAATACTGACCCTAACCCTGACTGTAAACCTAACTCTGACCCAATCCGTGGTCCTGAACAGATTAGTAAACCTAAAGCTAACCCCGATCCTGAACCTACTCATGAAACAGAACCTAAACCTAAAGCTGACCTTACCATGACCATGAACCTAACACTGACCGTGACCCTAACCCTGACACTAAACCTGTCCCAAACCTAACCCTGACCCTGACATGACCTTGCCCCCAAACCAAAACTTGAACCTGACCCTAAACCTGACCATGACCCTGAACCTGACCCTAAACCTAAGCATCAGCCTAACACTGACCCTGAGCCTGACTCTGACCGTAATGCTAACCCTGAACCTACAGTTATCCTGACCCTAAACCTAACTCCCTAACCCTGACCCCACCCTAAACCTTACGCTAACCCTGACCCCAAAGACGTCGAACCCTAACCCTGACCCTAAGTCATCCTTAACCCTAACCCTAACACTAACCTGGTCTAAACCCAGCTCTGTTCCCTCCAGCGGGGACAACAGCTGCACCCAGGCCTCCCAGGGCCTGGGGGGAGGCTGTATGGGGGTCACTGGATGGGCTCTGCATTGAGTGGAGTGTGAGCCTTGAGCAGCTTGGGGACCGGCGGCTCAGGGAGCTCCGGTGGAGCAGGAAGTTCGGTAAGGAGCCCCCAGGCAGTGGTGACCTCACTTCCTTGACGACAGAGCCCAACTGAATGGGAACCCACGTATCCATGCACCCCATTACAGAGAAAACCGCCGTGCCCAGCTCATTTCTAGGCACATCCTAAAGGAAGCGACATGTTCTCTGCTGTACTAAAGCCGAGAGGATGCAGGGAAAAGAGAGCTCGCCCGCCAGACACGTCCCCTCCCTGGCAGGTCTTATCAGGTTTCCCCAACGCCGCAGGCCCTTTGGCTAATAAAATTAAAAGGTGACGCCAGGGGGCTCAGAGTCAGAGAGTCCCACACATCTTTTCCAATTGTGTAGCCCTAGGTCTCCTCCCTGTCTCTGTGTGTGTGTGTGTGTGTGTGTGTGTGTGTGTGTGCGAGTGCCTCTGGGTGTCTGTGTGACTGTGTGTAAAGAGGACCTTGCCATGCCATCTTGGGTGGAGATGCCCCAAGCAGGATCAGGCTGATGAGGGTTTAGATATCTGGTGGGCAAGTCATGTTCACACCCCAGTTTAAGGCTGCTTAAGTGGGATCGGGTGTAGGGTCTACACCCTTCTGCCCAGGGTTTATCCTGAGACCCTGAACGGATGGGTCTATGACCCAGAAGCGGGGCTCACCCTAACAGAAACCATTAACCCTGACCCTGACCCTGACACTGACTGTGAGCCTGCCCCAAAACCTGACCCAAGCCCTGACCCTGACCCTGAACCTGACCCTGACTGTGATACTGACCTGAACCCTAAACCTAAACCTAAGCCTGACACTGACCCTGATGTGGACCCTGAACCTAAACCTAACTCTGACATTACCGTAACCATGACTCAAACCTAACCCGGACCCTAACCCCACCCCTGACCGTGACAGTGTGCTTGACCCTAACCCTAAACCTAATGGTAACTCTAACCATGACCCTAATAAGGACCCTGAACCTAAACCTCATGCTGACCCTGAACCTAACACTAACCCCGACCCTAAACCAAACCCTAACCCTGACCTTACGCTGTCTAAACCTAACCCTAACCCTCACCATAACCCTACTTCTAACTCTAACCCAAACCCCAATCCCAAAACCTACCGCCAAAACATAACTGTGACACTGAACCGAACATTGACCCTATACCAAAGCCTGACCCTGAACCTGACGCTGGCCCTGACCTTTACCTGACCCTGACTCTGAACCTAATCCTAACCTTGACACTAACTCTGACCAGTACAGAGCCCTGTCCCTGACCCGAATGTGGACTTTAAACCAATACCTGAACCTGACCCTAAAAAGGACACTGGTGCTAAACTTCACCCTGACCCTGACCCAGACCATGACGATAACCTAACCCTGACCCTTACAGTGACCCCGACAATCAACTGAACACTAAACCTGACCCTGACTGTGAGACTGAACCTAACTCAGACCCTAAATGTAACCCTGACCCTGACACTAACATGGGCCCTCCCCCGAATCCTATCTCTGAACCTAACCCTAACGCTAAGCCCTAACCCTACCAGGGACCCTAACCCTAACAAGTTCTCACCCTAACCGTCAACCTAACGCTAAACGTAGAACTAACCCTAAACATTAACAATAACCCTGACCCTATACCTGACTATGATCATAACCCTAACCCTGAACTTTGCCTATACCAGACCCGGACCCTAAACCTGACCCTGGCCCTGACCCTAAACCTAACCATGACCCTAACAATGACCACTACATAACCTTGTCCCTGACCCGAATGTGGACTTTAAACCAATACCTGATCCTGACCGTAAACCTGACACTGGCCCTAGACTTCACCCTGACCCAGACCCAGGCAAAGACCAGAAACCTAACCCTGACCCTAACAGTGACCCTGACCCTGAACCTAACACTAACCCTGACACTGAATGGGAGCCTGAACCTATGTCTAACCCTAAACGTAACCCTGACCCTGACACTAACACGGGCCCTGACCCGAAACCTAATGCTGAACCTAACCCTAAAACTAACCCCTAACATTATCCCTGACACTGACCCTACCCCGGTCGAACCCTAACCCGCAACCTACCTCTAACCCTAATCCTAACCCCACTTTAACAATAATCCTGACCCTCTCCCTGACCCTGATCATAACCCTAACTCTGAACTTTGCCTATGTCAGAACTTAACCTTAAACCTGACCCTGGCCTTGACCTTAATACTGACCCTAACCCTGACTGTAAACCAAACTCTGACCCAATCCGTGGTCCTGAACAGATTAGTAAACCTAAAGCTAACCCCGATCCTGAACCTACTCATGAAACAGAACCTAAACATAAAGCTGACCTTACCATGACCATGAACCTAACACTGACCGTGACCCTAACCCTGACACTAAACCTGTCCCAAACCTAACCCTGACCCTGACATGACCTTGCCCCCAAACCAAAACTTGAACCTGACCCTAAAACTGACCATGACCCTGAACCTGACCCTAAACCTAACCATCAGCCTAACACTGACCCTGAGCCTGACTCTGACCGTAATGCTAACCCTGAACCTACAGTGATCCTGACCCTAAACCTAACCATGAACCTATCCCTAACCCTGACCCCACCCTAAACCTTACGCTAACCCTGACCCCAAAGACGTCTAACCCTAACCCTGACCCTAAGTCATTCTTAACCCTAACCCTAACACTAACCTGGTCTAAACCCAGCTCTGTTCCCTCCAGCGGGGACAACAGCTGCACCCAGGCCTCCCAGGGCCTGGGGGGAGGCTGTATGGGGGTCACTGGATGGGCTCTGCATTGAGTGGAGTGTGAGCCTTGAGCAGCTTGGGGACCGGCGGCTCAGGGAGCTCCGGTGGAGCAGGAAGTTCGGTAAGGAGCCCCCAGGCAGTGGTGACCTCACTTCCTTGACGACAGAGCCCAACTGAATGGGAACCCACGTATCCATGCACCCCATTACAGAGAAAACCGCCGTGCCCAGCTCATTTCTAGGCACATCCCAAAGGAAGCGACATGTTCTCTGCTGTACTAAAGCCGAGAGGATGCAGGGAAAAGAGAGCTCGCCCGCCAGACACGTCCCCTCCCTGGCAGGTCATATCAGGTTTCCCCAACGCCGCAGGCCCTTTGGCTAATAAAATTAAAAGGTGACGCCAGGGGGCTCAGAGTCAGAGAGTCCCACACATCTTTTCCAATTGTGTAGCCCGAGGTCTCCTCCCTGTCTCTGTGTGTGTGTGTGTGTGTGTGTGTGTGCGAGTGCCTCTGGGTGTCTGTGTGACTGTGTGTAAAGAGGACCTTGCCATGCCATCTTGGGTGGAGATGCCCCAAGCAGGATCAGGCTGATGAGGGTTTAGATATCTGGTGGGCAAGTCATGTTCACACCCCAGTTTAAGGCTGCTTAAGTGGGATCGGGTGTAGGGTCTACACCCTTCTGCCCAGGGTTTATCCTGAGACCCAGAACGGATGGGTCTATGACCCAGGAGCGGGGCTAACCCTAACAGAAACCATTAACCCTGACCCTGACCCTGACACTGACTGTGAGCCTGCCCCAAAACCTGACCCAAGCCCTGACCCTGACTCTGAACCTGACCCTGACTGTGATCCTGACCTGAACCCTAAACCTAAACCTAAGCCTGACACTGACCCTGATGTGGACCCTGAACCTAAACCTAACTCTGACATTACCGTAACCATGACTCAAACCTAACCCGGACCCTAACCCCACCCCTGACCGTGACAGTGTGCTTGACCCTAACCCTAAACCTAATGGTAACTCTAACCATGACCCTAATAAGGACCCTGAACCTACACCTCATGCTGACCCTGAACCTAACACTAACCCCGACCCTAAACCAAACCCTAACCCTGACCTTACGCTGTCTAACCCTAACCCTAACCCTCACCATAACCCTACTTCTAACTCTAACCCAAACCCCAATCCCAAACCGTACCGCCAAAACATAACTGTGACACTGAACCGAACATTGACCCTATACCAAAGCCTGACCCTGAACCTGACGCTGGCCCTGACCTTTACCTGACCCTGACTCTGAACCTAATCCTAACCTTGACACTAACTCTGACCAGTACAGAGCCCTGTCCCTGACCCGAATGTGGACTTTAAACCAATACCTGAACCTGACCCTAAAAAGGACACTGGTGCTAAACTTCACCCTGACCCTGACCCAGACCATGACGATAACCTAACCCTGACCCTTACAGTGACCCCGACAATCAACTGAACACTAAACCTGACCCTGACTGTGAGACTGAACCTAACTCTGACCCTAAATGTAACCCTGACCCTGACACTAACATGGGCCCTCCCCCGAATCCTATCTCTGAACCTAACCCTAACGCTAAGCCCTAACCCTACCAGGGACCCTAACCCTAACAAGTTCTCACCCTAACCGTCAACCTAACGCTAAACGTAGAACTAACCCTAAACATTAACAATAACCCTGACCCTATACCTGACTATGATCATAACCCTAACCCTGAACTTTGCCTATACCAGACCCGGACCCTAAACCTGACCCTGGCCCTGACCCTAAACCTAACCATGACCCTAACAATGACCACTACATAACCTTGTCCCTGACCCGAATGTGGACTTTAAACCAATACCTGATCCTGACCGTAAACCTGACACTGGCCCTAGACTTCACCCTGACCCAGACCCAGGCAAAGACCAGAAACCTAACCCTGACCCTAACAGTGACCCTGACCCTGAACCTAACACTAACCCTGACACTGAATGGGAGCCTGAACCTATCTCTAACCCTAAACGTAACCCTGACCCTGACACTAACACGGGCCCTGACCCGAAACCTAATGCTGAACCTAACCCTAAAACTAACCCCTAACATTATCCCTGACACTGACCCTACCCCGGTCGAACCCTAACCCGCAACCTACCTCTAACCCTAAACCTAACCCCACTTTAACAATAATCCTGACCCTCTCCCTGACCCTGATCATAACCCTAACTCTGAACTTTGCCTATGTCAGAACTTAACCTTAAACCTGACCCTGGCCTTGACCTTAATACTGACCCTAACCCTGACTGTAAACCTAACTCTGACCCAATCCGTGGTCCTGAACAGATTAGTAAACCTAAAGCTAACCCCGATCCTGAACCTACTCATGAAACAGAACCTAAACCTAAAGCTGACCTTACCATGACCATGAACCTAACACTGACCGTGACCCTAACCCTGACACTAAACCTGTCCCAAACCTAACCCTGACCCTGACATGACCTTGCCCCCAAACCAAAACTTGAACCTGACCCTAAACCTGACCATGACCCTGAACCTGACCCTAAACCTATCCATCAGCCTAACACTGACCCTGAGCCTGACTCTGACCGTAATGCTAACCCTGAACCTACAGTTATCCTGACCCTAAACCTAACTCCCTAACCCTGACCCCACCCTAAACCTTACGCTAACCCTGACCCCAAAGACGTCTAACCCTAACCCTGACCCTAAGTCATTCTTAACCCTAACCCTAACACTAACCTGGTCTAAACCCAGCTCTGTTCCCTCCAGCGGGGACAACAGCTGCACCCAGGCCTCCCAGGGCCTGGGGGGAGGCTTTATGGGGGTCACTGGATGGGCTCTGCATTGAGTGGAGTGTGAGCCTTGAGCAGCTTGGGGACCGGCGGCTCAGGGAGCTCCGGTGGAGCAGGAAGTTCGGTAAGGAGCCCCCAGGCAGTGGTGACCTCACTTCCTTGACGACAGAGCCCAACTGAATGGGAACCCACGTATCCATGCACCCCATTACAGAGAAAACCGCCGTGCCCAGCTCATTTCTAGGCACATCCTAAAGGAAGCGACATGTTCTCTGCTGTACTAAAGCCGAGAGGATGCAGGGAAAAGAGAGCTCGCCCGCCAGACACGTCCCCTCCCTGGCAGGTCTTATCAGGTTTCCCCAACGCCGCAGGCCCTTTGGCTAATAAAATTAAAAGGTGACCCCAGGGGGCTCAGAGTCAGAGAGTCCCACACATCTTTTCCAATTGTGTAGCCCTAGGTCTCCTCCCTGTCTCTGTGTGTGTGTGTGTGTGTGTGTGTGTGTGTGTGCGAGTGCCTCTGGGTGTCTGTGTGACTGTGTGTAAAGAGGACCTTGCCATGCCATCTTGGGTGGAGATGCCCCAAGCAGGATCAGGCTGATGAGGGTTTAGATATCTGGGAGGCAAGTCATGTTCACACCCCAGTTTAAGGCTGCTTAAGTGGGATCGGGTGTAGGGTCTACACCCTTCTGCCCAGGGTTTATCCTGAGACCCTGAACGGATAGGTCTATGACCCAGGAGCGGGGCTAACCCTAACAGAAACCATTAACCCTGACCCTGACCCTGACACTGACTGTGAGCCTGCCCCAAAACCTGACCCAAGCCCTGACCCTGACCCTGAACCTGACCCTGACTGTGATCCTGACCTGAACCCTAAACCTAAACCTAAGCCTGACACTGACCCTGATGTGGACCCTGAACCTAAACCTAACTCTGACATTACCGTAACCATGACTCAAACCTAACCCGGACCCTAACCCCACCCCTGACCGTGACAGTGTGCTTGACCCTAACCCTAAACCTAATGGTAACTCTAACCATGACCCTAATAAGGACCCTGAACCTACACCTCATGCTGACCCTGAACCTAACACTAACCCCGACCCTAAACCAAACCCTAACCCTGACCTTACGCTGTCTAACCCTAACCCTAACCCTCACCATAACCCTACTTCTAACTCTAACCCAAACCCCAATCCCAAACCCTACCGCCAAAACATAACTGTGACACTGAACCGAACATTGACCCTATACCAAAGCCTGACCCTGAACCTGACCCTGGCCCTGACCTTTACCTGACCCTGACTCTGAACCTAATCCTAACCTTGACACTAACTCTGACCAGTACATTGCCCTGTCCCTGACACGAATGTGGACTTTAAACCAATACCTGAACCTGACCCTAAAAAGGACACAGGTGCTAAACTTCACCCTGACCTTGACCCAGACCATGACGATACCTAACCCTGACCCTTACAGTGACCCCGACAATCAACTGAACACTAAACGTGACCCTGACTCTGAGACTGAACCTAACTCTGACCCTAAATGTAACCCTGACCCTGACACTAACATGGGCCCTCCCCCGAATCCTATCTCTGAACCTAACCCTAACGTTAAGCCCTAACCCTACCACGGACCCTGACCCTAACAAGTTCTCACCCTAACCGTCAACCTAACGCTAAACGTAGAACTAACCCTAAACATTAACAATAACCCTGACCCTATACCTGACTATGATCATAACCCTAACCCTGAACTTTGCCTATACCAGACCCGGACCCTAAACCTGACCCTGGCCCTGACCCTAAACCTAACCATGATCCTAACAATGACCACTACATAACCTTGTCCCTGACCCGAATGTGGACTTTAAACCAATACCTGATCCTGACCGTAAACCTGACACTGGCCCTAGACTTCACCCTGACCCAGACCCAGGCAAAGACCAGAAACCTAACCCTGACCCTAACAGTGACCCTGACCCTGAACCTAACACTAACCCTGACACTGAATGGGAGCCTGAACCTGTCTCTAACCCTAAACGTAACCCTGACCCTGACACTAACACGGGCCCTTACCCGAAACCTAATGCTGAACCTAACCCTAAAACTAACCCCTAACATTATCCCTGACACTGACCCTACCCCGGTCGAACCCTAACCCGCAACCTACCTCTAACCCTAAACCTAACCCCACTTTAACAATAATCCTGACCCTCTCCCTGACCCTGATCATAACCCTAACTCTGAACTTTGCCTATGTCAGAACTTAACCTTAAACCTGACCCTGGCCTTGACCTTAATACTGACCCTAACCCTGACTGTAAACCTAACTCTGACCCAATCCGTGGTCCTGAAAAGATTAGTAAACCTAAAGCTAACCCCGATCCTGAACCTACTCATGAAACAGAACCTAAACCTAAAGCTGACCTTACCATGACCATGAACCTAACACTGACCGTGACCCTAACCCTGACACTAAACCTGTCCCAAACCTAACCCTGACCCTGACATGACCTTGCCCCCAAACCAAAACTTGAACCTGACCCTAAAACTGACCATGACCCTGAACCTGACCCTAAACCTAACCATCAGCCTAACACTGACCCTGAGCCTGACTCTGACCGTAATGCTAACCCTGAACCTACAGTGATCCTGACCCTAAACCTAACCATGAACCTATCCCTAACCCTGACCCCACCCTAAACCTTACGCTAACCCTGACCCCAAAGACGTCTAACCCTAACCCTGACCCTATGTCATTCTTAACCCTAACCCTAACACTAACCTGGTCTAAACCCAGCTCTGTTCCCTCCAGCGGGGACAACAGCTGCACCCAGGCCTCCCAGGGCCTGGGGGGAGGCTGTATGGGGGTCACTGGATGGGCTCTGCATTGAGTGGAGTGTGAGCCTTGAGCAGCTTGGGGACCGGCGGCTCAGGGAGCTCCGGTGGAGCAGGAAGTTCGGTAAGGAGCCCCCAGGCAGTGGTGACCTCACTTCCTTGACGACAGAGCCCAACTAAATGGGAACCCACGTATCCATGCACCCCATTACAGAGAAAACCGCCGTGCCCAGCTCATTTCTAGGCACATCCTAAAGGAAGCGACATGTTCTCTGCTGTACTAAAGCCGAGAGGATGCAGGGAAAAGAGAGCTCGCCCGCCAGACACGTCCCCTCCCTGGCAGGTCATATCAGGTTTCCCCAACGCCGCAGGCCCTTTGGCTAATAAAATTAAAAGGTGACGCCAGGGGGCTCAGAGTCAGAGAGTCCCACACATCTTTTCCAATTGTGTAGCCCTAGGTCTCCTCCCTGTCTCTCTCTGTGTGTGTGTGTGTGTGTGCGAGTGCCTCTGGGTGTCTGTGTGACTGTGTGTAAAGAGGACCTTGCCATGCCATCTTGGGTGGAGATGCCCCAAGCAGGATCAGGTTGATGAGGGTTTAGATATCTGGTGGGCAAGTCATGTTCACACCCCAGTTTAAGGCTGCTTAAGTGGGATCGGGTGTAGGGTCTACACCCTTCTGCCCAGGGTTTATCCTGAGACCCCGAACGGATGGGTCTATGACCTAGGAGCGGGGCTAACCCTAACAGACACCATTAACCCTGACCCTGACACTGACACTGACTGTGAGCCTGCCCCAAAACCTGTCCCAAGCCCTGACCCTGACTGTGATCCTGACCTGAACCCTAAACCTAAACCTAAGCCTGACACTGACCCTGATGTGGACCCTGAACCTAAACCTAACTCTGACATTACCGTAACCATGACTCAAACCTAACCCGGACCCTAACCCCACCCCTGACCGTGACAGTGTGCTTGACCCTAACCCTAAACCTAATGGTAACTCTAACCATGACCCTAATAAGGACCCTGAACCTACACCTCATGCTGACCCTGAACCTAACACTAACCCCGACCCTAAACCAAACCCTAACCCTGACCTTACGCTGTCTAACCCTAACCCTAACCCTCACCATAACCCTACTTCTAACTCTAACCCAAACCCCAATCCCAAACCGTACCGCCAAAACATAACTGTGACACTGAACCGAACATTGACCCTATACCAAAGCCTGACCCTGAACCTGACGCTGGCCCTGACCTTTACCTGACCCTGACTCTGAACCTAATCCTAACCTTGACACTAACTCTGACCAGTACAGAGCCCTGTCCCTGACCCGAATGTGGACTTTAAACCAATACCTGAACCTGACCCTAAAAAGGACACTGGTGCTAAACTTCACCCTGACCCTGACCCAGACCATGACGATAACCTAACACTGACCCTTACAGTGACCCCGACAATCAACTGAACACTAAACCTGACCCTGACTGTGAGACTGAACCTAACTCTGACCCTAAATGTAACCCTGACCCTGACACTAACATGGGCCCTCCTCCGAATCCTATCTCTGAACCTAACCCTAACACTAAGCCCTAACCCTACCACGGACCCTGACCCTAACAAGTTCTCACCCTAACCGTCAACCTAACGCTAAACGTAGAACTAACCCTAAACATTAACAATAACCCTGACCCTATACCTGACTATGATCATAACCCTAACCCTGAACTTTGCCTATACCAGACCCGGACCCTAAACCTGACCCTGGCCCTGACCCTAAACCTAACCATGACCCTAACAATGACCACTACATAACCTTGTCCCTGACCCGAATGTGGACTTTAAACCAATACCTGATCCTGACCGTAAGCCTTACACTGGCCCGAGACTTCACACTGACCCAGGCCCAGGCAAAGATCAGAAAGCTAACCCTGACCCTAACAGTGACCCTGACCCTGAACCTAACACTAACCCTGACACTGAATGGGAGCCTGAACCTATCTCTAACCCTAAACGTAACCCTGACCCTGACACTAACACGGGCCCTGACCCGAAACCTAATGCTGAACCTAACCCTAAAACTAACCCCTAACATTATCCCTGACACTGACCCTACCCCGGTCGAACCCTAACCCGCAACCTACCTCTAACCCTAAACCTAACCCCACTTTAACAATAATCCTGACCCTCTCCCTGACCCTGATCATAACCCTAACTCTGAACTTTGCCTATGTCAGAACTTAACCTTAAACCTGACCCTGGCCTTGACCTTAATACTGACCCTAACCCTGACTGTAAACCTAACTCTGACCCAATCCGTGGTCCTGAACAGATTAGTAAACCTAAAGCTAACCCCGATCCTGAACCTACTCATGAAACAGAACCTAAACCTAAAGCTGACCTTACCATGACCATGAACCTAACACTGACCGTGACCCTAACCCTGACACTAAACCTGTCCCAAACCTAACCCTGACCCTGACATGACCTTGCCCCCAAACCAAAACTTGAACCTGACCCTAAAACTGACCATGACCCTGAACCTGACCCTAAACCTAACCATCAGCCTAACACTGACCCTGAGCCTGACTCTGACCGTAATGCTAACCCTGAACCTACAGTGATCCTGACCCTAAACCTAACCATGAACCTATCCCTAACCCTGACCCCACCCTAAACCTTACGCTAACCCTGACCCCAAAGACGTCTAACCCTAACCCTGACCCTAAGTCATTCTTAACCCTAACCCTAACACTAACCTGGTCTAAACCCAGCTCTGTTCCCTCCAGCGGGGACAACAGCTGCACCCAGGCCTCCCAGGGCCTGGGGGGAGGCTGTATGGGGGTCACTGGATGGGCTCTGCATTGAGTGGAGTGTGAGCCTTGAGCAGCTTGGGGACCGGCGGCTCAGGGAGCTCCGGTGGAGCAGGAAGTTCGGTAAGGAGCCCCCAGGCAGTGGTGACCTCACTTCCTTGACGACAGAGCCCAACTAAATGGGAACCCACGTATCCATGCACCCCATTACAGAGAAAACCGCCGTGCCCAGCTCATTTCTAGGCACATCCTAAAGGAAGCGACATGTTCTCTGCTGTACTAAAGCCGAGAGGATGCAGGGAAAAGAGAGCTCGCCCGCCAGACACGTCCCCTCCCTGGCAGGTCATATCAGGTTTCCCCAACGCCGCAGGCCCTTTGGCTAATAAAATTAAAAGGTGACGCCAGGGGGCTCAGAGTCAGAGAGTCCCACACATCTTTTCCAATTGTGTAGCCCGAGGTCTCCTCCCTGTCTCTGTGTGTGTGTGTGTGTGTGTGTGTGCGAGTGCCTCTGGGTGTCTGTGTGACTGTGTGTAAAGAGGACCTTGCCATGCCATCTTGGGTGGAGATGCCCCAAGCAGGATCAGGTTGATGAGGGTTTAGATATCTGGTGGGCAAGTCATGTTCACACCCCAGTTTAAGGCTGCTTAAGTGGGATCGGGTGTAGGGTCTACACCCTTCTGCCCAGGGTTTATCCTGAGACCCCGAACGGATGGGTCTATGACCTAGGAGCGGGGCTAACCCTAACAGACACCATTAACCCTGACCCTGACCCTGACACTGACTGTGAGCCTGCCCCAAAACCTGTCCCAAGCCCTGACCCTGACTGTGATCCTGACCTGAACCCTAAACCTAAACCTAAGCCTGACACTGACCCTGATGTGGACCCTGAACCTAAACCTAACTCTGACATTACCGTAACCATGACTCAAACCTAACCCGGACCCTAACCCCACCCCTGACCGTGACAGTGTGCTTGACCCTAACCCTAAACCTAATGGTAACTCTAACCATGACCCTAATAAGGACCCTGAACCTACACCTCATGCTGACCCTGAACCTAACACTAACCCCGACCCTAAACCAAACCCTAACCCTGACCTTACGCTGTCTAACCCTAACCCTAACCCTCACCATAACCCTACTTCTAACTCTAACCCAAACCCCAATCCCAAACCGTACCGCCAAAACATAACTGTGACACTGAACCGAACATTGACCCTATACCAAAGCCTGACCCTGAACCTGACGCTGGCCCTGACCTTTACCTGACCCTGACTCTGAACCTAATCCTAACCTTGACACTAACTCTGACCAGTACAGAGCCCTGTCCCTGACCCGAATGTGGACTTTAAACCAATACCTGAACCTGACCCTAAAAAGGACACTGGTGCTAAACTTCACCCTGACCCTGACCCAGACCATGACGATAACCTAACCCTGACCCTTACAGTGACCCCGACAATCAACTGAACACTAAACCTGACCCTGACTGTGAGACTGAACCTAACTCTGACCCTAAATGTAACCCTGACCCTGACACTAACATGGGCCCTCCTCCGAATCCTATCTCTGAACCTAACCCTAACACTAAGCCCTAACCCTACCACGGACCCTGACCCTAACAAGTTCTCACCCTAACCGTCAACCTAACGCTAAACGTAGAACTAACCCTAAACATTAACAATAACCCTGACCCTATACCTGACTATGATCATAACCCTAACCCTGAACTTTGCCTATACCAGACCCGGACCCTAAACCTGACCCTGGCCCTGACCCTAAACCTAACCATGACCCTAACAATGACCACTACATAACCTTGTCCCTGACCCGAATGTGGACTTTAAACCAATACCTGATCCTGACCGTAAGCCTTACACTGGCCCGAGACTTCACACTGACCCAGGCCCAGGCAAAGATCAGAAAGCTAACCCTGACCCTAACAGTGACCCTGACCCTGAACCTAACACTAACCCTGACACTGAATGGGAGCCTGAACCTATCTCTAACCCTAAACGTAACCCTGACCCTGACACTAACACGGGCCCTGACCCGAAACCTAATGCTGAACCTAACCCTAAAACTAACCCCTAACATTATCCCTGACACTGACCCTACCCCGGTCGAACCCTAACCCGCAACCTACCTCTAACCCTAAACCTAACCCCACTTTAACAATAATCCTGACCCTCTCCCTGACCCTGATCATAACCCTAACTCTGAACTTTGCCTATGTCAGAACTTAACCTTAAACCTGACCCTGGCCTTGACCTTAATACTGACCCTAACCCTGACTGTAAACCTAACTCTGACCCAATCCGTGGTCCTGAACAGATTAGTAAACCTAAAGCTAACCCCGATCCTGAACCTACTCATGAAACAGAACCTAAACATAAAGCTGACCTTACCATGACCATGAACCTAACACTGACCGTGACCCTAACCCTGACACTAAACCTGTCCCAAACCTAACCCTGACCCTGACATGACCTTGCCCCCAAACCAAAACTTGAACCTGACCCTAAAACTGACCATGACCCTGAACCTGACCCTAAACCTAACCATCAGCCTAACACTGACCCTGAGCCTGTCTCTGACCGTAATGCTAACCCTGAACCTACAGTGATCCTGACCCTAAACCTAACCATGAACCTATCCCTAACCCTGACCCCACCCTAAACCTTACGCTAACCCTGACCCCAAAGACGTCTAACCCTAACCCTGACCCTAAGTCATTCTTAACCCTAACCCTAACACTAACCTGGTCTAAACCCAGCTCTGTTCCCTCCAGCGGGGACAACAGCTGCACCCAGGCCTCCCAGGGCCTGGGGGGAGGCTGTATGGGGGTCACTGGATGGGCTCTGCATTGAGTGGAGTGTGAGCCTTGAGCAGCTTGGGGACCGGCGGCTCAGGGAGCTCCGGTGGAGCAGGAAGTTCGGTAAGGAGCCCACAGGCAGTGGTGACCTCACTTCCTTGACAACAGAGCCCAACTGAATGGGAACCCACGTATCCATGCACCCCATTACAGAGAAAACCGCCGTGCCCAGCTCATTTCTAGGCACATCCTAAAGAAAACGACATGTTCTCTGCTGTACTAAAGCCGAGAGGATGCAGGGAAAAGAGAGCTCGCCCGCCAGACACGTCCCCTCCCTGGCAGGTCTTATCAGGTTTCCCCAACGCCGCAGGCCCTTTGGCTAATAAAATTAAAAGGTGACGCCAGGGGGCTCAGAGTCAGAGAGTCCCACACATCTTTTCCAATTGTGTAGCCCTAGGTCTCCTCCCTGTCTCTCTGTGTGTGTGTGTGTGTGCGAGTGCCTCTGGGTGTCTGTGTGACTGTGTGTAAAGAGGACCTTGCCATGCCATCTTGGGTGGAGATGCCCCAAGCAGGATCAGGCTGATGAGGGTTTAGATATCTGGTGGGCAAGTCATGTTCACACCCCAGTTTAAGGCTGCTTAAGTGGGATCGGGTGTAGGGTCTACACCCTTCTGCCCAGGGTTTATCCTGAGACCCTGAACGGATGGGTCTATGACCCAGGAGCGGGGCTAACCCTAACAGAAACCATTAACCCTGACCCTGACCCTGACACTGACTGTGAGCCTGCCCCAAAACCTGACCCAAGCCCTGACCCTGACCCTGAACCTGACCCTGACTGTGATCCTGACCTGAACCCTAAACCTAAACCTAAGCCTGACACTGACCCTGATGTGGACCCTGAACCTAAACCTAACTCTGACATTACCGTAACCATGACTCAAACCTAACCCGGACACTAACCCCACCCCTAACCGTGACAGTGTGCTTGACCCTAACCCTAAACCTAATGGTAACTCTAACCATGACCCTAATAAGGACCCTGAACCTACACCTCATGCTGACCCTGAACCTAACACTAACCCCGACCCTAAACCAAACCCTAACCCTGACCTTACGCTGTCTAACCCTAACCCTAACCCTCACCATAACCCTACTTCTAACTCTAACCCAAACCCCAATCCCAAACCCTACCGCCAAAACATAACTGTGACACGGAACCGAACATTGACTCTATACCAAATCCTGACCCTGAACCTGACCCTGGCCCTTACCTTTACCTGACCCTGACTCTGAACCTAATCCTAACCTTGACACTAACTCTGTCCAGTACATAGCCCTGTCCCTGACCCGAATGTGGACTTTAAACCAATACCTGAACCTGACCCTAAAAAGGACACTGGTGCTAAACTTCACCCTGACCCTGACCCAGACCATGACGATAACCTAACCCTGACCCTTACAGTGACCCCGACAATCAACTGAACACTAAACCTGACCCTGACTGTGAGACTGAACCTAACTCTGACCCTAAATGTAACCCTGACCCTGACACTAACATGGGCCCTCCCCCGAATCCTATCTCTGAACGTAACCCTAACGCTAAGCCCTAACCCTACCACGGACCCTGACCCTAACAAGTTCTCTCCCTAACCGTCAACCTAACGCTAAACGTAGAACTAACCCTAAACATTAACAATAACCCTGACCCTATACCTGACTATGATCATAACCCTAACCCTGAACTTTGCCTAACCAGACCCGGACCCTAAACCTGACCCTGGCCCTGACCCTAAACCTAACCATGACCCTAACAATGACAACTACATAACCTTGTCCCTGACCCGAATGTGGACTTTAAACCAATACCTGATCCTGACCGTAAACCTGACACTGGCCCTAGACTTCACCCTGACCCAGACCCAGGCAAAGACCAGAAACCTAACCCTGACCCTAACAGTGACCCTGACCCTGAACCTAACACTAACCCTGACACTGAATGGGAGCCTGAACCTATCTCTAACCCTAAACGTAACCCTGACCCTGACACTAACACGGGCCCTTACCCGAAACCTAATGCTGAACCTAACCCTAAAACTAACCCCTAACATTATCCCTGACACTGACCCTACCCCGGTCGAACCCTAACCCGCAACCTACCTCTAACCCTAAACCTAACCCCACTTTAACAATAATCCTGACCCTCTCCCTGACCCTGATCATAACCCTAACTCTGAACTTTGCCTATGTCAGAACTTAACCTTAAACCTGACCCTGGCCTTGACCATAATACTGACCCTAACCCTGACTGTTAACCTAACTCTGACCCAATCCGTGGTCCTGAACAGATTAGTAAACCTAAAGCTAACCCCGATCCTGAACCTACTGATGAAACAGAACCTAAACATAAAGCTGACCTTACCATGACCATGAACCTAACACTGACCGTGACCCTAACCCTGACACTAAACCTGTCCCAAACCTAACCCTGACCCTGACATGACCTTGCCCCCAAACCAAAACTTGAACCTGACCCTAAAACTGACCATGACCCTGAACCTGACCCTAAACCTAACCATCAGCCTAACACTGACCCTGAGCCTAACTCTGACCGTAATGCTAACCCTGAACCTACAGTGATCCTGACCCTAAACCTAACCATGAACCTATCCCTAACCCTGACCCCACCCTAAACCTTACGCTAACCCTGACCCCAAAGACGTCTAACCCTAACCCTGACCCTAAGTCATTCTTAACCCTAACCCTAACACTAACCTGGTCTAAACCCAGCTCTGTTCCCTCCAGCGGGGACAACAGCTGCACCCAGGCCTCCCAGGGCCTGGGGGGAGGCTGTATGGGGGTCACTGGATGGGCTCTGCATTGAGTGGAGTGTGAGCCTTGAGCAGCTTGGGGACCGGCGGCTCAGGGAGCTCCGGTGGAGCAGGAAGTTCGGTAAGGAGCCCCCAGGCAGTGGTGACCTCACTTCCTTGACGACAGAGCCCAACTGAATGGGAACCCACGTATCCATGCACCCCATTACAGAGAAAACCGCCGTGCCCAGCTCATTTCTAGGCACATCCTAAAGAAAGCGACATGTTCTCTGCTGTACTAAAGCCGAGAGGATGCAGGGAAAAGAGAGCTCGCCCGCCAGACACGTCCCCTCCCTGGCAGGTCTTATCAGGTTTCCCCAACGCCGCAGGCCCTTTGGCTAATAAAATTAAAAGGTGACGCCAGGGGGCTCAGAGTCAGAGAGTCCCACACATCTTTTCCAATTGTGTAGCCCTAGGTCTCCTCCCTGTCTCTGTGTGTGTGTGTGTGTGTGTGCGAGTGCCTCTGGGTGTCTGTGTGACTGTGTGTAAAGAGGACCTTGCCATGCCATCTTGGGTGGAGATGCCCCAAGCAGGATCAGGCTGATGAGGGTTTAGATATCTGGTGGGCAAGTCATGTTCACACCCCAGTTTAAGGCTCCTTAAGTGGGATCGGGTGTAGGGTCTACACCCTTCTGCCCAGGGTTTATCCTGAGACCCTGAACGGATGGGTCTATGACCCAGGAGCGGGGCTAACCCTAACAGAAACCATTAACCCTGACCCTGACCCTGACACTGACTGTGAGCCTGCCCCAAAACCTGACCCATGCCCTGACCCTGACCCTGAACCTGACCCTGACTGTGATCCTGACCTGAACCCTAAACCTAAACCTAAGCCTGACACTGACCCTGATGTGGACCCTGAACCTAAACCTAACTCTGACATTACCGTAACCATGACTCAAACCTAACCCGGACCCTAACCCCACCCCTGACCGTGACAGTGTGCTTGACCCTAACCCTAAACCTAATGGTAACTGTAACCATGACCCTAATAAGGACCCTGAACCTACACCTCATGCTGACCCTGAACCTAACACTAACCCCGACCCTAAACCAAACCCTAACCCTGACCTGACGCTGTCTAACCCTAACCCTAACCCTCACCATAACCCTACTTCTAACTCTAACCCAAACCCCAATCCCAAACCCTACCGCCAAAACATAACTGTGACACTGAACCGAACATTGACCCTATACCAAAGCCTGACCCTGAACCTGACGCTGGCCCTGACCTTTACCTGAACCTGACTCTGAACCTAATCCTAACCTTGACACTAACTCTGACCAGTACATAGCCCTGTCCCTGACCCGAATGTGGACTTTAAACCAATACCTGAACCTGACCCTAAAAAGGACACTGGTGCTAAACTTCACCCTGACCCTGACTCAGACCATGACGATAACCTAACCCTGACCCTTACAGTGACCCCGACAATCAACTGAACACTAAACCTGACCCTTACTCTGAGACTGAACCTAACTCTGACCCTAAATGTAACCCTGACCCTGACACTAACATGGGCCCTCCTCCGAATCCTATCTCTGAACCTAACCCTAACACTAAGCCCTAACCCTACCACGGACCCTGCCCCTAACAAGTTCTCACCCTAACCGTCAACCTAACGCTAAACGTAGAACTAACCCTAAACATTAACAATAACCCTGACCCTATACCTGACTATGATCATAACCCTAACCCTGAACTTTGCCTATACCAGACCCGGACCCTAAACCTGACCCTGGCCCTGACCCTAAACCTAACCATGACCCTAACAATGACCACTACATAACCTTGTCCCTGACCCGAATGTGGACTTTAAACCAATACCTGATCCTGACCGTAAACCTGACACTGGCCCTAGACTTCACCCTGACCCAGACCCAGGCAAAGACCAGAAACCTAACCCTGACCCTAACAGTGACCCTGACCCTGAACCTAACACTAACCCTGACACTGAATGGGAGCCTGAACCTATCTCTAACCCTAAACGTAACCCTGACCCTGACACTAACACGGGCCCTGACCCGAAACCTAATGCTGAACCTAACCCTAAAACTAACCCCTAACATTATCCCTGACACTGACCCTACCCCGGTCGAACCCTAACCCGCAACCTACCTCTAACCCTAAACCTAACCCCACTTTAACAATAATCCTGACCCTCTCCCTGACCCTGATCATAACCCTAACTCTGAACTTTGCCTATGTCAGAACTTAACCTTAAACCTGACCCTGGCCTTGACCTTAATACTGACCCTAACCCTGACTGTAAACCTAACTCTGACCCAATCCGTGGTCCTGAACAGATTAGTAAACCTAAAGCTAACCCCGATCCTGAACCTACTCATGAAACAGAACCTAAACATAAAGCTGACCTTACCATGACCATGAACCTAACACTGACCGTGACCCTAACCCTGACACTAAACCTGTCCCAAACCTAACCCTGACCCTGACATGACCTTGCCCCCAAACCAAAACTTGAACCTGACCCTAAAACTGACCATGACCCTGAACCTGACCCTAAACCTAACCATCAGCCTAACACTGACCCTGAGCCTGACTCTGACCGTAATGCTAACCCTGAACCTACAGTGATCCTGACCCTAAACCTAACCATGAACCTATCCCTAACCCTGACCCCACCCTAAACCTTACGCTAACCCTGACCCCAAAGACGTCTAACCCTAACCCTGACCCTAAGTCATTCTTAACCCTAACCCTAACACTAACCTGGTCTAAACCCAGCTCTGTTCCCTCCAGCGGGGACAACAGCTGCACCCAGGCCTCCCAGGGCCTGGGGGGAGGCTGTATGGGGGTCACTGGATGGACTCTGCATTGAGTGGAGTGTGAGCCTTGAGCAGCTTGGGGACCGGCGGCTCAGGGAGCTCCGGTGGAGCAGGAAGTTCGGTAAGGAGCCCCCAGGCAGTGGTGACCTCACTTCCTTGACGACAGAGCCCAACTGAATGGGAACCCACGTATCCATGCACCCCATTACAGAGAAAACCGCCGTGCCCAGCTCATTTCTAGGCACATCCCAAAGGAAGCGACATGTTCTCTGCTGTACTAAAGCCGAGAGGATGCAGGGAAAAGAGAGCTCGCCCGCCAGACACGTCCCCTCCCTGGCAGGTCTTATCAGGTTTCCCCAACGCCGCAGGCCCTTTGGCTAATAAAATTAAAAGGTGACGCCAGGGGGCTCAGAGTCAGAGAGTCCCACACATCTTTTCCAATTGTGTAGCCCTAGGTCTCCTCCCTGTCTCTGTGTGTGTGTGTGTGTGTGTGCGAGTGCCTCTGGGTGTCTGTGTGACTGTGTGTAAAGAGGACCTTGCCATGCCATCTTGGTTGGAGATGCCCCAAGCAGGATCAGGCTGATGAGGGTTTAGATATCTGGTGGGCAAGTCATGTTCACACCCCAGTTTAAGGCTGCTTAAGTGGGATCGGGTGTAGTGTCTACACCCTTCTGCCCAGGGTTTATCCTGAGACCCTGAACGGATGGGTCTATGACCCAGGAGCGGGGCTAACCCTAACAGAAACCATTAACCCTGACCCTGACCCTGACACTGACTGTGAGCCTGCCCCAAAACCTGACCCAAGCCCTGACCCTGACCCTGAACCTGACCCTGACTGTGATCCTGACCTGAACCCTAAACCTAAACCTAAGCCTGACACTGACCCTGATGTGGACCCTGAACCTAAACCTAACTCTGACATTACCGTAACCATGACTCAAACCTAACCCGGACCCTAACCCCACCCCTGACCGTGACAGTGTGCTTGACCCTAACCCTAAACCTAATGGTAACTCTAACCATGACCCTAATAAGGACCCTGAACCTACACCTCATGCTGACCCTGAACCTAACACTAACCCCGACCCTAAAACAAACCCTAACCCTGACCTTACGCTGTCTAACCCTAACCCTAACCCTCACCATAACCCTACTTCTAACTCTAACCCAAACCCCAATCCCAAACCCTACCGCCAAAACATAACTGTGACACTGAACCGAACATTGACCCTATACCAAAGCCTGACCTTGAACCTGACGCTGGCCCTGACCTTTACCTGACCCTGACTCTGAACCTAATCCTAACCTTGACACTAACTCTGACCAGTACATAGCCCTGTCCCTGACCCGAATGTGGACTTTAAACCAATACCTGAACCTGACCCTAAAAAGGACACTGGTGCTAAACTTCACCCTGACCCTGACCCAGACCATGACGATAACCTAACCCTGACCCTTACAGTGACCCCGACAATCAACTGAACACTAAACCTGACCCTGACTGTGAGACTGAACCTAACTCTGACCCTAAATGTAACCCTGACCCTGACACTAACATGGGCCCTCCCCCGAATCCTATCTCTGAACCTAACCCTAACGCTAAGCCCTAACCCTACCACGGACCCTGACCCTAACAAGTTCTCACCCTAACCGTCAACCTAACGCTAAACGTAGAACTAACCCTAAACATTAACAATAACCCTGACCCTATACCTGACTATGATCATAACCCTAACCCTGAACTTTGCCTATACCAGACCCGGACCCTAAACCTGACCCTGGCCCTGACCCTAAACCTAACCATGTCCCTAACAATGACCACTACATAACCTTGTCCCTGACCCGAATGTGGACTTTAAACCAATACCTGATCCTGACCGTAAGCCTGACACTGGCCCTAGACTTCACCCTGACCCAGGCCCAGGCAAAGACCAGAAACCTAACCCTGACCCTAACAGTGACCCTGACCCTGAACCTAACACTAACCCTGACACTGAATGGGAGCCTGAACCTATCTCTAACCCTAAACGTAACCCTGACCCTGACACTAACACGGGCCCTGACCCGAAACCTAATGCTGAACCTAACCCTAAAACTAACCCCTAACATTATCCCTGACACTGACCCTACCCCGGTCGAACCCTAAACCGCAACCTACCTCTAACCCTAAACCTAACCCCACTTTAACAATAATCCTGAACCTCTCCCTGACCCTGATCATAACCCTAACTCTGAACTTTGCCTATGTCAGAACTTAACCTTAAACCTGACCCTGGCCTTGACCATAATACTGACCCTAACCCTGACTGTAAACCTAACTCTGACCCAATCCGTGGTCCTGAACAGATTAGTAAACCTAAAGCTAACCCCGATCCTGAACCTACTCATGAAACAGAACCTAAACATAAAGCTGACCTTACCATGACCATGAACCTAACACTGACCGTGACCCTAACCCTGACACTAAACCTGTCCCAAACCTAACCCTGACCCTGACATGACCTTGCCCCCAAACCAAAACTTGAACCTGACCCTAAAACTGACCATGTCCCTGAACCTGACCCTAAACCTAACCATCAGCCTAACACTGACCCTGAGCCTGACTCTGACCGTAATGCTAACCCTGAACCTACAGTGATCCTGACCCTAAACCTAACCATGAACCTATCCCTAACCCTCACCCCACCCTAAACCTTACGCTAACCCTGACCCCAAAGACGTCTAACCCTAACCCTGACCCTAAGTCATTCTTAACCCTAACCCTAACACTAACCTGGTCTAAACCCAGCTCTGTTCCCTCCAGCGGGGACAACAGCTGCACCCAGGCCTCCCAGGGCCTGGGGGGAGGCTGTATGGGGGTCACTGGATGGGCTCTGCATTGAGTGGAGTGTGAGCCTTGAGCAGCTTGGGGACCGGCGGCTCAGGGAGCTCCGGTGGAGCAGGAAGTTCGGTAAGGAGCCCCCAGGCAGTGGTGACCTCACTTCCTTGACGACAGAGCCCAACTGAATGGGAACCCACGTATCCATGCCCCCCATTACAGAGAAAACCGCCGTGCCCAGCTCATTTCTAGGCACATCCTAAAGGAAGCGACATGTTCTCTGCTGTACTAAAGCCGAGAGGATGCAGGGAAAAGAGAGCTCGCCCGCCAGACACGTCCCCTCCCTGGCAGGTCTTATCAGGTTTCCCCAACGCCGCAGGCCCTTTGGCTAATAAAATTAAAAGGTGACGCCAGGGGGCTCAGAGTCAGAGAGTCCCACACATCTTTTCCAATTGTGTAGCCCTAGGTCTCCTCCCTGTCTGTGTGTGTGTGTGTGTGTGTGTGTGTGTGCGAGTGACTCTGGGTGTCTGTGTGACTGTGTGTAAAGAGGACCTTGCCATGCCATCTTGGGTGGAGATGCCCCAAGCAGGATCAGGCTGATGAGGGTTTAGATATCTGGTGGGCAAGTCATGTTCACACCCCAGTTTAAGGCTGCTTAAGTGGGATCGGGTGTAGGGTCTACACCCTTCTGCCCAGGGTTTATCCTGAGACCCTGAACGGATGGGTCTATGACCCAGGAGCGGGGCTAACCCTAACAGAAACCATTAACCCTGACCCTGACCCTGACACTGACTGTGAGCCTGCCCCAAAACCTGACCCAAGCCCTGACCCTGACCCTGAACCTGACCCTGACTGTGATCCTGACCTGAACCCTAAACCTAAACCTAAGCCTGACACTGACCCTGATGTGGACCCTGAACCTAAACCTAACTCTGACATTACCGTAACCATGACTCAAACCTAACCCGGACCCTAACCCCACCCCTGACCGTGACAGTGTGCTTGACCCTAACCCTATACCTAATGGTAACTCTAACCATGACCCTAATAAGGACCCTGAACCTACACCTCATGCTGACCCTGAACCTAACACTAACCCCGACCCTAAACCAAACCCTAACCCTGACCTTACGCTGTCTAACCCTAACCCTAACCCTCACCATAACCCTACTTCTAACTCTAACCCAAACCCCAATCCCAAACCCTACCGCCACAACATAACTGTGACACTGAACTGAACATTGACCCTATACCAAAGCCTGACCCTGAACCTGACCCTGGCCCTGACCTTTACCTGACCCTGACTCTGAACCTAATCCTAACCTTGACACGAACTCTGACCAGTACAGAGCCCTGTCCCTGACCCGAATGTGGACTTTAAACCAATACCTGAACCTGACCCTAAAAAGGACACTGGTGCTAAACTTCACCCTGACCCTGACCCAGACCATGACGATAACCTAACCCTGACCCTTACAGTGACCCCGACAATCAACTGAACACTAAACCTGACCCTGACTCTGAGACTGAACCTAACTCTGACCCTAAATGTAACCCTGACCCTGACACTAACATGGGCCCTCCCCCGAATCCTATCTCTGAACCTAACCCTAACGCTAAGCCCTAACCCTACCACGGACCGTGACCCTAACAAGTTCTCACCCTAACCGTCAACCTAACGCTAAACGTAGAACTAACCCTAAACATTAACAATAACCCTGACCCTATACCTGACTATGATCATAACCCTAACCCTGAACTTTCCCTATACCAGACCCGGACCCTAAACCTGACCCTGGCCCTGACCCTAATCCTAACCATGTCCCTAACAATGACCACTACATAACCTTGTCCCTGACCCGAATGTGGACTTTAAACCAATACCTGATCCTGACCGTAAGCCTGACACTGGCCCTAGACTTCACCCTGACCCAGGCCCAGGCAAAGACCAGAAACCTAACCCTGACCCTAACAGTGACCCTGACCCTGAACCTAACACTAACCCTGACACTGAATGGGAGCCTGAACCTATCTCTAACCCTAAACGTAACCCTGACCCTGACACTAACACGGGCCCTGACCCGAAACCTAATGCTGAACCTAACCCTAAAACTAACACCTAACATTATCCCTGACACTGACCCTACCCCGGTCGAACCCTAAACCGCAACCTATCTCTAACCCTAAACCTAACCCCACTTTAACAATAATCCTGACCCTCTCCCTGACCCTGATCATAACCCTAACTCTGAACTTTGCCTATGTCAGAACTTAACCTTAAACCTGACCCTGGCCTTGACCATAATACTGACCCTAACCCTGACTGTAAACCTAACTCTGACCCAATCCGTGGTCCTCAACAGATTAGTAAACCTAAAGCTAACCCCGATCCTGAACCTACTCATGAAACAGAACCTAAACATAAAGCTGACCTTACCATGACCATGAACCTAACACTGACCGTGACCCTAACCCTGACACTAAACCTGTCCCAAACCTAACCCTGACCCTGACATGACCTTGCCCCCAAACCAAAACTTGAACCTGACCCTAAAACTGACCATGACCCTGAACCTGACCCTAAACCTAACCATCAGCCTAACACTGACCCTGAGCCTGACTCTGACCGTAATGCTAACCCTGAACCTACAGTGATCCTGACCCTAAACCTAACCATGAACCTATCCCTAACCCTGACCCCACCCTAAACCTTACGCTAACCCTGACCCCAAAGACGTCTAACCCTAACCCTGACCCTAAGTCATTCTTAACCCTAACCCTAACACTAACCTGGTCTAAACCCAGCTCTGTTCCCTCCAGCGGGGACAACAGATGCACCCAGGCCTCCCAGGGCCTGGGGGGAGGCTGTATGGGGGTCACTGGATGGGCTCTGCATTGAGTGGAGTGTGAGCCTTGAGCAGCTTGGGGACCGGCGGCTCAGGGAGCTCCGGTGGAGCAGGAAGTTCGGTAAGGAGCCCCCAGGCAGTGGTGACCTCACTTCCTTGACGACAGAGCCCAACTGAATGGGAACCCACGTATCCATGCACCCCATTACAGAGAAAACCGCCGTGCCCAGCTCATTTCTAGGCACATCCTAAAGGAAGCGACATGTTCTCTGCTGTACTAAAGCCGAGAGGATGCAGGGAAAAGAGAGCTCGCCCGCCAGACACGTCCCCTCCCTGGCAGGTCTTATCAGGTTTCCCCAACGCCGCAGGCCCTTTGGCTAATAAAATTAAAAGGTGACGCCAGGGGGCTCAGAGTCAGAGAGTCCCACACATCTTTTCCAATTGTGTAGCCCTAGGTCTCCTCCCTGTCTGTGTGTGTGTGTGTGTGTGTGTGTGTGCGAGTGCCTCTGGGTGTCTGTGTGACTGTGTGTAAAGAGGACCTTGCCATGCCATCTTGGGTGGAGATGCCCCAAGCAGGATCAGGCTGATGAGGGTTTAGATATCTGGTGGGCAAGTCATGTTCACACCCCAGTTTAAGGCTGCTTAAGTGGGATCGGGTGTAGGGTCTACACCCTTCTGCCCAGGGTTTATCCTGAGACCCTGAACGGATGGGTCTATGACCCAGGAGCGGGGCTAACCCTAACAGAAACCATTAACCCTGACCCTGACCCTGACACTGACTGTGAGCCTGCCCCAAAACCTGACCCAAGCCCTGACCATGACCCTGAACCTGACCCTGACTTTGATCCTGACCTGAACCCTAAACCTAAACCTAAGCCTGACACTGACCCTGATGTGGACCCTGAACCTAAACCTAACTCTGACATTACCGTAACCATGACTCAAACCTAACCCGGACCCTAACCCCACCCCTGACCGTGACAGTGTGCTTGACCCTAACCCTAAACCTAATGGTAACTCTAACCATGACCCTAATAAGGACCCTGAACCTACACCTCATGCTGACCCTGAACCTAACACTAACCCCGACCCTAAACCAAACCCTAACCCTGACCTTACGCTGTCTAACCCTAACCCTAACCCTCATCATAACCCTACTTTTAACTCTAACCCAAACCCCAATCCCAAACCCTACCGCCAAAACATAACTGTGACACTGAACCGAACATTGACCCTATACCAAAGCCTGACCCTGAACCTGACCCTGGCCCTGACCTTTACCTGACCCTGACTCTGAACCTAATCCTAACCTTGACACTAACTCTGACCAGTACAGAGCCCTGTCCCTGACCCGAATGTGGACTTTAAACCAATACCTGAACCTGACCCTAAAAAGGACACTGGTGCTAAACTTCACCCTGACCCTGACCCAGACCATGACGATAACCTAACCCTGACCCTTACAGTGACCCCGACAATCAACTGAACACTAAACCTGACCCTGACTCTGAGACTGAACCTAACTCTGACCCTAAATGTAACCCTGACCCTGACACTAACATGGGCCCTCCCCCGAATCCTATCTCTGAACCTAACCCTAACACTAAGCCCTAACCCTACCACGGACCCTGACCCTAACAAGTTCTCACCCTAACCGTCAACCTAACGCTAAACGTAGAACTAACCCTAAACATTAACAATAACCCTGACCCTATACCTGACTATGATCATAACCCTAACCCTAAACTTTGTCTATACCAGACCCTGACCCTAAACCTGACCCTGGCCCTGACCCTAAACCTAACCATGACCCTAAGAATGACCACTACATAACCTTGTCCCTGACCCGAATGTGGACTTTAAACCAATACCTGATCCTGACCGTAAACCTGACACTGGCCCTAGACTTCACCCTGACCCAGACCCAGGCAAAGACCAGAAACCTAACCCTGACCCTAACAGTGACCCCGACCCTGAACCTAACACTAACCCTGACACTGAATGGGAGCCTGAACCTATCTCTAACCCTAAACGTAACCCTGACCCTGACACTAACACGGGCCCTGACCCGAAACCTAATGCTGAACCTAACCCTAAAACTAACCCCTAACATTATCCCTGACACTGACCCTACCCCGGTCGAACCCTAACCCGCAACCTACCTCTAACCCTAAACCTAACCCCACTTTAACAATAATCCTGACCCTCTCCCTGACCCTGATCATAACCCTAACTCTGAACTTTGCCTATGTCAGAACTTAACCTTAAACCTGACCCTGGCCTTGACCATAATACTGACGCTAACCCTGACTGTAAACCTAACTCTGACCCAATCCGTGGTCCTCAACAGATTAGTAAACCTAAAGCTAACCCCGATCCTGAACCTACTCATGAAACAGAACCTAAACATAAAGCTGACCTTACCATGACCATGAACCTAACACTGACCGTGACCCTAACCCTGACACTAAACCTGTCCCAAACCTAACCCTGACCCTGACATGACCTTGCCCCCAAACCAAAACTTGAACCTGACCCTAAAACTGACCATGTCCCTGAACCTGACCCTAAACCTAACCATCAGCCTAACACTGACCCTGAGCCTGACTCTGACCGTAATGCTAACCCTGAACCTACAGTGATCCTGACCCTAAACCTAACCATGAACCTATCCCTAACCCTGACCCCACCCTAAACCTTACGCTAACCCTGACCCCAAAGACGTCTAACCCTAACCCTGACCCTAAGTCATTCTTAACCCTAACCCTAACCCTAATCTGGTCTAAACCCAGCTCTGTTCCCTCCAGCGGGGACAACAGCTGCACCCAGGCCTCCCAGGGCCTGGGGGGAGGCTGTATGGGGGTCACTGGATGGGCTCTGCATTGAGTGGAGTGTGAGCCTTGAGCAGCTTGGGGACCGGCGGCTCAGGGAGCTCCGGTGGAGCAGGAAGTTCGGTAAGGAGCCCCCAGGCAGTGGTGACCTCACTTCCTTGACGACAGAGCCCAACTGAATGGGAACCCACGTATCCATGCACCCCATTACAGAGAAAACCGCCGTGCCCAGCTCATTTCTAGGCACATCCTAAAGGAAGCGACATGTTCTCTGCTGTACTAAAGCCGCGAGGATGCAGGGAAAAGAGAGCTCGCCCGCCAGACACGTCCCCTCCCTGGCAGGTCTTATCAGGTTTCCCCAACGCCGCAGGCCCTTTGGCTAATAAAATTAAAAGGTGACGCCAGGGGGCTCAGAGTCAGAGAGTCCCACACATCTTTTCCAATTGTGTAGCCCTAGGTCTCCTCCCTGTCTGTGTGTGTGTGTGTGTGTGTGTGTGTGCGAGTGCCTCTGGGTGTCTGTGTGACTCTGTGTAAAGAGGACCTTGCCATGCCATCTTGGGTGGAGATGCCCCAAGCAGGATCAGGCTGATGAGGGTTTAGATATCTGGTGGGCAAGTCATGTTCACACCCCAGTTTAAGGCTGCTTAAGTGGGATCGGGTGTAGGGTCTACACCCTTCTGCCCAGGGTTTATCCTGAGACCCTGAACGGATGGGTCTATGACCCAGGAGCGGGGCTAACCCTAACAGAAACCATTAACCCTGACCCTGACCCTGACACTGACTGTGAGCCTGCCCCAAAACCTGACCCAAGCCCTGACCCTGACCCAGAACCTGACCCTGACTTTGATCCTGACCTGAACCCTAAACCTAAACCTAAGCCTGACACTGACCCTGATGTGGACCCTGAACCTAAACCTAACTCTGACATTACCGTAACCATGACTCAAACCTAACCCGGACCCTAACCCCACCCCTGACCGTGACAGTGTGCTTGACCCTAACCCTAAACCTAATGGTAACTCTAACCATGATCCTAATAAGGACCCTGAACCTACACCTCATGCTGACCCTGAACCTAACACTAACCCCGACCCTAAACCAAACCCTAACCCTGACCTTACGCTGTCTAACCCTAACCCTAACCCTCACCATAACACTAGTTTTAACTCTAACCCAAACCCCAATCCCAAACCCTACCGCCAAAACATAACTGTGACACTGAACCGAACATTGACCCTATACCAAAGCCTGACCCTGAACCTGACCCTGGCCCTGACCTTTACCTGACCCTGACTCTGAACCTAATCCTAACCTTGACACTAACTCTGACCAGTACAGAGCCCTGTCCCTGACCCGAATGTGGACTTTAAACCAATACCTGAACCTGACCCTAAAAAGGACACTGGTGCTAAACTTCACCCTGACCCTGACCCAGACCATGACGATAACCTAACCCTGACCCTTACAGTGACCCCGACAATCAACTGAACACTAAACCTGACCCTGACTCTGAGACTGAACCTAACTCTGACCCTAAATGTAACCCTGACCCTGACACTAACATGGGCCCTCCCCCGAATCCTATCTCTGAACCTAACCCTAACACTAAGCCCTAACCCTACCACGGACCCTGACCCTAACAAGTTCTCACCCTAACCGTCAACCTAACGCTAAACGTAGAACTAACCCTAAACATTAACAATAACCCTGACCCTATACCTGACTATGATCATAACCCTAACCCTGAACTTTGTATATACCAGACCCTGACCCTAAACCTGACCCTGGCCCTGACCCTAAACCTAACCATGACCCTAAGAATGACCACTACATAACCTTGTCCCTGACCCGAATGTGGACTTTAAACCAATACCTGATCCTGACCGTAAACCTGACACTGGCCCTAGACTTCACCCTGACCCAGACCCAGGCAAAGACCAGAAACCTAACCCTGACCCTAACAGTGACCCTGACCCTGAACCTAACACTAACCCTGACACTGAATGGGAGCCTAAACCTATCTCTAACCCTAAACGTAACCCTGACCCTGACACTAACACGGGCCCTGACCCGAAACCTAACGCTGAACCTAACCCTAAAACTAACCCCTAACATTATCCCTGACACTGACCCTACCCCGGTCGAACCCTAACCCGCAACCTACCTCTAACCCTAAACCTAACCCCACTTTAACAATAATCCTGACCGTCTCCCTGACCCTGATCATAACCCTAACTCTGAACTTTGCCTATGTCAGAACTTAACCTTAAACCTGACCCTCGCCTTGACCTTAATACTGACCCTAACCCTGACTGTAAACCTAACTCTGACCCAATCCGTGGTCCTCAACAGATTAGTAAACCTAAAGCTAACCCCGATCCTGAACCTACTCATGAAACAGAACCTAAACATAAAGCTGACCTTACCATGACCATGAACCTAACACTGACCGTGACCCTAACCCTGACACTAAACCTGTCCCAAACCTAACCCTGACCCTGACATGACCTTGCCCCCAAACCAAAACTTGAACCTGACCCTAAAACTGACCATGTCCCTGAACCTGACCCTAAACCTAACCATCAGCCTAACACTGACCCTGAGCCTGACTCTGACCGTAATGCTAACCCTGAACCTACAGTGATCCTGACCCTAAACCTAACCATGAACCTATCCCTAACCCTGACCCCACCCTAAACCTTACGCTAACCCTGACCCCAAAGACGTCTAACCCTAACCCTGACCCTAAGTCATTCTTAACCCTAACCCTAACCCTAACCTGGTCTAAACCCAGCTCTGTTCCCTCCAGCGGGGACAACAGCTGCACCCAGGCCTCCCAGGGCCTGGGGGGAGGCTGTATGGGGGTCACTGGATGGGCTCTGCATTGAGTGGAGTGTGAGCCTTGAGCAGCTTGGGGACCGGAGGCTCAGGGAGCTCCGGTGGAGCAGGAAGTTCGGTAAGGAGCCCCCAGGCAGTGGTGACCTCACTTCCTTGACGACAGAGCCCAACTGAATGGGAACCCACGTATCCATGCACCCCATTACAGAGAAAACCGCCGTGCCCAGCTCATTTCTAGGCACATCCTAAAGGAAGCGACATGTTCTCTGCTGTACTAAAGCCGAGAGGATGCAGGGAAAAGAGAGCTCGCCCGCCAGACACGTCCCCTCCCTGGCAGGTCTTATCAGGTTTCCCCAACGCCGCAGGCCCTTTGGCTAATAAAATTAAAAGGTGACGCCAGGGGGCTCAGAGTCAGAGAGTCCCACACATCTTTTCCAATTGTGTAGCCCTAGGTCTCCTCCCTGTCTGTGTGTGTGTGTGTGTGTGTGTGTGTGCGAGTGCCTCTGGGTGTCTGTGTGACTGTGTGTAAAGAGGACCTTGCCATGCCATCTTGGGTGGAGATGCCCCAAGCAGGATCAGGCTGATGAGGGTTTAGATATCTGGTGGGCAAGTCATGTTCACACCCCAGTTTAAGGCTGCTTAAGTGGGATCGGGTGTAGGGTCTACACCCTTCTGCCCAGGGTTTATCCTGAGACCCTGAACGGATGGGTCTATGACCCAGGAGCGGGGCTAACCCTAACAGAAACCATTAACCCTGACCCTGACCCTGACACTGACTGTGAGCCTGCCCCAAAACCTGACCCAAGCCCTGACCCTGACCCTGAACCTGACCCTGACTTTGATCCTGACCTGAACCCTAAACCTAAACCTAAGCCTGACACTGACCCTGATGTGGACCCTGAACCTAAACCTAACTCTGACATTACCGTAACCATGACTCAAACCTAACCCGGACCCTAACCCCACCCCTGACCGTGACAGTGTGCTTGACCCTAACCCTAAACCTAATGGTAACTCTAACCATGACCCTAATAAGGACCCTGAACCTACACCTCATGCTGACCCTGAACCTAACACTAACCCCGACCCTAAACCAAACCCTAACCCTGACCTTACGCTGTCTAACCCTAACCCTAACCCTCATCATAACCCTACTTTTAACTCTAACCCAAACCCCAATCCCAAACCCTACCGCCAAAACATAACTGTGACACTGAACCGAACATTGACCCTATACCAAAGCCTGACCCTGAACCTGACCCTGGCCCTGACCTTTACCTGACCCTGACTCTGAACCTAATCCTAACCTTGACACTAACTCTGACCAGTACAGAGCCCTGTCCCTGACCCGAATGTGGACTTTAAACCAATACCTGAACCTGACCCTAAAAAGGACACTGGTGCTAAACTTCACCCTGACCCTGACCCAGACCATGACGATAACCTAACCCTGACCCTTACAGTGACCCCGACAATCAACTGAACACTAAACCTGACCCTGACTCTGAGACTGAACCTAACTCTGACCCTAAATGTAACCCTGACCCTGACACTAACATGGGCCCTCCCCCGAATCCTATCTCTGAACCTAACCCTAACACTAAGCCCTAACCCTACCACGGACCCTGACCCTAACAAGTTCTCACCCTAACCGTCAACCTAACGCTAAACGTAGAACTAACCCTAAACATTAACAATAACCCTGACCCTATACCTGACTATGATCATAACCCTAACCCTAAACTTTGTCTATACCAGACCCTGACCCTAAACCTGACCCTGGCCCTGACCCTAAACCTAACCATGACCCTAACAATGACCACTACATAACCTTGTCCCTGACCCGAATGTGGACTTTAAACCAATACCTGATCCTGACCGTAAACCTGACACTGGCCCTAGACTTCACCCTGACCCAGACCCAGGCAAAGACCAGAAACCTAACCCTGACCCTAACAGTGACCCCGACCCTGAACCTAACACTAACCCTGACACTGAATGGGAGCCTGAACCTATCTCTAACCCTAAACGTAACCCTGACCCTGACACTAACACGGGCCCTGACCCGAAACCTAATGCTGAACCTAACCCTAAAACTAACCCCTAACATTATCCCTGACACTGACCCTACCCCGGTCGAACCCTAACCCGCAACCTACCTCTAACCCTAAACCTAACCCCACTTTAACAATAATCCTGACCCTCTCCCTGACCCTGATCATAACCCTAACTCTGAACTTTGCCTATGTCAGAACTTAACCTTAAACCTGACCCTGGCCTTGACCATAATACTGACCCTAACCCTGACTGTAAACCTAACTCTGACCCAATCCGTGGTCCTCAACAGATTAGTAAACCTAAAGCTAACCCCGATCCTGAACCTACTCATGAAACAGAACCTAAACATAAAGCTGACCTTACCATGACCATGAACCTAACACTGACCGTGACCCTAACCCTGACACTAAACCTGTCCCAAACCTAACCCTGACCCTGACATGACCTTGCCCCCAAACCAAAACTTGAACCTGACCCTAAAACTGACCATGTCCCTGAACCTGACCCTAAACCTAACCATCAGCCTAACACTGACCCTGAGCCTGACTCTGACCGTAATGCTAACCCTGAACCTACAGTGATCCTGACCCTAAACCTAACCATGAACCTATCCCTAACCCTGACCCCACCCTAAACCTTACGCTAACCCTGACCCCAAAGACGTCTAACCCTAACCCTGACCCTAAGTCATTCTTAACCCTAACCCTAACCCTAATCTGGTCTAAACCCAGCTCTGTTCCCTCCAGCGGGGACAACAGCTGCACCCAGGCCTCCCAGGGCCTGGGGGGAGGCTGTATGGGGGTCACTGGATGGGCTCTGCATTGAGTGGAGTGTGAGCCTTGAGCAGCTTGGGGACCGGCGGCTCAGGGAGCTCCGGTGGAGCAGGAAGTTCGGTAAGGAGCCCCCAGGCAGTGGTGACCTCACTTCCTTGACGACAGAGCCCAACTGAATGGGAACCCACGTATCCATGCACCCCATTACAGAGAAAACCGCCGTGCCCAGCTCATTTCTAGGCACATCCTAAAGGAAGCGACATGTTCTCTGCTGTACTAAAGCCGAGAGGATGCAGGGAAAAGAGAGCTCGCCCGCCAGACACGTCCCCTCCCTGGCAGGTCTTATCAGGTTTCCCCAACGCCGCAGGCCCTTTGGCTAATAAAATTAAAAGGTGACGCCAGGGGGCTCAGAGTCAGAGAGTCCCACACATCTTTTCCAATTGTGTAGCCCTAGGTCTCCTCCCTGTCTGTGTGTGTGTGTGTGTGTGTGTGTGTGCGAGTGCCTCTGGGTGTCTGTGTGACTGTGTGTAAAGAGGACCTTGCCATGCCATCTTGGGTGGAGATGCCCCAAGCAGGATCAGGCTGATGAGGGTTTAGATATCTGGTGGGCAAGTCATGTTCACACCCCAGTTTAAGGCTGCTTAAGTGGGATCGGGTGTAGGGTCTACACCCTTCTGCCCAGGGTTTATCCTGAGACCCTGAACGGATGGGTCTATGACCCAGGAGCGGGGCTAACCCTAACAGAAACCATTAACCCTGACCCTGACCCTGACACTGACTGTGAGCCTGCCCCAAAACCTGACCCAAGCCCTGACCCTGACCCTGAACCTGACCCTGACTTTGATCCTGACCTGAACCCTAAACCTAAACCTAAGCCTGACACTGACCCTGATGTGGACCCTGAACCTAAACCTAACTCTGACATTACCGTAACCATGACTCAAACCTAACCCGGACCCTAACCCCACCCCTGACCGTGACAGTGTGCTTGACCCTAACCCTAAACCTAATGGTAACTCTAACCATGATCCTAATAAGGACCCTGAACCTACACCTCATGCTGACCCTGAACCTAACACTAACCCCGACCCTAAACCAAACCCTAACCCTGACCTTACGCTGTCTAACCCTAAACCTAACCCTCACCATAACCCTACTTTTAACTCTAACCCAAACCCCAATCCCAAACCCTACCGCCAAAACATAACTGTGACACTGAACCGAACATTGACCCTATACCAAAGCCTGACCCTGAACCTGACCCTGGCCCTGACCTTTACCTGACCCTGACTCTGAACCTAATCCTAACCTTGACACGAACTCTGACCAGTACAGAGCCCTGTCCCTGACCCGAATGTGGACTTTAAACCAATACCTGAACCTGACCCTAAAAAGGACACTGGTGCTAAACTTCACCCTGACCCTGACCCAGACCATGATGATAACCTAACCCTGACCCTTACAGTGACCCCGACAATCAACTGAACACTAAACCTGACCCTGACTCTGAGACTGAACCTAACTCTGACCCTAAATGTAACCCTGACCCTGACACTAACATGGGCCCTCCCCCGAATCCTATCTCTGAACCTAACCCTAACACTAAGCCCTAACCCTACCACGGACCCTGACCCTAACAAGTTCTCACCCTAACCGTCAACCTAACGCTAAACGTAGAACTAACCCTAAACATTAACAATAACCCTGACCCTATACCTGACTATGATCATAACCCTAACCCTGAACTTTGTCTATACCAGACCCTGACCCTAAACCTGACCCTGGCCCTGACCCTAAACCTAACCATGACCCTAAGAATGACCACTACATAACCTTGTCCCTGACCCGAATGTGGACTTTAAACCAATACCTGATCCTGACCGTAAACCTGACACTGGCCCTAGACTTCACCCTGACCCAGACCCAGGCAAAGACCAGAAACCTAACCCTGACCCTGACATGACCTTGCCCCCAAACCAAAACTTGAACCTGACCCTAAAACTGACCATGACCCTGAACCTGACCCTAAACCTAACCATCAGCCTAACACTGACCCTGAGCCTGACTCTGACCGTAATGCTAACCCTGAACCTACAGTGATCCTGACCCTAAACCTAACCATGAACCTATCCCTAACCCTGACCCCACCCTAAACCTTATGCTAACCCTGACCCCAAAGACGTCTAACCCTAACCCTGACCCTAAGTCATTCTTAACCCTAACCCTAACACTAACCTAGTCTAAACCCAGCTCTGTTCCCTCCAGCGGGGACAACAGATGCACCCAGGCCTCCCAGGGCCTGGGGGGAGGCTGTATGGGGGTCACTGGATGGGCTCTGCATTGAGTGGAGTGTGAGCCTTGAGCAGCTTGGGGACCGGCGGCTCAGGGAGCTCCGGTGGAGCAGGAAGTTCGGTAAGGAGACCCAGGCAGTGGTGACCTCACTTCCTTGACAACAGTGCCAAACTGAATGGGAACCCACGTATCCATGCACCCCATTACAGAGAAAACCGCCGTGCCCAGCTCATTTCTAGGCACATCCTAAAGGAAGCGACATGTTCTCTGCTGTACTAAAGCCGAGAGGATGCAGGGAAAAGAGAGCTCGCCCACCAGACACGTCCCCTCCCTGGCAGGTCTTATCAGGTTTCCCCAACGCCGCAGGCCCTTTGGCTAATAAAATTAAAAGGTGACGCCAGGGGGCTCAGAGTCAGAGAGTCCCACACATCTTTTCCAATTGTGTAGCCCTAGGTCTCCTCCCTGTCTCTCTGTGTGTGTGTGTGTGTGTGCGAGTGCCTCTGGGTGTCTGTGTGACTGTGTGTAAAGAGGACCTTGCCAGGCCATCTTGGGTGGAGATGCCCCAAGCAGGATCAGGCTGATGAGGGTTTAGATATCTGGTGGGCAAGTCATGTTCACACCCCAGTTTAAGGCTGCTTAAGTGGGATCGGGTGTAGGGTCTACACCCTTCTGCCCAGGGTTTATCCTGAGACCCTGAACGGATGGGTCTATGACCCAGGAGCGGGGCTAACCCTAACAGAAACCATTAACCCTGACCCTGACCCTGACACTGACTGTGAGCCTGCCCCAAAACCTGACCCAAGTCCTGACCCTGACCCTGAACCTGACCCTGACTGTGATCCTGACCTGAACCCTAAACCTAAACCTAAGCCTGACACTGACCCTGATTTGGACCCTGAACCTAAACCTAACTCTGACATTACCGTAACCATGACTCAAACCTAACCCGGACCCTAACCCCACCCCTGACCGTGACAGTGTGCTTGACCCTAACCCTAAACCTAATGGTAACTCTAACCATGACCCTAATAAGGACCCTGAACCTACACCTCATGCTGACCCTGAACCTAACACTAACCCCGACCCTAAACCAAACCCTAACCCTGACCTTACGCTGTCTAACCCTAACCCTAACCCTCACCATAACCCTACTTCTAACTCTAACCCAAACCCCAATCCCAAACCCTATCGCCAAAACATAACTGTGACACTGAACCGAACATTGACCCTATACCAAAGCCTGACCCTGAACCTGACGCTGGCCCTGACCTTTACCTGACCCTGACTCTGAACCTAATCCTAACCTTGACACTAACTCTGACCAGTACAGAGCCCTGTCCCTGACCCGAATGTGGACTTTAAACCAATACCTGAACCTGACCCTAAAAAGGACACTGGTGCTAAACTTCACCCTGACCCTGACCCAGACCATGACGATAACCTAACCCTGACCCTTACAGTGACCCCGACAATCAACTGAACACTAAACCTGACCCTGACTCTGAGACTGAACCTAACTCTGACCCTAAATGTAACCCTGACCCTGACACTAACATGGGCCCTCCCCCGAATCCTATCTCTGAACCTAACCCTAACACTAAGCCCTAACCCTACCACGGACCCTGACCCTAACAAGTTCTCACCCTAACCGTCAACCTAACGCTAAACGTAGAACTAACCCTAAACATTAACAATAACCCTGACCCTATACCTGACTATGATCATAACCCTAACCCTGAACTTTGCCTATACCAGACCCGGACCCTAAACCTGACCCTGGCCCTGACCCTAAACCTAACCATGACCCTAACAATGACCACTACATAACCTTGTCCCTGACCCGAATGTGGACTTTAAACCAATACCTGATCCTGACCGTAAACCTGACACTGGCCCTAGACTTCACCCTGACCCAGACCCAGGCAAAGACCAGAAACCTAACCCTGACCCTAACAGTGACCCTGACCCTGAACCTAACACTAACCCTGACACTGAATGGGAGCCTGAACCTATCTCTAACCCTAAACGTAACCCTGACCCTGACACTAACACGGGCCCTGACCCGAAACCTAATGCTGAACCTAACCCTAAAACTAACCCCTAACATTATCCCTGACACTGACCCTACCCCGGTCGAACCCTAACCCGCAACCTACCTCTAACCCTAAACCTAACCCCACTTTAACAATAATCCTGACCGTCTCCCTGACCCTGATCATAACCCTAACTCTGAACTTTGCCTATGTCAGAACTTAACCTTAAACCTGACCCTGGCCTTGACCTTAATACTGACCCTAACCCTGACTGTAAACCTAACTCTGACCCAATCCGTGGTCCTGAACAGATTAGTAAACCTAAAGCTAACCCCGATCCTGAACCTACTCATGAAACAGAACCTAAACATAAAGCTGACCTTACCATGACCATGAACCTAACACTGACCGTGACCCTAACCCTGACACTAAACCTGGCCCAAACCTAACCCTGACCCTGACATGAACCTTGCCCCCAAATGAAAACTTGAACCTGACCCTAAAACTGACCATGACCCTGAACCTGACTCTAAACCTAACCGTCACCCTAACACTGACCCTGACCCTGACTCTGACCGTAACACTAACCCTTATCCTACTGTGAGCCTGTACCTAAACCTAACTTTGAACCTAACCCTAACCCTGACCCCTACCCTAAGCCATCCGCTAACCCTGACTGCAACGACGTCTAAACCTAAACGTGACCCTAAATATTTCGAAACCCTAACCCTAACACTAACCTAGACTACTCCCAGCTCCTTTCCCTCAGCGGGGACAAAAGCTGCACCCAGGGCTCCCAGGGGCTGGGGGGAGGCTGTATGGGGGTCATTGGATGGGCACTGCATTGAGTGGATTGTGAGCCCTGAGCAGCTTGGGGACCGGCGGCTCAGGGAGCTCTGGTGCAGCAGGAAGATTGGTAAGGAGCCCGCAGGCAGTGGTGACCTCACTTCCCTGACGACAGAGTCCAACGGTATTGGAACCCACGTATCCAGGCACCCCATTATAGAGAAAACCCCCCTGCCCAGCTCATTTCTAGGCACATCCTAAAGGAAGCGACATGTTCTTCTGCTGTACTGAAGCCTAGAGGATACAGGGAGAAGAGACCTGGCCCTCCAGACATGTCCCCTACGTGGCAGGTCAAAACAGGTTTCCCCAACGCCTCAGGCCCTTTGGTAATAGAACCAAAAGGTCACACCAGGGGGCTCAGAGTCAGAGAGGCCCACACTTTATGAACTACCAGTGTATCCCTAGGTCTCCTCCCGTCTCTGTGTGTGTGTGTATGTGTGTGTGTGTGTGTGTGTGTATCTCTGGGTGTCTGTGTGTAAAGAGGACCTGGCCATGCCATCATGGGTGGAGATGCCCCAAGCAGGATCAGGCTGATGAGGGTTTAGATATCTGGTGGGCAAGTCATGTTCACACCCCAGTTTAAGGGTGGTTAAGTGGGATCGGGTATAGGGTCTAAACCCTTCTGCCCAGGGTTTATCCTGAGACCCTGAAGGGATGGGTCCATGATCCAGGAGCGGGGCTAACAATAACAGTAACCACTAACCCTGACCCTGACACTGACTGTGAACCTGCCCCAAACCCTCACGCAAGCCGTGACCATGACCCTGACCCTGAACCTGACTGTGATACTGACCTGAACCCTAAACCTAAACCTGACACTGACCCTGATGTGGACCCTGAACCTAAACCTAACTCTGACATTACCGTAACCATGACTCAAACCTAACCAGGACCCTAATCTTGACCCTAATCCTAACCCTGACGCTTATCTAACCCTGACCCTAACCCTAACCCTACCCCTGACCGTGACTGTGAGCCTGACGCTCACCATAAACCTAAAGATAACTCTAACCATGACCCTCTACGGACCCTGAACCTAATCCTAACGATGACCCTGACCCTAACACTAACCCCTACCCTAAACCAAACCCTAACCCTGACCTTACGCTGTATATCCCGAACCCTAACCATAACCCTACTTCTAACTCTCACCCAAACCCCAATCCAAAACCCTACTGCCAAAACCTAAATGTGACACTGAACCGAACATTAACCCTAAACCAAAGCCTGACCCTAAATCTGACCCTTAACCGGACCTTCACCTCAACCTGACCCTTACCCTAATCCTAACCATGACACTAACACTGACCACTACATAACGGTGTCCATTCCCGAATGTGGACTTTAAACCAATACCTGAACGTGACCCTAAACCAGACACTGGCGCTAAACTTCACCCTGACCCTGACCCAAACCATGACCATAAACCTAACCCTGACCCTAAGAGTGACCCCGACCCTGACCTGAACACTAAATCTGACCCTGACTGTGAGCCTGGCCCTAACTCTAACCCTAAATGTAACCCAGACCCTGACACTAACACGGGCCCTCCCCTGAATCCTATCTCTGAACCTAACCCTAACACTAACCACTAGCCCTACCACGGACCCTGACCCTAACAAGTTCTAACCCTAACAGTCAACCTAACGCTAACCCTAACACTAACTCTAAACTTTAACAATAACCCTGACCCTATACCTGACTATGATAATGACCCTACCCCTGAACGTTGCCGATACCAGACACTGACCCTAAACCTGATCTGGCCCTGACCCTAAACCTAACCATGATTCTAACACTTACCACTACATAACCCTGTCCCTGACCCAAATGTGGACTTTAAACCAATACCTGATCTTGACTGTAAACCTGACACTGGCCCTAGATTTCACCCTGACCATGACCCAGGTAAAGACCATAAACCTAACGCTGACCCTAACAGAGACGCTGACCCTGACCCTAACAATAACCTGACACTGAATGGGAGCCTGACCCTAACTCTAACCATAATTGTAACCCTGACCCTGACACTAGCACGGGCCCTGCCCAAAACCTAATGCTGAACCTAACCCTAAAACTAACCCCTAACATTATCCCTGACACTGACCCTAACGCGGTCTAACCCTAACCCTCAAACTACCTCAAACCCTAAGCCTAACCCCACTTTAACAATAAACCTGACCCTCTCCCTGACCCTGATCATAACCCTAACTGTGAACTTTGCCTATGTCAGACCTTAACCTTAAACCTGACCCTGGCCTTGACCTTAACACTGACCCTAACCCTGACTGTAAACCTAACTCTGACCCAATCCGTGATTCTGAACAGAATCATAACCCTAAAGCTAACCCTGATCCTGAACCTACTCATAAAACAGAACCTAAACATAAAGCTGACATAACCCTAACCCTGACACTAAACCTGTCCCAAACCTAACCCTGACCCTGACATGAACCTTGCCCCAAAACCAAAACTTGAACCTGACCCAAAACCTGAGCATGACCCTGAAACTGACCCTAAACCTAACCGTCACCCTAACACTGACCCTGACCCTGACTCTGAGCGTAACGCTAACCCTGAACCTACGGTGAGCCTGACCCTAAACCTAACCATAAACCTAACTCTAACCCTGACCCCACCCTAAGCCTTACACTAACGCTGATCCCAACGACGTCTAATTCTAACCCTGACCCTAAGTCTTTCTTAACCCTTACCCTAACAGTAACCTGGTCTAAACCCAGCTGTGTTCCCTCCAGCAGGGACAACAGCTGCACCCAGCCCTCCATGGGCGGTGGGAGGCTGTATGGGAGTAACTAGATGGGCACTGCATTGAGTGGAGTGTGAGCCTTGAGCAGCTTGGGGACCGGCGGCTCAGGGAGCTCTGGTGCAGCAGGAAGTTCGGTAAGGAGCCCCCAGGCAGTGGTGACCTCACTTCCCTGAAAACAGAGCCCAACAAAATTGGAACCCACGTATCCAGGCACCCCATTACAGAGAAAACCGCCATGCCCAGCTCATTTCTAGGCACATCCTAAAGGAAGCGACATGTTCTTCTGCTGTACTGAAGCAGAGAGGATGCAGGGGGAAGAGAGCTCCCCGCCAGACACGTCCCCTCCCTGGCAGGTCATATCAGATTTCCCCAACGCCTCAGGCCCTTTGGCTAATAAAATCAAAAGGGGACACCAGGGGGCTCAGAGTCAGAGAGTCCCACACTGTCTGATCGACCGGTGCAGCCCTAGGTCTCCTCCCCGTCTCTGTGTGTGTGTGTGTGTGTGTGTGTGTGTGTGTGTGTGTGCCTCTGGGTGTCTGTGTGTCTGTGTGTAAAGAGCACCTGGCCATGCCATCGTGGGTGGAGATGCCCCAAGCAGGATCAGGCTGATGAGGGGTTAGATGTCTGGTGGGCAAGTCATGTTCACACCCCAGTTTAAGGCTCGTTAAGTGGTATCGGGTGTAGGGTCTAAACCCTTCTGCCCAGGGTTTATCCTGAGACCCTGAAGGGATGGGTCCATGACCCAGGAACGGGGCTAACACTAACAGTAACCACTAACCCTGACCCTGACACTGACTGTGAGCCTGCCCCAAACCCTCAACCAAGCCCTGACCATGACCCTGACCTTGAACCTGACTGTGATCCTGACCTGAACCCTAAACATAAATCTAGGCCTGACACTGACCTTGATGTGGACCCTGAACCTAAACCTAATTCTGACATTACCGTAACCATTACTCATACCTAACCATGACCCTGACCCTGACCCTAATCCTAACCCTGACGTTGACCTAACCGTGACCCTAACCCTACGCCTGACTATGTCTGTGAGCCTGACGCTAACCCTAAACCTAAACGTCACTCTAACCATGAACCTCTACAGACCCTGAAACTAAATCTAACGCTGAACCTGACCCTAACACTAACCCCTACCCTAAACCAAACCCTAACCCTGATCTTACGCTGTCTAACCCTAACCATAACCATAACCCTACTTCTAACTCTAACCCTAACCCCAATCCCAAACCCTACCACCAAAACCTAACTGTTACACTGAACCGAACATTGACCCTAAACCAAGCCTGGCACTAAACCTGACCCTGGCCCTGTCCTTCACCTGAGCCTGACCCTGACCCTAATCAAAACCATGACACTAACACTGACCACTACATAACTGTGTCTATGACACGATGTGGACTATAATCCAATACCTGAACCTGAACCTAAACCAGACACTGGCGCTAAAATTCACCCTGACGCTGACCCAGACCATGACTATAAACTTAATCCTGACCCTAACAGTGACCCCGACCCTACCTGAACACTAAACCTGACCCTGACTGTGAGCCTGACCCTAACTCTAACCCTAAATGTAACCCAGACCCTGACACTAACACGGACCATACTACGAATCCTATCACTGAACCGAACCCTAACACTAACTCCTAACCCTACCACGGACCCTAACCCTAACAAGTTCTAACCCTAACAGTCAACCTAATGCTAACCCTAACACTAACTCTAAAGTTTAACAATAATACTGACCTATACCTGACTATGATCATAACCCTACACCTGAACTTGGCCTATAACAGACCCTGACCCTAAACCTGACTCTGGCCCTGACCCTAAACCTAACCATGATTCTAACACTTACCACTACATAACCCTGTCCCTGACACGAATGTGGACTTTAAACCAATATCTGATCTTGACCGTAAAGCTGTCACTGGCCCTAGTCTTCACCCTGACCCTGACCCAGCCAAAGACCATAAACCTTACCATGACCCTAAAAGTGACGCTGACCCGGACCGTAACACTAACCCTGACACGAATGGGAGCCTGAACCTATCTCTAACCCTAAACGTAACCCTAACCCTGACACTAACACGGGCCCTGACCCGAAACCTAACGCTGAACCTAACCCTAAAACTAACCCCTAACATTATCCCTGACACTGACCCTAACCCGGTCTAACCCTAACCCTCAACCTACCTCTAACCCTAACCATAACCCCACTTTAACAATAAACCTGACCCTGTCCCTGACCCTGATCAAATCCCTAACTCTGAACTTTGCCTATGTCAGACCTTAACATTAAACCTGACCCTGGCCTTGACCTTAACACTGACCCTAACCCTGTCTGTCAACCTAACTCTGACCCAATCCGTGATTCTGAACAGAATCGTAACCCTAAATCTAACCCTGATCTTGAACCTACTCATAAAACAGAACCTAAACATAAAGCTGACCTAACCCTAAGTCTGACACTAAACCTGTCCCAAACCTAACCCTGACCCTGACATGAACCTTGCCCCAAAACCAAAACTTGAACCTGACCCTAAATCTGACCATGACCCTTAACCTGACCCTAAACCTAACCGTCACCCTAACACTGACCCTGACCCTGACTCTGAGTGTAACGCTAACCGTGACCCTACTGTGAGCCTGACCCTAAACCGAACCATGAACCTAACCCTAACCCTGACCCCTACCCTAAGCCTTACGCTAACCCTGACCTCAACGACATCTAACCCTATCCCTCTGCCTGTCGTCCGTCCACTTGTGATCTCTCTCTGTCAAATAAATAATAAATAAAACCTTAAAAAAAAAGAATGACTCTACTTTAAAATAATAGCTTAAAAGGGGCACCTGGGTGGCTCAGTGGGTTAAAAAGACTTGTAGACCAGTGGATTAGAGTAGAGTGCCCAGATATGGACCATCAACTCTATGGTCAAAAAATCTTTGACAAAGCAGAGAAAATTACACAGTGGAAAAAAGACCCCCTCTTCAATCAATGGTGCTGGAAAAATTGGACAGCTATGTATGGAAGAATGACACTCAACCATTCTCTTATACCATACATAAAGATAAATTCGAAATGGACAAACGACCTCAACGTGAGGCAGGAATCTATCAAAATCCTAGAGGAGAACATAGGCAGTAACCTCTTGGACACTGGCCACAGCAAATTCTTTCAAGACATGTCCCCAAAGACAAAGGAAACAAAAGCAAAAATGAACTTTTGGGACTTCATCAAGATCAAAAGTTTCTGCACAGCAAAGGAAACCATCAACAAAATGAAGAGACAACCCACGGAATGGGAGAAGATTTTCACAAATGACATTACAGTAAAGGGCTGATATCCAAGATCTATAAAAAAACTCCTCAAACTCAACACACAAATAACAGATAATCATGTCAAAAAATGGGAAGAAGACATGAACAGACACTTCTCCAAAGAAGACATACAAATGGCAAACAGATGCATGAGAAAATGTTCATCATCATTAGCCATCAGGGAGATTCAAATCAAAAGCACATTGGGATACCACCTTACACAGTTAGAATGGCCAAAATTAAGAAGGCAATAAACAACAAGTGTTGGAGAGGATGTGGAGAATGGGGAACCCTCTTGCACTATCGGTGAGAATGCCAGTTGGTGCAGCTACTTTGGGATACAGTGTGGAGACTCCTTAAGAAATTAAAATTAGAGCTACCCTATGACCCTGCAATTGCACTACTGAGTATTTACCCCTAAGATACAGATGCAGTGAAAAGAAGGGACATCTGTACCCTAATGTTTATAGCAGCAATGGCCACAGTAATTAAACATTGGAAAGAACCAAGATGACCTTCAATGGATGAATGGATAAAGAAGATATGATCCATTTTTACAATGGAGTATTATGCTTCCTTCTGAAAGGAAGGATACCCAACTTTTGTATCAACATGGACGGGACTGGAGGAGATAATCCTGAGTGGAATAATTCAAGCAGAGATTGTCAATTTTCATATGGTTTCACTTAATTGTGGAGCATAAAGAATAACACAGAAGACACTGGGTGATCAAGAGGAGAAGTGAGTGGGGGGAAATTGGAGGGGGAGACAAACCATTAGAGACTCTGAGAAACAAACAGAGTTTTGAGGGGAGGGGGCAGAGGGTTGGGTAAGCCTGTTAATGGGAGTTATGGAGGGCACATATTGCATGGAGCACTGGGTGTGGTGCATAAACAGTGAATTTTGGAACCCTGAAAAAAATAAAATAAAATGACAACAACTCCTTTTCCCAACATGTGGTAGGAGTCCCCCAAATGATTGGAAGCAGCCTCCATTAGAGATCAATCCACTGCATGTTGAAGGTCCTCCCACTTCAAAAAGACCAAGAAATATCCAATCCCAAAACAAAGTAAGGGCCAGCTCCACCTCATGGAATACCACCTGCTCTCCCTTAGATAGTGTGCTGTTGCTTTAATAAACCTGCCTTCTGCTTTCACTTGGGCATTGATCTCTAATTCTCATGGGCCAACAATAAAAATAATGATGGTTTACCATTACAATGCATAGAAAAGGAGGTACAGGGAAATTGAATGAAAGGGAATAACAAAGTAGGTTCATAAGTCAATCTTCCTTGTAAAAAAATTAACCTAAAAGTGCGTTTCTGCCACCTCTCTCCTGTTTGATATGATAAAGAATGACCACGATACATGAATTATAGTTCAGGATTTTGAAAAGCATAATAGCTTTATAACAACACTTGAGCTTTTATTTATTTATTTATTTATTTATTTATTTATTTATTGCTAACAAGATAGCTCGATTTGATATGCGGTTCCTGACAACCAACCTCAGAAGTAATTCCATCTTCATGAGAAGTCAGAAAGAACCACAAACCAAACCTCAAAATAGATTCAAAGAGAAAATACTCTTAAAAAAATTTCCCTTCCTGGGGCACCCGAGTGGCTCAGTGAGTTTGGCTCACTGGGCCTTTGCGTTCGGCTCAGGTCATGATCCTAGGGTCCTGGGATTGAGCCCCATATCTGACTCTCTGCTCAGCAGGGAGCCTGCTTCCACTTCTCTCTCTGTCTGCTCTCTGCCTACTTGTGATTTCTGTCTGTCAAATAAATAAATAAAACCTTTAAAAAAAAAAATTCACTTGGGCACCTGGGTGGCAGAGTGAGTTAAAGCCTCTGCCTTTGGCTCAGGTCATGATTCCAGGGTCCTGGGATCGAGCCCCACATCAGGCTCACTCCTCAGCAGGGAGCCTGTTTCTTCCTCTCTCTCTGCCTGCCTCTCTTCCTACTTGTGATCTCTATCAAATAAATAAATAAAATCTTTAAAACTAAAATTTCCCTTCCTATCAGAAGCAGACCAAACCACTAACAAATTCCCCAGAAAGCTTCATCTAAAAGGTTGTACTTTCTTCAGACACCCAGCAGGACCTTCTTCTCTGGGCTTGGTATTTCTTCAATGGCCTATTCCAGAGAATAAGACACTAAACTACTGAGCGCCAAGGGCCTCAGAACCACGAAAGAGATGATGAGGGGCACAAAGCACGCCTCTGGTCACCAAGAGGGTATGTAAACATTTGCTGCTTTTCTGCATTTTTCAAAGCTGAGTTTTTAGCTGGTGGCATCTCCTTTAGGATAAATTGCTGGTACCGTATAGTAAAAGCTATTATATGATCTTTTACGAACCATTTCCTATCTTTGCAATCTCATGTGCCAAGACAGACACGGATTATTTAAAACCCTGAAGAGAGTGCTATTGTATTTAAATTGCTTGTAACCTTCGTGTAATAGATTTATGATTGATGATAGATTTAGTTAAAATATAACTGTTTTAAATATTTATTCTCAGTAAATGATTTCAAACTATGCTCATTTAAGTAAGTTGGTGCATAATCCCTTTTCTATTAAACCATAGTGCAAGGACCAATGCTGCGCTGCCGCGAGAACCCCAAGCTCTTTTTCTAGAATGGCCATATGCGTATGTATCAGGTGTCCTCTTTTCACTCCCTTTGTGGAGCACCTACCATGGAGGTCATGTAATAACGAATAACCAAAAAACAAACAAAAAACCCAAACATCCAGGTCGAAGTGATTTGCGCGTGCCATTATGCAATGGCGGACCCTGCCTGGAGACTAGGAGACTGCTCAAAGAGATCGCGGGCAGGCATCTCAGCCCAGGCCTGTGCTGGGGAAGCTGGATCCCGGCTTTGCCACAATCAGGAAGGCAGCGAAGTGACCCGAGAGTGCAGCCGGGTTTAGGGCTGATGATCTTTTCGCAGCCAGGCAGCACTCAGACACCCGCTCCGGGAGCCAGGCGAGGAGGCTGCCCAGCGCTGGCGCTGGCCACGCTCGCAGGCCCCCTGGGCTTCGCCGGCGCCCGTGCCCCGGGCCCGCGCCTCAGGGCGGAGGGGGAGGGGGGCGGGGGCGGCCCGGAAATGGGGCTTTGCTAATTGCGGAAGCGGGAAGTGAGCTCCCGGAGGATGTGGCAAAGAGTCTGAGAGGAGGTGGAGGGGCTGGCAGAGGAGGGGCGCGCCGTGCCACGGTGCTGTGCTGCGGCCCAGTCAGGACTCAGGACCCCCTTCCTCGCCGCCCCTGCACTCCCGCGCTCCAGCCCAGCACCTGTGGCCTCGCTGTCCCGCTCCTGCGGCCCGCTGCACCCCCCCCCCCCCCCGCCCCATGGCTTCTCCAGAGGACCCTCTGCAAGCAAATAAAGTGACACCGCGCCGCGCCCTCACCTGGAGCAGAAAGCGTGGGCCGCGAGCTCGCGAGGGTGTCGGGACCCAGCCTCCCGCGACCCCCGGGGCAGCGGGACCACCCGGAGGACACGCCGCACCTGGGACCCCATGGGGTCGGGCCAGGGACGAGCCTGGCGAGGTGCCCCCTCACAGCGAGCGCAATAGCACCCATCGTTTGGCACCCCCACGCGCGGGTGCCGAGGACCCCCTTCCCTCATCCCCAGCCTTGGACCCACCACTTTTGTTCTGGACTTGGGATCCCAGGTGGAAACTAGTCCCTCAGACCTCCCTGGCAGGAAGGAGTGCAGGGAGGGATTCTCGGCTTTTCTGCCCCGCCCTGGCTCTTCCTCTCTCCACATTCACATGCCTTCTGGCCTCCCTTTCCTCACCTCATTGTCACTTTTATTAAAAGGTTTTGTTCTGCATGTTGACCCGCAGAGCGATTTCATGAATGAATATACAGGAAACTAAGTCGGAGCCCACTGGTGAGAGCCCACCTGTGGAGGCCTTTCATTAGAATGGTCTCTGGTTCTAGCCTCAGTTCAGAATACTGTGTGTACCTGAGGACCGAGTCCAGATGGTTCTTTCATCTCTGACTTGAATTTGAAATCCTAACGTCACTATGACCTGGGAAGCCGAGGTCCACAGCATCTATATCTGAAATTCCACTAGAGCTCCCATTTACCTAGTGCCCAGCCTGAGTCTGTTTTCCACTACTGTCAGGGTTCTAGAAGTTCATGCACTGCCCAACACTGACAGTAGGGGCATCTCTCTGTCCAGATTTTCCCTTTACATAAGGAGGTCAGTTACAGGAGATTAGGGCCCACTCTAACGACCTCACTGTAATGTGATTGCATCTGTAAGGACTCTAGTTCCAAATAAGGTCACGTTCTGTGGTACCAGAGGTAAGGACAGCAGCAAAGTTTCTGGGGGAAATGCAGGTCAGCTCTTAACAGTCCACTCTCTAACTCCCCAAATTCGTGTCCTTCCCGTGTGCAAAATACCTTCACCCAATGCCCTCCAAAGCACTAATCATCCCAGAATCAACTCAAAATCTGAAATCTCATCTGTCCGCCTCCACTGAAAGACCCTGATCTCACCCAGACCATGGGACCTGAGGACTGCATCCAGAAGCCACAGTCTCCTGGTAAAGCTGCCCATCAGGTCCTGACATCACCCTCATTCGTCCCAGCAGCCAAGGGCCTAGAGTTCCCAGAGACAGTTTCTCAGAGGAAGTTTGAAGACCACCTCAGAGGACGTTCTTTGGGAGTGGATGAAGAGGGAAGGGGGTAAAAGCCTCCTGCCATTCCCAGGGCACCCAGAACCCAGAGAGTGAGGCCTTGGGTGTTTTCTAGTGACAGATTCAAGGCAATTTTTTGACTTTGGGACTTCCTAGCTAACTTAGTTTTCATTTGTGATTATTATTTTTGTGTGGGGGCCATAGCTTTTCTTTTGACTTATGGCTGTTTCCACTCCCGGTTCTGAAGAAACCCCTAAATCCTAACCCTGTTGAGGACTCTGAAAGCTCACAGAGCAGCAGTACTGGGGGACAGTGTGGACACATGGTTTGGTTTCTCCTCTGGCCTGATTCTGTGGCAGCCCCGCTCTGTCCTCCTCAGACTTCAGAGCAATAGCTGAATAAGTGGAGAAAGGACCAGGGGGTCAGGAAGGTGGGCACCGAAGAGTGACTTCTCTAGAGGGTGGCTGAGCTAACAAGTGAGCGTGTTAGTCCAGCTCTGCCTGCAGTCTGGATGGAGCTGAACAGGGGCCTGGGAAGGGGAGGAGGAGCAGAGAGCGGGGACAAAGGGACCAAAGAGGAGATTCAGACGAAGGGAAGTAATTGGCAGGAGAGAAGAAACTCTAGAAGACAGGCATGTAAGAAAGGAAAAGGGATGAAGTGGGCATCGGGAAAGGGCACCACCAGGGAAGGAGAGAGGGGAAGGGAAGAGGGAGGGAGGGAGGAAAGGGGAAAGGAAGAAGGGAGGAGTCAGCACGCCAGGGCTCCCCCTGCATCTGAACAAGAGGTGGCTGGTCTGGCTTGTTAAACAAGGTGCTCACTCTTTGGTCCCAGTTTCTGCTCCCAGTGCTATTGGGCTTTGCAAGGAAGGCTGGCTCTCCCCTGGGATCCACTGGAGTCCACTGGAGCCCACTGGAGCCCACAGGAGGGTGGGAGAGGTAAGATGCCACGGGGTCCTGTCCTGAGCTGCTCTTAGCTGCTAGCCTCACCACATGGTGCAAGACGGACCCCAGAACAAAGGAAGGACACAGGCCCGCATGTCTGCCGGTGGCCCTGGGCACTTAGCTCATCACAGTGAACCACACCGCCTCCTCAACCCAGGCTTTCAAAGCCTGCTTCTTCGTTCCTGGCTTTCATGTCTGTACAAACATGAGCCAGATCTATCTCATCTCCGACAGACAATTCTGACTCACCCCGTGTCAGATTTTTATTAGTGGCTGTGATAGAGTAAGATAGCAATGCTCTAACAAAAGGACTATTTCCTCCCACGTGACCTCAACAGTCTTATACATTTTCTTAGCAAAAAAATCTTGTCTCCTTCCATTAAGCTCATAACGTGGTCTAATAGTATACATGTGCCTTTGTTAGATGTGAAGTGATACAGAGGTCCTTTTTTTTTTTAATTTTACAAGGTAAAGTCAGTAAACACATCTAACTTGACAAATACGTCTCTAAAATGTCAATCCAGGCAAAGCTTTTTCTGCCTACAGTTTGGAACCTACGTGGTGACATTTTTAAAATGCTTTTAGTCCCTCAGTGAGGCTCTTAGAAGCTAGCCAGGGCTTACTACGTGCCAGGCACTGTGTCAGGTGTTGGAGCTAATGGACAGAGAGCTTGGAGGCAGGCTGGGGAGGGACATCCGTGACACAACCACAGCTAGAAACGGAGGCCAGTGCTAGAAAAGAGAGAGCAGGCTGCATGGAGAGTGTGTACCATGGGGCTTGTGAGCTCACGAATAAGTGGGAGTAACTGGAGTGGGGAGACGGGGGAGAGGAAGAGGGTCTTCCCATCAATGGGAATCACCTGTGCTTGGAGGCAGGCACCATGAGGGGTCTCCACAGGAAGAGGGAGGCAGCGTGGTTGAAGGGCAGAAAGACAGGGCAGAACAGGCATCAGTCAGTTGGAAGGGTAGGAAGAGGTGGATGGGAGGATTATGGATGCCTTTGGAGGACTGAGAATTTGTTAGAAGATCAGTGCAGATTTCTATGGAGACAAAGGCCAGGAACTGATAGGTCTTTGAAAGGTCACTCTGGCTGCCTTTTGGCAAAGGGTTTGGTAAAAGGCACGTGCAGGTGTGAACACACCAGGTGGGAGGTGAGTGCAGGAAATCAGGTGAGGGAGCATGGGAACTTGGTCCGGGGGTATATAAGGGAAAATAGCTTTAATGAGTTCCACAAATTGGCACCAGCTGTAGCTTCATTACAGCGCTGGAAGGGGTAGGTGGGTGTGTCCTGGAGGTTACAGAAATTACATGAGAAAGGGAAGTCTTTTTAGATCTTTTTTCCAACTACAGGAACTCTCACCTTATTGATAGAATTCCAGAGTGGGAACGGATGGACATGAGGACATCTTTGAAATGTATGAATATGTTCTTTGACATCGTTTAAAGTGACAGGAGACCTTGACCTTAGGAGGCCTCGGCCTTCTTTGTAGCCAAAAAGATTTCACCTACAGATTTGGGTTCTCCCTTTTAAAGTCAAGAAGACAGTCCTTCCAAAGGACACCTCCTATCATTTTACGCTCTCATCATACCTCACATGCTGGGATCTCCAAGACCCTCTGTTCCAGGTTGTGAGTATCCACTTTGGCCGGGCTGGTCTTGCCAAGAACACCACCACAGGAAATCTAGAGCCTGTAGTGCTATTAATCACATCATCTAAGACTGTCTTTGCTGCCCTCATGGCCTCTTCCCACCATGACTCACTGAAGCTTTTTACACGTTGTATCCATTAAGCTATACTTCCCAAAGCTCAACTTCTCTAGTGCCATTAATTTTTAGGGGACCAGGCAAACCTTAAACTTGTCCCCCTTAATTGGATCCCTGTGCCCCCACAATCTCTTTGAATGACTTTCACCATGATCCTTGAATGAGCTCTGAGACCACTGCTGGTCCCTAACACTTCTTGGCACCTTGTCTGTTAGTTCTTGGAAGAGGAGGTGGCTATGGAGGTGAGTGGGGATGGGAGTGGGTGGATTTGTCCCTTCACTTCCTTTTTTGTTTTTTCAAATAATGGGTTTTGAGGGGGAGGGAATGGTTAACCAGACAGTTTAATTTCCATCTCCCACTGATAAAATGTTTACCACTCCCCATTGGAAGAATTTAGATCTTTCTTTAGAATCTCCAGGAAAATCTCCCAAACCCAGCCCACCACCATGTGGAGCCATTCAGCCATCTTCTGATTCACCTCCAGATTGTCTCCTCCTAACGGCTCAAGCCACAGGTTAAGGGTGAAATATTCAATGCCCAAGCAATTAATTGGGGAACACGTTTATCTAAGCAATTGCATGCAGCTCTGTATCTGCATACAGGGGGTCTCTCCCAAGCCTTTTCAACCTCAGCAAAACAAGAAAAAGCCCCAGCGACCTGGGGGTATATATCATTCATTCATTCCTGTGTTCAACACTCATGGCGGATCCCCACCAATACAGTGGGAGAGCAAGGACGGGAGAAATCCTGGAAGCTGAAGTCTGAGGAGGATTTCAAATTCAAGTCAGAGAGGAAAGAAACATCTGGACTCGGTCCTCAGGTACACGCAGTATTCTGAACTGAGGCTAGCACCAGGGACCATTCTAATGAAATGCCTCCACAGGTGGGCTCTCACAGATGGGCTCCCACTCAGTTTCCTGTATATTCATTCATGAAATCGCTCTGCGGGTCAACACGCAGAACAAAACCATTTAATAAAAGTGACAATGAGGAGAGGAAAGGACACAAGAAGGCATGTGAATGTGGAGAGAGGAAGAGCCAGGGTGGAAAAACCGAGAATCCCTCCCTGTGCTCCTTGCTTCCAGGGAGGTCTGAGGGACTAGTTTCCACCTGGGATCCCAAGTCCAGAACAAAAGCGGCGGGGCCATGGCGGGAGACAAGGGAAGGGGGACCTTGGCATGCACGCATGGGGTTGCCGAAGGATGGGAGCTAGCGCGCGCACTGGCGGGGGGCACCTCGGGCGGCGCAATCCCCGGCCGGATCCCGTGCGGAACCCGGTGCGGCGCGGCGTCCGGGGTGGTCCCGCTGCCCCGGGGGTCGCGGGAGGCTGGGTCCCCTCACCCCCGCGAGCTCGCGGCCTGCGCTTTCTGCTCCAGGTGAGGGCGCGGCGCGGTTTCAATTTGCCTGCGTGCAGAGGGTCCTCTGGAGACGCCATGGGGCTGGGAGGGGCAGCGGGCCGCGGGAGCGGAACAGCGCAGGCTGAGGGGCTGGGCTGGAGTGCAGGAGCGCATGGGCAGCGAGTCCTGTGGGTCCTCCAGTCCCGACTGGGCCGCAGCACAGCACCGCGGCGCTGCACACCCCTCCTCCCCCAGCCCCTCCACCTCCTCCCAGACTCTCCGCCACATCCTCCGCGAGCTCACTTCCCAATTCGGCAATTAGCAAAGCCCCTTCTCCGGGCTGCCCCCGCCCCCACTCCCTCCTTCCTGAGGCGGAGGCCGGGGCCTGGGCACGGGGTGAAGCCCCGGGGGCCTGCGAGCGTGGCCAGCGCCGGCGCTCAGTGGCCTCCTAGCCTGGCTCCCCAAGCGGGTGTCGGGGTGCAGCCTGGCTGCGAAAAGATAATCAGCCCTAAACCTGGCTGCACTCTCGGGTCACTTCCCTGGCTTCTGATTGCTCCAGAAGCCCGGAACCAACTTCCCCAGCACAGGCCTGGGCTGAGATGCCTGCCTGCTATTTGAGCAGTCTCCTGGTCTCCAGGCAGGGTCTGCCTTTGCTTGATGGCACGCGCGAATCACTTCGACCTGGATGTTTGGGTTTTTTGTTTGTTTTTTGGTCATTGGTTATTACATAACCTCCATGGTAGGTGCTCCACAAAGCAAGTGAAAAGAGGACGCCTGATACATACGCATATGAACATTCCATAAAAAGAGCTTGGGATTCTCACAGAGGCGTGGCATTGGTCCTTGCACTATGGTTTAATAGAAAAGGGATTATGCACCAACTTACTTAAACGAACATAGGTTGAAATCGTTTACTGAGAATAAATATTTAAAACAGTTATATTTTAACTAAATCTATCATCAATCATAAATCTATTGCACGAAGGTTACAGGCAATTTAAATGCAATAGCACTCTCTTCAGGGTTTTAAATAATCTGTGTCTGTCTTGGCACATGAGAATGCAAAGATAGGAAATGGTTTGTGAAAGATCATATAATGGCTTTTACTATACGGTATCAGCAATTTATCATAAAGGAACGGCTTCCAGCTAAAAACTCAGCTTTGAAAAATGCAGAAAAGCAGCAAACGTTTACATACCCTCTTGGTGACCAGAGGCGTGCTTTGGGCCCCTCATCATCCCTTTCGTGATTCTGAGGCCCATGGCGCTCAGTAGTTTAGTGTCTTATTCTCTGGAATAGGCCATTGAAGAAATACCAGGCCCAGAGAAGAAGGTCCTGCTGGGTGTCTGAAGAAAGTACAACCTTTTAGATGAAGCTTTCTGGGGAATTTGTTAGTGGTTTGGTCTGCTTCTGATAGGAAGGGAAATTTAAAAAAAAAAAAAATTATTTAATTATTTGACAGACATAGATCACCAATAGGCAGAGACCAGGCAGAGAGAAGTGGACGCAGGCTCCCTGGTGAGCAGAGAGCCAGACATTGGGCTCAATCCCAGGACACTAGGTTCATGACCTGAGCCGAACACAGAGGCTTTAACTCACTGAGCCACTCGGGTGCCCCAGGAAGGGAAATTTTTTAAAGAGTATTTTCTCTTTGAATCTATTTTGAGGTTTGGTTTGTGGTTCTTTCTGACTTCTCTTGAAGATGGAATTACATCTGAGGTTGGTTGTCAGGAACCGCATATCAAATCGAGCTATCTTGTTAGCAATAAATAAATAAATAAATAAATAAATAAATGCTCAAGTGTTGGTATAAAGCTATTATGCTTTTCAAAACCCCGAACTATAATTCATGTATCGTGGTCATTCTTTATCATATCAAACAGGAGAGAAGTAGCAGAAACGCACTTTCAGGTTAATTTTTTTTACAAGGAAGATGGACTTATGAACCTACTTTGTTATTCCCTTTCATTCAATTTCCCTGTACCTCCTTTTCTATGAATTGTAACGGTAACCCATCATTATTTTTATTTTTAGCACGTGCTTTGTGAACCATAAAGTGTACGCTATAAATGGGAGTGCTTTTCTTTTTTGGCAGTTTACAAAAAATTAATTTTTTAAATTTATTTTTTATTGATTTTCAGCATAACCGTATTCATTCTTTTTGCACCACACCCAGTGCTCCATGCAAGCAATGCCCTTTATAATACCCACCAACTGGTACCCCAACCTCCCAACCCCCGCCCCTTCAAAACCCTCAGATTGTTTTTCAGAGTCCATAGTCTCCCATGGTTCAGCTCCCCTTCCAATTTCTCGCACCTCCCTTCTCCTCTCTAACTCCCCATGTCCATGAAAAACTAATTTAAAAAAATTCATCCACCAGAGTACCCAAAGGGCTCCCACATAAACTATCTGTTGTTACATTATGTCATTCTGCTTTCGCTTCTATTGCTGTCCAAACAATGTTTTAAAACATTCTTTAAAATGGGCCTTTTAAACAAGATTTTTACAAAGGATTTAATTTATTCATTTGTCAGAGAGATAGCACAAGCAGAGGGAGAGGCAGGCAGAGTGGGAAGCAGGCTCCTGGTAAGCAAGAAGCCTGATGGGGGACTCGAACCCAGGATGCTGGGATTATGACCTGAGCTGGAGGTAGACAATTAACCAACTGAGCCATCCATGTGTTCCTGAAATGGGCATTTTTGACATTTCCTGATAGCACCTACACACTCATGAATCTCAGATTCATGATATATGGGGCTAGTGGACTTGACAATCATGGAGTCAAGCATGCTGGATTTGACTCATGGGCCTGTCACTGTGAATTTGGGTGGCTTGCTAAACTTGCTACATAGAAACCCAAGCATGTAAGAATTTGCAGGATTGTGACAGTTCAGTGGTATAAGGTATACATAAAAATACCTAAACCAGTGTCTCTCACAAAGTAGGTCCAAATAGACCAGCTCCCTTCCTGCCTTCATTCTGTCCTTGGAATTCCGTCCCTTGGGAGAAGTTCCTACTGCCTTTGTTACAAGAAATGAACGATATTTACTACACATAGCATGGATCAATACATTGAGTGATAGTATTAACATACTTCTTGAACTGCCCATTGCACCCCAAGCACCAAATAAAATGTCATGCTCTGGGGAAACCAAAGTGAGAGGTCCCCAACTTTTAGGAGTTATGGACAGGAGAGAGATGCAAATACTGTGTCAGTGTAGAACCAGGGTAACTAATGTTTAAACCAGGAAGAGAATGTGTGTGGAAGAAAGGCACTGATGATGTATAAAGCCATTTGGCTGGATGGTGACTACCCTCAGACTGAAAATTTGCCATGAAAGCTTCCAGGCAAATTTGAGATCTTTATTAGTGACAATATGGCTATAGCCTTAAGGGGAAGAAAAAAACCAAAAACCTAAAACCGAAACACACATACACACAAACTGTTGGTCTTGTGTCTTTTCACGAATAATGACAGTTATCAGAAATTTTATCTTTAAATGGGGAAAACAGCAACTGAAAATGTATTTCATTTGATTCATCACAGAAGATGGTGTTTTTGTTCATTTCACACCATTTTTGTTAAGTTTTATTTAAATTAATGCAATCTGAGATAAAATGTTAATATTCCTGAGGGTATGGACATTGTATACAAATGAACCCAGCTAAGTGGGCTCCTGGACAGGGTCTGATCTATTTATAAAAGTAGCTGGAGCTAAGTGTTTGTTCCAGAAGAAGATAACGCCTTCCCTCCGTTGCATTTGCCTTCTACAGCCTAAGTGGGAGTTAATACATTCACTTGTCTCCTTAAATTTTGTCCAGAGTGTGTTAAAGCAGTCATAGGGGACCTGGGTGGTTTTGCCATCTGCCTTCTCATAACAATGCCCCAGTTTTCTTCTGGAGAATCAACGTTCCCGCTTTCAGTCCATGCACTTAGGCAGCGGCAACTTCACACTGGCTCCTGACTCTAGCAGTGGCATGTCACCCACTAATGGCCTTTGAGAACATCACTGAGTGAGCCGCGAGTTTAGTAGATGCACGAGACCTTTGCTGGGTCGGTGAGGATGTGGGTCTCTGAATAATTAGCCCGAGATCCACTTGTGTGTGGAGGAACAAACGAGCAGTGATGTGTTGGCCAGAGTGCCCATCCTAGAGAGCCCTGAATGCCAGACAAAAGCATTTGAGACTATTTTTTCAGGCAACAGGAAGCCAGGAAGCTAGTTTTGAAAAGCAGCACATGAAAATGTGTGTTTTTGGAAGATTAGTCGGGCAGCTGTGTGTATGATAGGATGGAGGGAGGAGAGAACGCAATCCCAAGTGCATTTAATCTTTATGATGCAGCGTAATTTATTATGAAGTTGAATTTGCATCCTTATCCAAACGTAAGGGAAACTCCTGTCCAAAACTGTAAATGTTTTTTGGTTGCCTTTTTTTTTTAAAAGATTGTATTTATTTATATGACACAGAGAGAGACCACAACTGGCAGAGAGGCAGGAAAAAGAGAGAGAGAGATGCAGGCTCCCGGCTGAGCAGAGAGACTGATGCAAGGCTCGATCCCAGGACCCTGAAATTATGACCTGAGCCAAAGGCAGAGGCTTAACCCACTGAGCCACCCCGGTGCCCCTGGTTGCCTTTTTAAGCATTCCTTGTCTCACATGAAGTGATTACAAATTTGCAGATGTGCATTAAAATGATGTATTCCAAAATGTTAACAGAGGAATTAAAATACTTATTAAGTAAAATATTATCATTTTTGTTGATTTGAAGCCTATTTGAAAAGGGACATAGCATTCTGGTGCATATATGTAAACATGAATAATTATTTTTTAAAAAAATCTTTATTTATTTATTTGACAGAGATCACAAGTAGGCAGAGACAGGCAGAAAGTGGGAGGGGGGAAAAAGGTTCCCCGCTGAGCAGAGAACCTGATGTGGGGCTTGATCCCAGGACCCTGAGATCATGACCTGAGCTAAAGGCAGAGGCGTAACCTGCTGAGCCACCCAGGTGCCCATAAACATGAATAATTCTTTTTTTTTAAGATTTTATTTATTCCTTTGAGAGAGACAGATCAGAAGTAGGCAGAGAGGAAGGCAGAGAGAGGAGGAAGCAGGCTCCCTGCCAAGCAGAGAGCCCGATGCAGGACTCGATCACAGGACCCTGAGATCATGTCCTGAGCTAAAGGCAGAGGCTTAACCCACTGAGCCACCCAGGTGCCCCTAAACATGAATAATTCTTAAAGGTTCCTCTACTCACTTATATAGAAGGCCTTTTCCAAACAGAAGATTAAATCTCTCTTGGCTACTCCTATCAGCTTATTCTGAATTATTTTCCATCCAGAAGCATGACCTAGAAAACCACAGTTTTTACACAGTGTTTGGTTTTCCACCAAGAGAATCACATAATTTGTGGTGATTCAGTGTGGTGTGTTGCTAAAAGCATTTCCAATGCTGTGGATACAAGAGGGTAGTGCAAAGAGGTAAGGAAACAGGAGAAAAGGTATGGCTCTCTAATAATCACTTTATTCTAGAATTTTCCTCCAGCCTTGGGAGCTCACCACTCACAAGTGTGTGCTGGTGCCTTGATCTCATGGGCCACAGTGCTCAGCATCTTCCAGCTGCTTTTTTAGTGAATACATATGTAACAATTGATTTCTTGCCCCGGACTTTGAGAGAAAAATCTGTTCAGAGGGATGGACACTCTGAACCAACACCAGAAAACACTCTCTGTAGTCTTCTTGTTAAATGAAAAAATATGGTTAAACCACTTTTGACAGTCTACTACACAGAAAAATGTAAATCTTAATTGAAATATGTCCTCTCAGCTGTGCTTAAGCAACTGAGTCCTGAGCTTTTCAGGTTTTCAGTCTGAAAGAGTACACCTCTGGTGCTCTGAAAGGGAAGAGAAAGGACACCCTGTTCTCCATATAAATTAAAGAAGAGAAATCTGTGCATTTAAGCGGGCCATATAAAATTTATCAAGCAATTATCTCCTAACTCCTTCCTATCCAAATTACCTGATATGCTCTCCCTACTCCTTTATTCCACGTTACTGCCTTTTCCAGGATTCTGTCTCACATCACAACATGTCTTCTGTTATTTCCTTCTTGCAAGCTAGTTTTGTTTTCTCCATCTGAAAAAATCAACAATCATTTTGTATTTCAATTCCCATTTTCCTCAAATGCATTGATTCTTCTTATCTATTACTCTTTTCTCATACTCAGTGTCTTTGTCTTTATGGGGTTGGTACTTTGCTTTTCCCCATCATTTACTGCCATTATATAATCAAATCTAATAACTTCTTAGAGAAAGTTAAAAATTCCTGCATAGCCACACGTGAACACAAAGTCACTGACTTTTAGCAAACCTATAAGATAGTCAGACATCCATTCAATTTCATTTTTTTTTAAGGTTTTATTTATTTATTTGACAGAGAGAGATGACAAGCAGGCAGAGAGGCAGGCAGAGGGAGAGGAGGAAGCAGGCTCCCTGCTGAGCAGAGAGCCCGATTTGGGGCTCAATTCCAGGACCCAGGGATCGTGACCCGAGCCAAAGACAGTGGCTTAACCCACTGAGCCACCCAGGCGTCCCTCCATTCAATTTCTTAACTGAGTCTCAAATGCATCCTGAGTTCTAACCTAAACCTAAGTTCTACTTCTTACACGTTGTTATATGACCAAATTCTTTCAGTTCAGTATTTTGTAACATTTAAATATTAATCAATTGATGCTTTGTCTGTGTATTTCTATGAAAATAATTTGAATATTGTAGATTTATTGTTATATTTATAGATTTATAATCAAAGTTTCATCAGTTGAAGTTTTTGGAAATTTCAGATATAATGATTAACCTAAAATGATACTGCCTCAAATCCCTCTGATATCAAGGCCCAACACCTGATTATAGCCAAACCTGTGGTGGATAGTTCCATGGGAAATTGCAGTTACTTAACACTGATAGCATCTCATGTTCTCTCTCTCATTTTAGAATGTCTCCAACACAGGAGTTAATGTCCTCTGTGGACAGCTCTCAGTGAAGTGGAAATACGAACCATAGATAAAATTGTCAGTTTTCAGGTCTTCATGAGGACAACTTAAAGAAGTTCCTCAGGACCTTTCGGTAAAAGCAAGCCTTCATTTTCTATCCACAACAATTATATCAACAATGTACCTCTTTAACAAAGTTGCTTCTTCATTGTCTCACTTTCCCATTCTTTTCTACCTTGGATAATCTCCCAGATAAACTAACACTACTCAAATCCTTTGTCCTACTCTTTGCTCTCAGGATAAATGGAGCCAAAAGACTTAGATTAATATCAAGTTCTGAATGGGATCTTAGAGCTATTTCTGTCCAGATTTTCATAAACATAGGGACCTTTGAATTATCAGGCTATAAATAAGTTCTAAATGGAGGGGGCAAAAGCAAAAAGTAGAAATTTTTATGTTTGATTTTTAATCATGATTAATTGACTTTATTGATTATTAAAAATACTAACATTATAAAAGTATGGATCTTTGTAAAACAATGTCATAATGTAAGAAATAAGTTGCATAGTCCTTTGGAGAATATTAAACCAAGTGTTCAGGTGCCATCTAATTTCTTGTTTAATCCAGAACTTTGGTGTGCATTATCTTGAGGAATAGGATTCTGAGTCCAGACAGACTAACAGAAAACTGATCCAAATGTGTGTGTTTATATTTCTGCATTTGTTGTAAAAATCAAAGTGTGATTGCTGGTTTAAAATGGTAAAACTAATAATGTTCATGGACTCTATTATAAATTTTCTAATTGTATGGGAAGAATCCAATAAACATGTAATTAATTGATTTGCAAATCCTCAAAGAGGTACAGGATCAGGTAGTGGTATGTTCTGATTCAACAACATCATAATGCAGCATTTTATATGTGTGGCTAATGGATATTTTCATGAATGTTTGCTAGCTAGTCAGCCAATACAGAGAAATATTAGGTAGGGTAATTACTCACAGTTGTGTTTAATAAAATGAGAGAAAATTATCAAATGACACTACTAATAATAATCCTATAGCAGGCTAAATAATTCAATGATAATTACAAGTATTAATCTAGCTTTCTTCCCTGATTCTGACTCTTCTCTCCTTTATCATAATGGGAGTAGCAGATTGTCTGCAATGAATTGTGAAAACCCAGCAGTGACTTTGGCAGTGAAGGCCTCCCATCAATTTTGATAGTTTAAAATGATTCCGGTTGGTCTTGAGCAAATGTGTCAATTTATTTTTTTCTGTGTGTGTCATAAAAGAAAGAAGCAATAGTAAATTCTTGCTGTTATTCCATGGAGCCAATAAAATCATACTGCCAACAAGAGGCTGTTGACACTGTAAGTGTAGTTAACTGTCTTGAAATACTAGGCCTGGAAATAAAATTCCAATATTTCACATAACCTCTTTTTATTTAAAGAAAAAAAACAAAACAAAACCAAACAACTATACTGCTTACATTTAGGGCCCTGCTGTTGTGTAACTATTTTTGAACATGTCTACTGTAAGTGTATATATATATATTTTTTTTCTGTGCAATAAATTCATTTAGAGATAAATTTGGATTGCAAATTATTTTGGGGGAGGCATGGTATTTGTGGCTAGTCTTACAAGTAAAAAGGACTAAAAGAAAGAAGAAAAACATTTTTTAACAGCATATTTACATCTGTCCAAAGTACTTATTTACTATAATACTGACTAATGTATAATACTGTACGCAAAGAAAGAAGTTAAATGAGTTATAATTCAGTCACTGAATCTTTCTGGTATGAAATGTGATATCTGGCAATCTGGTCCAGTTCATTACATCAGGTCATTTGTATGTTCTTATTAACATTTTGATAGCATAGCACATTTTATAACCCAGACATTTTACAATGGAACTATGATGCATGTATTTTCAAAAGTATAGACATACATGAAGCTATGAGGTCAAAAAAGATGAATGTCCGTAGTACCATATAAACTCAACAAATAAAAGTGTCCAACGCTCTGAGTGAGATTTATAAATATTGTGTAAGATTAGGCCAACATGTGGTTTTGATATAAATAATCTGTTCTTAAATTAGAATTACAGACGTTGAGTACAGTGTTGAAAATGGCAGATAGATTTTAGCTATCGTTGCTCACTAGGGAAAATGGAGAATTGTTTAGTTTGGTCAGATTTTCACTTAACTTCTGAAAAATCTTACGTTTGAGAGAACCCTTCTGAAATAAGAATCCTTAAAGACATAACCCCTTTGGCACAAATTTTCAAGAAACTTGTTTGATGTTGTAGACAATTATATGGCACACGTACTGTTCTAGATGTTTCATGCAAATAATATGTAAGCCATACCAAGGCTACATATACATATAGAGATGTTCCTCAGCTTACAAGGGGGATATGTACAGGGAATCACATAAAAAATTAAAAATGCATTTAATACCCCTAAACTATCAAATATCATAGCTTACCTTAAGCTTATTTAAACATACTCAGAACACTTACATTTGCCTGCATTTGGGCAAAATCATCTTAAGCAAAGCCTATTTTATAACAAAGTATCAAATATCACATGCAATTTATTAAATATTACACTAAAAAAAGAAGAATGGTTATATATAGAATGGTTGTAAGAATATCAGGTATTCACCCCTGAAATCTTCTAGCTGACTGTGGCTCACTGCCCCTGCCCAGCATCACAAGACAGCACCATACCACATGTCACTGGACCTTTTTATAAAGACCCAAATACAAAATTCAAAGTACAGTTTCTACTGAATCACTTTCACTTTCACATCATTGCCAAATATATCATAAGTTGAATCATTGTAAATCAGGAGCCATCTTATTTGAAAGTTAAATCACAGTCACCCATATACACACAAAAAAAGGCCTTCATGTAGGGCCATCTATGTATTTCTAAACAACATAGCATGACATATCAATGGCAAAAAATGGATGCGAAGGGGACAATTGCTTTGCGTCAGTACTCTGAGCAGTAACATACATGGCCTTACTCACCTAGCAGAACTCCAGAGCTAGCTGATGGCAAGGAATTTTACAAATGTTTGCTGAACAGCTTAAGCACTATTATTTTTAACTTAGTGTGCATATCTATTTTCTCAAGATATGTTAATTTATTTTATTGACTTATTACAAAACCAAATAATTTCCTCTTATTTAAGTGGCAGGTAAATAGAATTCTTTTTATTTTAAATTAAATGGCTTTTTAGGGAAAATATACTAAAAATTCTGAAACTTGTATTGCTTATGAATCTTTTATTGGAATCCTTATCAAGTTGTATTTTTCAAGTTTTTCCTAAATAATCTTCAATGAATTGAAAATATTTTTTGGATTTTATTCAAGGCTTTTAACACACAATTTCACTTTGTTAAATATAGTGCTAAAAGTTCAACCAAAACGTTGTGTCTTTTTTTTTCCACTACCACATCCTCCATCTACTGAGTGGATTCTCTCCCCAACTAGCACATATATATCATTGTCTATCTTTAGGATAAGTAAGGGTCATCTTTTGTCTTTATTCTATTCCTCGTATGCCTGTGAAGTTGTTGAATTTTAATATAGTCACACCATAAGCATCACATATTTGATTCCCCTTTCAATAGTAAACAGTGCACAACCAGAGCATACCTTCAAAGCTATCAATAGACTTACTCTGATATATTATTTTTGTATTTTTGTAAATTAAAATAATTAAATTATAGAACAAGAGTTTCAGGTGGTAGGTGTTGTAAGTTTTACCCAAACTGACTTTTGTCAAACTCGTTTTTGTCATCATATATGTCAAGTGGTGTTCTCAGTTTTATTTTTAGAACATCCTTGTATAATGAATATTTACACTGATATCTAGTATAAAAATTTTGCAATTTAATTTAGAAACATTAAGATATTGAAAATCAATCTATTTCTTTAATTCATTAAAGACATTTTTGGCTTGTTTCCAGTACTTTCTTACTGGTTAAAAAATGAATTTGAAGTAGTCTGAATTTCATTATTATATGGCACTTTCCCTTTGATGAATACAAAGACGATATTGTATATTAGCTATCTGAGAAGAATTTATTTTTTTAATTTTATTTATTTGTGAGTGAGAGAGAGCACAAGCAGGGGGAGCAGCAGGGTGAGGGAGAAGCAAACTCCCGGCTAAGCAGGGAATCTGTTGCAGAACTGAGTCCCAGGACCTGAGCTAAAGGCTCAGGCATTTAACTGACTGAGCCACCCAGGTGTCCCAATCTGAGAAGAGTTCTGTATGTTATTCCTATTCATATGAAGTTTAAAGTCTAGGTAATTAACTTAATATTTTAGTGGCTATTACATAGATAGCACTATGTTCCAGGCAGAGAGTAAGAAAGAAATATTAAATCAACCATATTCTATGCATTCTAAATGAAAATAATTAATCAATCATAATAAATCCTTCTATTTATTGAATATCAACTTATAAGCTTTCCTCCATATGAACAATGCCAAATACCAGAATAAAGGGTCATCTAATACAAATAAAAGATAGAATTAAAGAATTCTGGTAAGCCATTTAATTTTGAAAAATGGTGCTATATTGTTGTTGAGTTGTGGTTTTCAGTTACATAATATCTGATAAGTGTAGAAGTAACATGATTGTTACGTGAGATGAGAAATGGTATATAATTAATATGTTTTTAAAGGTACAGATAAGGGCGCCTGGGTGGCTCAGTGGGTTAAGCCGCTGCCTTCGGCTCAGGTCATGATCTCAGGGTCCTGGGATCGAGTCCCATATCGGGCTCTCTGCTCAGCAGGGAGCCTGCTTCCTCCTCTCTCTGCGTGCCTCTCTGCTTACTTGTAATTTCTCTCTGTCAAATAAATAAATAAAATCTTTAAAAAAAAAAAATAAAGGTACAGATAAATACAAATTTGTAAACATAGCATTATGGAGGAATAAAAATAAATGATAGCTACACACTCTAAAGTGAATAAATCTTGGAAAGTTAATAGAGAAGTAAAACAAGGACAGTGCGAAAGTATGGTACATTTTTATGAAGTTCAAACAAATTCTTTGAAACCGTAGATGGACTTAAAGATACTATTATGTATCAAATATTGTAAAAATTAAGCAAGGAAATAGCAAACATAAAATAACCAAAGCATACAAACTTGGGTAGATACAATATGTGTGATCATGTTCTACTTCATAAAGAGATGAGTTAATAGATAAATAAAAGTAACTAGACTTTTAGAAGTTAATAAAACTTTGCCTGTTATTTCTTAGCAATATAAAATATATGGTTTTCTAACAAAAATGCTTATCTTAAAAATATTTAAAAATAAATTTCAGGCTACTCATAAGGTTTTATTTACTTTTCCACTGAAGGAAAAGCTGGTTGTTGTAGTTGTTTGTTTGTTTTAGTCTCCTCCTAGTTTTTATTATTATAATGTGGAATGAGGAATGTTAGATTGAAAAGTGAATTATTTTATAGACAAAAATCATTACTTGATTCACCTCCTGGTACAGCAGATGGAACTCCTGAAAATATGCCCTTTTGCCTTATGGAAGAGTAACAGTTATGCTTACTTCTGAAACATACTTGGCGGTTGCCCTAAATAGTGACACCATAGTAAACATTTTGAATATTTGCAATTAATTTTTATAGTCATAGTGCTCCAAAGGCACTGCTGGTATCTTAGCAGGTATTTCAATAAAGCTAAAAGTTGCCTGACTGTTTAAAAATATTAACAAGGCACAAAACATGGCAGAAGTACTGTCCTCAGATATTATTTTTTTCCATATGCTCCTGATTCCAGACATGAAAGTTATTTTTTTTAATTTTCTTTATAATAGATTTTATTTATTTATTTGACAGAGATCACAAGTAGGCAGAGTCAGGCAGAGAGAGAGGAGGAAGCAGACTCCCTGTTGAGCTGAGAGCCCGATGTGGGACTTGATACAAGGATCCTGGGATCATGACCTGAGACGAAGGCAGAGGCTTTAACCCACTGAGCCACCCTGCGCCCCCATGACAAGTTATTTTTGATAATATATATACAATGTATTTTCCAGTTATAAGAAAAATGGTTCTGCTATTTTTAACCTTTTTTAAAAATTACATAATTTTTTAATTAAAATTTTATTTTTTAATGTTTTACTTTTCTTTTCTTTTTTAAAAGATTTTATTTATTTATTTGACAGAGAGAGATCACAAGTAGGCAGAGAGGCATGCAGAGAGAGAGAGAGAGATAGAGAGAGAAGCAGGCTTCCTGCTCCGCAGGAAGCCCGATTCAGGGCTCGATCCCAGGATCCTGAGATCATGACCTGAGCCAAAGGCAGCAGCCCAAACCACTGAGCCACCCAGGCACCCCAATGTTTTACTTTTCAATATACTACTTAGAATATAAAACCTATTCCAGTTGGTAAGATGTTTACCGTTTAAAAAATGGTAATTTTCTCATTGTGTCTTCCCCTCTCATTGCTTTATTTTGAATAAAAAATTTCACAATAAACATAACTGATGCTTTCCTTTTGATAGTCCCTCTGTTGGTCATATTGTATATGAGCCATGACAATAAGTTTTACAAAATTTATTCATGTTTGTTGATATGTTTTATCATAACTAATTTTTCCTCCATTATCTAGATTCCCCAGCTTTCAAACAGGTGGACACTTCAATAAACCATACCCAAGGGATGTATCAAGTACTTCTTAGACATCGCTCAGATCCTTGAGGTCTCATTTTGCTTAATATTAACAAACTTATTTTAAAGTTTATATGGAGAGGGAAAGACTCACAATAGTCAACATAGCGTTGAAGGAGAACAAAGACTGAGGACTGACTTCAAAGTTTACCATAACGATGGGGCGCCTGGGTGGCTCAGTGGCTTAAGCCTCTACCTTCGGCTCAGGTCATGATCCCAGGGGCCTGGGATTGAGTCCCGCATAGGGCTCTCTGCTCAGCAGGGAGCAGGGAGCCTGCTTCTCCTCATCTCTCTCTCGGTCTGTCTCTCTGCCTATTTGTGATCTCTCTCTCTGTCAAATAAATAAATGAAATCTTTTTTAAAAAGTATACCATAATGATAATTGTAAGCAAGATATTGTAATATCACAGAAAGACTAGATTAAAGGAACGGAATATATGTTATCAATTATATTTTATATTTAATATAAAAACAAAAGCAATACAAGAGAGCAAAATACAATCTTTTAAACAAAAGGTTCTGGAGTAATGGTGAAGCTAAATGTAAAAATATAAAATAAAATAAAATAAAATAAAATAAAATAAAATAATAAAATAAAATAAATCCAGGCAGATATCATACACTCTTCACAAAAATTAACTCAGATTGGATTATAAACCTAAACATGAAACATGTAGAAGGTAATATAGAAGAAAATTTAAATGACCTTGGTTTTGGAAATAATTTTAGCTACAAAAGCACAAGCACTGAATTTAAAAATGTCTACTCTGTGAAACATAATGCCAAGAGAATGAAAAGGCAAAGCACAGACTAAGAAAAAATTTGCAAAATACACATCTGGCAAAGGACTGTTAATCAAAAATACACAAAGACCCCTTAAATCTCAACAATGGGGGAAAAACCTGATTAAAAATGACCTTAGCAGATACCTCACAAAGACCAAAGACCTTAGCAGATACCTCACAAAAGAGAATATTACCGATGGCAATTAAGCATATAAAAAGATGCTTCAAATCATATGTCATCAGGAAAATGCAAATTAAAACAAAAAAGAGACACCAGTGCATACCCAGAATCCAGAACACAGACAACAGAACACGAAATGTTGGTGAGGATGTGGAGCAACAGGAATGTTCTTCCATGTCTATTGAGAATAAAGAATGGAAAACAACTTGGCAGTTTCTTACAAAACTAAACATATTCTTGCCAAATGATTCAGCAGTAGCAGTTCTTGGTATCTATCCAAAGAAGATGAAATCTATACCCACAAAGATGTCTATAGTAGTTTTATTCATAACTGACAAAAGCTTGGAAGCAACCAAGATATCCTTCCATAGGTGAAAGGTCAAATAAAGTGTAGTACATGCAAACAATGGAATATTATTTAATGCTAGAGAAATGAATTACCACGCCATGAAAAGATATGGATATAAATATTTAATAAATATTTGATTTTAGGCTTCTACCAGTCTATCAATAGTATTAGTATATTTTAACAGAGAATGCTCAGCATTCATGAATTTACCTAATAAAATATTTTGGGTTCAATATTTTAAATACTTCAACCTCTATGATTATATTCCTAATAATTTTGAATTGGGGTAAATAAACCTTAATTTTTTGTAACTTGTTTCTTATTGCAAAAGAGCTCAATGAAATTTTAGAAAATAAAAATTTACAAAAAAAAAGCTTAGTTTACTATTGCCAAATAATTTAAAACTTTATCTTATATTCAAATACATATATTTTTCTAAATTGATTTATATGCTACTAAAACAAAAAACTTTTAGTTATATTAGATTTCATATCATGCAATCAATGCCAGAAAGCCATCTGGTGATGACTTGTCTTAAATAGAGTTAAGGTGGGTGTTATTACAATGCAAGATGGAAACAAAGATAGTATAACAATTGAGTGTTACATAACTTTTCTGTTTTGATCAAGTTACTAATCTACACAAGGCTTTTATCGGGGACAGACTTGGGAATTTAACAAAACTTTTAAACTAGCATGTGCGACTCATTCCTAGAAAACAACACAATCAATAACACTTTATTTAGATTAAATCATGACTACTTCTCCATTTGAATAAAAAAGGTAGCAACCCCAATAAGTTTATTGAACAGGAAAAGTTGAAATGCTATAATGCTCCTAAGGAATTAAATGATCCAGTCATGAATTACAAAAAAAGGATATAAATTACCAAAGTGTTTGTATAATTGGAATGTACAACTGCCCATTATCGTACAATAGTGTAGGCTTGTACAAGAACTCTATAAAAGAACTCCACTTCTAAACTGTGGGAAATTTGTTCCCTTTCCCCCTATATACAACTATTAAGCCATTCATTTAGCTTTTAAAATATCCACTTAATACAGGCTTTTTACACATTTGAACAGGCAGCAGGGCTCTATTCTTATTGCTTACATCTGAAGGATAGACTTCTAGCGTAAGAGGTAAAGCCCATAAAGGAGCCCAATAATAACAACAAAATACAGTTTAGTGATCCCTTACAATCTGCCAGCTACCTTTCTGAGAATACTTCAATTAATAAAACATATAAAATAGCTGACCAAAAAGAGCTTACATTCTTTTGAAATATAATAGTGAAATAAAGCAAAAATAGAGGGGCACCTGGGTGGCTCAGTCCATTGAGTGACTACCTCTGGCTTGGGTCATGATCTCAGGGTCCTGGGATGTAACTCCCCAGCAGGCTTTCTAGGCAGTGGGGTGTTTTCTTCTTCCTCTGCACCCCTCCCAATTCTCTCTCTCTGTGTCTCAAATAAGGAAATAAACCAGTAATAGAATAATGATTGATGGTTGATGGTGATAAGTGTTACAAAGAAATACAAGAAACGTAAAAGCCATTAGAGAATGCTGCGATGAAAGTTAATTTTATTTTGTGTTGGGTGGTTATATCTCATTTATGAGATGTTATTTGCACAAAGACCCAGGAAGTGAAGAAGTGTGTTATACACATATTAAAGGAAAAGATTGCTCTAGGCAGAGCAAGTAAGTATATAGACTTTGTGTGAACAGCTGGTCTGTTACTTTTGAGGAAAAGCAAGGAGGCCAATGAGGAGTTCATAGTGGTGGAGAGAGGAAGACTGTATTGATGCATGACCTTCTAGTACATTGAAACACCTTCAGTTTTTATTTAATATGAAAGGGGAAGATACCAAAAGACTTTCAAGAGCAGAATAAAATCATCTGACTTGATTTTTAGGTTAAGTTGCTGTACCAAAATAAATTTGCAGGGAGAAAGGAGTGCAGTATGTGTGGAAGTGGGGTTATCAATCACGTCAATAATTCAGGAACATATGATGGTGTTTTTAGCATGCTGGGTGGTAATAGAAGTGGTGAGGTATGGTTTTTATTTTGTATATTTTTGGATGGTGAATATTCTGGTGAACAGGATGGAGTATGTGCAGGACAGACAATATCAACATTTATTTTACCTGCACAAATAGAAGGGTGGATTATTCATTCCCTGATATGGAGAGAACTCTGAGTTCAAATGTTCTTTCTGATTAAATGGCATAGTGATGATGAGGATTTAGTCAGACAGTGAAAGAGAGCAGTAAGCATAGTGTTAAGCGCTAAGACATTATAATACATTTGAACATCAAAAAACGTTGTGTTGGATCATCTGTTTATGTGAGTAAATAAATAAATAAAGCTTCCTGGGGTTCTGATTTAGGTAAAGAAGACTACTATATGATCCAAAGGGGCACGTGCACCAAATGTTTATAGCAGCATATATATCTATCTATATATATACGATGGAATACAATGCAGCCATCAAAAGAAATGAAATTTTGCCATTTGCGATGACATGGATGGAACTAGAGGGTATTATGCTTAGCAAAATAAGTCAACCAGAGAAAGACACTATCATATGATCTCCCTGATATGAGGATATGGAGGTGCAATATGGGGGACAGGAAAAGAGTAAACGAAACAAGTTGGGATTGGGAGGGAGACAAACCATAAGAGACTCTTAATTTCACAAAACAAACTGAGAGTTGCCAGGGCGGTGGGGAGGGTAGGGAGAGGGTGGTGGGGTTATGAACATTGGGGAGGGTATGTGCTGTGGTGAGTGCTGTGAAGTGTGTAAACCTGGCGATTCACAGACCTGTACCCCTGGGGCTAATAATACATTATATGTTAATTTAAAAAAAAAGAAGAAGAAAACTACTATAAATCAAATGCTATGGTTTTCAGCAAAGTGTGTGTAATCAGGCATATTTTATTAAAGTACCCAAGTAAAATGATGGTCGAAAATTGGAATAACAGGAAACATAAATATCAGAGATTTTAAAAAGAGATATGGGACAGTGTAGAGAATATAGTCAATGATATTATAATAGTGTTATATGGTGGCAGATGGTGGCCATATTTGTAGTGATCATAGAATAATGTATGGAGATATTGAAAACCTGAAACCAATGTAACACTGAATATGAACTATATTCAAATAAAAGAATAGTAAAAATAAAACATTTTAATTTAAAAAGATAAAAAGAGGGACAAGAATTTGAAAAGTGAATTTCAAAAAGAGTAAAGATGAGGCTAAGACATACTCTGAACCTTGAGGAAAACACCATTTTGAAAATTCTTCCCATTTTGAGAAAACTCAAATGAATCAATACCATAAAAGAACCCATTTTAACTGAGAGATGTAATGAATGCTCAAGAAATAATTTTATGACAGGATAATTCTTCCCTATGAAACAGCATACAGAAACCAGGGGAAACACCTGGAAGCAAAATAAACTATACTGAAAATAAGAATTAGGAAAAAGATAAATGATGAAAGATAAGAAAATTAGATCTGCGACAGAGACCTAGTGAAGAGAATTTTTAGCTTCTGGTTTAATGTTTTTGAGGATAATCTAGAGTTCATAACTGCCTTGAGGCAGGCTGGTTGTAGGCAGTTTAGGCAGACCCCTAAGACAGGCCTACTTTGGGCAGGTGGTGTTGGAGGAGGCCATTGGGCTGGACAAAGACAAATCCAACCATTTGACTAAAGTGTCTGTGAAGATGTTGAAGTCAGATGCAACAGAGAAAGACCTGTCAAACCTAATCTCAGAAATGGAGATGATGAAGATGATTGGACAGCACAAGGACACCATCAACCTGCTGGGTCCTGCACACAGGACGGTCTTTTGTACACTCTCATGGAATATGCCTCCAAAGACAACATACAGGAGTACCTGCAGGCCCAGAGGCCTCCTGACCTGGAGTACTGTTACAATGTCAGCCACAATGCAGCAGAGCAACTCTCCTCCAAGGACCTGGTATCCTGTGCCTATCAGGTAGCCTGAGGCATGGAGTGCCTTGCCTCCAAGAAGTGCATACACCAAGACCTGCCCACCAGGGAAGTGCTGGTGACAAAGGACAGCATGATGAAGATCTCAGACTTCAGCCTTGCCAGAGATATCACCACATCAGTTACTATAAAAAGACAACCAACAGTGGACTGCCTGTGAAGTGGATGGTCCCTAAGGCCATGTTTGACCAGATCTACATCCACCAGAGTGACTTCTGGTCTTTTGGGGTGATCCTGTGCAAAATCTTCACTCTGGAAGCCTCCCATATCCTGGAGTGCCTGTGGAGGTGGTTTTCAAGCTGCTGAAGGAGTCATTTGATGGATAAGCCAATAAGTGCACCAGAGAGTTATACACAATAATGAAGGGTGGCGGCATTCACCCCTTGAAGTTCACCTCAATTCCTCTTCCTCCTCCTTACAACCTGCTCATGAAAGAAAGGCACAGAGAGGCAGGTACTTGCTCGTGGCTACTTCCTTCCCTCCCATATGTTGGACCAAGACCCCTCCCTGGCATCTGGTACTGCCTGCATGTCGAGGGAGTGGGAGATGAGGCCTGCCAGTGAAAGGTGTGGGAGCTTTCCTGTTTTGGTTTTGTCTGCTTAGCATAACATGTAAGACTGAGTTCTGGTGGCAGGGACCTAGTCCTTGGGGCTATAGCACTAGCGAGGGGAAATCAACTGCTCTGGGCCTTGGCTAAGAGCAACCCCTGCTCCAGAGATATGGTGTGAAGGGCTTATTAATTTTGATACTAATTTGCTTTGCTGACCAAATACCTGGTATCAAAAGATGGGAAAGCAAAGACTGGAAGCAGTGTTGTGACCATGGGGTCCAGCCCCAAACTATGAAGAAAATACAAAGTGTATAAATCTGAGTAAGTATATATTTACACACCTTTTTAAATAGGTTGTTATCAAAGATTTAATCAATGGGTAATATGCTCCTCATGGATGGGAAGCATCAGTTGCCATATATGAAAAACAAAGAAAAGAGGTGTCTGGGTGGCTTCCTCCACCACTTTGGAAAATAGTATGGAAATTTTTTTAAATGCAAAATATGTTGCAGTTACACAAATAGCCATTTTAATTCTAGGCATTTAACCAAGAGAAACAGACCCTATGATCATGCAAGGACTTGTTTATGAATTACATAGCAGCTTTATTTTTAAGAATTGAAAACAGTGGAAATGTTCATCAATGTCCATCAATAGAGCAAAGACAAATTATGATCTATTCATTAAAGAGATTACTATTCAACATCAAACTGAACTATTTACAATTGGAGATTCTCAAAGTAATGGTGCTGAGAAAAGAAAAGCCAGGCAATGAATAGTATATACTGTGTGATTCCATGACTATAAAAAAATCTAGAAAATACAAATTTATATATAGTCACAGTCATCAAATATATTGGTGTGATTTTAGTGCCTTCTTCTGTGCTCTCATAGCTTCCTACACTTGGATCTCTGAGCATTTGTTACACCATGTGAAAATATGAACTCTTTTTCTTTATTCTGTCTTACTAGAATAAGAATCCTTGAAATTTTATGGACATTTGAACTCTCAGTTATTAGCAGAAATTCTATCACACAGTAAATTTCCAAATATAAAAGCCAGAGTTTTACAATGACTTCTAAGCTTTTACATGATCTAGCCACTCATTTAACCTCTGTGACCTCTTTCCCTGCTACTCTTCAGTCCCTCACAGTGGCCTCCTTGCTATTCCTCAGATATGCCAGGCAGGATCCAACCTTATGGCCTTCAAGATAGCCAATTCCTTTTTCTGGAGTGACCTTATTGCTGATAGTTCTGGGCAAATTCATCACCTTTCCACACCTTTGTTCAATTGTCAGCTTCATTGTAACTACCCTGATCTTCCTATTGAAATTTTTAACTCCCCATCCCCTGGCTAGCAACCTTGATTTTTCTCATCCTGATCTAATTTTTCTTTTTCCCCATTGTACTCATCATTTTTGAATGCACTATGCAATTTCTGTTAAGGTTTATAGCTTTTAATTGTCTCACCCTTTAAATAAAAGTTCTACAAAGCCAAGTATTTCATTTACCAGTGTAGTCTGAAGTAATATCTGCCATATAATAGGTTCAGTAGACAATTGGTAAATTTCAGAATAAATTAAAGTTGAGAGTATACTGAATTTCATAAGTCATTTCAATATTTTTTTCCAAAAAATAAACTATGTAAAACATACCTTAAATTTACTTTCAAAATATTTTATAGCATATAATGGACAATATACATAAGCCTTAAAGAAACAATCATATAAATAACCATTTCATACCTACTTAAAAATTGCGTAATACCACACTCCTAGATCCTCTCTGAATGCTCTAAAATAACCCTTCAAAGGAAATACATTTTTAAAAATAACAGATTTTTTGGCAAATAATTTAATAAAATAAAAGTTTCATTCATCTATGTAGATCATAATAAATGTTTTTAATAAGCATGAAATTATAACTCTGAAGTGTGCTAAAATGAAACCACCTGCTAAGGGTGAGAGAACAAAAATAAACATCATTTTTCCAAATAAGAGGAATTTATTACTTTTGAATCAAAGCATGTGGATTTGTTCAAACTGGCAATAAAGGAATATGGAAACACAAACCATAGAATGTCATATTTTATATTTCTAAAAGACTTCAAAGTGAAGAGTATACATTTTTTAAATGCTATATAATGCTACATAATGACAAGATGACAGGTTGTGACAAATAGCATTTTAAAAGCTCTACTCATAATGGAACGGTAGGTGTCAATTCCCTATAATTTTATATATGTCATTAATTTACTTTATCTGGAAACAACATATTACCAAACAGATGTTCATCAAAGACTAAATCATTTTTAATGGAACATAATATTTTGAACCTACATCTATCAATCATTTTTTTGATCTAACATTTATATTCTCGCTAAACAATTTAGCAGTTGTCGACAAAATTAAAAAAAAATAGGATAAAAAGTCGTGTTTGGAAAAGTAGATTTTCTTTGAAATTTGCATTTAAATGAAAATATTTGCTGATATTTTTAAAACTTTAAATGTAATTTTATATATATCTGACCTATCAGATGATATAAAATTTTTGGAGAAAATATGACTTATTTTTTTGATCTTGGTTGAAGGTATTAATAAAGAGCAACTGTTTGTATTATTTGTATTGTGATATCTTAGTTAATAAACACGAATAACTGGTATAAAATATGTTTTTTTAAAAATTTTATTTATTTACTTGACAGAGATCACAGGAAGGCAGAGAGGCAGGCAGAGAGAGAGGAATGAAAGCAGGCTCCCTGCTGAGAAGAGAGCCCACTGTGGGACTCAATCCCAGGAACCTGAAATCATATCCTGAGCCGAAGGCAGAGATTTTAACCCATTGAGCCACCCAGGCGCCCTAAAATATGTTCTTTTTTTATATAGAATTATAGTTCTTGCCAAAATATGGAACTAGCTGGAACTGAATGCCTCCTTCAAAGTCAGCTCTGGAGAAATTATGCAAGTGTAATAGGGAACTATTTTAGATATTAACCAAAAACAAAGAAATGATGATAAATTCCTTAAAAGACTCAAAGTTGCTCTTGACTGGTATGTTACAAGCTCTATTCCTGGTTTGAGGACAGGTTTTAACAGGCCTGTCACTGTAGAAATCAGCTGGATGTTTAGAGGCGATCAGAACTGTACAAAAACCTTGAAGGGGTAAAGACTTGAAAATTCTTTAGAGAGATCAGCTCCCTAAGGCATTATTCATCCACACATTTTCCTCCAAACAATTAAGACTGATGGATGAGGGGCACCTGAGGGGCTCTCTCATCACGTGGGTGGTGGGTTAAGCCTCTGCCTTCATCTCAAGTCATGGTCTCTGAGTCCTGGGATCCAGCCCCACATCGGGCTCTGCTCAAAAGGAAGCCTGCTTCCCTCCCTGCTTGCTTGCCTCTCTGCTTACTTGTGATCTCTCTCTCTCTCTCTCTCTGTGTCCAATAAATAAATAAAATCTTTTAAAAAAGGCTGATGGATGCTAAATTATGAAAACTGCTCCCTCCAAATGATGCTTCTTCATAAGGATTTAAGAATTTAAAATTGAAACTTGATCGTAGGATTTATCTTATAGAATAACATCAAGTGCAGGCAGTTATTATTAGATCTGAAGTATTTGTGATTCTGAATTCTTGGCCTCATTAGTAAATTTATTTTAAAATTCTCCCATGGAGTGGTGATTGGCCTTCAGTCTTTCATTGATGTACATCATCGGGTCAAATGAGATGTGTGTGCCCAGAACTATATATAGTCTTCTTTGTATTTCACTGGAGATGGCATTTCTGAGTTTTGTTCAATTGAATTTGGACAGATGTTTTAATGGTCACTTCTAGAGTTGGCCCTGGAGAATATCTTCCTTTTTTTTTTTTTTCTCTTCCCGATTCTCTGAAAAATCCTGACTAATTCACATTATCACAGTGATATCACAATTCAAGTTTTTCCAAACACTATAGCTGCAAAATAGAAGGAAGCTACTCAGAATGTAATGCTATTGTGAATGATTGAGAAAGAAAACATTATTATAATTAAGCTACCAGGTTTCAATGTATTTTATTGTTGCTTAGAAAATCCTAGCATACCCAGACTTTACAGAGATTTGATGATCCTAAGAGGAGCTGAACTCATGGACCAAAAAAACTATGCACATAAAAAGTACAATTACTTACCTAAAAAAGATGATGTGGTTAACTTTATATGGCAATCCAAGTGCTATTGGAACAGGAATTTTAAAAATAGCTTTGGGGCACCTAGGTGGCTCAGTGGATTAAGCCACTGCCTTCAGCTCAGGTCATGATCTCAGGGTCCTGGGATCGAGTCCTGCATGGGGCTCTCTGCTCGGCAGGGAGCCTGCTTCCTCCTCTCTCTCTCTCTGCCTGCCTCTCCAACTACTTGTGATTTCTCTCTGTCAAATAAATACATAAAATCTTTAAAAAAAACACTCATATATATTATGGTGAGCTTTAAGAATATCAAAAACAGAGAAGAGCATAAATGATGCCCAAGAGAAGAACAGATCACCTAAAATGTACAAGAATAATACTGACAGCAGAATTCTCAATAGTAATAGCATATAAAGGAGACAGTTGGGTGTTTGTATAGATGGAAAAGATATTTGAAATTAGATATTATACATCAAGCCAAATTATTGATTAAATTTGAGAGCACAGTAAAAATACAATGAAGCATGTTAGGTCTTAGAACATTTATCACACAGAGACACACATTTTAGAAAACTTCCTTGGAGGACAGCTCAATTTAGATAGAGAAAACAGAATTATGTACTCAAAGGCACATTTTGAAGGAAGGATTGAATATAGTCTGCACTGCAAATATTCTTTAATCGTATGTTCTGAATTTCCTAAATTTAAGAAGTATTTGTTCAAATATTTATCTTTAAATAAACTCTAGGAGACTTTTTCTTGGATTCTGGAAAATCAGTCCATTTGGATACAAATCTTTTTGTCACTGATGGAAATTTTGATAGCCCTTAACTGTGGAATGTCTAATGTATTGTTACAGCAATTGTGATTTGCCAATACATGGGTGATGTGTGTGTGTTGTGCGTGTTTATTTTTATTTTTGATGGTTTTACTCTTCTATGAGATTTTTAAGTAGACATAATTTTAATAAATTATGATTTGTTGAAATCTATCTGAGGTTATATATAATAAAATGAAATTTGTGTGAACTGAAGAAGTGCGTCTCCATTTTTTTTTTTTAACAGTAGACTGGTCTTTAAAAATTGTCCAAAGAAGTACATTATATTCATTATTAAATTTGATAATATACAATAAAGGATTTATGGTCATATGGAACCATATCAAATTCTACTATTAATTCATATTAATAATTACCATAAGAGGAAAAAGGGATATTTTTCAAAATGAAAATTAGTGTATTTTTCAAAATATGATATAGTGTTATTCACTGAACAGAGGGAACAAATGTCAAAGTTTAACACAGTTTACAGAATGTTTTAACATAAATTGAAATTTAAATCTGACCAAATTTCACAGTTTTAAGTAAAATGATAGCACTTTAAATCCTTGAAAAGTGGTAAGTGACCCAAAACATTGCTTAGAAAAACAAATTTAACACTACACTAGTCTGAGATGGTTAAGTTATGGTACAACTTGCCATTGTGTATCATCAAATGGTATATTATTTTCTTTTGGTCTTGTCATTATATTTTATTTTAGCCATTCTGATAAGTGTGTAGTGATATCTCAGTGTCATTTTAATTGCATTTCCTTGATGTCTAATTATGTCAAATTATATTATTTTGATGTTTAATGTTCTGAGCTTTCTCAGTTCAAGACCATGAAGCCACTTAGGAAAAATACAGTTGCAGATGCACTCATAGACCAACTCTTATTTAGAAATAAGAACAAACATTACTACCCATTCCAACAAAAAATAGATTTGTTATGCAGTAGGGATTTTATAAATTACCTGACACAACTTATATAGTAAGATGAAATGGGACAGGCGGCTTCTTGCAGCTATATACAACATCATTTTAATTTCAATTTGCAGTATAATTTTTCCAAGGTATACACAGAATATATATTTAATGTAAATTGTGAACATTTTAAACTCTGTATATGGAAATTAATCAATTTTAAGTTTATAACAATCAAAATTAACGGAAGTTTATTTTAAATTAGTTAGCTTTCTCTGCATTGCAAGACAGAATAATCAAGAATTGGTAAGAAAAAAAATAATCTCTCTAAAATTACTGGGGGTGCATTATAAAGTGTTCGGTAACCGATCAAACTCACAATTTGAATTGAATGGCAAGTGACTTTTTTAAAATCTGAAACTCATTGTCAATTTTTTTTCTTCATTGTGTCTTAACTGTGGAACAATAATGAGGTATTTCAAAGAGGTGAACCACAGATAAATTTCTCTAAGGTTGGGGTGAGGGTTACTCAAAAAGGAACTTGAAAAGGCTTTTAAAGATATCGACAATCATTATAACATAACGTGACTGATTGTTACCGTGCTCTTAACTGGGCAAACACTTGTTGGCTTCCAAGATAGAATAACATAGTTGAGATGGTTCTAGCGGCCTTCTAGCACATGGTTTCATGAGGCAGGGATTCTAGCCACTGGCTGTGCAAGGCATGAGGCCTGTTAGTGATTCTCTTTTTTCCTCTGCAGAATGGGTTTTCTACATTCCAGGTCCTTTCTACCCCAATAAATAATGCGGCGAATCTCTCAGTGAGTTGAACTTTTGGTTTAAACAGCCAACTGTCTCTTAAAAAGGAATTTTGTTTAAATTCCTTTAAAAAAAAGTTCTTTCAAAAAAATATTTATTTTTTATTTTTTATTTTTTAATCCCATAGGTTTACTCTGATCCTGGAACTTTGTCATTTTGACCTTCTCTGCTGATTAAAATATTCTTCATCATCAGCACCTACTGCTCTCCTTTCCTGGTGGGTCTCCGGAAGGGGTCTTCTCTAGCTCTTCTAGCAGGAGATGGGCACTTCCCCTCTACCCCTGTTGCCAGACCAACCTTACCTATCCTGCAGGGTCAGGTAGGCCTGGCCTTTTATCTGTTGTTCTCTTCTGAGTGGTTAGTTTTTCATAGATACCGTGCTTTGCTATTGTCAGGATTTACCCTGGACTATCAAAACCCTTTTCTTGTGCCAGTGAAGCCTAAGAAACAGTCCTGATGAGAGAACCAGGAACTCGAACAGATCATATTTATCCTGAATGTTCCGTCCAAAATGAAAAATACATTTCTGAGGAGCCTGAAGTTCTCTGAGAAGGGAAGTTTCACAAAATCTGTCATGTAGGGGCATCAATTCCGATTCTGTGTCAATTTTCCTACTTTCCCAGCTAATAATTCTCTACCTCAGAAAGCCCACTCTCAACAGTTTCCTCTCTCAAAGGCAGTTGCTCTTAAAATCTGCACATGGCACTTGGGGCCTGCTGGTCATTGGATACTGCCCTCTGTACCTTGGGTCTAACAGCTGCGGGGCATCAAGATGAGAACGTCTCTTGTTCTAAGACTTAATATAGTTTGGGGCACATGGTAAGCAATAATCATTTTTTTTGTTGATCCAAGTGTTCGACCTTTCTTAATTATTCTAGTACCACAGTTTACTTGTTCTAAGATTTGTCCCCCCCCATTTTAATATCTCTTAAGGTGGCACTGACCTTGCACTTGAGGACATATCCTAGTTTAACTGACAGCATTTCCCTTTCTTAGTCGAACATAAACTATAGTGCATCTTACCCTTGATGAAAGCTAGGATGCAATGAAATACACTTTTGTGGTTACGATTCTGATATTTGAAATCCTCCGGTAGCTCCCTGTGCCCCCACAGTGTAGTACCTCACCTCCTCGGCATAGTATAAAAACCATCTCAGCCCCAGTGTTAACCCCGGGGCTCAGCCTCCATCCCCAGGTGATGCTGCCAGATCAGCTGTCGGTTGACATGAACTTGCTGTATTTTCCCGAATGCACTGTGCTGCCTCCTGGCACTTTGAAACTTGACACACTCATCCTCATTCTTCGCATTGCCCTTGTCTATCACCTCCCCTGAAAATCCATTCCTAAGTGGCTTTTTCCAGCTCCAAACTTCCCTTGGCAGTCTTTTATCTCCCTGTGGTAAAACCTGTCACACTCCACAATGGACATGCCTGTTGTCCCCCTGAGAAGAGAAAAGGGACAGTGCGGGCCCCCCAGCATTTGCAGCTCTAGTGCAGAGCCCCATGCCTGGCTTGCAGGAATGCCAGATCATGAAGGCAAATGGAGATCATCCTCTGGCTAAAACCAGCTCTTCTTTGCCTACCGCAGGATCTGGTTCAATAAAGAGCAGCCAGTTATTATTGCTGTTTTTCTAGGGATTTTTTTTCCCCATATATTTCCCAGGTCTTTACTCTTTTTATAGCACTTTAATTCAGCCTTCAACCACTTCCTAGTCAGATCAGGTGAAATCATTTTCCTTCCCATACCCCCAATGTATTTCACACCTAGTAATTGTTTTTTTTTTAAGGATTTTATTTATTTATTTGACAGAGAGAGATCACAATTTGGGAGAGGCAGGCAGCGACAGAGAGAAGAGGAATCAGGCTCCCTGCTGAGCAGAGAGCCCGATTCGGGACTCGATCCCAGGACCCTGAAATCATGACCTGAGCCGAAGGCAGAGGCCTAAAGCACTGAGCCACCCAGGAGCCCCATATCTGGTAATTTATAATCAACGTGGATTTGCTGCATCAAATAGTTCCTTCTTCTTCAAATATAAATATGTAAATATATTGATCAAGTCACGCGCATGTCTTAGGAGAATGTCATACCTTTAGTAGCAAACTTGAAATCTTGGCCATTGGTTTTGATTTTTGTTTTGGTTTGATTTGGTTCGGTTTTTGTAATTTTAAAAATCCCTCCAGCCCTTGGCTCTGTCTGACCTGATTGCTTTCAGCTGTTTCTGCAACAAAGGTGTCCCAGCAGCGAAAACTCTCATTGTTTACAGTGGCGCCCCCTTCTGAACACTTTGTTTATAAAAAGCCTTTTTTTTTTTTTTTTTTTTTTGGCTATGGTAAATGTGGAACAACAATGAGGTATTTCAAAGAGGTGAACCACAGATAAATTTCTCTAAGGGTGGGGTGAGGGTTACTCAAAAAGGAACTTGACAAGGCTCTTAAAGATATCGACAGTCATTATAACATAACGTGACTGATCGTTACCGTGCTCTTAACTGGGCAAACACTTTTTGGCTTCCAAGATAGACTAACGTAGTTGAGATGATTCTAGCAGCCTTCTAGCACAGGGTCTCATGAGGCAGGGATTCTAGCCACTGGCTGTGCAAGGCATGAGGCCTGTTAGTGATTCTCTTTTTTCCTCTGCAGAATGGGTCTTTCTACATTCCAGGTCCTTTCTACCCCAATAAATAATGCGTAGATTCTCTCAGTGAGTTGTACTTTTGGTTTAAACAGCCAACTGTCTCTTAAAAAGAACTTTTGTTTAAATTCCTTAAAAAAAAAAAAGTCCTTTCAAAAAAATCTTTTTTTTAATTTTTCATTTTTTAATCCCATATGTTTACTCTGATCCTGGAACTTTGTCATTTTGATCTTCTCTGCTGATTAAAATATTCTCTCCAAAATGTCAGTTATTTGCAGGTACTTGCACTGTAGACATTCTTTACATATTTTTTAAAAAATCCATTCATGATTCTTAGTGAAAATCCCGGGAATCTGAAAGTCTACCATTTGCTATTCATCGAACAGTTACTGTCTCCACTAAGTGACAGGGTTTCAGAGAACGTGAGCTCACAAGAGATGTAACCTTTTTTCCACTTTCTGCTACCATGTTCATTTCTATGTTACTCAGAGGAGCCTTCTTTGTAGAAACATATTATCCAATCTTTTATAAAGCTGAATTTAAATTCTGTCCCTTCATTCCCCACAAAGCTTAAAAAGCCAAGCAAATTTTGTTCCATTTTTTAAAAGCCCATAGATGGCATTTTTTTAATGTTGCATTTTTGAGTTTTCATCACTCTTTATGTTACTTCTACTTCACAGATAAACAATTGCTAATGACAATGTGAACTTCCTACAAATGTGCAATCAAAATCCCTAGGTACACATTACTGAAGTTCTTCGTTCCCTTTAAACATTATTTCTCTCTTGATATGCATTTTTGTTTTGTATTATATTGCATTATAAAGTTTTTTTTAACAGACTGCATTTTTAGAGTACTTTGGGGATCAAAGTAAAATTCCCTTTCCCCACATACACACAGCCTTCCCCATTATCCACATCCTGTACCACGGTGATAATTTTTCACGCTCACTGACCTACACTGACACATCATTATCACCCCAAAGTCCACAGTTTACATTAGAGTTCACTCTTGGTGGGGCACCAGGGTGGCTCAGTGGGTTAAGGCTTCTGCCTTCGGCTCAGGTCTTAATCTCGCGGTCCTGGCATCGAGCCCCAGACCACACTCTCTGCTTGGCAGGGAGCCTGCTTTCCCCCAACCCCTGCTTTCCCCGCCTGCCTCTCTGCCTGCTTTGATGCCTGTCAAATAAATAAATAAAATCTTAAAAAAAACTTTTCTCATAGAGTTCACTCTTGGTATAGTATCTTATGCATTTTGACAACTGTGTAGCGATATATATCTAAAATATCATGCATGTCATACAGAACATTTTCACTGGCCTACAAATCCTCTGTGCTCTGCCTGTTCATCCTGCTCCTCTCCTAACTGCTACAAACCGCTGACCTTTATACCATTTGCATAGTTCTGCCTTTTCTAGAAGGTCATATAGTTGGAACCTTGCAACATGAAGCTTTTTCAAATTGACTTCTTTCACTTATTATGACGGATTTTAAGTTTGCTCCATGTCTTTTCATTGCTTGATAGCCATTTCTCTTTATCGCTGAATCATATCCCATTGTTTCAATGGACCACAGTTTATCTATCCATTCTCCTCCTGAAGGACATCTTGGTTACTTCCAACTCTTGGCACTTATGGGTAAAGCTGTTACAAGCACAGGTTTATATGCAGGATTCTGTGTACACAAAGTTTTCGCTCTTTTGGGTGAGTACCAAGGAGCACGATTTCTGGATCATATGGTAAGAATATGTTTAGTTTTGTAAGAAACTGCCCAACTCTCTTCCAAAGGTGGTAGCACCATTTTGGTGTTCTCACCAGAATGAATGAGAGTTTCTCTTGTTCCTCATCGTCAAAAGCATTTTATGTGGTTAGTATTTTGGATTTTAGCCATTCTAATAGATGTGTAGTGATATATCATTGTTTTATTTATTTATTTTTTAAAAAAAAAGATTTTATTTATTTATTTCACAGAGAGAGATCACAAGAAGACGGAGAGGCAGTCAGAGAGAGAGAGAAAGGGAAGCAGGCTCCTGCTGAGCAGAGAGCCCAACGTGGAACTCGATCCCAGGACCCTGAGATCATGACCTGAGCCAAAGGCAGCGGCTTAATCCACTGAGCCATCCAGGCGCCCCTCTTTGTTCTTTTAATTTACAATTCCTTAATTAGACATGCTGTGGATCATCACAGCATCTTTTCATATCATTATTGCCATCTCAATATCTTCTTCAGTGAGGTGTCTGTTCCAGTCCTTTCCAATTTTTCAATCAGGTCATTCATTTTCTTGTGTTTGAGTTAATAAATAAATACATAATGATAATAAATAAATAAATAATAAATAAATAATAAATAAATGAATGAATTTATTATATATATTATATATGTTACATATAGTATATTATATATATTATTATATATTAAATAATAATTTATTAAAAATAAATTTACTAATGAGGCCAAGAATTCAGAATCACAAATACTTCAGAACTAATAATAACTGCCTTCACTTGATGTTATTCTATAAGATAAATCCTACGATCAAGTTTCAATTTTAAATTCTTAAATCCTTATGAAGAAGCATCATTTGGAGGGAGCAGTTTTCATAATTTAGCATCCATCAGCCTTTTTAAAAAGATTTTATTTATTTATTGGACACAGAGAGAGAGAGAGAGAGAGAGAGATCACAAGTAAGCAGAGAGGCAAGCAAGCAGGGAGGGAAGCAGGCTTCCTTTTGAGCAGAGCCCAATGTGGGGCTGGATCCCAGGACTCAGAGACCATGACTTGAGATGAAGGCAGAGGCTTAACCCACCACCCACGTGATGAGAGAGCCCCTCAGGTGCCCCTCATCCATCAGTCTTAATTGTTTGGAGGAAAATGTGTGGATGAATAATGCCTTAGGGAGCTAATCTCTCTAAAGAATTTTCAAGTCTTTACCCCTTCAAGGTTTTTGTACAGTTCTGATCGCCTCTAAACATCCAGCTGATTTCTACAGTGACAGGCCTGTTAAAACCTGTCCTCAAACCAAGAATAGAGCTTGTAACATACCAGTCAAGAGCAACTTTGAGTCTTTTAAGGAATTTATCATCATTTCTTTGTTTTTGGTTAATATCTAAAATAGTTCCCTATTACACTTGCATAATTTCTCCAGAGCTGACTTTGAAGGAGGCATTCAGTTCCAGCTAGTTCCATATTTTGGCAAGAACTATAATTCTATATAAAAAAAGAACATATTTTAGGGCGCCTGGGTGGCTCAATGGGTTAAAATCTCTGCCTTCGGCTCAGGTCATGATTCCAGGTTCCTGGGATTGAGTCCCACAGTGGGCTCTCTTCTCAGCAGGGAGCCTGCTTTCATTCCTCTCTCTCTGCCTGCCTCTCTGCCTTCCTTTGATCTCTGTCAAGTAAATAAATAAAATTTTTAAAAAAACATATGTTATACCAGTTATTCGTGTTTATTAACTAAGATATCACAATACAAATAATACAAACAGTTGCTCTTTATTAATACCTTCAACCAAGATCAAAAAAATAAGTCATATTTTCTCCAAAAATTTTATATCATCTGATAGGTCAGATATATATAAAATTACATTTAAAGTTTTAAAAATATCAGCAAATATTTTCATTTAAACGCAAATTTCAAAGAAAATCTACTTTTCCAAACACGACTTTTTATCCTATTTTTTTTGAATTTTGTCGACAACTGATAAAATGTTTAGTGACACTATAAATGTTAGATCGAATAAAATGATTAATAAATGTAGGTTCAAATTATTATGTTCCATTAAAAATGATTTAGTCTTTGATGAACATCTGTTTGGTAATGTGTTGTATCCAGATAAAGTAAATTAATGACATATATGAAATTATAGGGAAATGACACCTTCCGTTCCATTATGAGTAGAACTTTTAAAATGCTATTTGTCACAACCTGTCATCTTGTCATTATGTAGCATTATATAGCATTTAAAAAATGTATACTCTTCACTATGAAGTCTTTTAGAAATCTAAAATATGACTTTCTATTGTTTGTGTTTCCATATTTTTTTATTGCCAGTTTGAACAAATCCACATGCTTTGATTCAAAGGTAATAAATTCCTCTTATTTGGAAAAATGATGTTTATTTTATTTTTTTTAATTTTTTATTTTTTATAAACATATATTTTTATCCCCAGGGGTACAGGTCTGTGAATCACCAGGTTTACACACTTCACAGCACTCACCAAATCACATACCCTCCCCAATGTCCATAATCCCACCCCCTTCTCCCAAACCCCCTCCCCCCGGCAACCCTCAGTTTGTTTTGTGAGATTAAGAGTCACTTATGGTTTGTCTCCCTCCCAATCCCATCTTGTTTCATTTATTCTTCTTCTACCCACTTAAGCCTCCATGTTGTATCACCACTTCCTCATATCAGGGAGATCATATGATAGTTCTTTCTCTGCTTGACTTATTTCGCTAAGCATGATACGCTCTAGTTCCATCCATGTGCACAGAAATCAGTTGCATTTCTCTACACCAACAGCAAGACAGAAGAAAGAGATATTAAGGAGTCAATCCCATTTACAATTGCATCCAAAACCATAAGATACCTAGGAATAAATGATGTTTATTTTTGTTCTCTCACCCTTAGCAGGTGGTTTAATTTTAGCATACTTCAGAGTTATAATTTCATGCTTATTAAAAACATTTATTATGATCTACATAGATGAATGAAACTTTTATTTTATTAAATTATTTGCCCAAAAATCTGTTATTTTAAAAATGTATTTCCTTGGAAGGGTTATTTTAGAGCATTGAGAGAGGATCTAGGAGTGTGGTATTATGCAATTTTTAAGTAGGTTTGAAATGGTTATTTATATGATTGTTTCTTTAAGGCTTTTGTCTTATTTTTTTTTTGTCTTATTTTGTCCATTATATGCTATAAAATATTTTGAAAGTAAATTTAAGGTATGTTTTACATAGTTTATTTTTTGGAAAAAAAATATTGAAATGACTTATGAAATTCAGTATACTCTCAACATTAATTTTTTCTGAAATTTACCAATTGTGTTTTGAACCTATTATATGGCAGTTATTACTTCAGACTACACTGGTAAATGAAATACTTGGCTTTGTAGAACGTTTATTTTAATGGGTGAGACAATTAAAAGCTATAAACCTTAATAAAAATTGCATAGTGCATTCAAAAATGATGAGTACAATGGGGAAAAAGAAAAATTAGATCAGGGTGAGAAAAATCAAGGTTGCTAGGCAGGGGATGGGGAGTTAAGAATTTTAATAGGAAGATCAGGGTAGTTACAATGAAGCTGACAATTGAACAAAGGTGTGGAAAGGTGATGAATTTGCCCAGAACTTTCAGCAATAAGGTCACTCCAGACAAAGGAATTGGCTATCTTGAAGGCCATAAGGTTGGATCCTGCCTGGCATATCTGAGGAATAGCAAGGAGGCCACTGTGAGTGACTGAAGAGTAGCAGGGAAAGAGGTCACAGAGGTTAAATGAGTGGCTAGATCATGTAAAAGCTTAGAAGTCATTGTAAAACTCAGGCTTTTATATTTGGAAACTTACTGTGTGATAGAATTTCTGCTAATAACTGAGAGTTCAAATGTCCATAAAATTTCAAGGATTCTTATTCTAGTAAGACAGAATAAAGAAAAAGAGTTCATATTTTCACATGGTGTAACAAATGCTCGGAGATCCAAGTGTAGGAAGCTATGGGAGCACAGAAGAAGGCACTAAAATCACACCAATATATTTGATGACTGTGACTATATATAAATTTGTATTTTCTAGATTTTTTTATAGTCATGGAATCACACAGTATATACTATTCATTGCCTGGCTTTTCTTTTCTCAGCACCATTACTTTGAGAATCTCCAGTTGTAAATAGTTCATTTTGATGTTGAATAGTAATCTCTTTAATGAATAGATCATAATTTGTCTTTGCTCTATTGATGGACATTGATGAACATTTCCACTGTTTTCAATTCTTAAAAATAAAGCTGCTATGAAATTCATATACAAGTCCTTGTACGAACATAGGGTTTGTTTCTCTTGGTTAAATGCCTAGAAGTAAAATGGCTATTCGTGTAACTGCAACATATTTTGCATTTAAAAAAATTTCCAAACTATTTTCCAAAGTGGTGGTATCATAATATATGCCAACAACAGTTTAGATTTTTTGTTGCTTCTCAATCTAGCTCAGACGAAGTACAATTATCCTTTATAATTTTAGCCATTCTAATAGATATGTAAGCATGTCTCATTATGATTTTAATTTGTATTTCTTTAATGTCTAAATGTTGAGAAATTTGTCATGTGCTTATAAGCCATCCATATCCTTTTGGTGACATGTCTCTGCAATAATTTTCTTCACATGTAAAATTGGATACTCTGTTTGGTTATTAGTAAGGTTTTTTATTTTTATTCATTTTTTAATAATCAGATTAGATGTCCATTATCAGATATATAATTTGCTAATCCCTTCTCCATCTTTACGGTTTCTCAATGGAGCTTTAATAGCTGTGTCTTTCAAGAAATATGCTAATTCTTTCCAGGTACACGGAGGTATGACTAGAACATTATCAATGTTGACCTTTGCAAAGAAAATCATGGCTTAAGATATATGTAGTCTGCGGTTGTTGGGAGTGTTGTGTAATATCAAGCATATCTAGTTAGTTGATAATTTTGTTCAAGTCTTACATATCTTACCAATTTGATGACCATTTGTCTATATAATCTTAAAATAAAGATGTTGAAATTTTTTTCCATTTCTCTTCTAAGGTAGAAATTATGATTTTTGTTCTTAGTTTTTCCCTATATATCCCCAAATCTGTTATTAAGTATTAAAAGTCAATAATTATTATAGTCCCTGAGGAATTCATCCTTTTACTCTTCTGTAATTTTGACTGGATCTTTATGTCTGATAATGAAATTTGCTTTAAAATCACTTTTCATTATCTTGATATAACCACCAAAGTTATACTTTGATTACTGTTAATATACCATAGTTTTTCTTTTAATTTATAAAGCACTTCTATATTTAATCCTGAAAAAAAAAAACAGCTTTTTAGCTCTGGAAGCAGCTTTCTAAATTATGTTTTCTTTTTTTTTTTTTTTTAATGAATCAGTAGCAATTTTTGTTAAGGGACCTAAACTGAAAGTAGGTTTAGAACTTTATTTATTTATTTAGTAAAAGATTTTGTTTATTGACAGCGAGAGAGAGAGAGAGAGAGAGGAAGCGCACAAGTGGGGTAAATCACGTGCAGAGGGAGAGGAAGAAGCAAGCTCCTTGGGGTGCAAGTAGTCCCATGCAGGGCTGGATCCTTGTACACTGGAATCATGACCTCAGCCAAAGGCAAACATCTGCTTAAACAACTGAGTCATCCAGGCACCCCTAGAAAATTTAAAAAAAAAAAAAGACCTTTTAATTTGACAGACAGAGAGACAGGAATAGGAACTATAAGCAGGGCAGAGGGAAAAGGAGAAGCAGGTTTACCACTGAGCAGAGTGCCTGATGTGGGGCTCCATCCCAGGACCCTGAGATCATGACCTGAAAAGAAGGGTCACTTATGGAGGAAGCCACCCAGACACCTCTTTTCTTTGTTTTTCATATATGGCAACTGATGCTTCCCAGCCACGAGGAGCATATTACCCATTGATTAAATCTTTGATAACAACCTATTTACAAAGGTGTGTAAATATATACTTACTCAGATTTATACACTTCGTGTTTTCTTCATAGTTTGGGGCTGGACCCCATGGTCACAACACTGCTTCCAGTCTTTGCCTTCCCATCTTTTGATACCAGGTATTTGGTCAGCAAAGCAAATTAGTATCAAAATTAATAAGCCCTTGGCACCATATCTCTGGAGCAGGGGTTGCTCTTAGCCAAGGCCCACAGCAGTTGACCTCCCCTCGCTAGTGCTATAGCCCCAAGGACTAGGTCCCTGCCACCAGAACTCAGTCTTACATGTTATGCTAAGCAGACAAAACCAAAACAGGAAAGCTCCCACACCTTTCACTGGCAGGCCTCATCTCCCACTCCCTCGACATGCAGGCAGTACCAGATGCCAGGGAGGGGTCTTGGTCCAACATATGGGAGGGAAGGAAGTAGCCACGAGCAAGTACCTGCCTCTCTGTGCCTTTCATTATGAGCAGGTTGTAAGGAGGAGGAAGAGGAAGGGGAAGAGAGCTGAACTTCAAGGGGTGAAGGCCTCAGGTAGGCAGCTGGCTACTACCAGTAGGAAAGGGACAAAGGAGAAGGCAGTGAGTCTTGCAGGGAGGGTGGGGGGTAAGGGTTACAGCTTATGATGGAATCTGGACAGGAGTAATAGGGATACTAGTCATTTGAGTCCACTATTGGCAAGCTGGGCTGGGTGTCAGGGCAGATAGGCCTCCCTAAGCAACGGCACATGAGAGAAGGTGGAATTCTTCTCTGAGGAGCAGGTGGAGCTTTGGGTGTTGGGAAAGCATAGACAGTATTGCTCCAGGGCCAAGGACAGGTCCGGGTACTCCTGGTTGGAGGTCAAGGCCACAGTATGATCCAGGTCTTCTACCAACAGCTTGAAGGAACCACATGCCAGCCACCCCTCATTATTGTGTATAAGTCCCTGGTGCACCTATTGGCTTATCCATCAAATGACTCCTTCAGCAGCTTGAAAACCACCTCCACAGGCACTCCAGGATATGGGAGGCTTCCAGAGTGAAGATTTTGCACAGGATCACCCCCAAAAGACCAGAAGTCACTCTGGTGGATGTAGATCTGGTCAAACATGGCCTTAGGGACCATCCACTTCACAGGCAGTCCACTGTTGGTTGTCTTTTTATAGTAACTGATGTGGTGATATCTCTGGCAAGGCTGAAGTCTGAGATCTTCATCATGCTGTCCTTTGTCACCAGCACTTCCCTGGTGGGCAGGTCTTGGTGTATGCACTTCTTGGAGGCAAGGTACTCTATGCCTCAGGCTACCTGATAGGCACAGGATACCAGGTCCTTGGAGAAGTGTTGCTCTGCTGCATTGTGGCTGATATTGTAACAGTACTCCAGGTCAGGAGGCCTCTGGGCCTGCAGGTACTCCTGTATGTTGTCTTTGGAGGCATATTCCATGAGAGTGTACAAAGGACCGTCCTGTGTGCAGGACCCAGCAGGTTGATGGTGTCCTTGTGCTGTCCAATCATCTTCATCATCTCCATTTCTGAGATTAGGTTTGACAGGCCTTTCTCTGTTGCATCTGACTTCAACATCTTCACAGACACTTTAGTCAAATTGTTGGATTTGTCTTTGTCCAGCCCAATGGCCTCCTCCAACACCACCTGCCCAAAGTAGGCCTGTCTTAGGGGTCTGCCTAAACTGCCTACAACCAGCCTGCCTCAAGGCAGTTATGAACTCTAGATTATCCTCAAAAACATTAAACCACAAGCTAAAAGTTCTCTTCACTAGGTCTCTGTCGCAGGTCTAATTTTCTTATCTTTCATCTTTTATCTTTTTCCTAATTCTTATTTTCAGTATAGTTTATTTTGCTTCCAGGTGTTTCCCTTGGTTTCTGTATGCTGTTTCATAGGGAAGAGTTATCCTGTCATAAAATTATTTCTTGAGCATTCTTTACATCTCTCAGTTTAAATGGGTTCTTTTATGGTATTGATTCATTTGAGTTTTCTCAAAATGGGAAGAATTTTCAAAATGGTGTTTTCCTCAAGGTTCAGAGTATGTCTTCGCCTCATCTTTACTCTTTTTGAAATTCACTTTTCAAATTCTTGTCCCTCTTTTTATCGTTTTAAATTAAAATGTTTTATTTTTACTATTCTTTTATTTGAGTATAGTTGATATTCAGTGTTACATTGGTTTCAGGTTTTCAATATCTCCATACATTATTCTATGATCACTACAAATATAGCCACCATCTGTCACCATATAACACTATTATAATATCATTGACTATATTCTCTACACTGTCCCATATCTCTTTTTAAAATCTCTGATATTTATGTTTTCTGTTATTCAAATTTTCGACCATCATTTTACTTGGTTACTTTAATAAAATATGCCTGATTACACACTCTTTGCTGAAAACCATAGCATTTGATTTATAGTAGTCTTATTCTTCTTCTTCTTTTTTTAATTAACATATAATGTATTATTAGCCCCAGGGGTACAGGTCTGTGAATCGCCAGGTTTACACACTTCACAGCACTCACCACAGCACATACCCTCCCCAATGACATAACCCCACCCACCTCTCCCTACCCTACCCACGCCCCCAGCAACTCAGTTTGTTTTGTGAGATTAAGAGTCTCTTATGGTTTGTCTGCCTCCCGATCCCAACTTGTTTCATTTACTCTCTTCCTGTCCCCCATATTGCTCCTCCATTTCCTCATATCAGGGAGATCATATGATAGTGTCTTTCTCTGGTTGACTTATTTTGCTAAGCATAATACCCTCTAGTTCCATCCATGTCATTGCAAATGGCAAGATTTCATTTCTTTTGATGGCTGCATAGTATTCCATCATATATATATATACCATTCATTTGTTGATGGACATCTAGGTTCTTTGCATAGTTTGGCTATTGTGGATATTGCTGCTATAAACATTTGGTGCACATGCCCCTTTGAATCATATAGTAGTCTTCTTTACCTCTATCAGAACCCCAGGAAGCTTTATTTATTTATTTACTCACATAAACAGATGATCCAACACAACGTTTTTTGATGTTCAAATGTATTATAATGTCTTAGCGCTTAACACTATGCTTACTGCTCTCTTTCACTGTCTGACTAAATCCTCATCATCACTACGCCATTTAATCAGAAAGAACATTTGAACTCAGAGTTCTCTCCATATCAGGGAATGAATGCTCCACCCTTCTGTTTGTGCAGGTAAAATAAATGTTGATATTGTCTGTCCTGCACATACTCCATCCTGTTCACCAGAATATTCACCATCAAAATATATACAAAATAAAAACCATACCTCACCACTTCTATTACCACCCAGCATGCTAAAAACACCATCATATGTTCCTGAATTATTGACGTGATTGATAGCCCCACTTCCAAACATACTGCACTCCTTTCTCCCTGCAAATTTATTTTGGTACAGCAACTTAACCTAAAAATCAAGTCAGATGATTTTATTCTGCTGTCGAAAGTCTTTTGGTATCTTCCCCTTTCATATTAAATAAAAACTGAAGGCGTTTCAATGTACTAGAAGGTCACACATCAGTATATTCTTACCTCTCTCCACCACTATGAACTCCTCATTGGCCTCCTTGCTTTTCCTCAAAAGTAACAGACCAGCTGTTCACACAAAGTCTATATACTTACTTGCTCTGCCTAGAGCAATCTTTTCCTTTAATATGTGTATAACACCCTCCTTCACTTCCTGGGTCTTTGTGCAAATAACATCTCATAAATGAGATATAACCACCCAACACAAAATAAAATTAACTTTCCTCCCAGCATTCTCCAATGGCTTTTACCTTTCTTGTATTTCTTTGTAACACTTATCACCATCAACCATCAATCATTATTCTATTACTGGTTTATTTTGTTATTGGAGACAGAGAGAGAGAGAATTTGGAGATGGCACAGAGGAAGAAGAAAACACCCCACTGCCTAGAAACCTGCTGGGGAGTTACATCCCAGGACCCTGAGATCATGACCCAAGCCAGAGGCAGTCACTCAATGGACTGAGCCACCGAGGTGCCCCTCTATTATTGGCTTATTTCACTATTGTATTTCAAAAGAATGTAAGCTCTTTGTGGTCAGGTATTTTATATGTTTTATTAATTGAAGTATTCTCAGAAAGGTAGCTGGAAGATTGTAAGGGCTCACTAAACTCTATTTGTTGTTATTATTGTGATCCTTTATGGGCTTTACCTCTTACACTAGATGTCTATCCTTCAGATGTAAGCAATAAGAATAGAGCCCTGCTGCCTGTTCAAATGAGTAAAAAGCCTTTATTAAATGGATATTTTAAAAGCTAAATGAGAGGGGAGGAGTCAAGATGGCGGAGAAGTAGCAAGCTGAGACTGCTTCAGCTAGCCGGAGATCAGCTAGATAGCTTATCTAAAGATTGCAAACACCTGAAAATCCATCGGCAGATCGAAGAGAAGAATAACAGCAATTCTGGAAACAGAAAAACAACCACTTTCTGAAAGGTAGGACCGGCGGAGAAGTGAATCCAAAGCGACGGGAAGATAGACCCCGGGGGGAGGGGCCGGCTCCCGGCAAGCGGCGGAGCAACCGCGCACAAAATCAGGACTTTTAAAAGTCTGTTCCGCTGAGGGACATCGCTCCAGAGGCTAAACCGGGGCAAAGCCCACGCGGGGTCAGCGTGGCCTCAGGTCCCGCAGGGTCACAGAAGGATCGGGGGTGTCTGAGTGTCGCAGAGCTTGCGGGTATTGGAACGGGAAAGCCGGCTACAGAGACAGAGCCGACAGTAAGCTCACAGCTCGGTGTTACCTTGAACCGGTCACAGGCTCGGTGAGTTAGGAGCGCGGCCGGAGGTCAGGCAGACGGGAGTAACTGGCGCTGTTCTCTGAGCTCGCACTGAGGAGTGTGGCCCTGGGCTCTTGGCTCCTCTGGGCCAGAGACCAGGAGGCCGCCATTTGTATTCTCGTCCTCCGGAACTCTACGGAAAGCGCTCAGGGAACAAAAGCTCCTGAAAGCAAACCCCAGCGGATTACTCACCCCGGCCCCGGGTAAGGGCGGTGCAATTCCTCCTGGGGCAAAGACACTTGAGAATCACTACAACAGGCCCCTCCCCCAGAAGATCAACAAGAAATCCAGCCGAGACCAAGTTCACCTACCAAGGAGTGCGGTTTCAATACCAAGGAGAGAAGCAGAATTCCAGAGGAGGAGAAAGCCAAGCACGGAACTCATGGCTTTTTTCCTGTGATTTTTTTTAGTCTTGCAGTTAATTTAATTTTTTCTTTTTCATTTTTTTTTTCTCGCCTTCGGGTAAAATTTTTTTTTAACTGTTACCTTTTTCTTTTTTAAAGATTTTATACTAGTTTATCTAATATATATATTTTTTCTTTTTTACATTTTTCTTAGGTGTATTCTTTTTTAAAAAATTCTTTTCTTTTCGTTTCTTTTTTTTTCTTTTCTTTTTGTTTTGTTTTTTTTTTTCTTTCTTCCTTTTTGAACCTCTTTTTATCCCCTTTCTCCCCACTCACGATTTTGGATCTCTTCTAATTTGGTTAAAGCATATTTTCCTGGGGTTGTTGCCACCCTTTTAGTATTTTACTTGCCCCTTCATTTACTCTTATCTGGACAAAATGACAAGACGTAAAAATTCAACACAAAAAAAAAGAACAAGAGGCAGTACCGAAGGCTAGGGACCTAATCAATACAGACATGGGTAATATGTCAGATCTAGAGTTCAGAATGACAATTCTCAAGGTTCTAGCCAGGCTCGAAAAAGGCATGGAAGATATTAGAGAAACCCTCTCGAGAGATATAAAAGCCCTTTCTGGAGAAATAAAAGAACTAAAATCTAACCAAGGTGAAATCAAAAAAGCTATTAATGAGGGGCAATCAAAAATGGAGGCTCTAACTGCTAGGATAAATGAGGCAGAAGAAAGAATTAGTGATATAGAAGACCAAATGACAGAGAATAAAGAAGCTGAGCAAAAGAGGGACAAACAGCTACTGGACCACGAGGGGAGAATTCGAGAGATAAGTGACACCATAAGACGAAACAACATTAGAATAATTGGGATTCCAGAAGAAGAAGAAAGTGAGAGGGGAGCAGAAGGTATACTGGAGAGAATTATTGGGGAGAATTTCCCCAATATGGCAAAGGGAACGAGCATCAAAATTCAGGAGGTTCAGAGAACGCCCCTCAAAATCAATAAGAATAGGCCCACACCCCCTCACCTAATAGTAAAATTTACAAGTCTCAATGACAAAGAGAAAATCCTGAAAGCAGCCCGGGAAAAGAAGTCTGTAACATACAATGGTAAAAATATTAGATTGGCAGCTGACTTATCCACAGAGACCTGGCAGGCCAGAAAGAGCTGGCATGATATTTTCAGAGCACTAAACGAGAAAAACATGCAGCCAAGAATACTATATCCAGCTAGGCTATCATTGAAAATAGAAGGAGAGATTAAAAGCTTCCAGGACAAACAACAACTGAAAGAATTTGCAAACACCAAACCAGCTCTACAGGAAATATTGAAAGGGGTCCTCTAAGAAAAGAGAGAGCCTACAAGTGGTAGATCAGAAAGGAACAGAGACCATATACAGTAACAGTCACCTTACAGGCAATACAATGGCACTAAATTCATATCTCTCAATAGTTACCCTGAATGTGAATGGGCTAAATGCCCCTGTCAAAAGACACAGGGTATCAGAATGGATAAAAAACAAAACCCATCTATATGTTGCCTCCAAGAAACTCATTTTAAGCCCGAAGACACCTCCAGATTTAAAGTGAGGTGGTGGAAAAGAATTTACCATGCTAATGGACATCAGAAGAAAGCAGGAGTGGCAATCCTTATAACAGATCAATTAGATTTTAAGCCAAAGACTATAATAAGAGATGAGGAAGGACACTATATCATACTCAAAGGGTCTGTCCAACAAGAAGATTTAACAATTTTAAATATCTATGCCCCCAATGTGGGAGCAGCCAACAATATAAACCAATTAATAACAAAATCAAAGAAACACATCAACAATAATACAATAATAGTAGGGGACTTTAACACTCCCCTCACTGAAATGGACAGGTCATCCAAGCAAAAGATCAGCAAGGAAATAAAGGCCTTAAACGACACACTGGACCAGATGGACATCACAGATATATTCAGAATATTTCATCCCAAAGCAACAGAATACACATTCTTCTCTAGTGCACATGGAACATTCTCCAGAATAGATCACATCCTCGGTCCTAAATCAGGACTCAACCGGTATCAAAAGATTGGGATCATTCCCTGCATATTTTCAGACCACAATGCTCTAAAGCTAGAACTCAACCACAAAAGGAAGTTTGGAAAGAACCCAAATACATGGAGACTAAACAGTATCCTTCTAAAGAATGAATGGGTCAACCGGGAAATTAAAGAAGAATTGAAAAAAATCATGGAAACAAATGATAATGAAAATACAACGGTTCAAAATCTGTGGGACACAACAAAGGCAGTCCTGAGAGGAAAATATATAGCGTTACAAGCCTTTCTCAAGAAACAAGAAAGGTCTCAGGTACACAACCTAACCCTACACCTAAAGGAGCTGGAGAAAGAACAAGAAAGAAACCCTAAGCCCAGCAGGAGAAGAGAAATCATAAAGATCAGAGCAGAAATCAATGAAATAGAAACCAAAAAAACAATAGAACAAATCAACGAAACTAGGAGCTGGTTCTTTGAAAGAATTAATAAAATTGATAAACCCCTGGCCCGACTTATCAAAAAGAAAAGAGAAAGGACCCAAATAAATAAAATCATGAATGAAAGAGGAGAGATCACAACTAACACCAAAGAAATACAAACTATTATAAGAACATACTATGAGCAACTCTACGGCAATAAATTTGACAATCTGGAAGAAATGGATGCATTCCTAGAAACATATAAACTACCACAACTGAGCCAGAAAGAAATAGAAAGCCTGAACAGACCCATAACCAGTAAGGAGATTGAAACAGTCATTAAAAATCTCCAAACAAACAAAAGCCCAGGGCCAGACGGCTTCCCGGGGGAATTCTACCAAACATTTAAAGAAGAACTAATTCCTATTCTCCTGAAACTGTTCCAAAAAATAGAAATGGAAGGAAAACTTCCAAACTCATTTTATGAGGCCAGCATCACCTTGATCCCAAAACCAGACAAGGATCCCACCAAAAAAGAGAGCTATAGACCGATATCCTTGATGAACACAGATGCGAAAATACTCAACAGAATACTAGCCAATAGGATTCAACAGTACATTAAAAGGATTATTCACCACGACCAAGTGGGATTTATTCCAGGGCTGCAAGGTTGGTTCAACATCCGCAAATCAGTCAATGTGATACAACACATCAATAAAAGAAAGAACAAGAACCATATGATACTCTCAATAGATGCTGAAAAAGCATTTGACAAAGTACAACATCCCTTCCTGATCAAAACACTTCAAAGTGTAGGGATAGAGGGCACATACCTCAATATCATCAAAGCCATCTATGAAAAACCCACCGCAAATATCATTCTCAATGGAGAAAAACTTAAAGCTTTTCCGCTAAGGTCAGGAACACGGCAGGGATGTCCATTATCACCACTGCTATTCAACATCGTACTAGAGGTCCTAGCCTCAGCAATCAGAAAACAAAAGGAAATTAAAGGCATCCAAATCGGCAAAGAAGAAGTCAAATTATCACTCTTCGCAGATGATATGATACTATATGTGGAAAACCCAAAAGACTCCACTCCAAAACTGCTAGAACTTATACAGGAATTCAGTAAAGTGTCAGGATATAAAATCAATGCACAGAAATCAGTTGCATTTCTCTACACCAACAGCAAGACAGAAGAAAGAGATATTAAGGAGTCAATCCCATTTACAATTGCATCCAAAACCATAAGATACCTAGGAATAAACCTAACCAAAGAGACACAGAATCTATACTCAGAAAACTATAAAGTACTCATGAAAGAAATTGAGGAAGACACAAAGAAATGGAAAAATGTTCCATGCTCCTGGATTGGAAGAATAAATATTGTGAAAATGTCTATGCTACCTAAAGCAATCTACACATTTAATGCAATTCCTATCAAAGTACCATCCATCTTTTTCAAAGAAATGGAACAAATAATGCTAAAATTTATATGGAACCAGAAAAGACCTCGAATAGCCAAAGGGATATTGAAAAAGAAAGCCAACGTTGGTGGCATCACAATTCCGGACTTCAGGCTCTATTACAAAGCTGTCATCATCAAGACAGCATGGTACTGGCACAAAAACAGACACATAGATCAATGGAACAGAATAGAGAGCCCAGAAATAGACCCTCAAATCTATGGTCAACTAATCTTCGACAAAGCAGGAAAGAATGTCCAATGGAAAAAAGACAGCCTTTTCAATAAATGGTGCTGGGAAAATTGGACAGCCACATGCAGAAAAATGAAATTGGACCATTCCCTTACACCACACACAAAAATAGACTCAAAATGGATGAAGGACCTCAATGTACGAAAGGAATCCATCAAAATCCTTGAGGAGAACACAGGCAGCAACCTCTTCGACCTCTGCCGTAGCAACATCTTCCTAGGAACAATGCAAAAGGCAAGGGAAGCAAGGGAAAAAATGAACTACTGGGATTTCATCAAGATCAAAAGCTTTTGCACAGCAAAGGAAACAGTTAACAAAATCAAAAGACAACTGACAGAATGGGAGAAGATATTTGCAAACGACATATCAGATAAAGGACTAGTGTCCAGAATCTATAAAGAACTTAGCAAACTCAACACCCAAAGAACAAATAATCCAATCAAGAAATGGGCAGAGGACATGAACAGACATTTCTGCAAAGAAGACATCCAGATGGCGAACAGACACATGAAAAAGTGCTCCATATCACTCGGCATCAGGGAAATACAAATCAAAACCACAATGCGATATCACCTCACACCAGTCAGAATGGCTAAAATCAACAAGTCAGGAAATGACAGATGCTGGCGAGGATGCGGAGAAAGGGGAACCCTCCTACACTGTTGGTGGGAATGCAAGCTGGTGCAGCCACTCTGGAAAACAGCATGGAGGTTCCTCAAAATGTTGAAAATAGAACTGCCCTATGACCCAGCAATTGCACTATTGGGTATTTACCCTAAAGATACAAATGTAGTGATCCAAAGGGGCACATGCACCCGAATGTTTATAGCAGCAATGTCCACAATAGCCAAACTATGGAAAGAACCTAGATGTCCATCAACAGATGAATGGATCAAGAAGATGTGGTATATATACACAATGGAATACTATGCAGCCATCAAAAGAAATGAAATCTTGCCATTTGCGACAACATGGATGGAACTAGAGCATATCATGCTTAGCGAAATAAGTCAAGCAGAGAAAGACAACTATCATATGATCTCCCTGATATGAGGAAGTGGTGATACAACATGGAGGCTTAAGTGGGTAGAAGAAGAATAAATGAAACAAGATGGGATTGGGAGGGAGACAAACCATAAGTGACTCTTAATCTCACAAAACAAACTGAGGGTTGCCAGGGGGAGGGGGTTTGGGAGAAGGGGGTGGGATTATGGACATTGGGGAGGGTATGTGATTTGGTGAGTGCTGTGAAGTGTGTAAACCTGGTGATTCACAGACCTGTACCCCTGGGGATAAAAATATATGTTTATAAAAAATAAAAAATTAAAAAAAAAATAAAATAAAAGCTAAATGAATGGCTTAATAGTTGTATATAGGGGGAAAGGGAACATTTTTCCACGGTTTAGAAGTGGAGTTCTTTTATAGAGTTCTTGTACAAGCCTACACTATTGAACGATAATGGGCAGTTGTACATTACAATTATACAAACACTTTGGTAATTTATATCCTTTTTTGTAATTCATGACTGGATCATTTAATTCCTTAGGAGAATTATAGCATTTCAACTTTTCATTTTCAATAAACTTATTGGGGTTGCTACCTTCTTTATTCAAATGGAGAAATAGTCATGATTTAATCTAAATAAAGTGTTATTGTTTGTGTTGTTTTCTAGGAATGAGTCGCACATGCTAGTTTAAAAGTTTTGTTAAATTCCCAAGTCTGTCACCGATAAAAGCCTTTTGTAGATTAGTAACTTGATCAAAACAGAAAAGTTATGTAACACTCGATTGTTATACTATCTTTGTTTCCATCTTGCATTGTAATAATACCCATCTTAACTCTATTTAAGACAAGTCATCGCCAGATGGCTTTCTGGCATTGATTGCATGATATGAAATCTAGTATAACTAAAAGTTTTTGGTTTTAGTAGCATATAAATCAATTTAGAAAAATATATGTATTTGAATATAAGGTAAAGTTTTAAATTATTTGGCAATAGTAAACTAAACTTTTTGTTGTAAATTTTTATTTTCTAAAATTTCATTGAGCTCTTTTGCAATAAAAAACAAGTTACAAAAAATTAAGGTTTATTTACCCCAATTCAAACTTATTAGGAATATAATCATAGAGGTTGAAGTATTTAAAATATTGAACCCAAAACATTTTATTAGGTAAATTCGTGAATGCTGAGCATTCACTGTTAAAATATACTAATACTATTGATAGACTGGTAGAAGCCTAAAATCAAATATTTATTAAATATTTATATCCATATCTTTTCATGGCTTGGTAATTCATTTCTCTAGCATTAAATAATATTCCATTGTTTGCATGTACTACACTTTATTTGACCTTTCACCTATGGAAGGATATCTTGGTTGCTTCCAAGCGTTTGTCAGTTATGAATAAAACTACTATAGACATCTTTGTGGGTATAGATTTCATCTTCTTTGGATAAATACCAAGAACTGCTACTGCTGAATCATCTGGCAAGAATATGTTTAGTTTTGTAAGAAACTGCCAAGTTGTTTTCCATTCTTCCTGTTGCTCCACATCCTCACCAACATTTCGTGTTCTGTTGTCAGTGTTCTGGATTCTGGGTATGTACTGGTGTCTCTTTTTTGTTTTAATTTGCATTTTCCTGATGACATATGATGTGAAGCATCTTTTTATATGCTTATTTGCCATCTGTACTATTTTCTTTTGTGAGGTATTGGCTAAGGTCTTTGGCTCATTTTTAATCAGGTTTTTCCCCCATTGTTGAGTTTTAAGGGGTCTTTGTGTATTTTTGATTAACAGTCCTTTGCCAGATGTGTATTTTGCAAATTTTTTCTCATAGTCTGTGCTTTGCCTTTTCATTCTCTTGGCATTGTGTTTCACAGAGTAGCCATTTTTAAATTCAGTGCTTGTGCTTTTGTAGCTAAAGTTATTTCCAAAAGCAAGGTCATTTAAATTTTCTTCTATATTACCTTCTACATTTTTCATCTTTAGGTTTATAATCCAATCTGAGTTAATTTTTGTGAAGAGTGTATATCTGCCTGGATTTATTTTATTTTATTATTTTATTTTATTTTTATTTTATATTTTTACATTTAGCTTCACCATTACTCCAGAACCATTTGTTTAAAAGATTGTATTTTGCTCTCTTGTATTGCTTTTGCTTTTATATTAAATACAAAATATAATTGATAATATATATTCCGTTCCTTTAATCTAGTCTTTCTGTGGTATGACAATATCTTGCTTACAATTATCGTTATGGTATACTTTTCTTAAGATTTTATTTATTTATTTGATAGAGAGAGAGATCACAAATAGGCAGAGAGACAGACAGAGAGAGAGATGAGGAGAAGCAGGCTCCCTGCTGAGCAGAGAGCCCAATGCGGGACTCGATCCCACGCCCCTGGGATCATGACTTGAGCCGAAGGCAGAGGCTTAACCCACTGAGACACCCAGGCACCCCATCGCTATGGTAATCTTTGAAGTCAGTCCTCAGTCTTTGTTCTTTTTCAACACTATGTTGAATATTGTGAGTCTTTGCCTCTCCATATAAACTTTAAAATAAGTTTGTTAATAGTAAAAAAAAGAACTTGCTGGAATGCATTAATTGTATAGATAAACTTGGAAACCAGTGATCTCTTGAGCTTAGAAGGAGATAGACCATGGACATCAGTTGTCACAGTGGTGCCTCTGGCAGAACCTATTGCAAATCCCTAGGCAAAATGAGACCTCAAGGATCTGAGAGAATGTCTAAGAAGTACTTGATACATCCCTTGGGTATGGTTTATTGAAGTGTCCACCTGTCTGAAAGCTGGGGAATCTAGATAAGGGAGTGAAAATTAGTTATGATAAAACATATCAACAAACATCAATAAATTTTGTAAAACTAATTGTCATGGCTCATATACAATATGACCAACAGAGGGACCATCAAAAGGAAAGCATCCGTTATGTGTATAGTGGAATTTTTTATTCAAAATAAAGCAATGAGAGGGGAAGACACAATGAGAAAATTACCATTTTTCAAATGGTAAACTTCTTACAAAATGGAATAGGTTTTATATTCTAAGTAGTATATTGAATGTAAAACATTGGGGCGCCTGGGTGGCTCAGTGGTTTGGGCTGCTGCCTTTGGCTCGGGTCATGATCTCAGGGTCCTGGGATCGAGCCCTTCATCAGGCTCTCTGCTCCGCAGGAAGCCTGCTTCTCTCTCTCTCTCTCTGCCTGCCTCTCTGCCTACTTGTGATCTCTGTCTGTCAAATAAATAAATAAAATCTTTTTAAAAATGAAAAGAAAAGTAAAACATTAAAAAATAAAATTTTAATTTAATAAAATTATTGATTTTTTAAAAACCTTAAAAATAGCAGAACCATTTTTCTTATAACTGGAAAATACATTGTATATATATCTATCAAAAATAACTTGTCGGGCGCCTGGATGGCTCAGTGGGTTAAGCTGCTGCCTTCAGCTCAGGTCATGATCTCAGGGTCCTGGGATGGAGCCCCACATCGGGCTCTCTGCTCATCGGGGAGCCTGCTACCTCCTCTCTATCTCTGCCTGCCTCTCTGCCTACTTGTAATCTCTCTCTGTCAAATAAATAAATAAAATCTTTAAAAAAAAAAATAACTTGTCATGGGGCGCCTGGGTGGCTCAGTGGGTTTAAAGCCTCTGCCTTGGGCTCAGGTCATGATCCCAGGATCCTTGGATTGAGTCCCACATCGGGCTCTCAGCTCAGCAGGAAGCGTGCTTCCTCCTCTCTCTCTGCCTGACCCTGCCTACTTGTGATCTCTGTCAAATAAATAAATAAAATCTCTTATTAAAAAAATTAAAAAAAAATAACTTGTCATGTCTGGAATCAGGAGCATATGGAAAAAAATAATATCTGAGGACAATACTTCTGCCTTGTTTTGTGCCTTGTTAATATTTTTAAACACTCAGGCAACTTTCAGCTTTTTTGAAATACCTGCTATGATACCAGCAGTGCCTTTTGGAGCCCAATGACTATAAAAATTAATTGCAAATATTCAAAATGTTTACTATAATGTCACTATTTAGGGCCACCACCAAGCATGTTTCAGAAGTAAGCTTAACTGTTACTCTTCTGTAAGGCAAAAGGGCATATTTTCAGGAGTTCCATCTGCTGTACCAGGAGGTGAATCAGGTAATGATTTTTGTCTATAAAATAATTCACTTTTCAATCTAACATTCCTCATTCCACATTATAATAATAAAAACTAGGAGGAGACTAAAACAAACAAACAACTACAACTACAACCACCAGCTTTTCCTTCAGTGGAAAAGTAAATAGAACCTTATGAGTAGCCCGAAATTTATTTTTAAATATTTTTAAGATAAGCGTTTTTGTTAGAAAACCATATATTTTATATTACTAAGAAATAACAGGCAAAGTTTTAGTAACTTCTAAAAAGTCTAGTTACTTCTATTTATCTATTAACATATCTATTTATGAAGTAGAACATGATCACAACTATTGTATCTACCCAAGTTTGTATGCTTTGGTTATTTTATGTTTGCTATTTCCTTGCTTAATTTTTACAATATTTGATACATAATAGTATCTTTAAGTCCATCTACGGTTTCACAGAATTTGTTTGAACTTCATAAAAATGTACCATACTTTCGCACTGTCCTTGTTTTACTTCTCAATTAACTTTCCAATATTTATTCACTTTAGAGTGTGTAGCTATCATTTATTTTTATTCCTCCATAATGCTATGTTTACAAATTTGTACTTATCTGTACTTATAAAAATATCTTAATTATAAACCATTTCTCATCTCACATAACACTCATGTTACTTCTACACTTATCAGATATTATGTAACTGAAAACCACAACTCAGCAACAATATAGCACCATTTTTCAAAATTAAATGGCTTACCAGAATTCTTTAATTCTATCCTTTATTTGTATTAGATGACCCTTTATTCTGGTATTTGGCATTGTTCATATGGAGGAAAGCTTATAAGTTGATATTCCATAAATAGAAGGATTTATTATGATTGATTAATTATTTTCATTTAGAATGCATAGAATATGGTTGATTTAATATTTCTTTCTTACTCTCTGCCTGGAACATAGTGCTATCTATGTAATAGCCACTAAAATATTAAGTTAATCACCTAGACTTTAAACTTCATATGAATAGGAATAACATACAGAACTCTTCTCAGATTGGGACACCTGGGTGGCTCAGTCAGTTAAACGCCTGAGCCTTTAGCTCAGGTCATGATCTTAGGGTCCTGGGACTCAGTTCTGCAGCAGATTCCCTGCTTAGCCGGGAGTTTGCTTCTTCCTCACCCTGCTGCTCCCCCTGCTTGTGCTCTCTCTCACTCACAAATAAATAAAATTAAAAAAATAAATTCTTCTCAGATAGCTAATATAGAATATCGTCTTTGTATTCATCAAAGGGAAAGTGCCATATAATAATGAAATTCAGACTACTTCAAATTCATTTTTTAACCAGTAAGAAAGTACTGGAAACAAGCCAAAAATGTATTTAATGAATTAAAGAAATAGATTGATTTTCAATATCTTAATGTTTCTAGAATAAATTGCAAGATTTTTATACTAGATATCAGTGTAAATATTCATTATACAAGGATATTCTAAAAATAAAACTGAGAACACTACTTGACATATATGATGACAAAAACGAGTTTGACAAAAGTCAGTTTGGGTAAAACTTACAACACCTACCACCTGAAACTCTTGTTCTATAATTTAATTATTTTAATTTACAAAAATACAAAAATAATATATCAGAGTAAGTCTATTGATAGCTTTGAAGGTATGCTCTGGTTGTGCACTGTTTACTATTGAAAGGGGAATCAAATATGTGATGCTTATGGTGTGACTATATTAAAATTCAACAAGTTCAGAAGCATACAAGGAATAGAATAAAGACAAAAGATGACCCTTACTTAACCTAAAGATAGACAATGGTATATATGTGCTAGTTGGGGAGAGAATCCAGTCAGTAGATGGAAGATGTGGTAGTGGAAAAAAAAAGACACAACGTTTTGGTTGAACGTTTAGCACTATATTTAACAAAGTGAAATTGTGTGTTAATAGCCTTGAGTAAAATCCAAAAAATATTTTCAATTCATTGAAGATTATTTAGGAAAAACTTGAAAAATACAACTTGATAAGGATTCCAGTAAAAGATTGATAAGCAATACAAGTTTCAGAATTTTTAGTATATTTTCCCTAAAAAGCAATTTAATTTAAAATAAAAAGAATTCTATTTACCTGCCACTTAAATAAGAGGAAATTATTTGGTTTTGTAATAAGTCAATAAAATAAATTAACATATCTTGAGAAAACAGATATGCACACTAAGTTAAAAATAATAGTGCTTAAGGTGTTCAGCAAACATTTGCAAAATTCCTTGCCATCAGCTAGCTCTGGAGTTCTGCTAGGTGAGTAAGGCCATGTATGTTACTGCTCAGAGTACTGACGCAAAGCAATTGTCCCCTTCACATCCATTTTTTGCCATTGATATGTCATGCTATGTTGTTTAGAGATACATAGATGGCCCTACATGAAGGTTTTTTTGTGTGTGTATATGGGTGACTGTGATTTAACTTTCAAATCAGATGGCTCCTGATTTACAATGATTGAACTTACGATATATTTGGCAATGATGTGAAAGTGAAAGTGATTCAGTAGAAACTGTACTTTGAATTTTGAATTTGGGTCTTTATAAAAAGGGCCAGTGACATGTGGTATGGTGCAGTCTTGTGATGCTGGGCAGGGGCACTGAGCCACAGCTCCCTGTCAGCTAGAAGATTACAGGGGTGAACACCTGATATTCTTACAACCACTCTATATATAACCATTCTTCTTTTTTTAAGTGTAATATTTAATAAATTGCATGTGATATTTGATACTTTGTTATAAAATAGGCTTTGCTTAAGATGATTTTGCCCAAATGCAGGCAAATGTAAGTGTTCTGAGTATGTTTAAATAAGTTTAAGGTAAGCTATGATATTTGATAGTTTAGGGGTATTAAATGCATTTTCAATTTTTTATGTGTTTCTCTGTACATAGCCCCGTTGTAAGCTGAGGAACATCTCTATATGTATATGTAGCCTTGGTATGGCATACATATTATTGGCATGAAACATCTAGAACAGTACGTGTGCCATATAATTGTCTACAACATCAAACAAGTTTCTTGAAAACTTGTGCCAAAGGGTTTATGTCTTTAAGGATTCTTATTTCAGAAGGGTTCTCTCAAACGTAAGATTTTTCAGAAGTTAAGTGAAAATCTGACCAAACTAAACATTTTGCCATTTTCCCTAGTGAGCAAAGATAGCTAAAATCTATCCGCCATTTTCAACACTGTACTCAACGACTGTAATTCTAATTTAAGAACAGATTATTTATATCAAAACCACATGTTGGTCTAATCTTACACAATATTCATAAATCTCACTCAGAGCCTTGGACACTTTTATTTGTTGAGTCTATATGGTACTACGGACATTCATCTGTTTTGACCTCATAGCTTCATGTATGTCTATACTTTTGAAAATACATGCATCATAGTTCCATTGTAAAATGTCTGGGTTATAAAATGTGCTATGCTATCAAAATGGTAATAAGAACATACAAATGACCCGATGTAATGAACTGGACCAGATTGCCAGTTATCACATTTCATACCAGAAAGATTCAGTGGTAAGTTTTAAAATGGCCAGCTATACTTCGACTGAATTATAACTCATTTAACTTCTTTCTTTGTGTACAGTATTATACATTAGTCAGTATTATAGTAAATAAGTACTTTGGACAGATGTAAATAGGCTGTAATAAAAACTGTTTTTCTTCTTTCTTTTAGTCCTTTTTACTTGTAAGACTAGCCACAAATACCATGCCTCCCCCAAAATAATTTGCAATCCAAATTTATCTCTAAATGAATTTATTGCACAGAAAAAAAAAATATATATATATATACACTTACAGTAGACATGTTCAAAAATAGTTACACAACAGCAGGGCCCTAAATGTAAGCAGTATAGTTGTTCTGTTTTGTTTTCTTTTTTTCTTTAAAAAAAAAAGAGGTTATGTGAAATATTGGAATTTTATTTCCAGGCCTAGCATTTCAAGACAGTTAACTACACTTACAGTGTCAACAGCCTCTTGTTGGCAGTATGATTTTATTGGCTCCGTGGAATAACAGCAAGAATTTACTATTGCTTCTTTCTTTTATGACACACACAGAAAAAAATAAACTGACACATTTGCTCAAGACCAACCGGAATCATTTTAAACTATCAAAATTGATGGGAGGCCTTCACTGCCAAAGTCACTGCTGGGTTTTCACAATTCATTGTAGACAATCTGCTACTCCCATTATGATAAAGGAGAGAAGAGTCAGAATCAGGGAAGAAAGCTAGATTAATACTTGTAATTATCACTGAATTATTTAGCCTGCTATAGGATTATTATTATTAGTGTCATTTGATAATTTTCTCTCATTTTATTAAACACAACTGTGAGTAATTACCCTACCTAATATTTATCTGATTTGGCTGACTAGCTAGCAAACATTCATGAAAATATCCATTAGCCACACATATAAAATGCTGCATTATGATGCTGTTGAATCAAAACATACCACTACCTGATCCTGTACCTCTTTGAGGATTTGCAAATCAATTAATTCTATGTTTATTGGATTCTTCCCATACAATTAGAAAATTTATAATAGAGTCCATGAACATTATTAGTTTTACCATTTTAAACCAGCAATCACACTTTGATTTTTACAACAAATGCTGAAATATAAACACACACATTTGGATCAGTTTTCTGTTAGTCTGTCTGGACTTCAGAATCCTATTCCTCAAGATAATGCACACCAAAGTTCTGGATTAAACAAGAAATTAGATGGCACTTGAACACTTGGTTTAATATTCTCCAAAGAACTATGCAACTTATTTCTTACATTATGACATTGTTTTACAAAGATCCACACTTTTATAATGTTAGTATTTTTAATAATCAATAAAGTCAATTAATCATGATTAAAAATCAAACATAAAAATTTCTACTTTTTGTTTTGCCCCCTCCATTTAGAACTTATTTATAGCCTGTTAATTCAAAGGTCCCTATGTTTATGAAAATCTGGACAGAAATAGCTCTAAGATCCCATTCAGAACTTGATATTAATCTAAGTCTTTTGGCTCCATTTATCCTGAGAGCAAAGAGTAGGACAAAGGATTTGAGTACTGTTAGTTTATCTGGGAGATTATCCAAGGTAGAAAAGAATGGGAAAGTGAGACAGTGAAGAAGCAACTTTGTCAAAGAGGTACATTGTTGATATAATTGTTGTGGATAGAAAATGAAGGCTTGCTTTTACTGAAAGGTCCTGAGAAACTTCTTTAAGTTGTCCTCATGAAGACCAGAAAACTGACAATTTTATCTATGGTTCTTATTTCCACTTCTCTGAGAGCTGTCCACAGAGGACATTAACTCTCCTACACTTTTGGGTTGTGTTGGAGACATTCTAAAATGAGAGAGAGAACATGAGATGCTATCAGTGTTAAGTAACTGCAATTTCCCATGGAACTATCCACCACAGGTTTGGCTATAATCAGGTGTTGGGCCTTGATATCAGAGGGATTTGAGGCAGTATCATTTTAGGTTAATCATTATATCTGAAATTTCGAAAAACTTCAACTGATGAAACTTTGATTATAAATCTATAAATATAACAATAAATCTACAGTATTCAGATTATTTTCATAAAAATACACAGACGAAACATCAATTGATTAATATTTAAATGTTACAAAATACTGAACTGAAAGAATTTGGTCATATAACAACGTGAAAGAAGTAGAACTTAGGTTTAGGTTAGAACTCAGGATGCCTTTGAGACTCAGTTAAGAAATTGAATGGAGGGACGCCTGGGTGGCTCAGTGGGTTAAGCCACTGTCTTCGGCTCAGTTCATGATTCCAGGGTCCTGGGACCGAGCCCCAAATCGGGCTCTCTGCTCAGCAGGGAGCCTGCTTCCTCCTCTCCCTCTGCTCGCCTCTCTGCCTGCTTGTCAACTCTCTCTGTCAAATAAATAAAAAAATCTTAACAAAAAAAAAATTGAATGGATGTCTGACTATCTTATAGATTTGCTAAAAATCAGTGACTTTGTGTAGACGTGTGGCTATGCAGGAATTTTTAACTTTCTCTAAGAAGTTATTAGATTTGATTATATAATGGCAGTAAAGGATGGGGAAAAGCAAAGTACAAACCCCATAAAGACAAAGACACTGAGTATGAGAAAAGAGTAATAGATAAGAAGAATCAATGCATTTGAGGAAAATGGGAATTGAAATACACAATGATTGTTGATTTTTTTTAGATGGAGAAAACAAAACTAGCTTGCAAGAAGGAAATAACAGAAGACATGTTGTGATGTGAGACAAAATCCTGGAAAAGGCAGTAACGTGGAATAAAGGAGTAGGGAGAGCATATCAGGTAATTTGGATAGGAAGGAGTTAGGAGGTAATTTACTTGATAAATGCACAGATTTCTCTTCTTTAATTTATATGGAGAACAGGGTGTCCTTTCTCTTCCCTTTCAGAGCACCAGAGGTGTACTCTTTCAGACTGAAAACCTGAAAAGCTCAGGACTCAGTTGCTTAAGCACAGCTGAGAGGACATATTTCAATTAAGATTTACATTTTGCTGTATGTAGTAGACTTTCAAAAGTGGTTTAACCATATTTTTTCATTTAACATGTTTTCTGGTGTCATTTCAGAGTCTTAAGAAAGTCAAGTGAGGGGGCCTGGGTGGCTCAGTGGGTTAAGCTGCTGCCTTCGGCTCGGGTCATGATCTCAGGATCCTGGGATCGAGTCCCGCATCGGGCTCTCTGCTCAGCAGGGAGCCTGCTTCCTCCTCCCTCTCTCTGCCTGCCTCTCTGCCTACTTGTAACCTCTCTCTGTCAAATAAATAAATGAAAATCTTTAAAAAAAATAAAAATAAAAATAAGAAAGTCAAGTGAACTATCTTAGAGGTTTTCATGGCTTTTTATTCACAGTTGCAAAAATTGCTGTTGGAGTTCTCACTATTAAGCCCACATTTCTGGCAGGAAGATAGAGGTAAAAGAGAATGATAGCTTGTACGACTGATACTTTGTCATATGGTTACAATATAACTAGAAAAGAGACAATAAAATATTTGATGTATATTAAGTTTCCTTGTTGTCAATCCCTCAGTGCTTTCTGATATTAAAGGAAAAAGTAGATGGATATTGACCTGGCTACTATCAACACCTGTCAGTCTCTCTTGGATAACCAATATCTCTAATCTCTTCTTCCCAGTAAAAAAAAATAAAATATATTCATAACCCACACTTTGCCATCTCAAGTTACTGCACCAAGATAAAAATACAATGATTTTCAGTTGTCCCTAATGGACAGAATACCCTCCTTATGATATCATGTCTTATAGATTATTGGCTTGCTACCAATATACCCAGATGTGACTGTGGAAGAGACAGGAAAAAAATAATAATATTTATATATTCCTTGGGTTGACCCTGTTTACACAGATGCATTACTATTAGAAAAGGTTGGTTTGTGACATTGGAATGAATTTACTTAATGGGTATCTATGTAATTGGGTTGGAGGAAATTTTTAATTTCTACAAAAATTATTAGAATTCTATCTTTATTCACTTTTGTTAATTTTCACATGTTAACAAAGCCAACGTTTTTGTCTAGCAGACAAGATCTTAAATCCTAACAAAACTCAATTTTTTCCTTTTTTTTAAGTTTGAGAGCCCCATCTTCTCTCTTGCTGCTTTAAATACAACTCAAAAAAAAAAAAAAAAGAAGAAGCTAAATGGGGCAGTAAGACCAGACTTTTTATTTTATTTTATTTATCTTATTTTTAATTAAAAAATTAAAGATTGTATTTATTTATTTGAGAGGGAGAGCATGAGTGGGGCAGGGGGAGGTAGATGCAGAGGGAGACTGAGAAGTATACTTCCTAATGAGCAGGAAGCCCGATATGGAGCTCGATCCCAGGATCCTGACTGAGATCATGACCAGAGACATGTGCAAAATCCCTTTCTTTCTGGGAAACAATACTTTACAAGAGATGTTTGAAAAAGTACTAGGGAATCAACTTTAATCGGAGATACAAAAATTTAATTGACTTTTGTAAAGCTACAGGGATCCAAATTATGGGAATCCCAGCCCGTTTAGGTTGTGGACCACAGAGTATTCTTCTCTGTAATATTTTATTTTTTTCATGTCTACTAACTCCAGTCCAAGTTCACTGATCTCTTTTTAGATAGTGCACCCGTTTCTCCATGGGGTTGTTTCTGCGAGTTCCGAGTATGGCACATGGTGGCAAGCCCAAGTCTGCCCTTGGGACAGGAGGCCAAGGAGATGTTGTCCCCTTGGGACCAGAGGCACAGGACAGGCCTGCCTTCTGCCCAGACTCCTTCCTCAGAGGGGAGCACGCGACCCTGCCCTAGTCGTCCCCTCATATCTCCTTAGCAGCCAGGCTTCCATCTCTCTGGACAGGGAGCGGGGGACACTTGTCTGGCCACCGGACTGCTGTTCCTGCCACGGCAGGCTATCCTGCTTCCTGAGTGTTTCCCAACCCCAAGGCCAATGGCTCCTTCTCTTCTCCGGGGGCGGTATGCTGCGCCTTCCCCACACGTGGCTTCTCTCTCAGGCAGAGGGGATGCTAGGGCAAAGGGTATTTCGCTCCATGCGGGTATCTTCCACCGAGCTGCGGAGACTAGCCCAGGCAAGCAGCAGCAGCATCCCCAAACCCAACTATGATTTCCCAAGGAACGCTGTGCTTTCCCAGGGGAGATGCCCAGGCAAAGAAGCTTTCGCTGTATGCGGGTTTCTCCCACTGCGCGACTGGGCTCAGGCAAGCAGCAGCAGCCTGCAGAACATTTCAGCGAATGCTGTGCTTTCGCAGAGGCTTTGGCTTGGAGCGAACAGCACTTCGCTGCTGCTTCCTCAGCAAGGCTTTAGTCGTGTCAGGGAAGAAGAGCTTCGGGAGAGCTGGTGCCTCTTGGGCCTTGCTTTCCCGGGCTCCATGTTCGCCTCCTGGGTTCACCCTGCCAGGCCGAACTAAGCAGACACAGCTACAACCCTGCAGTAGCATGCGTAGCCTAGGATGCCACTCAATGCACACTACCAACTCCCAGTGTAGACATCACTTGGCCTTTTACTCTGGCTCACAGGCGAACTCGCGGACTGGGCCAGTGTTTTCCCCACAGGAAAGGAGAGGTGACAGGATCCCTGCACACCGCCCGTGCACTGAATAGGGAGCTTTGGGGGACTGTCCTCACTCCTTTCCCTTAAACCCCGTGCCTCCTCCAAGCTTCCACATCCTGGAGGAAGACGGCGTCTGACTCCCCGTTATTTCAGGGAGCTGTTTCTGCGACTTCAGGGTAGGCGCCTGGTGGCTAGCGCATCTCTGCCCCAGGGACAGATGGCCAAGGAGCTGCTATCTCTTTGGGCTCAGAGGCTCAGGACAGGCATGCTTTCTACCCAGACTCCATCTTAAGAGTGGAGCACGCTCCCTGCCCTACTCATCCCCTCCTGTCTCCTTAGCACCCAGGCTTCCGTCTCTCTGCACAGGGACCAGGAGACACTTGTATTGCCACTGGACGCTGTGCCTGCCAGGGCCGGCTCTCCTGCTTCGCAACCGTTTCCAGACCAGAAGGCCAACGGCTCCTGCTCTTCTCCCTGGGCAGCGTGCTGCACCTTCCACAGACATGCTCCTGGGGAGCCCAGTGAAAGACGTGTCCCTTTCCTTAAGGCTCTTTCCACAGGCGCAACCGCGCTTCTCTCTCAGGCAGAGGGGATGCCTAGGCAAAGAGGATTTCGCTCCATGCGGGTTTATTACACAGTGCTGTGGAGACCAGCTCAGGCAAGCAGGAGTATCCCACAGACACGAGTCTGATTTCCCAAAGAATGCTGTGCTTTCCCAGAGGAGATGCCGGACAAAGAGGCTTTCGCTCTATGCGGGTTTCTCCCATCCTGCTACGAATACTAGGCGAAGGCAAGCAGCAACAGCAGCCCACAGAACCGACTCTGATTTCCCAGCGACTGCTATGCTTTCGCATAGGTTTTCAGCTTGGCATGAACCGCACTTCACTGCTGCTTCCTCAGCAAGAATTTGGGTGTTCGCTCTGTCGCTGCAGGGAAGAAGAGCCGCGGGAGAGCTGGTGCCTCTTGGGACTTGCTTTCCCGGGCTCCAAGTTCACGCCCGGGGTTCATCTTGCTTAGCCGAACTAAGCAGACACAGTCACAACCCTGCAGCTGCGTGCGTGTCCTAGCATGGCACTCTATGCCTATTACCATCTCCTGGGTGTAGGTAAGGCTTTGCCTTTTGTCTGGTGCTCAGGCAGACTCGGGGTCTAGGCCAGTCCTTCAGCACAGGGGAGAGGAGGTGACAGGATCACTGCACACGACCCGTGCACTGGGAAGGGGAACTGTGGGGGACTGTCTCCACTCCTTTCCTGGCACACGCCCTGCCACCCAATTCCCTGCCACATCTTGATGGAAGACGGCATCTGACTGCCCGTTACTCCATGGGGCTGTTTCTGCGAGTTCCGGGTATGGCACCTGGTGGCAAGCCCAAGTCTGCCCTTGGGACAGGTGGCCAAGGAGATGCTGTCCCCTTGGGACCAGAGGCACAGGACAGGCCTGCCTTCTGCCCAGACTCCTGCCTTAGAGTGGAGCATGCGACCCTGCCCTAGTCGTCCCCTCATGTCTCCTTAGCAGCCAGGCTTCCATCTCTCCGCACAGGGAGCGGGTGACACTTGTCTTGCCACCGGCTTGCTGTTCGTGCCACGGCAGGCTATCCTGCTTCCTGAGCGGTTCCCGACCCCAAGGCCAACGGCTCCTTCTCTTCTCCGGGGGCGGCGTGCTGCGCCTTCCCCACACGTGGCTTCTCTCTCAGGCAGAGGGGATGCTAGGGCAAAGGGTATTTCGCTCCATGCGGGTATCTTCCACCGAGCTGCAGAGACTAGCCCAGGCAAGCAGCAGCAGCATCCCCAAATCCAACTATGATTTCCCCAAACGCTGTGCTTTCCCAGGGGAGATGCCCAGGCAAAGAGGCTTTCGCTGTATGCGGGTTTCTCCCACCGCGAGACTGGGCTCAGGCAAGCAGCAACAGCACGCAGAACATTTCTCAGCGAATGCTGTGATTTCGCAGAGGCTTTGGCTTGGAGTGAACAGCACTTCTCCGATGCTTCCTCAGCAAGGCTTCAGTCTCATCAGGGAAGAAGAGCTGCGTGAGAGCTGGTGCCTCTTGGGCCTTTTTCCCGGGCTCCATTTTCGCGTCCAGGGTTCACCCTGCCAGGTGACACAGCCACAACCCTGCAGTAGCGAGCGTAGCCTAGGATGGCACCCTATACACACTACCATCTCCCGGTGTAGGCATCGCTTGGCCTTTTCCTGTGGCGCTCAGGCCGACTCTCGGACTAGCCCAGTTCTTTCCCCACAAGAAAGGAGGGAGAGGTGACAGGATCCCTGCACACCGCCCGTGCACTGAATAGGGAGCTTTGGGGGACTGTCCCCACCCCTTCCCCTTAAACCCCGTGCCTCCTCCAAGCTTCCACATCCTGGAGGAAGACGGCGTCTGACTCCCCGTTATTTCAGGGAGCTGTTTCTGCGAGTTCAGCGAAGGCGCCTGGTGGCTAGCGCATGTCTGCCCCAGGGACAGGTGGCCAAAGAGCTGCTGTGTCCTTGGGCCCAGAGGCTCAGGACAGGCATGCTTTCTGCCCAGACTCCTTCCTAAGAGTGGAGCACGCGCCCTGCCCTACACATCCCCTCCTCTCTCCGTAGCAGCCAGACTAACGTCTCTCTGCGCAGGAAGCGGGTGACACTTTTATTGCCAACGGCCTCTGTGCCTGCCAGGGCCGGCTCTCCTGCTTCGCAACCGTTTCCAGACCAGAAGGCCAACGGCTCCTGCCTTTCTCCCTGGGCAGCGTGCTGCACCTTCCACAGACCTGCTCCTGGGGAACGCAGTGAAGGACGTGTCCCTTTCCTTAAGCCTCTTTGCACAGGTGCAAGCGCGCTTCTCTCTCAGGCAGAGGGGTGCTAGGGCAAAGAGGATTTCGCTCCATGCGGGTATCTTCCACCATGCTGTGGAGACTAGCTCAGGCATTCAGCTGCAGCATCACACACATCCGATTCTGATTTCCCAACCAATATTTTGCCTTTCCAGAGGAGATGCCCGGGCAACAGGCTTTCGCTGTATGCGGGTATCTCCCACCGCGTGACTGAGCTCAGGCAAGCAGCAGAAGACCCCGCAGTACCGACTCTGATTTCCCAGCGACTGCTATGCTTTCCCAGAGGTTTTCAGCTTGGCGGGAACTGCACTTCACTGGCTGCTCCCTCAGCGATGCTTTGGTCATTCACTCTACCACGGCAGCAAAGAAGAGTCGCGGGAGAGCTGCTGCCTCTTGGGCCATGCTTTCCCGGTCTCCAAGTTCGCGACCGGGGTTCACCTTGCTAAGCCGAACTAAGCAGACACAGTCAAAATCCTGCAGCTGCGTGCGTGGCCCTGCATGGCACTCTATGCCTATTACCATCTCCTGGGGGCGTAGTTAAGGCTTTGCCTTTTGTTCCGGCGCTCAGGCAGACTCGGGGTCTAGGCCAGAGACTTCACCGCAGGAGAGAGGAGGCGACAGGATCCCTGCACACGGCCCGTGCACTTGGATGGGGAACTGTGGGGGACAGTCTCCACTCCATCCCCGGCACAGCACCTGCCACCCACCCACATCGCTGCCACATCTTGGTGGAAGACGGCATCTGACTGCCCGTTTCTCCATGGGGTTGTTTCTGCGAGTTGTGGGTATGGCACCTGGTGGCAAGCCCAAGTCTGTCCTTGGTACAGCTGGCCAAGGAGATGCTGTCCCCTTCGGACCAGAGGCACAGGACAGGCCTGCCTTCTGCCCAGACTCCTTCCTCAGAGTGGAGCACACGCCCCTGCCCTAGTCGTCCCCTCATGTCTCCTTAGCAGCCAGGCTTCGATCTCTCCGCACAGGGAGCGGGGGACACTTGTCTTGCTACCGTCCTGCTGTTCGTGCCACGGCAGGCTATCCTGCTTCCTGAGCGTTTCCCGACCCAAGGTCAACGGAGCCTTCTCTTCTCTGGGGGCGGCGTGCTGCGCCTTCCCCACATTGCTCCTGGGGAGCGCGGTGACAGACGTGTGCAACCATGCTTCTCTCTCAGGCACAGGGGATGCTAGGGCAAAGAGTATTTCGCCCCATGCGGGTATCATTCACCGTGCTGCGGAGACTTGCTCAGGCAAGCAGCAGAAGCATCCCCAAACCCAACTCAGATTTCCAAATTAATGCTCTGCTTTCCAAGGGCAGATGACAAGGCAAAGAGGCTTTCGCTGTATGCGGGTTTCACCCACCGTGAGACAGGGCTCAGGCAAGCAGCAGCCCGCAGAACATTTCTCAGCAAATGCTGTGATTTCGCAGAGGCTTTGGCTTGGAGTGAACAGCACTTCTCCGATGCTTCCTCAGCAAGGCTTCAGTCTCATCAGGGAAGAAGAGCTGCGTGAGAGCTGGTGCCTCTTGGGCCTTTTTCCCGGGCTCCATTTTCGCGTCCAGGGTTCACCCTGCCAGGTGACACAGCCACAACCCTGCAGTAGCGAGCGTAGCCTAGGATGGCACCCTATACACACTACCATCTCCCGCTGTAGGCATCGCTTGGCCTTTTCCTGTGGCGCTCAGGCCGACTCTCGGACTAGCCCAGTTCTTTCCCCACAAGAAAGGAGGGAGAGGTGACAGGATCCCTGCACACCGCCCGTGCACTGAATAGGGAGCTTTGGGGGACTGTCCCCACCCCTTCCCCTTAAACCCCGTGCCTCCTCCAAGCTTCCACATCCTGGAGGAAGACGGCGTCTGACTCCCCGTTATTTCAGGGAGCTGTTTCTGCGAGTTCAGCGAAGGCGCCTGGTGGCTAGCGCATGTCTGCCCCAGGGACAGGTGGCCAAAGAGCTGCTGTGTCCTTGGGCCCAGAGGCTCAGGACAGGCATGCTTTCTGCCCAGACTCCTTCCTAAGAGTGGAGCACGCGCCCTGCCCTACACATCCCCTCCTCTCTCCGTAGCAGCCAGACTAACGTCTCTCTGCGCAGGAAGCGGGTGACACTTTTATTGCCAACGGCCTCTGTGCCTGCCAGGGCCGGCTCTCCTGCTTCGCAACCATTTCCAGACCAGAAGGCCAACGGCTCCTGCCTTTCTCCCTGGGCAGCGTGCTGCACCTTCCACAGACCTGCTCCTGGGGAACGCAGTGAAGGACGTGTCCCTTTCCTTAAGCCTCTTTGCACAGGTGCAAGCGCGCTTCTCTCTCAGGCAGAGGGGTGCTAGGGCAAAGAGGATTTCGCTCCATGCGGGTATCTTCCACCATGCTGTGGAGACTAGCTCAGGCATTCAGCTGCAGCATCACACACATCCGATTCTGATTTCCCAACCAATATTTTGCCTTTCCAGAGGAGATGCCCGGGCAACAGGCTTTCGCTGTATGCGGGTATCTCCCACCGCGTGACTGAGCTCAGGCAAGCAGCAGAAGACCCCGCAGTACCGACTCTGATTTCCCAGCGACTGCTATGCTTTCCCAGAGGTTTTCAGCTTGGCGGGAACTGCACTTCACTGGCTGCTCCCTCAGCGATGCTTTGGTCATTCACTCTACCACGGCAGCAAAGAAGAGTCGCGGGAGAGCTGCTGCCTCTTGGGCCATGCTTTCCCGGTCTCCAAGTTCGCGACCGGGGTTCACCTTGCTAAGCCGAACTAAGCAGACACAGTCAAAATCCTGCAGCTGCGTGCGTGGCCCTGCATGGCACTCTATGCCTATTACCATCTCCTGGGGGCGTAGTTAAGGCTTTGCCTTTTGTTCCGGCGCTCAGGCAGACTCGGGGTCTAGGCCAGAGACTTCACCGCAGGAGAGAGGAGGCGACAGGATCCCTGCACACGGCCCGTGCACTTGGATGGGGAACTGTGGGGGACAGTCTCCACTCCATCCCCGGCACAGCACCTGCCACCCACCCACATCGCTGCCACATCTTGGTGGAAGACGGCATCTGACTGCCCGTTTCTCCATGGGGTTGTTTCTGCGAGTTGTGGGTATGGCACCTGGTGGCAAGCCCAAGTCTGTCCTTGGTACAGCTGGCCAAGGAGATGCTGTCCCCTTCGGACCAGAGGCACAGGACAGGCCTGCCTTCTGCCCAGACTCCTTCCTCAGAGTGGAGCACACGCCCCTGCCCTAGTCGTCCCCTCATGTCTCCTTAGCAGCCAGGCTTCGATCTCTCCGCACAGGGAGCGGGGGACACTTGTCTTGCTACCGTCCTGCTGTTCGTGCCACGGCAGGCTATCCTGCTTCCTGAGCGTTTCCCGACCCAAGGTCAACGGAGCCTTCTCTTCTCTGGGGGCGGCGTGCTGCGCCTTCCCCACATTGCTCCTGGGGAGCGCGGTGACAGACGTGTGCAACCATGCTTCTCTCTCAGGCACAGGGGATGCTAGGGCAAAGAGTATTTCGCCCCATGCGGGTATCATTCACCGTGCTGCGGAGACTTGCTCAGGCAAGCAGCAGAAGCATCCCCAAACCCAACTCAGATTTCCAAATTAATGCTCTGCTTTCCAAGGGCAGATGACAAGGCAAAGAGGCTTTCGCTGTATGCGGGTTTCACCCACCGTGAGACAGGGCTCAGGCAAGCAGCAGCCCGCAGAACATTTCTCAGCAAATGCTGTGATTTCGCAGAGGCTTTGGCTTGGAGTGAACAGCACTTCTCCGATGCTTCCTCAGCAAGGCTTCAGTCTCATCAGGGAAGAAGAGCTGCGTGAGAGCTGGTGCCTCTTGGGCCTTTTTCCCGGGCTCCATTTTCGCGTCCAGGGTTCACCCTGCCAGGTGACACAGCCACAACCCTGCAGTAGCGAGCGTAGCCTAGGATGGCACCCTATACACACTACCATCTCCCGCTGTAGGCATCGCTTGGCCTTTTCCTGTGGCGCTCAGGCCGACTCTCGGACTAGCCCAGTTCTTTCCCCACAAGAAAGGAGGGAGAGGTGACAGGATCCCTGCACACCGCCCGTGCACTGAATAGGGAGCTTTGGGGGACTGTCCCCACCCCTTCCCCTTAAACCCCGTGCCTCCTCCAAGCTTCCACATCCTGGAGGAAGACGGCGTCTGACTCCCCGTTATTTCAGGGAGCTGTTTCTGCGAGTTCAGCGAAGGCGCCTGGTGGCTAGCGCATGTCTGCCCCAGGGACAGGTGGCCAAAGAGCTGCTGTGTCCTTGGGCCCAGAGGCTCAGGACAGGCATGCTTTCTGCCCAGACTCCTTCCTAAGAGTGGAGCACGCGCCCTGCCCTACACATCCCCTCCTCTCTCCGTAGCAGCCAGACTAACGTCTCTCTGCGCAGGAAGCGGGTGACACTTTTATTGCCAACGGCCTCTGTGCCTGCCAGGGCCGGCTCTCCTGCTTCGCAACCATTTCCAGACCAGAAGGCCAACGGCTCCTGCCTTTCTCCCTGGGCAGCGTGCTGCACCTTCCACAGACCTGCTCCTGGGGAACGCAGTGAAGGACGTGTCCCTTTCCTTAAGCCTCTTTGCACAGGTGCAAGCGCGCTTCTCTCTCAGGCAGAGGGGTGCTAGGGCAAAGAGGATTTCGCTCCATGCGGGTATCTTCCACCATGCTGTGGAGACTAGCTCAGGCATTCAGCTGCAGCATCACACACATCCGATTCTGATTTCCCAACCAATATTTTGCCTTTCCAGAGGAGATGCCCGGGCAACAGGCTTTCGCTGTATGCGGGTATCTCCCACCGCGTGACTGAGCTCAGGCAAGCAGCAGAAGACCCCGCAGTACCGACTCTGATTTCCCAGCGACTGCTATGCTTTCCCAGAGGTTTTCAGCTTGGCGGGAACTGCACTTCACTGGCTGCTCCCTCAGCGATGCTTTGGTCATTCACTCTACCACGGCAGCAAAGAAGAGTCGCGGGAGAGCTGCTGCCTCTTGGGCCATGCTTTCCCGGTCTCCAAGTTCGCGACCGGGGTTCACCTTGCTAAGCCGAACTAAGCAGACACAGTCAAAATCCTGCAGCTGCGTGCGTGGCCCTGCATGGCACTCTATGCCTATTACCATCTCCTGGGGGCGTAGTTAAGGCTTTGCCTTTTGTTCCGGCGCTCAGGCAGACTCGGGGTCTAGGCCAGAGACTTCACCGCAGGAGAGAGGAGGCGACAGGATCCCTGCACACGGCCCGTGCACTTGGATGGGGAACTGTGGGGGACAGTCTCCACTCCATCCCCGGCACAGCACCTGCCACCCACCCACATCGCTGCCACATCTTGGTGGAAGACGGCATCTGACTGCCCGTTTCTCCATGGGGTTGTTTCTGCGAGTTGTGGGTATGGCACCTGGTGGCAAGCCCAAGTCTGTCCTTGGTACAGCTGGCCAAGGAGATGCTGTCCCCTTCGGACCAGAGGCACAGGACAGGCCTGCCTTCTGCCCAGACTCCTTCCTCAGAGTGGAGCACACGCCCCTGCCCTAGTCGTCCCCTCATGTCTCCTTAGCAGCCAGGCTTCGATCTCTCCGCACAGGGAGCGGGGGACACTTGTCTTGCTACCGTCCTGCTGTTCGTGCCACGGCAGGCTATCCTGCTTCCTGAGCGTTTCCCGACCCAAGGTCAACGGAGCCTTCTCTTCTCTGGGGGCGGCGTGCTGCGCCTTCCCCACATTGCTCCTGGGGAGCGCGGTGACAGACGTGTGCAACCATGCTTCTCTCTCAGGCACAGGGGATGCTAGGGCAAAGAGTATTTCGCCCCATGCGGGTATCATTCACCGTGCTGCGGAGACTTGCTCAGGCAAGCAGCAGAAGCATCCCCAAACCCAACTCAGATTTCCAAATTAATGCTCTGCTTTCCAAGGGCAGATGACAAGGCAAAGAGGCTTTCGCTGTATGCGGGTTTCACCCACCGTGAGACAGGGCTCAGGCAAGCAGCAGCCCGCAGAACATTTCTCAGCAAATGCTGTGATTTCGCAGAGGCTTTGGCTTGGAGTGAACAGCACTTCTCCGATGCTTCCTCAGCAAGGCTTCAGTCTCATCAGGGAAGAAGAGCTGCGTGAGAGCTGGTGCCTCTTGGGCCTTTTTCCCGGGCTCCATTTTCGCGTCCAGGGTTCACCCTGCCAGGTGACACAGCCACAACCCTGCAGTAGCGAGCGTAGCCTAGGATGGCACCCTATACACACTACCATCTCCCGGTGTAGGCATCGCTTGGCCTTTTCCTGTGGCGCTCAGGCCGACTCTCGGACTAGCCCAGTTCTTTCCCCACAAGAAAGGAGGGAGAGGTGACAGGATCCCTGCACACCGCCCGTGCACTGAATAGGGAGCTTTGGGGGACTGTCCCCACCCCTTCCCCTTAAACCCCGTGCCTCCTCCAAGCTTCCACATCCTGGAGGAAGACGGCGTCTGACTCCCCGTTATTTCAGGGAGCTGTTTCTGCGAGTTCAGCGAAGGCGCCTGGTGGCTAGCGCATGTCTGCCCCAGGGACAGGTGGCCAAAGAGCTGCTGTGTCCTTGGGCCCAGAGGCTCAGGACAGGCATGCTTTCTGCCCAGACTCCTTCCTAAGAGTGGAGCACGCGCCCTGCCCTACACATCCCCTCCTCTCTCCGTAGCAGCCAGACTAACGTCTCTCTGCGCAGGAAGCGGGTGACACTTTTATTGCCAACGGCCTCTGTGCCTGCCAGGGCCGGCTCTCCTGCTTCGCAACCGTTTCCAGACCAGAAGGCCAACGGCTCCTGCCTTTCTCCCTGGGCAGCGTGCTGCACCTTCCACAGACCTGCTCCTGGGGAACGCAGTGAAGGACGTGTCCCTTTCCTTAAGCCTCTTTGCACAGGTGCAAGCGCGCTTCTCTCTCAGGCAGAGGGGTGCTAGGGCAAAGAGGATTTCGCTCCATGCGGGTATCTTCCTCCATGCTGTGGAGACTAGCTCAGGCATTCAGCTGCAGCATCACACACATCCGATTCTGATTTCCCAACCAATATTTTGCCTTTCCAGAGGAGATGCCCGGGCAACAGGCTTTCGCTGTATGCGGGTATCTCCCACCGCGTGACTGAGCTCAGGCAAGCAGCAGAAGACCCCGCAGTACCGACTCTGATTTCCCAGCGACTGCTATGCTTTCCCAGAGGTTTTCAGCTTGGCGGGAACTGCACTTCACTGGCTGCTCCCTCAGCGATGCTTTGGTCATTCACTCTACCACGGCAGCAAAGAAGAGTCGCGGGAGAGCTGCTGCCTCTTGGGCCATGCTTTCCCGGTCTCCAAGTTCGCGACCGGGGTTCACCTTGCTAAGCCGAACTAAGCAGACACAGTCAAAATCCTGCAGCTGCGTGCGTGGCCCTGCATGGCACTCTATGCCTATTACCATCTCCTGGGGGCGTAGTTAAGGCTTTGCCTTTTGTTCCGGCGCTCAGGCAGACTCGGGGTCTAGGCCAGAGACGTCACCGCAGGAGAGAGGAGGCGACAGGATCCCTGCACACGGCCCGTGCACTTGGATGGGGAACTGTGGGGGACAGTCTCCACTCCATCCCCGGCACAGCACCTGCCACCCACATCGCTGCCACATCTTGGTGGAAGACGGCATCTGACTGCCCGTTTCTCCATGGGGTTGTTTCTGCGAGTTGTGGGTATGGCACCTGGTGGCAAGCCCAAGTCTGTCCTTGGTACAGCTGGCCAAGGAGATGCTGTCCCCTTCGGACCAGAGGCACAGGACAGGCCTGCCTTCTGCCCAGACTCCTTCCTCAGAGTGGAGCACACGCCCCTGCCCTAGTCGTCCCCTCATGTCTCCTTAGCAGCCAGGCTTCGATCTCTCCGCACAGGGAGCGGGGGACACTTGTCTTGCTACCGTCCTGCTGTTCGTGCCACGGCAGGCTATCCTGCTTCCTGAGCGTTTCCCGACCCAAGGTCAACGGAGCCTTCTCTTCTCTGGGGGCGGCGTGCTGCGCCTTCCCCACATTGCTCCTGGGGAGCGCGGTGACAGACGTGTGCAACCATGCTTCTCTCTCAGGCACAGGGGATGCTAGGGCAAAGAGTATTTCGCCCCATGCGGGTATCATTCACCGTGCTGCGGAGACTTGCTCAGGCAAGCAGCAGAAGCATCCCCAAACCCAACTCAGATTTCCAAATTAATGCTCTGCTTTCCAAGGGCAGATGACAAGGCAAAGAGGCTTTCGCTGTATGCGGGTTTCACCCACCGTGAGACAGGGCTCAGGCAAGCAGCAGCCCGCAGAACATTTCTCAGCAAATGCTGTGATTTCGCAGAGGCTTTGGCTTGGAGTGAACAGCACTTCTCCGATGCTTCCTCAGCAAGGCTTCAGTCTCATCAGGGAAGAAGAGCTGCGTGAGAGCTGGTGCCTCTTGGGCCTTTTTCCCGGGCTCCATTTTCGCGTCCAGGGTTCACCCTGCCAGGTGACACAGCCACAACCCTGCAGTAGCGAGCGTAGCCTAGGATGGCACCCTATACACACTACCATCTCCCGGTGTAGGCATCGCTTGGCCTTTTCCTGTGGCGCTCAGGCCGACTCTCGGACTAGCCCAGTTCTTTCCCCACAAGAAAGGAGGGAGAGGTGACAGGATCCCTGCACACCGCCCGTGCACTGAATAGGGAGCTTTGGGGGACTGTCCCCACCCCTTCCCCTTAAACCCCGTGCCTCCTCCAAGCTTCCACATCCTGGAGGAAGACGGCGTCTGACTCCCCGTTATTTCAGGGAGCTGTTTCTGCGAGTTCAGCGAAGGCGCCTGGTGGCTAGCGCATGTCTGCCCCAGGGACAGGTGGCCAAAGAGCTGCTGTGTCCTTGGGCCCAGAGGCTCAGGACAGGCATGCTTTCTGCCCAGACTCCTTCCTAAGAGTGGAGCACGCGCCCTGCCCTACACATCCCCTCCTCTCTCCGTAGCAGCCAGACTAACGTCTCTCTGCGCAGGAAGCGGGTGACACTTTTATTGCCAACGGCCTCTGTGCCTGCCAGGGCCGGCTCTCCTGCTTCGCAACCGTTTCCAGACCAGAAGGCCAACGGCTCCTGCCTTTCTCCCTGGGCAGCGTGCTGCACCTTCCACAGACCTGCTCCTGGGGAACGCAGTGAAGGACGTGTCCCTTTCCTTAAGCCTCTTTGCACAGGTGCAAGCGCGCTTCTCTCTCAGGCAGAGGGGTGCTAGGGCAAAGAGGATTTCGCTCCATGCGGGTATCTTCCACCATGCTGTGGAGACTAGCTCAGGCATTCAGCTGCAGCATCACACACATCCGATTCTGATTTCCCAACCAATATTTTGCCTTTCCAGAGGAGATGCCCGGGCAACAGGCTTTCGCTGTATGCGGGTATCTCCCACCGCGTGACTGAGCTCAGGCAAGCAGCAGAAGACCCCGCAGTACCGACTCTGATTTCCCAGCGACTGCTATGCTTTCCCAGAGGTTTTCAGCTTGGCGGGAACTGCACTTCACTGGCTGCTCCCTCAGCGATGCTTTGGTCATTCACTCTACCACGGCAGCAAAGAAGAGTCGCGGGAGAGCTGCTGCCTCTTGGGCCATGCTTTCCCGGTCTCCAAGTTCGCGACCGGGGTTCACCTTGCTAAGCCGAACTAAGCAGACACAGTCAAAATCCTGCAGCTGCGTGCGTGGCCCTGCATGGCACTCTATGCCTATTACCATCTCCTGGGGGCGTAGTTAAGGCTTTGCCTTTTGTTCCGGCGCTCAGGCAGACTCGGGGTCTAGGCCAGAGACTTCACCGCAGGAGAGAGGAGGCGACAGGATCCCTGCACACGGCCCGTGCACTTGGATGGGGAACTGTGGGGGACAGTCTCCACTCCATCCCCGGCACAGCACCTGCCACCCACCCACATCGCTGCCACATCTTGGTGGAAGACGGCATCTGACTGCCCGTTTCTCCATGGGGTTGTTTCTGCGAGTTGTGGGTATGGCACCTGGTGGCAAGCCCAAGTCTGTCCTTGGTACAGCTGGCCAAGGAGATGCTGTCCCCTTCGGACCAGAGGCACAGGACAGGCCTGCCTTCTGCCCAGACTCCTTCCTCAGAGTGGAGCACACGCCCCTGCCCTAGTCGTCCCCTCATGTCTCCTTAGCAGCCAGGCTTCGATCTCTCCGCACAGGGAGCGGGGGACACTTGTCTTGCTACCGTCCTGCTGTTCGTGCCACGGCAGGCTATCCTGCTTCCTGAGCGTTTCCCGACCCAAGGTCAACGGAGCCTTCTCTTCTCTGGGGGCGGCGTGCTGCGCCTTCCCCACATTGCTCCTGGGGAGCGCGGTGACAGACGTGTGCAACCATGCTTCTCTCTCAGGCACAGGGGATGCTAGGGCAAAGAGTATTTCGCCCCATGCGGGTATCATTCACCGTGCTGCGGAGACTTGCTCAGGCAAGCAGCAGAAGCATCCCCAAACCCAACTCAGATTTCCAAATTAATGCTCTGCTTTCCAAGGGCAGATGACAAGGCAAAGAGGCTTTCGCTGTATGCGGGTTTCACCCACCGTGAGACAGGGCTCAGGCAAGCAGCAGCCCGCAGAACATTTCTCAGCAAATGCTGTGATTTCGCAGAGGCTTTGGCTTGGAGTGAACAGCACTTCTCCGATGCTTCCTCAGCAAGGCTTCAGTCTCATCAGGGAAGAAGAGCTGCGTGAGAGCTGGTGCCTCTTGGGCCTTTTTCCCGGGCTCCATTTTCGCGTCCAGGGTTCACCCTGCCAGGTGACACAGCCACAACCCTGCAGTAGCGAGCGTAGCCTAGGATGGCACCCTATACACACTACCATCTCCCGCTGTAGGCATCGCTTGGCCTTTTCCTGTGGCGCTCAGGCCGACTCTCGGACTAGCCCAGTTCTTTCCCCACAAGAAAGGAGGGAGAGGTGACAGGATCCCTGCACACCGCCCGTGCACTGAATAGGGAGCTTTGGGGGACTGTCCCCACCCCTTCCCCTTAAACCCCGTGCCTCCTCCAAGCTTCCACATCCTGGAGGAAGACGGCGTCTGACTCCCCGTTATTTCAGGGAGCTGTTTCTGCGAGTTCAGCGAAGGCGCCTGGTGGCTAGCGCATGTCTGCCCCAGGGACAGGTGGCCAAAGAGCTGCTGTGTCCTTGGGCCCAGAGGCTCAGGACAGGCATGCTTTCTGCCCAGACTCCTTCCTAAGAGTGGAGCACGCGCCCTGCCCTACACATCCCCTCCTCTCTCCGTAGCAGCCAGACTAACGTCTCTCTGCGCAGGAAGCGGGTGACACTTTTATTGCCAACGGCCTCTGTGCCTGCCAGGGCCGGCTCTCCTGCTTCGCAACCATTTCCAGACCAGAAGGCCAACGGCTCCTGCCTTTCTCCCTGGGCAGCGTGCTGCACCTTCCACAGACCTGCTCCTGGGGAACGCAGTGAAGGACGTGTCCCTTTCCTTAAGCCTCTTTGCACAGGTGCAAGCGCGCTTCTCTCTCAGGCAGAGGGGTGCTAGGGCAAAGAGGATTTCGCTCCATGCGGGTATCTTCCACCATGCTGTGGAGACTAGCTCAGGCATTCAGCTGCAGCATCACACACATCCGATTCTGATTTCCCAACCAATATTTTGCCTTTCCAGAGGAGATGCCCGGGCAACAGGCTTTCGCTGTATGCGGGTATCTCCCACCGCGTGACTGAGCTCAGGCAAGCAGCAGAAGACCCCGCAGTACCGACTCTGATTTCCCAGCGACTGCTATGCTTTCCCAGAGGTTTTCAGCTTGGCGGGAACTGCACTTCACTGGCTGCTCCCTCAGCGATGCTTTGGTCATTCACTCTACCACGGCAGCAAAGAAGAGTAGCGGGAGAGCTGCTGCCTCTTGGGCCATGCTTTCCCGGTCTCCAAGTTCGCGACCGGGGTTCACCTTGCTAAGCCGAACTAAGCAGACACAGTCAAAATCCTGCAGCTGCGTGCGTGGCCCTGCATGGCACTCTATGCCTATTACCATCTCCTGGGGGCGTAGTTAAGGCTTTGCCTTTTGTTCCGGCGCTCAGGCAGACTCGGGGTCTAGGCCAGAGACTTCACCGCAGGAGAGAGGAGGCGACAGGATCCCTGCACACGGCCCGTGCACTTGGATGGGGAACTGTGGGGGACAGTCTCCACTCCATCCCCGGCACAGCACCTGCCACCCACCCACATCGCTGCCACATCTTGGTGGAAGACGGCATCTGACTGCCCGTTTCTCCATGGGGTTGTTTCTGCGAGTTGTGGGTATGGCACCTGGTGGCAAGCCCAAGTCTGTCCTTGGTACAGCTGGCCAAGGAGATGCTGTCCCCTTCGGACCAGAGGCACAGGACAGGCCTGCCTTCTGCCCAGACTCCTTCCTCAGAGTGGAGCACACGCCCCTGCCCTAGTCGTCCCCTCATGTCTCCTTAGCAGCCAGGCTTCGATCTCTCCGCACAGGGAGCGGGGGACACTTGTCTTGCTACCGTCCTGCTGTTCGTGCCACGGCAGGCTATCCTGCTTCCTGAGCGTTTCCCGACCCAAGGTCAACGGAGCCTTCTCTTCTCTGGGGGCGGCGTGCTGCGCCTTCCCCACATTGCTCCTGGGGAGCGCGGTGACAGACGTGTGCAACCATGCTTCTCTCTCAGGCACAGGGGATGCTAGGGCAAAGAGTATTTCGCCCCATGCGGGTATCATTCACCGTGCTGCGGAGACTTGCTCAGGCAAGCAGCAGAAGCATCCCCAAACCCAACTCAGATTTCCAAATTAATGCTCTGCTTTCCAAGGGCAGATGACAAGGCAAAGAGGCTTTCGCTGTATGCGGGTTTCACCCACCGTGAGACAGGGCTCAGGCAAGCAGCAGCCCGCAGAACATTTCTCAGCAAATGCTGTGATTTCGCAGAGGCTTTGGCTTGGAGTGAACAGCACTTCTCCGATGCTTCCTCAGCAAGGCTTCAGTCTCATCAGGGAAGAAGAGCTGCGTGAGAGCTGGTGCCTCTTGGGCCTTTTTCCCGGGCTCCATTTTCGCGTCCAGGGTTCACCCTGCCAGGTGACACAGCCACAACCCTGCAGTAGCGAGCGTAGCCTAGGATGGCACCCTATACACACTACCATCTCCCGGTGTAGGCATCGCTTGGCCTTTTCCTGTGGCGCTCAGGCCGACTCTCGGACTAGCCCAGTTCTTTCCCCACAAGAAAGGAGGGAGAGGTGACAGGATCCCTGCACACCGCCCGTGCACTGAATAGGGAGCTTTGGGGGACTGTCCCCACCCCTTCCCCTTAAACCCCGTGCCTCCTCCAAGCTTCCACATCCTGGAGGAAGACGGCGTCTGACTCCCCGTTATTTCAGGGAGCTGTTTCTGCGAGTTCAGCGAAGGCGCCTGGTGGCTAGCGCATGTCTGCCCCAGGGACAGGTGGCCAAAGAGCTGCTGTGTCCTTGGGCCCAGAGGCTCAGGACAGGCATGCTTTCTGCCCAGACTCCTTCCTAAGAGTGGAGCACGCGCCCTGCCCTACACATCCCCTCCTCTCTCCGTAGCAGCCAGACTAACGTCTCTCTGCGCAGGAAGCGGGTGACACTTTTATTGCCAACGGCCTCTGTGCCTGCCAGGGCCGGCTCTCCTGCTTCGCAACCGTTTCCAGACCAGAAGGCCAACGGCTCCTGCCTTTCTCCCTGGGCAGCGTGCTGCACCTTCCACAGACCTGCTCCTGGGGAACGCAGTGAAGGACGTGTCCCTTTCCTTAAGCCTCTTTGCACAGGTGCAAGCGCGCTTCTCTCTCAGGCAGAGGGGTGCTAGGGCAAAGAGGATTTCGCTCCATGCGGGTATCTTCCTCCATGCTGTGGAGACTAGCTCAGGCATTCAGCTGCAGCATCACACACATCCGATTCTGATTTCCCAACCAATATTTTGCCTTTCCAGAGGAGATGCCCGGGCAACAGGCTTTCGCTGTATGCGGGTATCTCCCACCGCGTGACTGAGCTCAGGCAAGCAGCAGAAGACCCCGCAGTACCGACTCTGATTTCCCAGCGACTGCTATGCTTTCCCAGAGGTTTTCAGCTTGGCGGGAACTGCACTTCACTGGCTGCTCCCTCAGCGATGCTTTGGTCATTCACTCTACCACGGCAGCAAAGAAGAGTCGCGGGAGAGCTGCTGCCTCTTGGGCCATGCTTTCCCGGTCTCCAAGTTCGCGACCGGGGTTCACCTTGCTAAGCCGAACTAAGCAGACACAGTCAAAATCCTGCAGCTGCGTGCGTGGCCCTGCATGGCACTCTATGCCTATTACCATCTCCTGGGGGCGTAGTTAAGGCTTTGCCTTTTGTTCCGGCGCTCAGGCAGACTCGGGGTCTAGGCCAGAGACGTCACCGCAGGAGAGAGGAGGCGACAGGATCCCTGCACACGGCCCGTGCACTTGGATGGGGAACTGTGGGGGACAGTCTCCACTCCATCCCCGGCACAGCACCTGCCACCCACATCGCTGCCACATCTTGGTGGAAGACGGCATCTGACTGCCCGTTTCTCCATGGGGTTGTTTCTGCGAGTTGTGGGTATGGCACCTGGTGGCAAGCCCAAGTCTGTCCTTGGTACAGCTGGCCAAGGAGATGCTGTCCCCTTCGGACCAGAGGCACAGGACAGGCCTGCCTTCTGCCCAGACTCCTTCCTCAGAGTGGAGCACACGCCCCTGCCCTAGTCGTCCCCTCATGTCTCCTTAGCAGCCAGGCTTCGATCTCTCCGCACAGGGAGCGGGGGACACTTGTCTTGCTACCGTCCTGCTGTTCGTGCCACGGCAGGCTATCCTGCTTCCTGAGCGTTTCCCGACCCAAGGTCAACGGAGCCTTCTCTTCTCTGGGGGCGGCGTGCTGCGCCTTCCCCACATTGCTCCTGGGGAGCGCGGTGACAGACGTGTGCAACCATGCTTCTCTCTCAGGCACAGGGGATGCTAGGGCAAAGAGTATTTCGCCCCATGCGGGTATCATTCACCGTGCTGCGGAGACTTGCTCAGGCAAGCAGCAGAAGCATCCCCAAACCCAACTCAGATTTCCAAATTAATGCTCTGCTTTCCAAGGGCAGATGACAAGGCAAAGAGGCTTTCGCTGTATGCGGGTTTCACCCACCGTGAGACAGGGCTCAGGCAAGCAGCAGCCCGCAGAACATTTCTCAGTGAATGCTGTGCTTTTGCAGAGGCTTTGGCTTGGAGCGAACAGCACTTCTCTGCTGTTTCCTCAGCAAGGTTTCTGTCGCTTCAGGGAAGTAGAGCTTCGGGAGAGCTGGTGCTTCTTGGGCCTTGCTTTCACGGGTGCCATGTTCGCCTCTACTTGGGCCCAGAGGCTCAGGAAAGGCATGCTTTCTGCCCGGACTCCTTCCTAAGAGCGGAGCACACGCCCTGTCCACCTCATCCCCTCCTGTCTAAAAAAGTTTTCAAATTTATTTCTAGATAGATAGATAGATAGGTAGGTAGATGATAGTTAGACAGATATCCCAGAAGCTGCAATGCTAGGCTAAGACCAGGCTTTAAAGGGCTTTTCTATGCTCTACTAAATACTTTAAACCATTCATTATATCATAGCTCAGTGTTCAAATCTCCATTTGTTTCCTCAGTTTCCTAATATATATCTTAAGGTGACCTGATCCAGACTTTTGATCACCTTTGTCTAAATATTTCTATTTTAACAAAGTCCTTTTGAAAACTCAGAGACTATATCTTAGAAAAATACTCTGTTATCTCACCAGAGTGGAAAATATACCCATTAACTAATGATATCCATGTCTACATTAGATCCATGACATTTTTAATTCTTGGGAGCTTTTGGCTAAATGAATTTTTTAAGCTTCCTTTAAATGAAGCTTTAAGCCATCGCCACATGAATAAAATTAAAGAACTAAATGAAAACAAGCCAAGTATTTACAGAGTAATAGAATGTGCAGTGGAAAGAGTACAATTCTGAAATCATAAAGCCTAAATTAGTGTGATGCATCTTTATCAGCCATGTAATCATAAACCAGTTATCTAAATGTGTTAGCCTCAGTTTTTTCACCCATGAAATGGTGATGATAAAACTTATTATGCAGAGTTGTTGTGTGGATGTAATGAAGCATGGAGCATGAGAGTCTCTTATTCCATGCTAAAATGATAGCTATTTTTATACTTATAATAATTCTTTTTTTTTTTTTTTTTTTTATTTTTTATTTTTTATAAACATATATTTTTTATATACATATATTTTTATCCCCAGGTCTGTGAATCACCAGGTTTACACACTTCACAGCACTCACCAAATCACATACCCTCCCCAATGTCCATAATCCCACCCCCTTCTCCCCAACCCCCTCCCCCCGGCAACCCTCAGTTTGTTTTGTGAGATTAAGAGTCACTTATGGTTTGTCTCCCTCCCAATCCCATCTTGTTTCATTTATTCTTCTACCCACTTAAGCCTCCATGTTGCATCACCACTTCCTCATATCAGGGAGATCATATGATAGTTGTCTTTCTCTGCTTGACTTATTTCGCTAAGCATGATACGCTCTAGTTCCATCCATGTTGTTGCAAATGGCAAGATTTCATTTCTTTTGATGGCTGCATAGTATTCCATTGTGTATATATACCACATCTTCTTGATCCATTCATCTGTTGATGGACATCTAGGTTCTTTCCATAGTTTGGCTATTGTGGACATTGCTGCTATAAACATTCGGGTGCATGTGTCCCTTTGGATCACTACATTTGTATCTTTAGGGTAAATACCCAATAGTGCAATTGCTGGGTCATAGGGCAGTTCTATTTTCAACATTTTGAGGAACCTCCATGCTGTTTTCCAGAGTGGCTGCACCAGCTTGCATTCCCACCAACAGTGTAGGAGGGTTCCCCTTTCTCCGCATCCTCGCCAGCATCTGTCATTTCCTGACTTGTTGATTTTAGCCATTCTGACTGGTGTGAGGTGATATCTCATTGTGGTTTTGATTTGTATTTCCCTGATGCCAAGTGATATGGAGCACTTTTTCATGTGTCTGTTGGCCATCTGGATGTCTTCTTTGCAGAAATGTCTGTTCATGTCTTCTGCCCATTTCTTGATTGGATTATTTGTTCTTTGGGTGTTGAGTTTGCTAAGTTCTTTATAGATTCTGGACACTAGTCCTTTATCTGATATGTCGTTTGCAAATATCTTCTCCCATTCTGTCAGTTGTCTTTTGATTTTGTTAACTGTTTCCTTTGCTGTGCAAAAGCTTTTGATCTTGATGAAATCCCAGTAGTTCATTTTTTCCCTTGCTTCCCTTGCCTTTTGCGTTGTTCCTAGGAAGATGTTGCTGCGGCAGAGGTCGAAGAGGTTGCTGCCCGTGTTCTCCTCAAGGATTTTGATGGATTCCTTTCGTACATTGAGGTCCTTCATCCATTTTGAGTCTATTTTTGTGTGTGGTGTAAGGAAATGGTCCAATTTCATTTTTCTGCATGTGGCTGTCCAATTTTCCCAGCACCATTTATTGAAAAGGCTGTCTTTTTTCCATTGGACATTCTTTCCTGCTTTGTCGAAGATTAGTTGACCATAGAGTTGAGGGTCTATTTCTGGGCTCTCTATTCTGTTCCATTGATCTATGTGTCTGTTTTTGTGCCAGTACCATGCTGTCTTGATGATGACAGCTTTGTAATAGAGCTTGAAGTCCGGAATTGTGATGCCACCAACGTTGGCTTTCTTTTTCAATATCCCTTTGGCTATTCGAGGTCTTTTCTGGTTCCATATAAATTTTAGAATTATTTGTTCCATTTCTTTGAAAAAGATGGATGGTACTTTGATAGGAATTGCATTAAATGTGTAGATTGCTTTAGGTAGCATAGACATTTTCACAATATTTATTCTTCCAATCCAGGAGCATGGAACATTTTTCCATTTCTTTGTGTCTTCCTCAATTTCTTTCATGAGTACTTTATAGTTTTCTGAGTATAGATTCTGTGTCTCTTTGGTTAGGTTTATTCCTAGGTATCTTATGGTTTTGGATGCAATTGTAAATGGGATTGACTCCTTAATATCTCTTTCTTCTGTCTTGCTGTTGGTGTAGAGAAATGCAACTGATTTCTGTGCATTGATTTTATATCCTGACACTTTACTGAATTCCTGTATAAGTTCTAGCAGTTTTGGAGTGGAGTCTTTTGGGTTTTCCACATATAGTATCATATCATCTGCGAAGAGTGATAATTTGACTTCTTCTTTGCCGATTTGGATGCCTTTAATTTCCTTTTGTTGTCTGATTGCTGAGGCTAGGACCTCTAGTACGATGTTGAATAGCAGTGGTGATAATGGACATCCCTGCCGTGTTCCTGACCTTAGCGGAAAAGCTTTCAGTTTTTCTCCATTGAGAATGATATTTGCGGTGGGTTTTTCATAGATGGCTTTGATGATATTGAGGTATGTGCCCTCTATCCCTACACTTTGAAGAGTTTTGATCAGGAAGGGATGTTGTACTTTGTCAAATGCTTTTTCAGCATCTATTGAGAGTATCATATGGTTCTTGTTCTTACTTTTATTGATGTGTTGTATCACATTGACTGATTTGCGGATGTTGAACCAACCTTGCAGCCCTGGAATAAATCCCACTTGGTCGTGGTGAATAATCTTTTTAATGTACTGTTGAATCCGATTGGCTAGTATTTTGTTGAGTATTTTCGCATCTGTGTTCATCAAGGATATCGGTCTATAATCAATACAGACATCGGTAATATGTCAGATCTAGAGTTCAGAATGACAATTCTCAAGGTTCTAGCCGGGCTCGAAAAAGGCATGGAAGATATTAGAGAAACCCTCTCGAGAGATATAAAAGCCCTTTCTGGAGAAATAAAAGAACTAAAATCTAACCAAGTTGAAATCAAAAAAGCTATTAATGAGGTGCAATCAAAAATGGAGGCTCTCACTGCTAGGATAAATGAGGCAGAAGAAAGAATTAGTGATATAGAAGACCAAATGACAGAGAATAAAGAAGCTGATCAAAAGAGGGACAAACAGCTACTGGACCACGAGGGGAGAATTCGAGAAATAAGTGACACCATAAGACGAAACAACATTAGAATAATTGGGATTCCAGAAGAAGAAGAAAGTGAGAGGGGAGCAGAAGGTATACTGGAGAGAATTATTGGGGAGAATTTCCCCAATGTGGCAAAGGGAACAAGCATCAAAATTCAGGAGGTTCAGAGAATGCCCCTCAAAATAAATAAGAATAGGCCCACACCCCGTCACATAATAGTAAAATTTACAAGTCTCAATGACAAAGAGAAAATCCTGAAAGCAGCCCGGGAAAAGAAGTCTGTAACATACAATGGTAAAAATATTAGATTGGCAGCTGACTTATCCACAGAGACCTGGCAGGCCAGAAAGAGCTGGCATGATATTTTCAGAGCACTAAACGAGAAAAACACGCAGCCAAGAATACTATATCCAGCTAGGCTATCATTGAAAATAGAAGGAGAGATTAAAAGCTTCCAGGACAAACAACAACTGAAAGAATTTGCAAATACCAAACCAGCTCTACAGGAAATATTGAAAGGGGTCCTCTAAGCAAAGAGAGAGCCTACAAGTGGTAGATCAGAAAGGAACAGAGACCATATACAGTAACAGTCACCTTACAGGCAATACAATGGCACTAAATTCATATCTCTCAATAGTTACCCTGAATGTGAATGGGCTAAATGCCCCTGTCAAAAGACACAGGGTATCAGAATGGATAAAAAAACAAAACCCATCTATATGTTGCCTCCAAGAAACACATTTTAAGCCCGAAGACACCTCCAGATTTAAAGTGAGGGGGTGGAAAAGAATTTACCATGCTAATGGACATCAGAAGAAAGCAGGAGTGGCAATCCTTATATCAGATCAATTAGATTTTAAGCCAAAGACTGTAATAAGAGATGAGGAAGGACACTATATCATACTCAAAGGGTCTGTCCAACAAGAAGATTTAACAATTTTAAATATCTATGCCCCCAACGTGGGAGCAGCCAACTATATAAACCAATTAATAACAAAATCAAAGAAACACATAAACAACAATACAATAATAGTAGGGGACTTTAATATTCCCCTCACTGAAATGGACAGGTCATCCAAGCAAAAGATCAGCAAGGAAATAAAGGCCTTAAATGACACACTGGACCAGATGGACATCACAGATATATTCAGAATATTTCATCCCAAAGCAACAGAATACACATTCTTCTCTAGTGCACATGGTACATTCTCCAGAATAGATCACATCCTCGGTCCTAAATCAGGACTCAACCGGTATCAAAAGATTGGGATCATTCCCTGCATATTTTCAGACCACAATGCTCTAAAGCTAGAACTCAACCACAAAAGGAAGTTTGGAAAGAACCCAAATACATGGAGACTAAACAGTATCCTTCTAAAGAATGAATGGGTCAACCGGGAAATTAAAGAAGAATTGAAAAAAATCATGGAAACAAATGATAATGAAAATACAACGGTTCAAAATCTGTGGGACACAACAAAGGCAGTCCTGAGAGGAAAATATATAGCGGTACAAGCCTTTCTCAAGAAACAAGAAAGGTCTCAGGTACACAACCTAACCCTACACCTAAAGGAGCTGGAGAAGGAACAAGAAAGAAACCCTAAGCCCAGCAGGAGAAGAGAAATCATAAAGATCAGAGCAGAAATCAATGAAATAGAAACCAAAAAAACAATAGAACAAATCAACGAAACTAGGAGCTGGTTCTTTGAAAGAATTAATAAAATTGATAAACCCCTGGCCCGACTTATCAAAAAGAAAAGAGAAAGGACCCAAATAAATAAAATAATGAATGAAAGAGGAGAGATCACAACTAACACCAAGGAAATACAAACTATTATAAGAACATACTATGAGCAACTCTACGGCAATAAATTTGACAATCTGGAAGAAATGGATGCATTCCTAGAAACATATAAACTACCACAACTGAACCATGAAGAAATAGAAAGCCTGAACAGACCCATAACCAGTAAGGAGATTGAAACAGTCATTAAAAATCTCCAAACAAGCAAAAGCCCAGGGCCAGACGGCTTCCCGGGGGAATTCTACCAAACATTTAAAGAAGAACTAATTCCTATTCTCCTGAAACTGTTCCAAAAAATAGAAATGGAAGGAAAACTTCCAAACTCATTTTATGAGGCCAGCATCACCTTGATCCCAAAACCAGACAAGGATCCCACCAAAAAAGAGAGCTATACTTATAATAATTCTAATAATAGTAATTAAATTGTTCAAAATGATAATATTCATTTATATTGAGGCATTGTATTGACTATTCATAGACACATTTACCAAAATAAATTTCATTTTACTTTACCCCCTCTGAGGATATATATTCCTTAATTCAATACGAATCTCATTATGAATAATAATTATCATAATAAATATGCTGATTTTTCTTCTATTTATTTTTAGGGAAGTGTCCTTTACTGTTGAACATAAAGAAACTTAAGCAAGTCTGTCTTATTCAAAATTTGCATGCTGCTTTCTTATGAAAATAGATTATAGAGTTGTATGAAATAAATTCATGCAGTTAAGACATTTATGTTTGGAAAACTGGGTGGCCAGTTTAGTATTTCAAAAGAAGATTTTAAATTTAAACCTTAAAACTGAGCTCTTTCAGCCTTATTTATAGACCATCCTTCATGCTTCATAAGTATTCCTTCATTGTAAACTAACTAATAGTGTTTGTCACAGTGTATATAACTAAAATGGATTTTGTATTTCATTATTTCAGAGTTAGTTGCAGTTTCTACTTCCTTAATTCCTTTTTTGAAAAATAGATTAATTCTACAAAAAGATTTTTCCAGCTTTATTGAAAAATAATTGACATATTATAATTTGTAAATTTAAGAAATGATTTCTTATAACACTGCAAACTTTTAACATTGTGTAAATTTTGTACAATTTGATAAATTGGCATACATCTGTATTGCAATATAATCTACATAAAAATGTTAATACATCTACTATCTCATATAGTTTCCACTGTTTTTTATGCATGTATTGTAAGGAATTTTAAGATCCACTCTCTTAGGAACTTTAATGTATATAGTACAGTAGAGATGAACTTCAGAGGTCTTGTGGGTTTTGTTCCAGACCGCCTCAATAAAGCGATTATCTCAATAAACTAAGTCAAATCATTATTATTTTTTTTTTTTGGTTTTCCAGTGCAAATAAAAAATTATGTTTCCCAGTGCATATAAAAAATAAACACTATACTGTACTGTTCAAAAGCATTATGTCTTTAAGGAAAAACAATGTATATACCTTAAGTAAACTAGTTCTGAGATATCAGTGGGTCATAATTACTGATCACAGATCACCATAACAAATACAATAATATTGACAAAACTTGAAATATTGCAAGAATTACCAACATGTGACAGAGAGACACAAAATGAACAAATGTTGTTAGAAAAATGGTGGCAGCAGACCTATTTTATACAAAATTGCTATAAACTTTCAACTTGTAAGAATGTGATATATGCAAAGTTTAATAAAGGGAAGCACAATAAAAAAGTATGTATATATTATTAACTATGATCATCATGCTGTATATTAGATCCGGAGAACTTTTTCATATTATAGTTGCAAGTTTGTACACTTTGAACACCTTATTCCACCCCAGGTTCACCTCTTGTCAACTCAACTCTAAGTTTTCATTAGTTTGCTTTTCCTTCAGATTCTGTATGTAAGGGATATCATAATACATAAATTAAAATTAAAAAAAAATATATAAAATCTTTGAAATATTTCAATTAGTATAATACCTTAAAGATCCATCAATTGTGTTGTAAATGGCAGTATTTCTTAATTTTTCATGGTTAAGTAGTATTCCATAGTATATATTTACCATACTTTTTTATTCATTCATCCATTAATGGATACTGAAGTTATTTCCATCTCTTGCTTAGAGTTAATAATTTTATAATGAACATAAGAGTGCAGATATGTCTTCGAATAGTGACTTCGTTTCCCACCTAGAGGTGGGATTACTGAATCATATGGTAATTTTACTTTTAATAATATGATAGTCTCCATACTGTTTTCCATACAAATTTATATCCCTATCATAGTGCATAAGTTCCGCATTTTACCCAATATTTACCAAAATTTGTTAGTTTTAATTTTTTGGTAGTATATATTCTAATAGGTAGTAATATCTTGCTGTGTTTTTCAGAGGTAAACAACAACAACAACATAATGACTTTGCCCTGAGTTTTTACGTTGAGCACTTTTAAACGCTCCTGTTGGTCATTTATATAACTTTTTTGAAAAAAAAGTCTATTGAGATACTTTTGCTATTTTTTAATTATATATTATTTTCTCTTTGTATCTGTTGGTTATTAACCTCTTTTCAGATATAAGATTTGTAAGTATTTTTTTTCCATTCTGTGGATTGTGTTTTCATTCTTTCTCTCTCTTTTGTTTTTTTGGCAATGCAGAAACTTTAGTTTAATGTAATACCATTTATTTATTTTTGCTTCTTTTGCTTGTGTTTTTGGTCTGGTATCCAAAAAACTATTGGCAAGACCAATGTCAAGGAGAATTTTTCCTATGTTTTCCTTTAGGAAATTTAGTTTCATGCATCACATTTAAGTCTTTAATCTATTTCAAGTTAAGATTTATGAGTAATATAAGGTTCCAGTTTCATGCTGGTTTATGTGACTATTCAGTTTTAAATATCATTTATTGAACAGACTATCTTCACCCATTATATATGTTGGCCCCTGTCAAATATTAGGTGACTGTATGAAAGGATTTATTTCTGGACTCTCGATTCTGTTCTACTTGTTTATGGGTCTGTTTTTATGCCAGTATACTTTATTGTTTTGAGCATGAGGGCTTTGTAGTATAGTTTCAAATCAAGAGTGTAATTTCGCTTCTTCCTTCTTTCTCAGAACTGCTTTAATTATTTGTTGTCTTTTATGGTCTCATATAAATTTTAGGATTCTTTACTTCTGTAAAAACACAATATTGGATTTTTTAAAAGATTATTTAATTATTTATTTCACTGAGAGAGATGACAAGCAGGCAGAGAGGCAGGCAGAGAGAGAAGAGGTAGCAGCTTCCTGCTGAGCAGAGAGCCTGATGCAGGGCTCGATCCCAGGACCCTGGGATCATGACCTGAGCCGAAGGCAGTAGCTTAACCCTCTGAGCCAACCAGGCGCCCCTAACATTGGATTTTTGATACGAATTGAATTTACACAATGTTAATTCTTACCATTCATAAATATGAGCTATCTTTCCATTTGTGTCTCCTTCAATTTCTTTATCAATGTCATAGTTTATGGGGTACAGATCTTTCATCTTCTTAGTTAAATCTTTTCCTAAGTATTTTATTAGTTTTGATGCTAGTGTGAATTAGATTGTTCTCTTTATTTTTTCAGACAGTTCATCATTAGAGTGTTAAAATGCTCCTGTCTTGTGCTTACTTTGGCAGCACATATACTAAAATTGGAATGATGCAGAGAAGATTAGCTTGATCACTGAACAAGGATGACAAGAAAAACTGGGAAGCATTCCATATTTAAAAAAAAAACCAAAACAAAATAAAATTCTTGTGTTTTATATATTGATCTTGTATTTGGCAGCTTTACAAAATTTGTTAATTCAAAATTTTTTGTGAATTTTTTAGGATTCTTTTACATGTAAGTTCATGTTATCCAAAAAGAGAAAATTTTACTTCTTCCTTTTTTTTTTTTTTTTAGTCTTTTATTTCTTTGTGTTCCTTTTTTCTCTGGCTAGGACATCCAGTACTATGTCAAATGAGAGTAGTGAAAGTGGACACATTTGTCTTTTTTCTGATCTTTAAGGGGAAAACTTTCAAACTTTTTTGATTGAATATGAGATTTGCAATATGTGTTTTTTCTTTAATGGATTTTTTAAATTATTTTTTTAAATTTTTTATAAACATATAATGTGTAATTATCCCTAGGAGTACAGGTCTGTGAATCACCAGGTTTACACATTTCACAGCACTCACCATCACTCACCATAGCACCTGCCCTCCCCAATGTCCATACCCCCACCATCCTCTCCCAACACACCTCCCCCCAGCAACCCTCAGTCTGTTTTGTGAGATTCAGTCTTTTATGCTTTGTCTCCCTCCCAATCCCATCTTCTTTTATTTTTCTTTTCGTACGCCCGAAACCGCCTATGATGCATCTCCACTTCATCATATCAGGGAGATCATATGATAGTTGTCTTTCTGAGATTGATTTATTTCGCCAAGCATAATACCCTCTAGTTCCATCCACGTCATCACAAATAGCAGGATTTCATTTCTTTTGATGGCTGCATAGTATCCCATTGTACATATATACCACATCTTTTTATTGATTCATCTGTTGAAGGACATTTAGGTTCCTTCCATAGTTTAACTATTGTGGACATTGCTGCTATAAACATTTGGGTGCATGTGCCCCTTCAGAATGCCACGTTTGTATCTTTAGGGTATATACCCAGTACTACAATCACTGGGTCATAGGCTAGTTCTATTTTCAGCTTTTTGAGGCACCTCCACGCTGTTTTCCAGAGTGGTTTCACCAGCTTGCATTCCCACGTACAGTGTAGGAGGGTTGCCCTTTCTCCACATCCTCGCCAGCATCTGTCATTGACTGACTTGTTCATTTTAGCCATTCTGAAAGGTGTGAGGTGGTATCTCATTCTGGTTTTGATTTGTATTTCCCTGATGCCGAGTGATGTGGAGCATTTTTTCATGTGTCTGTTGGCCATTTGGATGAATTCTTTGCAGAAATGTCTGTTCATGTCCTCTGCCCATTTCTTCATTGGATTATTTGTTCTTAGGGTGTTGAGTTTGATAAGCTCTTTATAGATTTTGGATAGATACTGGCCCTTTATCTGGTATGTCATTTGCAAATATCTTCTCCCAGATAACTTCTGACAGTCATCTTTTGGCTTTGTTAACTGTTTCCTTTGCTGTGCAAAAGCTTTTTGATCTGATGAAATCCCAATAGTTCAGTCTTGCCCTTGCTTCCCTTGCCTTTGGTGATGTTCCTAGGCAGAAGTTGCTACTGCTGAGGTCAAAGAGGTTGCTACCTGTTCTCTCCTCAAGGATTTTGATGGATTCCTTTCTCACATTATGCTTCTTCATCCATTTCCAGTCTATTTTCATGTATGGTGTAAGGAAAAGGTCCAACTTCATGTTTATGCATGTGGCTGTTCAATTTTCCCAACACCATTTGTTGAAGAGGCTGTCTCTTTTCCATAGGACATTCCTTCCTGCTTTGTTGAAGACTAGTTGACCATAGAGTTGAGGGTGTATTTCTGGGCTCTCTATTCTGTTCCATTGATCTATGTCTGTTTTGGGGACAGTTCCCTACTATCTTGATGATGACAACTTTGTAATAGAGCTTGAAGTCTGGAATTGTGATGCCAACAACTTTGGCTTTCTTTTTCAATATTCCTCGGGCTATTCGAGATATTTTCTGGTTCCATATATATTTTAGGATGATTTGTCCCATTTCTTTGAAAAAAACGGATGGGATTTTTGATAGGGATTGCATTAAATGTGTAGATTGCTTTAGGTAGCATAGACATTTTCACAATATTTGTTCTTCCAATACAGGAGCATGGAACATTTTTCCATTTCTTTGTGTCTTCTTCAATTTCTTTCATGAGTACTTTAGAGTTTTCTGAGTATAGATTCTTTTTCTCTTTGATTAGGTTTATTCCTAGGTATCTTAGGGTTTTGAGTGCTATTGTAAATGGGATTCACTCCTTAATTTCTATTTCTTCAGTCTTGTTGGTATAAAAAAATGCAACCAATTTCTGTTCATTGATTTATATCCTGACACTTTACAGAATTCCTATGCAATTTATAGCAGATTTGGAGTGAAGTCCTTTAAGCTTTCCACATACAGTGTCATATCGTCTGCAAACAGGGATAGTTTGACTTCTCTTTTGCCAATTTGGCAAAGTTTGGATGCCTTTAATTTCTTTTTGTTGTCTGATTGCTGAGGCTAGGACTTCTAGTACGATGTTGAATAGCAGTGGTGATAACGGACATCCCTGCCGTGTTCCTGACCTCAGCGGAAAAGTATTCAGTTTTTCTCCATTGAGAATGATATTTGCAGTGGGGTTTTCATAGATGGCTTTGATAATATTGATAATATGTGCCCTCTATCCCTACACTTTGAAGAGTTTTAATCAGGAAGGGACACTGCACATTGCCAAATGCTTTTTCAGCATCTATGGAGAGTATCATATGGTTCTTGTTCTTTCTTTTATTGATGTGTTGTATCACATTGATTGATTTGCAGATGTTAAACCAACCTTGTAGCCCTGGAATAAATCCCACTTGGTCGTGGTGAATAATCCTTTTAATGTACTGTTGAATCTTATTGGCTAGTATTTTGGTGAGAATTTTTGCATCCGTGTTCATCAAGGATATTGGTCTGTAGTTCTCTTTTTTGATGGGATCCTTGTCTGGTTTTGGGATGAAGGTGATGCTGGCCTCAGAAAAAAAAGAGTTTGGAAGTTTTCCTTCCATTTCTCTTTTTTTGGAACAGTATCAGGAGAATAGGAATGAATTCTTCTTTAAATGTTTGGTAGGATTCCCCTGGGAAGCCATATGGCCCGGGGCTTTTGTTTGTTTGGAGATTTTTGATGACTGTTTCAATCTCCATACTGGTTATGGGTCTGTTCAGGTTTTCTATTTCTTCCTGGTTCAGTTGTGGTAGTTTATATGTCTCTAGGAATGTATCCATTTCTTCCCGATTGTTGAATTTGTTGGCGTAGAGTTGCTCATAGCATGTTCTTATAATTGTTTGTATTTCTTTGCTGTTGGTTGTGATCTCTCCTCTTTCATTCATGATTTTATTTATTTGGGTCCTTTCTCTTTCTTTATCAATCTTATTAATTCTTTCAAAGAACCAGCTCCTAGTTTCGTTGATTTGTTCTATTGTTTTTTTGTTTTGCTTTGTTTGTGTGCTTTTTTGTTCGTTTTTATTTCATTGATTTATGCTCTGATTTATTATTCCTCTTCTCCTGCTGGGTTTAGGCTTTCTTTGTTGTTCTTTCTCTGACCCCTTTAGGTGTAGGGTTATGTTTTGTATTTGAGATCTTTCTTGTTTCTTGAGAAAGGCTCGTACAGCTTTATATTTTCCTCTCAGAACTGCCTTTGCTGTATCCCACAGATTTTGAACACTTTTGTTTTCATTATCATTTCTTTCCATGATTTTTTTCAATTCTTCTTTAATTTCCTGGTTGACCAATTCATTTTTTAGAAGGATGCTGTTTAGTCTCCATGTATTTGTGTTCTTTCCAAATTTCCTCTTGTGATTTAGTTCTAGTTTCAGAGCATTGTGGTCTGAGAATATGCAGGGGATGATCCCAATCTTTTGATAATGGTTGAGATCTGATTTATGACCCAGGATGTGGTCTATTCTGGAGAATGTTCCATGTGCACTAGAGAAGAATGTGTATTCTGTTATTTTGGGATGGAATGTGTTGAATATACCTGTGATGTCCATCTTGTCCAGTGTGTCATTTAAGGCCTTTTTCCTTGTGGATCTGTTGCTTGGATGATCTGTCCATTTCAATGAGGGGAGTGTTAAATTCCCCTACTATTATTTTATTGTTGTCGATGTGTTTCTTTGATTTTGTTATTAATTGGTTTATATAGTTGGCTGCTCCCATGTTAAGGACATAGATATTTAAAATTGTTAGGTCTTCTTGTTGGACAGACCCTTTGAGTATGATATAGCGTCCTTCCTCATCTCTTATTATAGTCTTTGGCTTAAAATCTAATTGATCTGATATAAGGATTGCCACCCCAGCTTTCTTCTGATGTCCATTAGCATGGTAAATTGTTTTCCACCCCCTCTCTTTAAATCTGGGGGTGTCTTCGGATCTATGATGAGTTTCTTGGGCAGCATATTGACGGGTTTTGCTTTTTATCCATTATGATACCCTGTGTCTTTAGATTGGTGCATTTAGGCCATTTACATTCAGGGTAACTATTGAGAGATATGAATTTAGTGGCATTGTATTGCCTATAATGTGACTGTTACTGTATATTGTTTCTGTTCCTTTCTGATCTACTACTTCTAGGCTTTCTCTTTGCTTAGAGGACTCCTTTCAATATTTCCTGGAGAGTTGGTTTGGTGTTTGCAAATTCTTTCAGCTTTTGTTTGTCCTGGTAGCTTTTTAATCTCTCCTTCTATTTTCAATGATAGCCTAGCTGGATATAGTATTCTTGGCTGCATGTTTTTCTCCCTTAACACTCTGAATATATCATGCCAGTTCTTTCTGGCCTGCCAGGTCTCTGTGGATAAGTCTGCTGCCAGTCAAATGTTTTTACTGTTGTACAATACAGACTTCTTTTCCCAGGCTGCTTTCAGGATTTTCTCTTTGTTGTTAACAGTTGTAAATTTTACTATCAGGTTGTGGGGTGTGGACCTATTTTTATTGATTTTGAGGGTCATTCTTTGCATCTCCTGGATTTTGATGTTTGTTCCCTTTGCCATATTAGGGAAATTCTCTACAAAAATTCTCTCCAATATACCTTCTGCTCCCCTCTCTCTTTCTTCTTCTGGGATCCCAATTATTCTAATGCTGTGTCGTCTTATAGTTTCACTTATCTCTCAAATTCTCTCCTCATGGCCCAGTATTTGTTTGTCTCTCTTTTGCTCAGCTTCTTTATTCTCCATAATTTGGTCTTCTATATCACTAATTCTTTTGCCTCATTTATCCTAGCAGTAAGAACTTCCATTTTTTATTGCACCTCATTAATAGCTCTTTTGATTTCAACTTGGTTAGATTTTAGTTCTTTTATTTCTCCAGAAAGGGCTTTTATCTCTCTGGAGAGGGTTTCTCTAATATCTTCCATGCCTTTTTCGAGCCCAGCTAGAACCTTGAGAGTTGTCATTCTGAACTCTAGTTCTGTCATATTACCAATGTCTGTTTTGATTAGGTCCCTTGCTTTTGGTTCTGCCTCTTGTTCTTCTTCTTGTGGTGAGTTTTTCCACCTTGTCATTTTGAGCAGATAAGAATATACAAAGGAGCAATAAAATGCTAAAAGGGTGGTTAAGACCCCAGGAAAATGTGCTTTAACCAAATCAGAAGAGACCCCTAGTTGTGGGAGAATGAAAGGGGATAAAAAAGAAGTTCAAGGGGAAAATGGGTTTAAAAAAAAACAAGGAAAAAATATTAAAAAAGAAAAAATATATATATACTAGACTTGTGACTAGAACAGGGTCACTCACTTAATTTGGGGAGTATTTTGGTCTCTTAGAAGAAACTACCTCCCAAGATTTTAAAGGATGAAAAACATAAAAGGGTAGGCACAATGAAGGGATGGAATAAACCTATAAAAATGAGGAAAAAAGGGACGCCTGGGTGGCTCAGTTGGTTCAGCAGCTACCTTCGGCTCAGGTCATGATCTCAGCATCCTGGGATCGAGTCCCACATCGGGCTCCTTGCTCGGCAGGGCGCCTGCTTCTCCCTCTGCCTCTGCCTGCCATTCTGTCTGCCTGTGCTCACTCTCTCCCACCCTCTCTCTGATAAATAAATAAAATCTTTAAAAAAATGAGAAATAAATTTAATTTCTAAAAATAAGTTGATAAAGCAAGTTGGTTGGGACAGTAAAGAAAAATAAACTGGAGAGAATCTGCTCAGTCTGGACACTAGAACTATCTTGGAGATAGATTTAGGGTATATTTTGTTCTATTAGGAGAAGTTATACCCCAAATTTTTTAAAAGAAAAAACCCTATGTGTAAAAAAATATATAGTTAGGTAAAATGGAGGATAAAATATGACTATAATAATGAAGGTTCAAAATAGATGATTATTTTTTGTAAGGTATTTTAAAAATAAACTAGTTAAAAATCATTAAAAGAGGAAAGGGTAAAAGTTAAAAAAATTAGCAGAAGAAAAAAGAAAAAAAGATATAACTGCAAGACTAATGAATCATTGGGAGAAAGCCACGAATTCCTTGTTTTGCTTTCTCCTCCTCTGGAATTCCACTGTTCTCCTTACTAAGTGAAGTTGATCTTGGCTGGGTTTCTTGTTGGTCTTCTGGCAAGGGGCCTGTTGTATTGATTCTCAAGTGTCTTTGCCCGAGATGGATTTGTTCTGCCCTTACCTGGGGTAAGGCTAAGTAATCCGAGAGCTTTTGTTCCCTGAAGGCTTTCCGTAGAGTTCTGGGTGATGGAATGATAATGGCGGTCTCACAATCCTGCCCAGAGGAGTGGAGAGCTCAAGGCCCCGCTCCTCAGTGCACCCTTAGAGAAAAGTGCTTAATCACTCCCATCTTCACAGCCTCTGGCCATGCTTGAAGAAAAGCGCTCTGTCACTCGTACTTGGAGAAAAGTCCTTGGTCATTCTCATCTCCCTGGCCTCTGGCCATGCTTGGAGAAAAGAGCTCAATTACTCCCGTCTCCCTGGCCCTTGGCCGTGCTCCAAGCTCATCCTGCCTATGCCTGCTTCAAAGTAACCCTGGGTTGAGAGCTCACTCCTCAGCTTTGTCTCTGTAGCCGGCTTCCCCACTCTAATACCTGTGAGTTCTGTGACACTCAGATACCCCTGGTCCTTCTGTGACCCTGAGGGACCTGGGACTATGCTGAGCCCACTTGGGCTTCACTCTGGTTTAGCCTCTGGGGTGATATCCCTCAGTGGATCAAACTTTTAAAAAGTCCTGATTTTGTGCTCCGTTGCTCCCCCGCTTGCCAGGAGCTGCACCCCCCCCCCCCCCGCGGTCTACCTTCCTGTTCTTCGGGTTCACTTTTCTGCCGGCTCTACCTTTCAGAAAGTGATCAATTTTCTGTTTCTAGAATTGTTGCTCTCCTTCTCTTTGATCTCCCATTGGATTTGTAGGTGTTTGCAATGGTTAGATAAGCTATCTAGCTGATCTCCTTGTACCTGATGTCGTCTCAGCCTGCTACTTCTCCGCCATCTTGAATCCTTCCACGGAATATGTGGTTTTTATTATGTTGATGTGTATTCTTTCTGTACCCAGTTTGGTGAGTATTTTTATTATGAAAGGGTGTTAAATTTTGTCAAATGCCTTTTCTGCATATATTGAGTTGATCATATGAGATTTTATTGATCATTCTATTAATATAATGCAACACATTTACTGATATGTGCTGGTGAATTCAGTTTTGTAGCATTTTGTAGAGAATTTTTACATTTTTATTTATCAGGAATATTATCCAGTAGTTCTTTTTGTTGCTGCTTTGTTTTTTTGTTTGTTTGTTTGTTTTTGTTTTGTTTTGTTTTGCGTTTGTAGTGCTCCTGTCTGGTTTTGATATCAAGATAATGCTGGCCTGTAAAATGTGCCTCGGAGTATTTCAACCTCTTCAACTCTTTGGGAAGGGTTTAAAAAGTATTTGTATTATTTTGCCTTAAAATATTTGGTAGAATTCACTGTGGAAATCATCTGATTCTGGACTTTTATTTGTTAGAAGGTTTTTATTACGGATTCAATCTCCTTACCACTTATTGGTCTGTTCACATTTTTTATGTCCTTATGATTCAGTCTTGATTGGTTGTATGTGCCTAGGAATTTGTCCATTTCCTCTAGGCTTTTGATTCGCTGGCATTTAACTGTCTTTTATCCTTTATATTTCTGTGGTATCTGTTATAATGTCTCCTTTTTCATTTCTGATTTTATTGAGTCCTCTCTCTTTTTTCTGAGTTAGTCTAGCTGTCTTTTTTTTAAATTTTATTTTTTATAAACATATATTTTTATCCCCAGGGGTACAGGTTGTGAATCACCAGGTTTACACACTTCACAGCACTCACCAAAGCACATACCCTCCCCAATGTCCATAATCCCACCCCCTTATCTCAAACCCCTTTCCCCCAGAAACCCTCAGTTTGTTTTGTGAGATTAAGAGTCACTTATGGTTTGTCTCCCTCCCAATCCCATCCTGTTTCATTTACTCTTCTCCTACCCACGTAAGCCCCCCTGTTGCATCACCACTTCCTCATATCAGGGAGATCATATGATAGTTGTCTTTCTCTGCTTGACTTATTTCACTAAGCATGATACGCTCTAGTTCCATCCATGTTGTCGTGAATGGCAAGAGATTTCATTTCTTTTGATGGCTGCATAGTATTCCATTGTGTATATATACCACACCTTATTGATCCATTCATCTGTTGATGGACATCTAGGTTCTTTCCATAGTTTGGCTCTTGTGGACATTGCTGCTATAAACATTCGGGTGCACGTGCCCCTTTGGATCACGACGTTAGTATCTTTAGGGTAAATACCCTGTAGTGCAATTGCTGGGTCATAGGGCAATTCTATTTTCAACATTTTGAGGAACGTCCATGCTGTTTTCCAGAGAGGTTGCACCAGCTTGCATTCCCACCAATAGTGGAGGAGGGTTCCCCTTTCTCTGCATCCTCGCCAGCATCTGTCATTTCCTGACTTGTTGATTTTAGCCATTCTGACTGGTGTGAGGTGATATCTCATTGTGGTTTTGATTTGTATTTCCCTGATGCCGAGTGATATGGAGCACTTTTTCATGTGTCTGTTGGCCATCTGGATGTCTTCTTTGCAGAAATGTCTGTTCATGTCCTCTGCCCATTTCTTGATTGGATTATTTGTTCTTTGGGTGTTGAGTTTGCTAAGTTCTTTATAGATTCTGGACACTAGTCCTTTATCTGATATGTCATTTGCAAATATCTTCTCCCATTCTGTCAGTTGTCTTTTGATTTTGTTAACTGTTTCCTTTGCTGTGCAAAAGTTTTTGATCTTGATGAAATCCCAATAGTTCATTTTTGCCCTTGCTTCCCTTGCCTTTGGCGTTGTTCCTAGGAAGATGTTGCTGCGGCTGAGGTCGAAGAGGTTGCTGCCTGTGTTCTCAAGGATTTTCATGGATTCCTTTTACACACTGAGTTCCTTCACCCATTTTGAATCTATTTTTGTGTGTGCTGTAAGGAAATGGTCCAATTTCATTTTTCTGCATGTGGCTTTCCAATTTTCCCAGCACCATTTATTGAAGAGGCAGGTTTTTTTCCATTGGACATTCTTTCCTGCTTTGTCGAAAAGTAGAGTTGAGGGTCTATTTCTGGGCTCTCTATTCTGTTCCATTGATCTATGTGTCTGTTTATGTGCCAGTACCATGCTGTCTTGATGATGACAGCTTTGTAATAGAGCTTGAAGTCCAGAATTGTGATGCCACCAACGTTGGCTTTCTTTTTCAATATCCCTTTGGCTATTCGAGGTCTTTTCTGGTTCCATATAAATTTTAGAATTATTTGTTCCATTTCTTTGAAAAAGATGGATGGTACTTTGATAGGAATTGCATTAAATGTGTAGATTGCTTTAGGTAGCATAGACATTTTCACAATATTTATTCTTCCAATCCAGGAGCATGGAACATTTTTCCATTTCTTTGTGTCTTCCTCAATTTCTTTCATGAGCACTTTATAATTTTTTGAGTATAGATTCTGTGTCTCTTTGGTTAGGTTTATTCCTAGGTATCTTATGGTTTTGGGTGCAATTATAAATGGGATTGACTCCTTAATTTCTCTTTCTTCTGTCTTGCTGTTGGTGTAGAGAAATGCAACTGATTTCCTTGCATTGATTTTATATCTTGACTCTTTACTGAATTCCTGTATAAGTTTTAGCAGTTTTGGAGTGGAGTCTTTTGGGTTTTCCACATATAGTATCATATCATCTGCGAAGAGTGATAATTTGACTTCTTCTTTGCCAATTTGGATGTCTTTAATTTCCTTCTGTTGTCTGATTGCTGAGGCTAGGACCGCTAGTACTATGTTGAATAGCAATGGTGATAATGGACATCCCTGCCGTGTTTCTGACCTTAGCGGAAAAGCTTTCAGTTTTTCTCCATTGAGAATGATATTTACGGTGGGTTTTTCATAGATGGCTTTGATGATATTGAGGTATGTGCCCTCTATCCCTACACTTTGAAGAGTTTTGATCAGGAAGGGATGCTGTACTTTGTCAAATGCTTTTTCAGCATCTATTGAGAGTATCATATGGTTCTTGTTCTTTCTTTTATTGATGTGTTGTATCACATTGACTGATTTGCGGATGTTGAACCAACCTTGCAGCCCTGGAATAAATCCCACTTGGTCGTGCTGAAGAATCCTTTTAATGTACTGTTGAATCCTATTGGCTAGTATTTTGTTGAGTATTTTTGCATCTGTTTTCAGCAAGGATATTGGTGTATATCTCTCTTTTTTGGTGGGATCCTTGTCTGGTTTTGGGATCAAGGTGATGCTGGCCTCATAAAATGAGTTTGGAAGTTTTCCTTCCATTTCTATTTTTTGGAACAGTTTCAGGAGAATAGGAATTAGTTCTTCTTTAAATGTTTGGTAGAATTCCCCCGGGAAGCCGTCTGTCCCTCGGCTTTTGTTTGTTTGGAGATTTTTAATGACTGTTTCAATCTTCTTACTGGTTATGGGTCTGTTCAGGCTTTCTATTTCTTCCTGGTTCAGTTGTGGTAGTTTATATGTTTCTAGGAATGCATCCATTTCTTCCAGATTGTCAAATTTTTTGCCGTAGAGTTTCTCATAGTATGTTCTTATAATAGTTTGTATTTCTTTGGTGTTAGTTGTGATCTCTCCTCTTTCATTCATGATTTTATTTATTTGGGTCCTTTCTCTTTTCTTTTTGATAAGTCAGTCCAGGGGTTTATCAATTTTATTAATTCTTTCAAAGAACCAGCTCCTACTTTCGTTGATTTGTTCTATTGTTTTTATGGTTTCTATTTCATTGATTTCTGCTCTGATCTTTATGATTTCTCTTCTCCTGCTGGGCTTAGGGTTTCTTTCTTGTTCTTTCTCCAGCTCTTTTAGGTGTAGGGTTAGGTCGTGTACCTGAGACCTTTCTTGTTTCTTGAGAAAGGCTTGTACCGCTATATATTTTCCTCTCAGGACTGCCTTTGTTGTGTCCCACAGATTTTGAACCTTTGTATTTTCATTATCATTTGTTTCCATGATTTTTTTCAATTCTTCTTTAATCTCCCGGTTGACCCATTCATTCTTTAGAAGGATGCTGTTTAGTCTCCATGTATTTGGGTTCTTTTCAAACTTCCTTTTGTGGTTGAGTTCTAGCTTTAGAGCATTGTGGTCTGAAAATATGCAGGGAATGATCCCAATCTTTTGATACCGGTTGAGTCCTGATTTAGGACCAAGGATGTGATCTATTCTGGATAGCTGTCTTTTTTTTTTTTTATTTACCATTAACAAGTTTAATTTTATTTACCATTTAAAAAAAAACTTTCTAGTTTTTTAATTCTATATTTCATTTATTTCTGCCCTAATTTTTAGTTTTTTCCTTCCTTTTGCTACTTTTAAGTTTACTTTGTTCTTTTTGTATTTTTTTGAATTTTTATATTAAGTTCTTTATTTGAAATCTTTTTTTATATACATTTATAGCTATAAAATTTCCTTTTATAACTGCTTTGCTGCTTCTCATAATTTTTTGGTATATATTTTTTATTTTCCTCAAGATGTATTTTATTCCCACTTTGTCTTCTTTTTTTGATTTTTTGTTTGTTTAAAAATGTGTATGTCTGTGTATTTGTAAATTTTCCAAATTTCCTTCTGTATTGATTTCTAGTTTCATATTATTTTGGCTGGAAATATACTTGATATGCTTTCTATATTATTGATTTTGGGGGGACTCTTGTTTTGTGGTTTAAAATGTGATCTATCCTAGAAAATTTTCCACATGTGTTTGAGAAGAATATTTATTATGATACTATTGGATGGAATATCCTGTAAATATGTTAGGTTCATTTGACATATTTCTTGTTTGTTTGTTTGTTTTGTTTGTTTGAGAGAGAGCAGGGCAGAGAGAATGAGCAAGGGGCAAGCGCAGAGACAGAGTGAGAAGACCCCCTCCTGAGCAGGGAGCCCAATGTGGGACTCTATCTCAGGACCCTGGGATCACGACCTGAGCCAAAGGCAAAGGCTTAACTGACTGAGCCACCCAGTTGTCCAGGCATAGTGTCTAAATTCACAATTTTCTTATTGATTTTCTGTCTGGATGATCTATCCATAGGTAAGAGTGGGGTATTATTGTCCCCAGATATTATTGTATTGCTATTTATTTCTCCTTTTTGTTTTGTTAGTATTTGTTTTATATATTTATGTGGCTCAATATTAGGTACATGATATTTACAATTACTGTATTGATGAATTGATGACACTTTTCTTATTGTATAATGACCTTCTTTGACTCCTGTGGTAATTTTTAGCTTATATAAACCCTATTTTGTCTGTTATAGTTATTGCCACCCTTGTTTTCTTTTGTTATCATTAGCTTGGAATATCGTTTTCCATACCTTTACTCTCTGCCCATGTGTGCCCTTAAAGCTAAAGTGATTCTTTTATATGCCACATATTGTTGGATCTTGTGTTTTTTGTTTGTTTTTTAATCTATTCTAGCCTTTCTATGTCTTCCAACTGATGATTCCATTCACTTATAGTTAAAGTAATTATGGATAGGTAAGGACTTAACTATTGCCTTTCATTCTTTTTATATTTCATGATTTATTTAAATTTTAGTTAGTATATAGTGTAATATTAGTTTCAGGAGTAGAATTTAGTAATTCACCATTTACATATGCTCATCAATGCTCATCACAAGTGACCTCCTAATAATTATTACTGGCTTATCCCATACCCCTGCCCATCTCCCCTCCAGAAACAGTTTGTTACTTATAGTTAAGTGTACTATGGTTTGCCTTCCCCTCCCTTTTAAAATTTTTTTTTCTTTCCCCAGTGTTTATCTGTTTTGTTTCTCTTTTGTAGATGCTCTGCTCTTTATTTCCTGTCTTGTTGTCTTTGTTTGTAATCTGATGACTTTTTGTGGCAGTATGTTTTAACTTCTTTATCAAAATCTTTTGTGAATCTACTAATTTTTTATATTTACCATTAAGCTTATATAAAATACGTTAGTTATAACATTCCATTTTATTTTGAAAACAACTGAACTTCAATAGTTTACAGAAAATTTATACTTCTCCTATAACAACAGGTTATTGATGTTTTTACATTTTAGATCATTTTTATATTGTATTTTCAATAACAAATGATTGCAGTTATAGTTATTTTTAATAGGCTTGTTTTTTTAACTTTTAATCTAGACTACTAAATGATTTATATATCACCATTACAATATTAGAGAATCTGGTTTTGACTATACATTTACCTTTCGCAATAAATAAGGAGCCATCCATGCATCCATGTTGCCATCTTGATGACATCACCATCCCCAAAGCTTCAGTAAGTGTTACTTTATCTTTTTTTTTTTTAAGATTCTGTTTATTTGACAGAGAGAGAGATAGAGAGAGCTCAAGTTCGCAGAGTGGCAGGCAGAGGAAGATCGAGAGGCAGGCTTATTACCCAGCAGTGAGCCCGATGCAGGTCTTAATCCCAGGACCCTGGGATCATGACCTGAGCCAAATGCAGCTGCTTAACTGATTGAGTCACCCAGGGAGCCCTAAATTTTACTTTAGTTAATATATGACTATTTTTTATTTCTACTAATAGACATATCAATTTTATTGCTTTTAATATTAAGGTCTTCTCCTTCGCATTATCAATTTTATAAGTGTTGTTTACATTTGTGGTGGTAAGTATGTAATTCATGTATGTGGTGGTATGTACGTAATTCAAATATGAATTTTAAACTCTAGATCATATGCTCCATTGTGGCAGATATTTGTCTTATTCATCCCACCCACAAAAAATTAGTACTAAATAGGTCTTTGTTGATTGGCTGAATGAATTAAGTGTTCTGACACTAGCATAGCTGACCAAACCAGAGATAAAGGAGAAAATATAATGATTGTCAAATGGGTGAACCTGAGATAAAAAGACACTTTTAGCTTCGTCAGTTTGATATACACTCCGGATAACATTCCAACTTTGCATGGATTTTTGGAAAGCAAACAACTCCTCTCCTAAATAATAAATTTATTAATTGCCTTCCTTATGAGTCCTGACAGCAGTCAGCTTTGTGGGTTTCGGATTCCATTCCAAGAGGTTGAATGTCTGTTTGATTTATGTAATAGGCAACAGTGTCATGAGGAAAGACTTGTAGGATAAAATTTCTTAAAGATGGGAACACAGATAGCTGCCTATGGACTGTGAGGTGGGTGTTAATGAAAATGCATTGAGCAGTAAGGGAAGGGCAGCTCACAACCATAGGAAAGGTGCCCTGTGTTTTTGTTTTGTTTTGTTTTGTTTTACAAACAGATACCATTTCCCCTCCCCATGGAAATTTTCAAATTTACTTTGCTCTAACAACCACAAATACTTAGGACATTAGGAACACAAGATGGGCATTAAAGGATAAAAATAAACAAAAATTTAAGTAAATGTTAAGTGTTTATCATTATTTCAGCCATGTTTTTCTATGCTTAACTGCTCAAAGAAATTACACATGTTTCTAAATATTATACCGGGCTGTTAAACTAATGCAAAGGGTTTTATGGAATTTTCTATAACACCATCTCGATTTTCTACATTGGCTGTCACTCCTGAAAATTCTCAGTTTATAAATGTGCATATATTTACTATAATAATATTCACTGGTTATTCATCTGGTTATTTACGCTGCCACATCTTGGAGGAAGAAGGCCTCTGACTGCCTGTTTCTCCAGGGAGCTCTTTCTGTGAGTTCCGGGTATTGCGCCTGGTGGCAAACCCAAGTCTGCCCTAGGGACAGGTGTCCAAGGAGATGCTGGCCCCTTGGGACCAGAGGCACAGGACAGGCCTGCCTTCTGCCCAGACTCCTTCCTCAGAGAGGATCACGAGCGCCCTCATGGCTCCTTAGCCGCTCGTGTCTCCTCAGCCGCCAGGCTTCATTTTATCCCCACAGGGAGCGGGTGACACTTGTCTTGCCACCTGCCTGCTGTTCCTGCCATGGCAGGCTCTCCTGCTTCACCACCGTTTCCCGACAGCAAAGCCAACAGCTCCTTCACTTCTCCCAGGGCGGCGTGCGGCGTCTTATGCAGACATGCTCCTGAGGAGCGCGGTAACAGACGTGTCCCTTTCATTAAGGCTGTTTCGACAGGTGCTCTCTCAGGCAGAGGGGGATGCACGGGCAAAGAGGATTTTGCTCAATGCGGGTTTATTACACCGTGCTGTGGAGACTAGCTAAGGCAAGCAGCAGCAGCATCCCACAGACCCGACTCTGATTTCCCAAAGAATGCTGTGCTTTCCCAGAGGGAATGCTCGGGCAAAGAGGCTTTCGCTCTATGCAGGTTTCTCCCACTCTGCTGCGAATACTAGGCTAAGGCAAGGAGCAAGAGCAGCCCACAGAACCGACTCTGATTTCCCAGCGACTGATATGCTTTTGTAGTGGTTTTCAGCTTGGCGTGAAACGCACTTCGCTGCCGCTTCCTCAACAAGGCTTTGGGCGTTCGCTCGGTCCCGTCAGGGAAGAAGAGCTGTGGGAGAGCTGGTGCCTCTTGGGCTTTGTTTTCCCGGGCTCCATGTTAGCACTTCGGTTCACACTGCCTAGCTGAACTAAGACAGAGTCACAACCCTGCAGAATCGTGCGCGCCCTAGGATGGCACTCTAAGCCCACTACCATCTCCTGGCATAGGCAAAGCTTGGCTTTTTGCTCTGGCGTGCACGCAGACTCGGGGACCAAGCCAGTGCCTTCCCCACAGGAGAGGAGAGGCGTCACGATCCCTGCCCACCGCCCGCGCACTGGGATGGGGAGCTGTGGGGGACGGTCCCCAATCCTTGCCTGGACACCCCGTGCCTTCGCGAACGCTTCCACATCCTGGAGGAAGACGGAATATGACTGCCAGTTCTTTCAGGGAGCTGTTTCTGCGAGTTCAGGGTAGGCGCCTGGTGGCAAGCCCATGTCTCCACCAGAGACAGGTGGCCAAAGCTGCTGTCTCCTTGGGCCCAGAGGCTCAGGACAGGCATGCTTTCTGCCCAGACTCCTTCCTCAGAGTGGAGCCCTTTCCCCTGCCCTAATCTTCCTCTCGTGTCTCCTTAGCAGCCAGGATTCCGTCGCTCTGCAGTGACAGACGTGTCCCTTTCCTTAAGGCTCTTTCCACAGGTGTAACCATGCTTCTCTCTCAGGCAGAGGGGATGCCCAAGCAAAGAGGATTTCGCTCCATGCGGGTTTATTACACTGTGCTGTGGAGACTAGCTCAGGCAAGCAGCAGAAGCATCCCACAGACCCGACTCTGTTTTCCCAAAGAATGATGTGCTTTCCCAGAGGGGATGCCCGGGCAAAGAAGCTTTCACTCTATGAGGGTTTCTCCCGCCATGCTGCGAATACTAGGATAAGGCAAGCAGCAACAGCAGCTCACATAACCAACTCTGCTTTCCCAGTGACTGCTAAGCTTTCGCAGAGATTTTCAGCTTGGTGCGAACCGCACTTCGCTGCTGCTTCCTCAGCAAGGCTTTGGGCGTCCGCTCTGTCGCCTCAGGGAAGAGAAGCCGTGGGAGAGCTGGTGCCTCTTGGGCCTTGCTTTCCCGGGTTCCATGTTCACGCCCTGGATTAACCCAACCAGGCCGAAGTAAGCAGACACAGCCACAAACCTGCAGCCGCGTGCGTGGCCTAGGATGGCAATCTATGCACACTACCATCTCCCAGTGTAGGCAACGCTTGGCCTTTTGCACTGGCCCTCAGGCAGACTCGTGGACAAGGCCAGTGCCTTCCACACAGGAGAGGAGAGGCGACAGGATCCCTGAACACCGCCCGTGCACTAGATTGGGGAGCTTTGGGGGATTGTCGCCACTCCTTCCCCGGCACACACCCTGCCACCGACAACGATGTCACATCTTGGAGGACGATGGCATCTGACTGCCCTTTTCTCCAAGGAGCTGTTTCTGCGAATTCAGGGTATGATGCCTGGTAGCAAGCCCAAGTCTGCCCTACGGACTGTTGTCCAAGGAGATGCTGTGCCCTTGGGACCAGAGGCACAGGACAGGCCTGCCTTCTGTCCAGACTCCTTCCTCAGAGGGGAGCACGCGCCCCAACCCTAGTCGTCCCCTCATATCTCCTTAGCAGCCAGGCTTCCATCTCTCCACACAGGGAGCGGGTGACACTTGTCTTGCCACCAGCCTGCTGTACTTGCCACGGCAGGCTATCCTGCTTCTCGAGCGTTTTCCGACCCCAAGGCCAACGGCTCCTCTTCTCCGGGGGCAGCGTGCTGCGCCTACCCCAGACGTGCTCCATGGTAGGGCGGGGAAAGACATGTCCCTTTCCTTAAGGCCCTTTCAGATGTGCAAACACGTTTCTCTCTCAGGCAGAGGGGATGCTAGGGCAAAGAGAATTTCGCTCCATGCGGGTATCTTCCACCGTGCTGCAGGGACTAGCTCAGGCAAGCAGCAGCAGCATCCCCAAACCCAACTCTGATTTCCCAACGAATGCTGTGCTTTCCCAGAGGAGATGACCGGGCAAAGAGCCTTAAGACTGGGTTCAGGCAACCAGCAGCAGCAGCCCACAGTACCGACTCTGATTTCTCAGCGAATGTTGTGCTTTCAGAGAGGCTTTGGCCTTGGAGCGAACTGCACTTCACCACTGCTTCCTCAGCAAGGCTTCGTTCGCGTCAGGGAAGAAGAGATGCCTGAGAGCTGGTGCCTCTTGGGCCTTGCTTTCCCGGGCTCCAAGTTCGCGCCAGGGGTTCACCTTGCTAGGCCGAACTAAGCAGACAGTCACAACCCTGCAGCAGCATGCGTGGCCTAGCATGGCACTCTATGCCTATTACCATCTCCTGGGGTAGGTAAGGCTTTGTCTATTGTTCCGGCGCTCAAGCAGACATGGGGTCTAGGCCAGTGCCTTCACCACAGGAGAGAGGAGGCGACAGGATCCTTGCACACGGCTCGTAAACTTGGATGGGGAACTGTGGGGGACAGTCTCCACTCCTTCCCCGGCACACACCCTGCCACCCACATCGCTGCCACATCTAGGTGGAAGATGGCATCTGACTGCTCGTTTCTCCATGGGGTTGTTTCTGCGAGTTGCGGGTATGGCACCTGGGGGCAAGCCCAAGTCTGCCCCTGGGACAGGTGGCCAAGGAGATGCTCTCCCCTTGGAAACAGAGGCATAGGACAGGCCTGCGTTCTGCCCAGAATCCTTCCTCAGAGGGGAGCACGCGCCCCTGCCCTAGTCATCCCCTCATGTCTCCTTAGCAGCCAGGCTTCCATCTCTCCGCACAAGGAGCGGGGGACACTTGTCTTGCCACAGGCTTGCTGTTCGGGCCACGGCAGGCTATCTTGCTTCCCGAGCGTTTCCTGAACCCAAGGCTAACGGCTCCTTCTCTTCTCCAGGGGCGGCGTGCTGCGCCTTCCCAACACTTGCTCCTGGGGAGCGCGGTGACAGACGTGTGCAACCACGCCTCTCTCTCAGGCAGAAGGGATGCCAGGGCAAAGGGTATTTCGCTCCATGCGGGTATCATCCACCGTGCTGCGGAGACTAGCTCAGGCAAGCAGCAGCAGCATCTGCAAACCCAACTCAGATTTCCCAACGAATGCTGTGCTTTCCAAGGGCAGATGACAAGGCAAAGAGGCTTTCGCTGTATGCGGGTTTCTCCCACCGCGAGACAGGGCTCAGGCAAGCAGCAGCAGCCCGCAGAACATTTCTCAGCGAATTCTGTGCTTTCGCAGAGGTTTTGGCTTGGAGCGAACAGCACTTCGCTGCTGCTTCCTCAGCAAGGCTTCAGTCGCGTCAGGGAAGAAGAGCTGCGGGAGAGCTGCTGCCTCTTGGGCCTTTTTTCCTGGGCTCCATGTTCGCGTCCTGGGTTCACCCTGCCAGGCCGAACTAAGCAGACACAGCCACAACCCTGCAGTAGCATGAGGAGCCTAGGATGGCACCCTATACACACTACCATCTCCCGGTGTAGGCATCGCTTGGCCTTTTACTCAGGCGCTCAGGCGGACTCGTGGACTAGCCCAGTGCTTTCCCCACAGGAAAGGAGAGGAGACAAGATCCCTGCACACCGCCCGTGCACTGAATAGGGAGCTTTGGGGGACTGTCCCCACCCCTTCCCCTTAAACCCCGTGCCTCCTCCAAGCTTCCACATCCTGGAGGAAGATGGCGTCTGACTCCCCGTTATTTCAGGGAGCTATTTCTGCGAGTTCAGCGTAGGCGCCTTGTGGCTAGCGCATGTCTGCCCCAGGGACAGGTGGCCAAAGAGCTGCTGTCTCCTTGTGCCCAGAGGCTCAGGACAGGCATGCTTTCTGCCCAAACTCCTTCCTAAGAGTGGAGCACGTGCCCTGCCCTACTCATCCCCTCCTCTCTCCGTAGCAGCCAGGCTTCCGTCTCTCTGCACAGGGATCGTGTGACACTTGTATTGCCACCGGCCGCTGTGCCTTCCAGGGCCGGCTCTCCTGCTTCGCAACCGTTTCCAGACCAGAAGGCCAACGGCTCCTGCTCTTCTCCCTGGGCAGCGTGCTGCACCTTCCACAGACATGCTCCTGGGGAGCGCAGTGAAAGACGTGTCCCTTTCCTTAAGGCTCTTTCCACAGGCGCAACCGCGCTTCTCTCTCAGGCAGAGGGGTGCTAGGGCAAAGAGGATTTCGCTCCATGCGAGTATCTTCAACCATTCTGCGGAGACTAGCTCAGGCATTCAGCTGCAGCATCCCACACATCCGATTCTGATTTCCCAACGAATGCGGTGCTTTAGCAGAGGAGATGCCCGGGCAAAGAGGCTTTCGCTGTATGCGGGTTTCATCCACTGCGAGACTGGGCACAGGCAGGCAGCAGAAGAGCCCGCAGAACCGACTCTGATTTCTCAGCAAATGCTGTGCTTTCGCAGACGCTTTGGCTTGAAGCGAACAGCACTTCGCCGCTGCTTCTTCAGCAAGGCTTCAGTCGCGTCAGGGAAGAAGTTCTGCGGGAGAGCTGTTACCTCTTGGGGCCTTGCTATCCCGGGCTCCAAGTTCATATCCTGGGTTCATCCTGCCAAGCTGAAATAAGCAGACACAGTCTCGACCCTGCAGCAGCGTGCGTGGTCTAGGATGGCACTCTGCTCACAATGCCATCTCTCAGCGTAGGCACGGCCGGCCCTTTTGCTCTGGCATTCAGGTGGACAGGGGACTAGGCCAGTGCCTTCCCTGTCCTTGAGGAGACGCGAGAGGATCACTGCACACCGCCCGTGCCCTGGGATGGGTAGTAATGGGTAAGTGTCCCTGTTTCCCCGGGACACCGCCTGCCTCCGCCAATGCTGCCACATCCTGGAGGAAGACGGCATCTGATTGCCCGTTCCTCCAGGAGGTGTTTCTGTGAGTTCAGGCCCGGGAGCTTGGTGGCAAGCCCACGTCTGCCCTCTGGACAGGTGGCCAAGGAGATGCTTTCCACTTGGGACCAGAGGCACAGGAAAGACCTTCTTTCTGCCCAGACTCCTTCCTCAGATTGGAGCATGTTCCCCGGCCCAATCATCCCCTCATGTCTCCTTAGCAGCCAGGCTTCGTCTCTCTGCACAGGGAGTGGGTGACACTTGTCTTGCCACCGGCCCGCTGTTCCTGCCAGGGTCGGCTGTCCAGCTTCGCGACCATTTCCCGACCACAAGGCCAATGGCTCCTTCTCTTCTCCTGGGGCAGCTTGCTGCACTTTCCCCAGAGAGGCTCCTGAGGAGTCCAGTGACAGACATGTCCCTTTCCTTAAGGCTCTTTCCACAGGCGCAACCACGGTTCTCTCTCAGGCAGTGGGGATGCCCAGGCAAAGAGGATTTCGCTCCATGCAGGTTTATTACACCGTGCTGTGGAGTCTTGCTCAGGCAAGCAGCAGCATCATCCCACAGACCCGACTCTGATTTCCCAAAGAATGCTGTGCTTTCCCAGAGGAGATGCCCAGGCAAAGAGCCGTTCGCTGTATGAGGGTTTCTCCCGCCGTGCTGCAAATACTAGGCTAAGGCAAGCAGCAACAGCAGCCCACAGAACCGACTCTGATTTCCCAGCGACTGCTATGCTTCCGCAGAGGTTTTCAGCTTGGCATGAACGGCACTTCGCTGCTGCTTCCTCAGCAAGGATTTGGGTGTTCGCTCTGTCGCATCAGGGAAGAAGAGCTGCAGGAGAGCTGGTCCCTCTTGGGCCTTGCTTTCCCAGGCTCCATGTTGGCGCTCTGGGTTCACCCTGCCAGGCCGAACTAAGCAGACACAGTCACAACCCTGCAGCAACGTGCATGGCGTAGGATGGCACTCAATGCACACTACATTCTCCCGGTGTAGGCAACGCTTGGCCTTTTGCACTGGCCCTCAGGCGGACTCGCTGACAAGGCCAGTGCCTTCCCCACAGGAGAGGAGAGGCGACAGTATCCCTGAACACCGCCCGTTCACTGGAATGGGGAGCTTTGGGGGATTGTCCCCACTCCTTCCCTGCCACCGAAAACGCTGTCATATCTTGGAGAAAGATGGCATCTGACTGCCCGTTTCTCGAGGGAGCTATTTCTGCAAGTTCCGGATATGGCGCCTGGTATCTAGCCCAAGTCGGCCCTACGGACAGGTGGTCAAGGAGATGCTGTCCCCTTGGGACCAGAGGCACAGGAAAGGCCTGTCTTCTGCCCAGACTCCTTCCTCAGAGTGGAGCATGCATCCCTGCCCTAGTCATCCCCTCATGTCTCCTTAGGAACCAGGCTTTGTCTCTCCGCACAGGGAGCAGGTGACACTTGTCTTGCCAATGGCCTGCTGTTCCTGCCACGGCAGGCTATTCTGCTTCCCGACCTTTCCCGACCACAAGGCCAATGGCTCCTTCTCTTCTCCTGGGGTGGCGTGCTGCGCCTTCCCCAGACATGCTCCTGGGGAGCGCAGTGACAGACGTGTGCACCTATGCTTCTCTCTCAGATATCAAATACACAACATAACCCTACACCTAAAGGAGATGGAGAAAGAACAACAAAGAAAGCCTAAACCCAGCAGGAGAAGAGGAATAATAAAGATCAGAGCAGAAATCAATGAAATAGAAACAAATAAACAAACAAAAACCCAACAGCAACAACAAAAAACAATAGAACAAATCAACGAAACTAGGAGCTGGTTCTTTGAAAGAATTAATAAGATTGATAAACCCCTTTCCAGACTTATCAAAAAGAAAAGAGAAAGACCCAAATAAATAAATTCATGAATGAAAGAGGAGAGATCACAACCAACAAACACCAAAGAAATACAAACAATTATAGGAACATACTATGAGCAACTCTACGTCAACAAATTCAACAATCTGGAAGAAATGGATACATTCCTAGAGACAGATAAACTACCACAACTGAACCAGGAAGAAATAGGAAACCTGAACAGACCCATAACCAGTACAGAGATTGAAACAGTCATCAAAAATCTCCAAACAAACAAAAGCCCCGGGCCAGATGCTTCCCAGGGGAATTCTACCAAACATTTACAGAAGAATTAATTCCTATTCTCACGATACTGTTCCAAAAAAATAGAAATGGAAGGAAAACTTCCAAACTCTTTTTTTCTGAGGCCAGCATCATCTTGATCCCAAAACCAGACAAGGATCCCATCAAAAAAGAGAACTACAAACCAATGTCCTTGATGAACACAGATGCGAAAATTCTCACCAAAATACTAGCCAATAGGATTCAACAGTACATTAAAAGGATTATTCACCACGACCAAGTGGGATTTATTCCAGGGCTACAAGGTTGGTTCAACATCTGCAAATCAATCAATGTGATACAACACATTAATAAAAGAAAGAACAAGAACCATATGATACTCTCCATAGATGCTGAAAAAGCATTTGGCAAAGTGCAGTGTCCCTTCCTGAATAAAACTCTTCAAAGTGTAGGGATAGAGGGCACATATTATCAATATTATCAAAGCCATCTATGAAAAACCCATTGCAAATATCATTCTCAATGGAGAAAAACTGAATACCGCTGAGGTCAGGAACACTGCAGGGATGTCCGTTATCACCACTGCTATTCAACATCGTACAAGAAGTCCTAGCCTCAGCAATCAGACAACCAAAAGAAATTAAGGGCATCCAAACTTTTCCAAGTTGGCAAAAGAGAAGTCAAACTATCCCTGTTTGCAGACGATATGACACTGTATGTGGAAAGCTTAAAGGACTCCACTCCAAATCTGCTATAACTTGTATAGGAATTCTGTAAAGTGTCAGGATATAAATCAATGAACAGAAATTGGTTGCATTTTTTTTATACCAACAAGACTGAAGAAATAGAAATTAAGGAGTGAATCCCATTTACAATTGCACCCAAAACCCTAAGATACCTAGGAATAAACCTAACCAAAGAGACAAAGAATCTATACTCAGAAAACTCTAAAGTACTCATGAAAGAAATTGAAGAAGACACAAAGAAATGGAAAAATGTTCCATGCTCCTGTATTGGAAGAACAAATATTGTGAAAATGTCTATGCTACCTAAAGCAATCTACACATTTAATGCAATCCCTATCAAAAATCCCATCCGTTTTTTTCAAAGAAATGGGACAAATCATCCTAAAATATATATGGAACCAGAAAATATCTCGAATAGCCCGAGGAATATTGAAAAAGAAAGCCAAAGTTGTTGGCATCACAATTCCAGACTTCAAGCTCTATTACAAAGTTGTCATCATCAAGATAGTAGGGAACTGTCCCCAAAACAGACATAGATCAATGGAACAGAATAGAGAGCCCAGAAATACACCCTCAACTCTATGGTCAACTAGTCTTCAACAAAGCAGGAAGGAATGTCCTATGGAAAAGAGACAGCCTCTTCAACAAATGGTGTTGGGAAAATTGAACAGCCACATGCATAAACATGAAGTTGGACCTTTTCCTTACACCATACATGAAAATAGACTGGAAATGGATGAAGAAGCATAATGTGAGAAAGGAATCCATCAAAATCCTTGAGGAGAGAACAGGTAGCAACCTCTTTGACCTCAGCAGCAGCAACTTCTGCCTAGGAACATCACCAAAGGCAAGGGAAGCAAGGGCAAGACTGAACTATTGGGATTTCATCAGATCAAAAAGCTTTTGCACAGCAAAGGAAACAGTTAACAAAGCCAAAAGATGACTGTCAGAAGTTATCTGGGAGAAGATATTTGCAAATGACATACCAGATAAAGGGCCAGTATCTATCCAAAATCTATAAAGAGCTTATCAAACTCAACACCCTAAGAACAAATAATCCAATGAAGAAATGGGCAGAGGACATGAACAGACATTTCTGCAAAGAATTCATCCAAATGGCCAACAGACACATGAAAAAATGCTCCACATCACTCGGCATCAGGGAAATACAAATCAAAACCAGAATGAGATACCACCTCACACCTTTCAGAATGGCTAAAATGAACAAGTCAGTCAATGACAGATGCTGGCGAGGATGTGGAGAAAGGGCAACCCTCCTACACTGTACGTGGGAATGCAAGCTGGTGAAACCACTCTGGAAAACAGCGTGGAGGTGCCTCAAAAAGCTGAAAATAGAACTAGCCTATGACCCAGTGATTGTAGTACTGGGTATATACCCTAAAGATACAAACGTGGCATTCTGAAGGGGCACATGCACCCAAATGTTTATAGCAGCAATGTCCACAATAGTTAAACTATGGAAAGAACCTAAATGTCCTTCAACAGATGAATCAATAAATAAGATGTGGTATATATGTTCAATGGGATACTATGCAGCCATCAAAAGAAATGAAATCCTGCTATTTGTGATGACGTGGATGGAACTAGAGGGTATTATGCTTGGCGAAATAAATCAATCTCAGAAAGACAACTATCATATGATCTCCCTGATATGATGAAGTGGAGATGCAACATAGGCGGTTTCGGGCGTACGAAAAGAAAAATAAAAGAAGATGGGATTGGGAGGGAGACAAAGCATAAAAGACTGAATCTCACAAAACAGACTGAGGGTTGCTGGGGGGAAGTGTGTTGGGAGAGGATGGTGGGGGTATGGACATTGGGGAGGGCAGGTGCTATGGTGAGTGCTGTGAAATGTGTAAACCTGGTGATTCACAGACCTGTACCCCTAGGGATAAAAACATTATATATTTATAAAAAATTTTTAAAAATAATTTAAAAAATCCATTAAAGAAAAAACACATATTGCAAGCCCAGAGGTAATCTCATATTCAATCAAAAAAGTTTGAAAGTTTTCCCCTTAAAGATCAGAAAAAAGACAAATGTGTCCACTTTCACTACTCTCATTTGACATAGTACTGGATGTCCTAGCCAGAGAAACAAGGAACACAAAGAAATAAAAGACTTAAAAAAAAGAAAAGGAAGAAGTAAAATTTTCTTTTTTTTGGATAACATGAACTTACATGTAAAAGAATCCTAAAAAATTCACAAAAAATTTTGAAAAAACAAATTTAGTAAAGCTGCCAAATACAAGATCAATATATAAAAGAGAAGAATTTTGTTTTGTTTCATTTTTTTAATAGTTTTTCATGTCATCCTTGCTCAGTGATCACGCTAATCTTCTCTGCATCATTCCAATTTGAGTATATGTGCTGCCATAAAGTAAGCACAAGACAGGAGCATTTTAACACTCTAATGATGAACTATCTGAAAAAATAAAGAAAACAATCTAATTCACACTAGCATCAAAACTAATAAAATACTTAGGATAAGATTTAACTAAGACGATGAAAGATCTGTACCCCATAATCTATGACATTGATATGAAATTCAAGGAGACACAAATGGAAAGATAGCTCATATTTATGAATGGTAAGAATTAACATTGTTAAAATGTCCATACTACCGAAAACCATCTGTAAATTCAATTCCAATCAAAAATCCAATGTTAGGGGCACCTGGGTGGCTCAGTGGGTTAAGCTGCTGCCTTCAGCTCAGGACATGACCCCAGGGTCCTGGGATCGAGCCCCGCATCAGCCTCTCTGCTCAGCAGGAAGCTGCTACCTCTTATCTCTCTGCCTGCCTCTCTGCCTGCTTGCCATCTCTCTCTCTCAAATAAATAAATAAATAATCTTTTTAAAAATCCAATATTGTGTTTTTACATAAATAAGTAAAAAATCCTAAAATTTATATGAGACAAACAAATAATCAAAGCAGTTCTGAGAAAGAATGAAGAAGAGAAATTACACTTCTTGATTTGAAACTATACTACAAAGCCCCCGTGCTCAAAACAATAAAGTATACTGGCATAAAAACAGACCAATAAACAAGTAGAACAGAATTGAGAGTCCAGAAATAAATCTTTTCATACAGTCACCTAATATTTGACAGGGGCCAACATATGTAATGGGTAAAGATAGTCTGTTTCAGTAAATGATATTTAAAACTGAATAGTCACATAAATCAGCATGAAACTGGAACCTTATATCACTCATAAATCTTAACTTGAAATAGATTAAAGACTTAAATGTGATGCATGAAACTAAATTTCCTAAAGGAAAACATAGGAAAAATTTTCCTTGACATTGGTCTTGCCAATAGTTTTTTGGATACCAGACCAAAAACACAAGCAAAAAAAGCAAAAATAAATAAATGTTATTACATCAAACTAAAGTTTCTGCATTGCCAAAAAAAAGGGAATGAAAACACAATCCACAGAATGGAAGAAAATTCTTAAAAATCTTATATCTGAAAAGAGGTTAATAACCAACAGATACAAAAAGAAAAAAATATATAATTAAAAAAATAGCAAAAGGATCTCAATAGACTTTTTATTCAAAAAAGTTATATAAATGACCAACAGGAGCATTAAAAAGTGCTCAACATAAAAAACTCAGGGCAAAGTCATTATGTTGTTGTTTTTGTTTACCTCTGAAAAACACAGCAAGATATTACTACCTATTAGAATATATACTACCAAAAAATTAAAACTAACAAATTTTGGTAAATATTGGGGAAAATGGGTACCTTATGCACTGTGATAGGGATATAAATTTGTATGGAAAACAGTATGGAGACTATTCATATTATTAAAAGTAAAATTACCATATGATTCAGTAATCCCACTTCTAGGTATATATCTAAAGGAAACGAAGTCACTATTCGAAGACATATCTGCACTCTTATGTTCATTATAAAATTATTAACTCTAAGCAAGAGATGGAAATAACTTCACTATCCATTAATGGATGAATGAATAAAATAAGTATGGTAAATATATACTATGGAATACTACATAACCATGAAAAATTAAGAAATACTGCCATTTACAATACCATGGATGGATCGTGAAGGTATTATACTAAGTGAAAAATTTCAAAGATTTTATATATTTTTTAATTTATGTATTACGATAACCCTTACATACAGAATCTGAAGAAAAAGCAAACTAATGGAAACATAGAGTTGAGTTGACAAGAGGTGAACCTGGGGTGGAATAAGGTGTTCAAAGTGTACAAACTTGCAACTATAATAGGAAAAAGTTCTGGGGATCTAATGTACAGCATGATGATCATAGTTAATAATATATACATACTTTTTTATTGTGCTTCCCTTTATTAAATTTTGCATATATCACATTCTTACAAGTTGAAAGTTCATAGCAATCTTGTATAAAATAGGTGTGCTGCCACCATTTTTCTAACAACATTTGTTCATTTTGTGTCTCTCTGTCACATGTTGGTAATTCTTGCAATATTTCAAGTTTTTTCATTATTATTGTATTTGTTATGGTGATCTGTGATCAGTAATTATGACCCACTGAAAACTCAGAACTAGTTTACTTAAAGTATATGAATTGTTTTTTTTAAAGACATAATGATTTGAACAGTACAGTATAGCGTTTATTTTTTATATGCACTGGGAAACATGATTTTTTATTTGCACTGGGAAACCAAAAAAAAAAAAAAATGATTTGACTTAGTTTATTGATATAATCACTTTATTGAGGCAGTCTGGAACAAAACCCACAAGACCTCTGAAGTTTATCTCTACTGTACTATATACATTAAAGTTGCTAAGAGAGTAGATCTTAAAATTCCTTACAATACATGCATAAAAAACAGAGGCAACTATATGAGATAGTAGATGTATTAACATTTTTATGTAGAATATATTGCAATATAGATGTATACCAATTTATCAAATGGTACAAAATTTACACAATGTTAAAAGTTTGCAGTGTTATAAGAAATCATTTCTTAAATTTACAAATTATAATATGTCAATTATTTTTCAATAAAGCTGGAAATAACTTTTTGTAGAATTAATCTATTTTTCAAAAAAGGAAGTAAGGAAATAGAAACTGCAACTAACTCTGAAATAATAGAATACAAAATCCATTTTAGTTATATACAATGTGACAAACACTATTAGTTAGTTTACAATGAAGGAATACTTATGAAGCATGAAGGATAGTCTATAAATAAGGCTGAAAGAGCTCAGTTTTAAGGTTTAAATTTAAAATCTTCTTTTGAAATACTAAACTGACCACCCAGTTTTCCAAACATTAATGTCTTAACTGATTGAATTTATTTCATACAACTCTATAATCTAGTTTCATAAGAAAGCAGCATGCAAATTTTGAATAAGACAGACTTGCTTAAGTTTCTTTATGTTCAACAGTAAAGGATACTTCCCTAAAAATAAATAGAAGAAGGGGGAGGAGTCAAGATGGCGGAGAAGTAGCAGGCTGAGACTCATTCAGCTAGCCGGAGATCAGCTAGATAGCTTATCTAAAGATTGCAAACACCTGAAAATCCATCGGCAGATCGAAGAGAAGAAGAACAGCAATTCTGGAAACAGAAAAACAACCACTTTCTGAAAGGTAGGACTGGCGGAGAAGTGAATCCAAAGCGACGGGAAGATAGACCCCGGGGGGAGGGGCCGGCTCCCGGCAAGCGGCAGAGCAACTGCTGAGGGACATCACTCCCGAGGCTACCCGGGGCAAAGCCCACGCGGGGTCAGCGTGGCCTCAGGTCCCGCAGGGTCACAGAAGGATCGGGGTTTGTCTGAGTGTTGCAGAGCTTGTGGGTATTGGAACGGGAAAGCCGGCTACAGAGACAGAGCCGACAGTAAGCTCGCAGCTCGGGGTGACCTTGAACCGGTCGCAGGCTCAGTGAGCTCGGAGCGCGGCCGGAGGTCAGGCAGACGGGAGTAACTGGCGCTGTTCTCTGAGCTCGCACTGAGGAGTGTGGCCCTGGGCTCTTGGCTCCTCTGGGCCAGAGACCAGGAGGCTGCCATTTGTATTCTCGTCCTCCGGAACTCTACGGAAAGCGCTCAGGGAACAAAAGCTCCTGAAAGCAAACCCCAGCGGATTACTCACCCCGGCCCCGGGTAAGGGCGGTGCAATTCCTCCTGGGGCAAAGACACTTGAGAATCACTACAACAGGCCCCTCCCCCAGAAGATCAACAAGAAATCCAGCCGAGACCAAGTTCACCTACCAACGAGTGCGGTTTCAATACCAAGGAGAGCAGCAGAATTCTAGAGGAGGAGAAAGCAAAGCACGGAACTCATGGCTTTTTCCCTGTGATTTTTTTTAGTTTTGCGGTTAATTTAATTTTTTTCTTTTTCATTTTTTGTTTTTTTTTCTCACCTTCGGATAAAATTTTTTTTTTAACTGTTACCTTTTTCTCTTTTAATGATTTTTTACTAGTTTATCTAATATATATATTTTTTCTTTTTTATATTTTTCTTAGGTGGTTTCTTTTTTTAAAAATTCTTTTCTTTTTTTTTCTTTTTTCTTTTTTTTTTCTTTCTTTCTTTTTGAAACTCTTTTTATCCCCTTTCTCCCCCCTCACGATTTGGGATCTCTTCTAATTTGGTTAAAGCATATTTTCCTGGGGTTGTTGCCACCCTTTTAGTATTTTACTTGCCCCTTCATATACTCTTCTCTGGACAAAATGACAAGACGGAAAAATTCAACACAAAAAAAAGAACAAGAGGCAGTACCGAAGGCTAGGGACCTAACCAATACAGACATTGCTAATATGTCAGATCTAGAGTTCAGAATGACAATTCTCAAGGTTCTAGCTGGGCTCGAAAAAGGCATGGAAGATATTAGAGAAACCCTCTCGAGAGATACAAAAGCCCTTTCTGGAGAAATAAAAGAACTAAAATCTAACCAAGTTGAAATCAAAAAAGCTATTAATGAAGTGCAATCAAAAATGGAGGCTCTCACCGCTAGGATAAATGAGGCAGAAGAAAGAATTAGTGATATAGAAGACCAAATGACAGAGAATAAAGAAGCTGAGCAAAAGAGGGACAAACAGCTACTGCACCACGAGGGGAGAATTCGAGAGATAAGTGACACCATAAGACGAAACAACATTAGAATAATTGGGATTCCAGAAGAAGAAGAAAGAGAGAGGGGAGCAGAAGGTATACTGGAGAGAATTATTAGGGAGAATTTCCCCAATATGGCAAAGGGAACGAGCATCAAAATTCAGGAGGTTCAGAGAACGCCCCTCAAAATCAATAAGAATAGGCCCACACCCCGTCACCTAATAGTAAAATTTACAAGTCTCAGTGAAAAAGAGAAAATCCTGAAAGCAGCCCGGGAAAAGAAGTCTGTAATATACAATGGTAAAAATATTAGATTGGCAGCTGACTTATCCACAGAGACCTGGCAGGCCAGAAAGAGCTGGCATGACATTTTCAGAACACTAAATGAGAAAAACATGCAGCCAAGAATACTATATCCAGCTAGGCTATCATTGAAAATAGAAGGAGAGATTAAAAGCTTCCAGGACAAACAACAACTGAAAGAATTTGCAAACACCAAACCAGCTCTACAGGAAATATTGAAAGGGGTCCTCTAAGCAAAGAGCCTACAAGTGGTATATCAGAAAGGAACAGAGACCATATACAGTAACAGTCACCTTACAGGCAATACAATGGCACTAAATTCATATCTCTCAATAGTTACCCTGAATGTTAATGGGCTAAATGCCCCTGTCAAAAGACACAGGCTATCAGAATGTATAAAAAAACAAAACCCATCTATATGTTGCCTCCAAGAAACTCATTATAAGCCCGAAGACACCTCCAGATTTAAAGTGAGGGGGTGGAAAAGAATTTACCATGCTAATGGACATCAGAAGAAAGCAGCAGTGGCAATCCTTATATCAGATCAATTAGATTTTAAGCCAAAAACTATAATAAGAGATGAGGAAGGACAATATATCATACTCAAAGGGTCTGTCCAACAAGAAGATTTAACAATTTTAAATATCTATGCCCCTAATGTGGGAGCAGCCAACAATATAAACCAATTAATAACAAAATCAAAGAAACACATCAACAATAATACAATAATAGTAGGGGACTTTAACACTCCCCTCACTGAAATGGACAGATCATCCAAGCAAAAGATCAGCAAGGAAATAAAGGCCTTAAACGACACACTGGACCAGATGGACATCACAGATATATTCAGAACATTTCATCCCAAAGCAACAGAATACACATTCTTCTCTAGTGCACATGGAACATTCTCCAGAATAGATCACATCCTCGGTCCTAAATCAGGACTCAACCAGTATCAAAGGATTGGGATCATTCCCTGCATATTTTCAGACCACAATGCTCTAAAGCTAGAACTCAACCACAAAAGGAAGTTTGAAAAGAACCCCAATACATGGAGACTAAAAGCATCCTTCTAAAGAATGAATGGGTCAACCGGGAAATTAAAGAAGAATTGAAATAAATCATGGAAACAAATGATAATGAAAATACAAAGGTTCAAAATCTGTGGGACACAACAAAGGCAGTCCTGAGAGGAAAATATATAGCGGACAAGACTTTTTCAAGAAACAAGAAAGGTCTCAGGTACACACCTAACACTACACCTAAAGGATCTGGAGAAAGAAGAAGAAAGAAACCCTAAGCCAAGCAGGAGAAGAGAAATCATAAAGATCAGCGCAGAAATCAATGAAATAGAAACCAAAAAAACAATAGAACAAATCAACGAAACTAGGAGCTGGTTCTTTGAAAGAATTAATAAAATTGATAAACCCCTGGCCTGACTTATCAAAAAGAAAAGAGAAAGGACCCAAATAAATAAAATCATGAATGAAAGAGGAGAGATCACAACTAACACCAAAGAAATACAAACTATTATAAGAACATACTATGAGCAACTCTATGCCAATAAATTTGACAATCTGGAAGAAATGGATGCATTCCTAGAAACATATAAACTACCACAACTGAACCAGGAAGAAATAGAAAGCCTGAACAGACCCATAACCAGTAAGGAGATTGAAACAGTCATTAAAAATCTCCAAACAAACAAAAGCCCAGGGACAGACGGCTTCCCGGGGGAATTCTACCAAACATTTAAAGAAGAACTAATTCCTATTCTCCTGAAACTGTTCCAAAAAATAGAAATGGAAGGAAAACTTCCAAACTCATTTTATGAAGCCAGCATCACCTTGATCCCAAAACCAGACAAGGATCCCACCAAAAAAGAGAGCTATAGACCAATATCCTTGATGAACACAGATGCGAAAATACTCAACAAAATACTAGCCAATAGGATTCAACAGTACATTAGAAAGATTATTCACCACGACCAAGTGGGATTTATTCCAGGGCTGCAAGGTTGGTTCAAAATCCGCAAATCAGTCAATGTAATACAACACATCAATAAAAGAAAGAACAAGAACCATATGATACTCTCAATAGATGCTTAAAAAGCATTTGACAAAGTACAGCATCCCTTCCTGATCAAAACTCTTCAAAGTGTAGGGATAGAGGGCACATACCTCAATATCATCAAAGCCATCTATGAAAAACCCACTGCAAATATCATTCTCAATGGAGAAAAACTGAAAGCTTTTCTGCTAATTTTAGGAACACGGCAGGGATGTCCATTATCACCACTGCTATTCAACATAGTACTAGAGGTCCTAGCCTCAGCAATCAGACAACAAAAGGAAATTAAAGGCATCCAAATCGGCAAAGAAGAAGTCAAATTATCACTCTTCGCAGATGATATGATACTATATGTGGAAAACCCAAAAGACTCCACTCCAAAACTGCTAGAACTTATACAGGAATTCAGTAAAGTGTCAGGATATAAAATCAATGCACAGAAATCAGTTGCATTTCTCTACACCAACAGCAAGACAGAAGAAAGTGAAATTAAGGAGTCAATCCCATTCACAATTGCACCGAAAACCATAAGATACCTAGGAATAAACCTAACCAAAGAGACACAGAATCTATACTCAAAAAATTATAAAGTGCTCATGAAAGAAATTGAGGAAGACACAAAGAAATGGAAAAATGTTCCATGCTCCTGGATTGGAAGAATAAATATTGTGAAAATGTCTATGCTACCTAAAGCAATCTACACATTTAATGCAATTCCTATCAAAGTACCATCCATCTTTTTCAAAGAAATGGAACAAATAATTCTAAAATGTATATGGAACCAGAAAAGACCTCGAATAGCTAAAGGGATATTGAAAAAGAAAGCCAATGTTGGTGGCATCACAATCCCGGACTTTAAGCTCTATTAAAAAGCTGTCATCATCAAGACAGCATGGTACTGGCACAAAAACAGACCCATAGATCAATGGAATAGAATAGAGAGCCCAGAAATAGACTCTCAACTCTATGGTCAACTAATCGTTGACAAAGCAGGAAAGAATGTCCAATGGAAAAAAGACAGCCTCTTCAATAAATGGTGCTGGGAAAATTGGACAGCCACATGCAGAAAAATGAAATTGGACCATTTCCTTACACCACACACGAAAATAGACTCAAAATGGATGAAGGACCTCAATGTGGGAAAGGAATCCATCAAAATCCTTGAGGAGAACACAGGCAGCAACCTCTTCGACCTCAGCCGCAGCAACATCTTCCTAGGAACAACGCCAAAGGCAAGGGAAGCAAGGGCAAAAATGAACTATTGGGATTTAATCAAGATCAAAAGCTTTTGCACAGCAAAGGAAACAGTTAACAAAATCAAAAGACAACTGACAGAATGGAGGAAGATATTTGCAAATGACATATCAGATAAAGGACTAGTGTCCAGAATCTATAAAGAACTTAGCAAACTCAACACCCAAAGAACAAATAATCCAATCAAGAAATGGGCAGAGGACATGAACAGATATTTCTGCAAAGAAGACATCCAGATGGCCAACAGACACATGAAAAAGTGCTCCATATCACTCGGCATCAGGGAAATACAAATCAAAACCACAATGAGATATCACCTCACACCAGTCAGAATGGCTAAAATCAACAAGTCAGGAAATGACAGATGCTGGCGAGGATGCGGAGAAAGGGGAACCCTCCTACACTGTTGGTGGGAATGCAAGCTGGTGCAACGTCTCTGGAAAACAGCATGGAGGTTCCTCAAAATGTTGAAAATAGAACTGCCCTATGACCCAGCAATTGCACTATTGGGTATTTACCCTAAAGATACAAACGTAGTGATCCAAAGGGGCACATGTACTCGAATGTTTATAGCAGCAATGTCCACAATAGCCAAACTATGGAAAGAACCTAGATGTTCATCAACAGATGAATGGATCAAGAAGATGTGGTATATATACACAATGGGATACTATGCAGCCATCAAAAGAAATGAAATCTTGCCATTTGCGACAACATGGATGGAACTAGAGCGTATCATGCTTAGCGTAATAAGAAAAGCGGAGAAAGAGAACTCTCATATGATCTCCCTGATATGAGGAAGTGGTGTTGCAACATGGGGTCTTAAATGGGTACGAGAAGAATAAATGAAAGAAGATGGGATTGGGAGGGAGACCAACCATAAGTGACTCTTAATCTCACAAAACAAACTGAGGGTTGCTGGGGGGAGGGTGTTTGGGAGAAGGGGGTGGTATTATGGACATTGGGGAGGGTATGTGATTTGGTGAGTGCTGTGAAGTGTGTAAACCTGGTGATTCACAGACCTGTACCCCTGGGGATAAAAATATATGTTTATAAAAAATAAAAAAATTATAAAAAAAAAAAAAAAGAAAAGAAAAAGAAGGGAAAAGAATCTTAAGCAGGCTCCAGGCTCAGCACAGAGCCCAACTCTGGGCTCTATTTCACAACCCTGACATCATGACCTGAGCCAAAATGAAAGAAATAAAATAAAATTAAGGTGTTAAAAAAAAGGAAAACGAATTGGAGGTTTAATTAAGTGAGCCACCCAGGTACCCCTGTGGTATCTTAAATTGGCTGTCATATCTTTAAAGTTCTAGAGTATCCATTTGGTTCATTTATAAAATATTTCTCAATATCATTTTTTAGTTTCAGTTTTTTGTTCAATTTGCTTCCCTTCTCATTTCTTTGAGCAGAGTAATCAAGCCATTTTATAATATTTATTGATCATTTTAATATCATACTTAATTCCATTTTGTCTATCAAATCTTGTTAATGGTTTTTCTTTGTGTGCTTTGTTCCATTTTGCTATGTTCAAGACATTATATTTGAAACTCTTATTGATTAGGGATAATTAAGAGCTATAATAATGGTATGGTCCTCCTTGGCAGGATTTTCTCTTATATCTGAGACTCTACAAGACAATCATACTCCAAATTCAGTGGTTGACTTTCTCAGTTTACACACAAGGCAAGGTAGGCTCTAGTCTTATTTCTGCTTCTCCTTGTGCTTTGGGGATCTCAACTTAAATTTGGGTTGTACCAAAGTCCTCAAATTTGATTGCTGCTGGATTTTGAATTTTGTTTCTCTAGTATCATGTGTCTATTAAAAACACAGCTCAGTGTGTTTTAGCAGTTTCTAATGCTCTCATAGCTAAAATGGCTTCAGGGCATGTATCTCTAGACTCTCATTGTGTTTCGTATTTTGGCCCAGTAATCCCTCACTTATTTTTATAATCATTCTGATATTTTTAACTTTAAAAGCTATTTTGTCTGGATTTTTAAGTTGTCTTAAGTAGGAGTTTTTAGATCACCATTACTAGAAGCAACAACAAATATACATGAAAATATCTGCAGTAGTTTATCACATCTTTATGGCTTTGAACTTCCATAAGCCGAGGCATCCTTCTCTAATCACTTAGGCAAACTCCAATTTACCCTTTAAAACAACACAAGAATTGCTTCATTTAAGAACATGTTCAGGGATGACTCTTCCCCACTGTTCTTACCAACATTCCCACACACTCTTTGCTACCCACACCTTGTTTATGAACTTTCATTAGGTATATCAGCGTCACCAGAATTTTGCTCTATTGTATTTTTGTCCTTTAGAGCTTTAATTAAATATTAATTCCATAGAAAGTCTGTCCCTTTTCTTTCAAACCTGGGTTAGTTATTTCTTCTCATTCTTTGTCAGAAGTTACTTTATTAGAGAAACTTACAGGTGTATTGTGAGTTTGGAGCCTTTACAGTTTTTTGACTGGAAAAATCACCCATCTCTGAGATTTTTACGCAGCTTCCTAGCTGATATTATTCAGAAATCTGTTCAAAACAGACTTTTTCAGGGAGGCCCTTTCAGACCACTCAGTTACAAAACCTCTTCTCAATCACTGCTCTTTTTAAAATGTGCTTATTTAGTTCAAATATGCATCACTATTAAAGGAAAACCCAGTACAATTTTTTTCTTTTTAAAGTTGGCTTACCTATTATCTATCTCTCCCATTAAAATGATTCCTCTGGGCTGGGGTTTTGTTGTGCTCATCTTAGGCCAGGCACTCAATAAATTGTCTCTGAATGATTGAATTGTTTGACTCCCTTGCTAGATTCTCAACTTCATGAAGCCAAGGATTGTTCTATTCAGTCCTTTATCCTCAATGTCTGTTATATTGCAGTCACTTACGTGACTAATTGGAAAAATCACAGAAAGAAAGAGTTAAAACTACAGAAAAACCCCGTAGGTTCAATAACACAAAGCTTTCTAAAATTATTTAGCCCAGGAATTGAATACTGGCTGCACTTTTGATTTTTTTTAAATGGTATTGAATTTAATTTAAATGGAAATACTTGAATGGTAGAATGATAAAAAAAATTATAAAAGCAACTTGCTCCTTAAAGTAAGAATTATATAGGGCATCTCTTCTAGAAGCAAAATTTTCAAATGTCAAACATCTGAAAGCATAGAAGGAGAAGTAAGAGTGTGAATTGTACTTCAATGCTCTTTTCTTTATATTCAGCAAACAGCTCATTCACACCTTTCCAATTTTTTCAACTCTTTTGACAAAGCCTTCAGAGGAGTTACTGCTGATGACAACCATCACAGCCTAACAGGAGAAATTTTATGAAGAAAAATAATAGCGTGTTTTTCCCAAATTGTTAAGGATATGGTGAAGCTCTGTCAGATTCAAAGGAGGAATGTGCAATTCCATGCTATATATAATAATAACTTATTTTAATAGTGGCTTTGCAATTTTTCAGATATATCCATTTACTGAAACCACTATCAAATAAACAAAAACAAACAAATTAACAGGGGTTCGAGACAGGAATTATCTAATCTAAAAATAGCACATGTTCACAGAATACACAACACATATCCCAAGTACTACTATAGGTTTCAAGTAATAGTCAAAACAATAGTAAACATGATTCAGACCCTACCAGTCAAATCATAAATGGGATCTTAACTGTAAATCCTTATCTTTAGACCAAAGTGGGTAATTGGGTGCTGAAGATACATTATAGAACTAATATGTTATAGAACTCCTCTGAAATGAGTCATTTATTCCATCACTTTTCCTGCACAGCTGCTGACCCATGTTTTGGTTCCTGGAAATAGCTGCTACCATGTCATACTTCTTAAAAGCACATATATTGATAACTCTACTCATTGCTCCATTACTCTGTGACTGTCACTGTGTTAAAATGTGGAGTCAGCTGACTCACTTGTGGTGGTAATAAAGTAGATGAGTTTGCAAAGTATTTTGTTATTTCTAAAAATGCAAAAACCAAATTACATTGAAATCCTAAGGGGTGTTTCAGGGAGAGCTGTAGGATGTGGTTTCTTGTGTAATCCACAGAGATTAGCTCCAACACATATTTAAACTCTGCTCTAGGAGCAACCTTAGTGGTAAAGCAAGAAGATAAACAGATGTATACACACCCTGGCACAAAATTATCACTTATGTTTGGCTTCCTAGTCTCCTCGTGTTACTTATTTATCTTAACTTCTCTCTGAAATCAGGGTACACAGAATCTCAATCAGTCGATATTTTTCTGCTGAATTACCCAATAGTCTGATCATACCCCTAAGACTTTTTAAAATTATTTCACTCATAATCCGAAATCTGCTTTGCCTCCTCAGCTCAGTACACTGTAATTTGATTTCAAAATGAGGACGGTTGTCAGTCATGCCACACTCATTAATCTATTTTACAATTCCATGTACTTAGAACTATGAAAATATGTTAATAACATCCATTCCAATAAGCCACCCTAAATTTATTCTCATGAAACAAGACCTCAAGAAAGAGAATTCAAAATCATCCATGTATTTGCAATTTATTGCAATAAAGCCTTTATCAATAGACTTCCCTGTGCACATGGTGGTCAAATTGCTGGTGAAAACCAGCCAAATCTATTACAAGCTTTCTCATGGCTTCTAGGTAACCCAAGTGAGCCTTTATTGATAAAGGGAAGGGATAAAGCAGGGAAGGGATAAACAGTGATGTAAGAATTGGCTAGACAAAAGTAATGACTCTCATTACAGAGTGAGTATTTTAAAGCAAAAGAGTCTGTTGGGAATATTGTTTTATAAAATAGTGGTTTTTTTTAATGAACTTTTAAAAATTCAATTAGTTAACATATAGTGTACCTTTAGTTTCAAAAGTAGATTTCAGTTATTCATCCATTGCATATAATAACTAATGCTCAGTACTTACTGTTATAGCTTCTTGAAAGAATTTTAACCCACTGAGCCACCCAGGCGCCCTTGAAAGCAGAAATTTAGATCATATTTTCTGATTACTTCCATGAAGTACAACACTTTCCTGCTAGCAACCTTCAAAACATACTGTTTGTTAGAGGAATTTCTTTAATAATAAATAAATAGGAATTTATTTAAATTTATTTAAATATTGCACACTGTTTCATTGTTCATAAATAAGGTGATGATATTATAGCCATTAGTTGGTAGCACTGATATATCACTTTCTTTTTACTTCTCAGTGCATTCTCTTTACACAAAATAGATATATATTTTAAAAGAATCTGAATCTGTGGCAAACTTTTAAAAAAACCCTATACAGTAAAGTTTATCATTTTAAGTAATCTCAATTATCTTCCTCAATTGTGATAGTATATCCTTCTATCTAGGCCAGATATTGTATGAGGGATTTGAAGAGACATACTTTTCTAAATTTCACTTTTCTCATCTGCAAAATGCTGATCATGATCCTACAATAAAATATACTTACAATTTTTTGATGAAAATTTATTTATTTATTTTAAGATTTATTTATTTATCAGAGAGAGTGGGCGAGAGAGCAAGCACAGGCAGACAGAATGGCAGGCAGAGGCAGAGGGAGAAGCAGGCTCTCGGCCGAGCAAGGAGCCCGATGTGGGACTCGATCCCAGGACGCTGGGATCATGACCTGAGCCAAAGGCAGCTGCTTAACCAACTGAGCCACCCAGGCGTCCCTTTTGATAAAAATTTAATCTGTATAAACAATATATTTGCTGTAATGCGTGGTTCATGGTAAACATCTTATTTAATTATAAGCAACAACAGTATTAGAAATTAAGTAAATGTGTCTATAATATTTAAAGTTTTAACACATAATTCCAGTGCTTTGCCTTATTTTCTCAAATCCCTTTACCACTTTCACTGACAGAGTGAAATGTACTTTTTCTACTAGTAGCCAGCTCTTTGTCTTTTGTCAGAAAGATGCCCTTGTGAATTATTTATAATAGAGATATTAGCAATAATAATAAAAATAAATAGCAATGAAAATGTTAAAAAAAGGTTTCTTAACTAATTAAGGTTCTTAGACATCAATTAGAGGAACCACCTCTGGCAAGCAAATTAATCTGCAAGACATTCCCAGAATTAACAAGTCAGTCAGATACAGGGTTGTCCGTAGACTGAAAGGTGAAGCAAAAAGACTAGGTTTGGAAAATAGGTAAGGACAGTGAAAAAAATGATCAAATTTTTGGGCAAAATAAATTCTTAGGTGTCCTTTCAATGGAGTCCTGGGCATTATGTAGCAGAAACTCTGGAGATTATCTCAATCCATTGGAGTCACCCTGTTTATTAGCTTGCTATTGACAAAGTTATTTACAAACTGTAGAGCAAGAGGTTATAATGTAGAAAACTGATGGTAATGCACAAGATTCTTGTTAACAATAATGCAAGTTAGTGATATTTCATTAGAAAACATAAATTCTATAACCCAAATTATGGGCCCAGAGCACTTCTGCTGCACAACTCTGCTTATATCCCAAATAACCATGTGAACTAGTTTTAACATCTGCTTCTTATTAATTTTTGAATAAAAATTCTTGACACAAGTATTTTATAATTGTGTGATAATCATGCATTTAATTTCTTGGAGAACAAAACACACTTTAGCGTAACTATGTTCATTCACAGAACCAGCCTTGATAACACACTTCTATATGTTAGAAATGATGTAATACATGTAGAATATTGGGCACTCGTTTGGTATTCTTTGACATGTTTTGCACTATCTAAAAAGAGATCAGTGAACTTGGACTGGAGTTAGTAGACATGGAAGAAAATAAAATATTACAGAGAAGAATACTCTGTGGTCTACAACCTAAACGGGCTGGGATTCCCATCATTTGGATCCCTGTAGCTTTACAAAAGTCAATTAAATTTTTGTATCTCCGATTAAAGTTGATTCCCCAGTACTTTTTCAAACATCTCTTGTAAAGTATTGTTTCCCAGAAAAAAAGGGATTTTGCACATGTATCTGCCTTTGTCTCTGGTCATGATCTCAGTCAGGATCCTGGGATCGAGCTCCATATGGGGCTTCAAATGTAGTCTCTCTCTGCAGCTACCTCCCCCTGCCCCACTCATGCTCTCTCTCTCAAATAAATAAATACAATCTTTAATTTTTTAATTAAAAATAAGATAAATAAAATAAAATAAAAAGTCTGGTCTTACTGCCCCATTTAGCTCCTTTTTTTTTTTTTTTTGAGTTGTATTTAAAGCAGCATGAGAGAACATGAAACTCTCAAACTTAAAAAAAAAAAAGGAAAAAATTGAGTATTGTTAGGATTTAAGATCTTGTCTGCTAGACAAAAACATTGGCTTTGTTAACATGTGAAAATTAACAAAAGAGAATAAGATAGAATTCTAATAATTTTTGTAGAAGTTAAAAATTTCCTCCAACCCAATTACATACAGACCCATTAAGTAAATTCATTCCAATGTCCCAAACCAATCTTTTCTAATACTAATGCATCTGTGTAAACAGAGTCAACCCAAGGAATAAATAAATATTATTATTTTTACCTGTCTCTTCCACAGTCACATCTGGGTATATTGGTAGCAAGTCAATTATCTATCTTATCTTATAAGACATGATATCATAAGGAAGGGTATTCTGTCCATTTGGAACAACTGAAAATCATTGTAATTTTATCTTGGTGCAGTAACTTGAGATGGCACAGTGTGGGTTATGAATATATTTTATTTTATTTTTTTTACTGGGAAGAAGAGATTATAGAGATATTGGTTATCCAAGAGAGACTGACAGGTGTTGATAGTTGCCAGGTCAATATCCATCTACTTTTTCTTTAATCTCAGAAAGCACTGAGGGATTGACAACAAGGAAACTTAAAACAACATCAAATATTTTATTGTCTCTTTTCTAGTTATATTGTAACCATATGACAAAGTATCAGTCGTACAATATATCATTCTCTTTTACCTCTATCTTTCTGCCAGAAATGTGGGCTTAATAGTGAGAACTCCAACAGCAATTTTTGCAACTGTGAATAAAAAGCCATGAAAACCTCTAAGATAGTTCACTTGACTTTCTTAAGACGCTGAACCAACACCAGAAAACACTCTCTGTAGTCTTCTTGTTAAATGAAAAAATATGGTTAAACCACTTTTGAAAGTCTACTACATACAGCAAAATGTAAATCTTAAATGAAATATGCCCTCTCAGCTGTGCTTAAGCAACTGAGTCCTGAGCTTTTCAGTTTTCAGTCTGAAAGAATACACCTCTGGTGCTCTGAAAGGGAATAGAAAGGACACCCTGTTCTCCATATAAATTAAAGAAGAGAAATCTGTGCATTTAAGTGGGCCATATAAAATTTATCAAGCAATTATCTCCTAACACCTTCCTATCCAAAATACCTGATATGCTCTCCCTACTCCTTTATTCCACGTTACTGCCTTTTCCAGGATTCTGTATCACATCACAACATGTCTTCTGTTATTTCCTTCTTGCAAGCTACTTTTGTTTTCTCCATCTAAAAAAATCAACAATCATTGTGTATTTCAATTCCCATTTTCCTCAATTGCATTGATTCTTCTTATCTATTACTCTTTTCTCATACTCACTGTCTTTGTCTTTATGGGGTTTGTACTTTGCTTTTCCACATCCTTTACTGAAATTATATAATCAAATCTAATAACTTCTTAGAGAAAGTTAAAAATTCCTGCATAGCCACACGTGAACACAAAGTCACTGATTTTTAGCAAACCTATAAGATAGTCAAAAATCCATTCAATTTCTTTTTTTTAAGATTTTATTTATTTATTTGACAGAGAGAGATGACAAGCAGGCAGAGAGGCAGGCAGAGAGAGAGGAGGAAGCAGGCTCCCTGCTGAGCAGAGAGCCCGATTTGGGGCTCGGTCCCAGGACCCTGGAATCATGAACTGAGCCGAAGACAGTGGCTTAACCCACTGAGCCACCCAGGCGTCCCTCCATTCAATTTCTTAACTGAGTCTCAAAGGCATCCTGAGTTCTAACCTAAACCTAAGTTCTACTTCTTACACGTTGTTATATGACCAAATTCTTTCAGTTCAGTATTTTGTAACATGAAAATAATCTGAATACTGTAGATTTTTTGTTATATTTATAGATTTATAATCAAAGTTTCATCAGTTGAAGTTTTTCAAAATTTCAGATATAATGATTAACCTAAAATGATACTGCCTCAAATCCCTCTGATATCAAGGCCCAACACCTGATTATAGCCAAACCTGTGGTGGATAGTTCCATGGGAAATTGCAGTTACTCAACACTGATAGCATCTCATGTTCTCTCTCTCATTTTAGAATGTCTCCAACACAACCCAAAAGTGTAGGAGAGTTAATGTCCTCTGTGGACAGCTCTCAGAGAAGTGGAAATAAGAACCATAGATAAAATTGTCAGTTTTCTGGTCTTCATGAGGACAACTTAAAGAAGTTTCTCAGGACCTTTCAGTAAAAGCAAGCCTTCATTTTCTATCCACAACAATTATATCAACAATGTACCTCTTTGACAAAGTTGCTTCTTCACTGTCTCACTTTCCCATTCTTTTCTACCTTGGATAATCTCCCAGATAAACTAACAGTACTCAAATCCTTTGTCCTACTCTTTGCTCTCAGGATAAATGGAGCCAAAAGACTTAGATTAATATCAAGTTCTGAATGGGATCTTAGAGCTATTTCTGTCCAGATTTTCATAAACATAGGGACCTTTGAATTATCAGGCTATAAATAAGTTCTAAATGGAGGGGGCAAAACAAAAAGTAGAAATTTTTATGTTTGATATTTAATCATGATTAATTGACTTTATTGATTATTAAAAATACTAACATTATAAAAGTATGGATATTTGTAAAACAATGTCATAATGTAAGAAATAAGTTGCATAGTCCTTTGGAGAATATTAAACCAAGTGTTCAGGTGCCATCTAATTTCTTGTTTAATCCAGAACTTTGGTGTGCATTATCTTGAGGAATAGGATTTTGAAGTCCAGACAGACTAACAGAAAACTGATCCAAATGTGTGTGTTTATATTTCTGCTTTTGTTGTAAAAATCAAAGTGTGATTGCTGGCTTAAAATGGTAAAACTAATAGTGTTCATGGACTCTATTATAAATTTTCTAATTGTATGGGAAGAATCCAATAAACATAGAATTAATTGATTTGCAAATCCTCAAAGAGCTACAGGATCAGGTAGTGGTATGTTCTGATTCAACAGCATCAGAATGCAGCATTTTATATGTGTGGCTAATGGATATTTTCATGAATGTTTGCTAGCTAGTCAGCCAATACAGAGAAATATTAGGTAGGGTAATTACTCACAGTTGTGTTTAATAAAATGAGAGAAAATTATCAAATGACACTAATAATAATAATCCTATAGCAGGCTAAATAATTCAGTGATAATTACAAGTATTAATCTAGCTTTCTTCCCTGATTCTGACTCTTCTCTCCTTTATCATAATGGGAGTAGCAGATTGTCTGCAATGAATTGTGAAAACCCAGCAGTGACTTTGGCAGTGAAGGCCTCCCATCAATTTTGATAGTTTAAAATGATTCCGGTTGGTCTTGAGCAAATGTGTCAATTTATTTTTTTCTGTGTGTGTCATAAAAGAAAGAAGCAATAGTAAATTCTTGCTGTTATTCCATGGAGCCAATAAAATCATACTGCCAACAAGAGGCTGTTGACACTGTAAGTGTAGTTAACTGTCTTGAAATACTAGGCCTGGAAATAAAATTCCAATATTTCACATAACCTCTTTTTATTTAAAGAAAAAAAACAAAACAAAACAAAACAACTATACTGCTTACATTTAGGGCCCTGCTGTTGTGTAACTATTTTTGAACATGTCTACTGTAAGTGTATATATATATATATTTTTTCTGTGCAATAAATTCATTTAGAGATAAATTTGGATTGCAAATTATTTTGGGGGAGGCATGGTATTTGTGGCTAGTCTTACAAGTAAAAAGGACTAAAAGAAAGAAGAAAAACATTTTTTATTACAGCATATTTACATCTGTCCAAAGTACTTATTTACTATAATACTGGACACAAAGAAAGAAGTTAAATGAGTTATAATTCAGTCGAAGTATAGCTGGCCATTTTAAAACTTACCACTGAATCTTTCTGGTATGAAATGTGATATCTGGCAATCTGGTCCAGTTCATTACATCAGGCCATTTATATGTTCTTATTACCATTTTGATAGCATAGCTCATTTTATAACCCAGACATTTTACAATGGAACTATGATGCATGTATTTTCAAAAGTATAGACATACATGAAGCTATGAGGTCAAAAAATATGTATGTCCGTAGTACCATATAGACTCAACAAATAAAAGTGTCCAAGGCTCTGAGTGAGATTTATGAATATTGTGTAAGTTTAGACCATCATGTGGTTTTGATATAAATAATCTGTTCTTAAATTAGAATTACAGTCGTTGAGTACAGTGTTGAAAATGGCAAATAGATTTTAGCTATCTTTGCTCACTAGGGAAAATGGAAAAATGTTTAGTTTGGTCAGATTTTCACTTAACTTCTGAAAAATCTTACGTTTGAGAGAACCCTTCTGAAATAAGAATCCTTAAAGACATAACCCCTTTGGCACAAGTTTTCAAGAAACTTGTGTGATGTTGTAGACAATCATATGACACACGTACTGTTCTAGATGTTTCATGCCAATAATATGTAAGCCATACCAAGGCTACATTTACATATAGAGATGTTCCTCAGCTTACAACGGGGCTATGTACAGAGAAACACATAAAAAATTGAAAATGCATCTAATACCTCTAAACTATAAAATATCATAGCTTACCTTAATCTTATTTAAACATACTCAAAACACTTACATTTGCCTGCATTTGGGCAAAATCATCTTAAGCAAAGCCTATTTTATAACAAAGTATCAAATATCACATGCAATTTATTAAATATTACACTAAAAAAAAGAAGAATGGTTATATATAGAATGGTTGTAATAATATCAGGTGTTCACCCCTGTAATCTTCTAGCTGACTGGGATCTGTGGCTCACTGCCCCTGCCCAGCATCACAAGACGGCACCATACCACAAGTCACTGGCCCTATTTATAAAGACCCAAATTCAAAATTCAAAGTACAGTTTCTACTGAATCACTTTCACTTTCACATCATTGCCAAATATATCGTAAGTTGAATCATTGTAAATCAGGAGCCATCTTATTTGAAAGTTAAATCACAGTCACCCGTATACACACAAAAAATGGCCTTCATGTAGGGCCATCTATGTATCTCTAAACAACATAGCATGACATATCAACAGCAAAAAATGGATGTGAAGGGGACAATTGCTTTGCGTCAGTACTCTGAGCAGTAACATACATGGCCTTACTCACCTAGCAGAACTCCAGAGCTAGCTGATGGCAAGGAATTTTACAAATGTTTGCTAAACAGCCTAAGCACTATTATTTTTAAATTAGTGTGCATATCTGTTTTCTAAAGATATGTTAATTTATTTTATTGATTTATTACAAAACCAAATAACTTCCTCTTATTTAAGTGGCAGGTAAATAGAATTCTTTTTAATTTAAATCAAATGGCTTTTTAGGGAAAATATACTAAAAATTCTGAAACTTGTATTGCTTATGAATCTTTTATTGGAATCCTTATCAAGTTGTATTTTTCAAGTTTTTCCTAAATAATCTTCAATGAATTGAAAATATTTTTTGGATTTTACTCAAGGCTATTAACACACAATTTCACTTTGTTAAATATAGTGCTAAACGTTCAACCAAAACGTTGTGTCTTTTTTTTTCCACTACCACATCCTCCATCTACTGACTGGATTCTCTCCCCAACTAGCACATATATACCATTGTCTATCTTTAGGATAAGTAAGGGTCATCTTTTGTCTTTATTCTATTCCTCGCATGCTTCTGAACTTTTGAATTTTAATATAGTCACACCATAAGCATCACATATTTGATTCCCTTTTCAATAGTAAACAGTGCACAACCAGAGCATACCTTCAAAGCTATCAATAGACTTACTCTGATATATTATTTTTGTATTTTTGTAAATTAAAATAATTAAATTATAGAACAAGAGTTTCAGGTGGTAGGTGTTGTAAGTTTTACCCAAACTGACTTTTGTCAAACTCGTTTTTGTCATCATATATGTCAAGTAGTGTTCTCAGTTTTATTTTTAGAACATCCTTGTATAATGAATATTTACACTGATATCTAGTATAAAAATTTTGCAATTTAATTTAGAAACATTAAGATATTGAAAATCAATCTATTTCTTTGATTCATTGAAGACATTTTTGGCTTGTTTCCAGTACTTTCTTACTGGTTAAAAAATGAATTTGAAGTAGTCTGAATTCATTATTATATGGCACTTTTCCTTTGATGAATACAAAGATGATATTCTATATTAGCTATCTGAGAAGAATTTATTTTTTTCATTTTATTTATTTGGAAGAGAGAGTGAGAGAGAGCACAAGCAGGAGGAGCAGCAGGGTGAGGGAGAAGCAAACTCCTGGCTAAGCAGGGAATCTGTTGCAGAACTGAGTCCCAGGACCCTAAGATCATGACCTGAGCTAATGGCTCAGGCGTTTAACTGACTGAGCCATCCAGGTGTCCCAATCTGAGAAGATTTCTGTATGTTATTCCTATTAATATGCAGTTTAAAGTCTAGGTGATTAACTTAATAGTTTAGTGGCTATTACATAGATAGCACTATGTTCCAGGCAGAGAGTAAGAAAGAAATATTAAATCAACCATATTCTATGCATACTAAATGAAAATAATTAATCATAATAAATACTTCTATTTATGGAATATCAACTTATAAGCTTTCCTCCATATGAACAATGCCAAATACCAGAATAAAGGGTCATCTAATACAAATAAAGGATAGAATTAAAGAATTCTGGTAAGCCATTTAATTTTGAAATTGGTGTTATATTGTTGCTGAGTTGTGGTTATTAGTTACATAATATCTGATAAGTGTAGAAGTAACATGAGTGTTACATGAGATGAGAAATGGTATATAATTAAGATATTTTTAAAAGTACATTTAAATACAAATTTGTAAACATAGCATTATGGAGGAATAAAAATAAATGATAGCTACACACTCTAAAGTGAATAAATCTTGGAAAGTTAATAGAGAATTAAAACAAGGACAGTGCAAAAAGTATGGTATATTTTTATGAAGTTCAAACAAATTCTGTGAAACCATAGAAGGACTTAAAGATACTATTATGTATCAAATATTGTAAAAATTAAGCAAGGAAATAGCAAACATAAAATAACCAAAGCATACAAACTTGGGTAGATACAATAGGTGTGATCATGTTCTACTTCATAAAGAGATGAGTTAATAGATAAATAAAAGTAACTAGACTTTTTAGAAGTTAATAAAACTTTGCCTGTTATTTCTTAGTAATATAAAAATATATGGTTTTCTAACAAAATCGCTTATCTTAAAAATATTTAAAAATAAATTTCAGGCTACTCATAAGGTTATATTTACTTTTCCACTGAAGGAAAAGCTGGTTGTTGTAGTTGTAGTTGTTTGTTTTAGTCTCCTAGTTTTTATTATTATAATGTGGAATGAGGAATATTAGATTGAAAAGTGAATTATTTTATAGACAAAAATCATTACTTGATTCACCTCCTGGTACAGCAGATGGAACTCCTGAAAATATGCCCTTTTGCCAAAGGAAGAGTAACAGTTATGCTTACTTCTGAAACATACTTGGTGGTGGCCCTAAATAGTGACACCATAGTAAACATTTTGAATATTTGCAATTAATTTTTATAGTCATAGGCACTGCTGGTATCTTAGCAGGTATTTCAATAAAGCTAAAAGTTGCCTGACTGTTTAAAAATATTAACAAGGCACAAATCATGGCAGAAGTATTGTCCTCAGATATTATTTTTTTCCATATGCTCCTGATTCCAGACATGACAAGTTATTTTTTTTTAATTTTTTTTATAAAAGATTTTATTTATTTATTTAACAGAGATCACAAGTAGGCAGGGTCAGACAGAGAGAGAGGAGGAAGTAGGCTCCCTGATGAGCTGAGAGCCTAATGTGGGACTTGATCCAAGGATCCTGGGATCATGACCTGAGCCGAAGGCAGAGGCTTTAAACCACTGAGCCACCCAGTCACCCCCATGACAAGTTATTTTTGATAGATATATATACAATGTATTTTCCAGTTATAAGAAAAATGGTTCTGCTATTTTTAACCTTTTTTAAAAATTACATAATTTTTTTAAATTAAAATTTTATTTTTTAATGTTTTAATTTTCTTTTCTTTTTTTAAAAAGATTTTATTTATATACTTGAAAGAGAGAGATCACAAGTACGCAGATAGGCAGGCAGAGAGAGAGAGAGAGGGAAGCAGGATTCCTGTGGAACAGGGAGCCCGAAGTGGGGCTCCATTCCAGGAACCTGAGATCATGACCCGAGCCAAAGGCAGCAGCCCAAACCACTGAGCCACCCAGGCACCCCAATGTTTTACTTTTCAATATACTACTTAGAATATAAAACCTTTTCCAGTTGGTAAGATGTTTACCGTTTAAAAAATGGTAATTTTCTCATTGTGTCTTCCCCTCTCATTGTGTCTTCCCCTCTCATTGCTTTATTTTGAATAAAAAATTTCACAATAAACATAACTGATGCTTTCCTTTTGATAGTCCCTCTGTTGGTCATATTGTATATGAGCCATGACAATAAGTTTTACAAAATTTATTCATGTTTGTTGATATGTTTTATCATAACTAATTTTTCCTCCATTATCTAGATTCCCCAGCTTTCAAACAGGTGGACACTTCAATAAACCATACCCAAGGGATGTATCAAGTACTTCTTAGACATCGCTCAGATCCTTGAGGTCTCATTTTGCTTAATATTAACAAACTTATTTTAAAGTTTATATGGAGAGGGAAAGACTCACAATAGTCAACATAGCGTTGAAGGAGAACAAAGACTGAGGACTGACTTCAAAGTTTACCATAATGATGGGGCGCCTGGGTGGCTCAGTGGCTTAAGCCTCTACCTTCGGCTCAGGTCATGATCCCAGGGGCCTGGGATTGAGTCCCACATAGGGCTCTCTGCTCAGCAGGGAGCAGGGAGCCTGCTTCTCCTCATCTCTCTCTCAGTCTGTCTCTCTGCCTATTTGTGATCTCTCTCTCTGTCAAATAAATAAATGAAATCTTTTTTAAAAAGTATACCATAATGATAATTGTAAGCAAGATATTGTAATATCACAGAAAGACTAGATTAAAGGAACAGAATATATATTATCAATTATATTTTATATTTAATATAAAAACAAAAGCAATACAAGAGAGCAAAATACAATCTTTTAAACAAAAGGTTCTGGAGTAATGGTGAAGCTAACTGTAAAAATATAAAATAAAATAAAATAAAATACAATAATAAAATAAAATAAATCCAGGCAGATATCATACACTCTTCACAAAAATTAACTCAGATTGGATTATAAACCTAAACATGAAACATGTAGAAGGTAATATAGAAGAAAATTTAAATGACCTTGGTTTTGGAAATAATTTTAGCTACAAAAGCACAAGCACTGAATTTAAAAATGTCTACTCTGTGAAACATAATGCCAAGAGAATGAAAAGGCAAAGCACAGACTAAGAAAAAATTTGCAAAATACACATCTGGCAAAGGACTGTTAATCAAAAATACACAAAGACCCCTTAAATCTCAACAATGGGGAAAAAACCTGATTAAAAATGACCTTAGCAGATACCTCACAAAGACCAAAGACCTTAGAAGATACCTCACAAAAGAGAATATTACCGATGGCAATTAAGCATATAAAAAGATGCTTCAAATCATATGTCATCAGGAAAATGCAAATTAAAACAAAAAAGAGACACCAGTGCATACCCAGAATCCAGAACACAGACAACAGAACACGAAATGTTGGTGAGGATGTGGAGCAACAGGAATGTTCTTCCATGTCTATTGAGAATAAAGAATGGAAAACAACTTGGCAGTTTCTTACAAAACTAAACATATTCTTGCCAAATGATTCAGCAGTAGCAGTTCTTGGTATCTATCCAAAGAAGATGAAATCTATACCCACAAAGATGTCTATAGTAGTTTTATTCATAACTGACAAAAGCTTGGAGGCAACCAAGATATCCTTCCATAGGTGAAAGGTCAAATAAAGTGTAGTACATGCAAACAATGGAATATTATTTAATGCTAGAGAAATGAATTACCAAGCCATGAAAAGATATGGATATAAATATTTAATAAATATTTGATTTTAGGCTTCTACCAGTCTATCAATAGTATTAGTATATTTTAACAGTGAATGCTCAGCATTCATGAATTTACCTAATAAAATATTTTGGGTTCAATATTTTAAATACTTCAACCTCTATGATTATATTCCTAATAATTTTGAATTGGGGTAAATAAACCTTAACTTTTTGTAACTTGTTTCTTATTGCAAAAGAGCTCAACGAAATTTTAGAAAATAAAAATTTACAAAAAAAATTTAGTTTACTATTGCCAAATAATTTAAAACTTTATCTTATATTCAAATACATATATTTTTCTAAATTGATTTATATGCTACTCCCACCAAAAACTTTTAGTTATACTAGATTTCATATCATGCAATCAATGCCAGAAAGCCATCTGGCGATGACTTTTCTTAAATAGAGTTAAGATGGGCGTTATTACAATGCAAGATGGAAACAAAGATAGTATAACAATTGAGTGTTACATAACTTTTCTGTTTTGATCAAGTTACTAATCTACAAAAGCCTTTATCGGTGACAGACTTAGGAATTTAACAAAACTTTTAAACTAGCATGTGCGACTCATTCCTAGAAAACAACACAATCAATAACACTTTATTTAGATTAAATAATGACTATTTCTCCATTTGAATAAAAAAGGTAGCAACCCCAATAAATTTATTGAACATGAAAAGTTGAAATGCTGTAATGCTCCTAAGGAATCAAATGATCCAGTCATGAATTACAAAAAAAGGATATAAATTACCAAAGTGTTTGTATAATTGTACAACTGCCCATTATCGTTCTATAGTGTAGGCTTGTACAAGAACTCTATAAAAGAACTCCACTTCTAAACTGTGGAAAATATGTTCCCTTTCCCCCTATATACAACTATTAAGCCATTCATTTAGCTTTTAAAATATCCACTTAATACAGGCTTTTAACTCATTTGAACCTGGCAGCAGGGCTCTATTCTTATTGCTTACATCTGAAGGATAGATTTCTAGCGTAAAAAGTAAAGCCCATAAAGGAGCCCAATAATAACAACAAAATACAGTTTAGTGATCCCTTACAATCTGCCAGCTACCTTTCTGAGAATACTTCAATTAATAAAACATATAAAATAGCTGACCAAAAAGAGCTTACATTCTTTTGAAATATAATAGTGAAATAAAGCAAAAATAGAGGGGCACCTGGGTGGCTCAGTCCATTGAGTGACTACCTCTGGCTTGGGTCATGATCTCAGGGTCCTGGGATGTAACTCCCCAGCAGGCTTTCTAGGCAGTGGGGTGTTTTCTTCTTCCTCTGCACCCCTCCCAATTCTCTCTCTCTGTGTCTCAAATAAGGAAATAAACCAGTAATAGAAAAATGATTGATGGTTGATGGTGATAAGTGTTACAAAGGAATACAAGAAAGGTAAAAGCCATTGGAGAATGCTGGGATGAAAGTTAATTTTATTTTGTGTTGCGTGGTTATATCGCATTTATGAGATGTTATTTGCACAAAGACCCAGGAAGTAAAGGAGGGTGTTATACAAATATTAAAGGAAAAGATTGCTCTAGGCAGAGCAAGTAAGTATATAGACTTTGTGTGAACAGCTGGTCTGTTACTTTTGAGGAAAAGCAAGGAGGCCAATGAGGAGTTCATAGTGGTGGAGAGAGGAAGAACATATTGATGCATGACATTCTAGTACATTGAAACGCATTCAGTTTTTATTTAATATGAAAGGGGAAGATACCAAAAGACTTTCAACAGCAGAATAAAATCATCTGACTTGATTTTTAGGTTAAGTTGCTGTACCAAAATAAATTTGCAAGGAGAAAGGAGTGCAGTATGTGTGGAAGTGGGGCTATCAATCAAGTCAATAATCCAGGAACATATGATGGTGTTTTTAGAATGCTGGGTAGTAATAGAAGTGGTGAGGTATGGTTTTTATTTTATATATATTTTGATGGTGAATATTCTGGTGAACAGGATGGAGTATGTGCAGGACAGACAATATCAACATTTATTTTACCTGCACAAACAGAAGGGTGGAGTATTCATTCCCTGATATGGAGAGAACGCTGAGTTCAAATGTTCTTTCTGATTAAATGGCATAGTGATGATGAGGATTTAGTCAGATAGTGAAAGAGAACAGTAAGCATAGCGTTAAGCGGTAAGACATTATAATACATTTGAACAACAAATAACGTTGTGTTGGATCATGAGTTTATGTGAGTAAATAAATAAATAAAGCTTCCTGGGGTTCTGATAGAGGTAAAGAAGACTAGTATATGATCCAAAGGGGCACGTGCACCAAATGTTTATAGCAGCAATATCCACAATAGCCAAACAATGGAAAGAACCTAGATGTCCATCAACAAATGAATGGTATATATATATGTATACGATGGAATACTATGCAGCCATCAAAAGAAATGAAATCTTGCCATTTGCGATGACATGGATGGAACTAGAGGGTATTATGCTTAGCAAAATAAGTCAACCAGAGAAAGACACTATCATATGATCTCCCTGATATGAGGAAATGGAGGTGCAATGTGGGGGTTTGGGGGACAGGAAAAGAGTAAATGAAACAAGATGGGATCAGGAGTGAGACAAACCATAAGAGACTCTTAATCTTACAAAACAAACTGAGAGATGCCGGGGCGTGGGGAGGGTAGGGAGAAGGTGGTGGGGTTATGAACATTGGGGAGGGTATGTGCTGTGGTGAGTGCTGTGAAGTGTGTAAACCTGGCGATTCACAGACCTGTACCCCTGGGGCTAATAATACATTATATGTTAATTAAAAAAAGAAGAAGACTACTATAAATCAAATGCTATGGTTTTCAGCAAAGAGTGTGTAATCAGGCATATTTTATTAAAGTAACCATGTAAAATGATGGTTGAAAATTGTAATAACAGAAAACATAAAAATTAGAGATTTTAAAAAGAGATCTGGGACAGTGTAGAGAATATAATCAATGATATTATAATAGTGTTATATGGTGACAGATGGTGGCTATATTTGTAGTGATCATAAAATAATGTATGGAGATATTGAAAACCTGAAACAAATGTAACACTGAATATCAACTATACTCAAATAAAAAAATAGTAAAAATAAAACATTTTATTTTAAAAAGATAAAAAGAGGGACAAGAATTTGTAAAGTGAATTTCTAAAAGCTTAAAGATGAGGCTAAGACATACTCTGAACCTTGAGGAAAACACCATTTTGAAAATTCTTCCCATTTTGAGAAAACTCAAATGAATCAATACCATAAAAGAACCCATTTTAACTGAGAGATGTAATGAATGCTCAAGAAATAATTTTATGACAGGATAATTCTTCCCTATGAAACAGCATACAGAAACCAGGGGAACCACCTGGAAGCAAAATAAACTATACTGAAAATAAGAATTAGGAAAAAGATAAATGATGAAAGATAAGAAAATTAGACCTGTGACAGAGACCTAGTGAAGAGAATCTTTAGCTTGTGGTTTAATGTATTTGAGGATAATCTAGAGTTCATAACTGCCTTGAGACAGGCTGGTTGTAGGCAGTTTAGGCAGACCCCTAAGACAGGCCTACTTTGGGCAGGTGGTGTTGGAGGAGGCCATTGGGCTGGACAAAGACAAATCCAACCATTTGACTAAAGTGTCTGTGAAGATGTTGAAGTCAGATGCAACAGAGAAAGACCTGTCAAACCTAATCTCAGAAATGGAGATGATGAAGATGATTGGACAGCACAAGGACACCATCAACCTGCTGGGTCCTGCACACAGGACGGTCCTTTGTACACTCTCATGGAATATGCCTCCAAAGACAACATACAGGAGTACCTGCAGGCCCAGAGGCCTCCTGACCTGGAGTACTGTTACAATATCAGCCACAATGCAGCAGAGCAACTCTCCTCCAAGGACCTGGTATCCTGTTCCTATCAGGTAGCCTGAGGCATGGAGTACCTTGCCTCCAAGAAGTGCATACACCAAGACCTGGCCACCAGGGAAGTGCTGGTGACAAAGGACAGCATGATGAAGATCTCAGACTTCAGCCTTGCCAGAGATATCACCACATCAGTTACTACAAAAAGACAACCAACAGTGGACTGCCTGTGAAGTGGATGGTCCCTAAGGCCATGTTTGACCAGATCTACATCCACCAGAGTGACCTCTGGTCCTTTGGGGTGATCCTGTGCAAAATCTTCACTCTGGAAGCCTCCCATATCCTGGAGTGCCTGTGGAGGTGGTTTTCAAGCTGCTGAAGGAGTCATTTGATGGATAAGCCAATAGGTGCACCAGGGAGTTATACACAATAATGAGGGGTGGCTGGCATGTGGTTCCTTCAAGCTGTTGGTAGAAGAACTGGATCATACTGTGGCCTTGACCTCCAACCAGGAGCACCCGGACCTGTCCTTGGCCCTGGAACAATACTGTCTATGCTTTCCCAACACCCAAAGCTCCACCTGCTCCTCAGAGAAGAATTCCACCTTTTCTCATGTGCCGTTGCCCAGGGAGGCCTATCTGCCCTGACACCCAGCCCAACTTGCCAATGGTGGACTCAAATGACTAGTATCCCTATTACTCCTGTCCAGATTCTGTCATAAGCTGTAACCCTTACCCCCCACCCTCCCTGCAAGACTCACTGCCTTCTCCTTTGTGCCTTTCCTACTGGCAGGTGCCAGCTGCCTACCTGAGGCCTTCACCCCTTGAAGTTCACCTCTCTTCCCCTTCCTCTTCCTCCTCCTCACAACATGCTCATGAAAGAAAGGCACAGAGAGGCAGGTACTTGCTCGTGGCTACTTCCTTCCCTCCCATATGTTGGACCAAGACCCCTCCCTGGCATCTGATACTGCCTGGACGTCGAGGGAGTGGGAGATGAGGCCTGCCAGTGAAAGGTGTGGGAGCTTTCCTGTTTGGGTTTTGTCTGCTTAGCATAACATGTAAGACTGAGTTCTGGTGGCAGGGACCTAGTCCTTGGGGCTATAGCACTAGCGAGGGGAGGTCAACTGCTCTGGGCCTTGGCTAAGAGCAACCCCTGCTCCAGAGATATGGTGCCAAGGGCTTATTAATTTTGATACTAATTTGCTTTGCTAACGAAATACCTGGTATCAAAGATGGGAAGGCAAAGGCTGAAAGCACTGTTGTGACCATGAGGTCCAGCCCCAAAATATGAAGAAAACACAAAGTGTATAAATCTGAGTAAGTATATATTTACACACCTTTTTAAATAGGTTGTTATCAAAGATTTAATCAATGGGTAATATGCTCCTCATGGCTGGGAAGCATCAGTTGCCATATATTAAAAACAAAGAAAATAGGTGTCTGGGTGGCTTCCTCCATAAGTGTCCCTTCTTTTCAGGTCATGATCCCAGGGTTCTGATATGGAGCCCCACATCAGGCTCTCTGCTCAGTGGCAAACCTGCTTCTCCTTTTCCCTCTGCCCTGCTTATAGTTCCTCTTCCTATCTCTCTGTCTGTAAAATAAATAAAATATTAAAAAAGAAAGAAAGAAACAAAATGTTTTTGAAAGGTCTTTTTTTTTTTTTTTTAATTTTCTAGGGGTGCCTGGATGACTCAGTTGTTTAAGCAGATGTTTGCCTTTGGCTGAGGTCATGATTCCAGTGTACAGGGATCCAGCCCTGTATGGGACTACTTGCACCCCAAGGAGCTTGCTTCTTCCTCTCCCTTTGCACGTGATTCCCCCTGCTTGTGCGCTTCCTCTCTGTCTCTTTCTCTTTCTCTCTCTCGCTGTCAATAAACAAAATAAAATCTTTTCCTAAATAAATAAATAAATAAATAAATTTCTAAACCTACTTTCAGTTTAGGTCCCTTAACAAAAATTGCTACTTCTTCATTAAAAAAAAAAAAAGATAATTTAGAAAGATGCTTCCAGAGCCAAAAAGCTGTTTTGTTTTTTTTTGTCAGGATTATATAGAAGTGCTTTAAAAAGTAAAAGAAAAAATATGCTATATTAACACTAATCACCTTAACTTTGGTGGTTATATCAAGATAATGAAAAGTGATTTTAAAGGAAATTTCATTATCAGACATAAAGATCAAGTCAAAATTACAGAAGAGTAAAAGGATGAATTCCTCAGGGAGTATAATAATTATTGACTTTTAATACTTAATAACAGATTTGGGGATATATAGGGAAAAACTAAGAGCAAAAATCATAACTTCTACCTTAGAAGAGAAATGGAAAAAAATTTCAACACCTTTATTTTAAGATTATATAGACAAATGGTCATCAAATTGGTAAGATATGTAAGACTTGCACAAAATTATCAACTAACTAGATATGCTTGATATTACACAACACTCCCAACAACCGCAGACTACATATATCTTAAGCCATGATTTTCTTTGCAAAGGTCAACATTGATAATGTTCTAGTCATACCTCCGTGTACCACGAAAGAAGTAGCACATTTCTTGAAAGACACAGCTATCAAAGCTCCATTGAGAAACCGTAAAGATGGAGAAGGGATTTGCAAATTATATATCTGATAATGGACATCTACTCTGATTATTAAAAAATGAATAAAAATAAAAAACCTTACTAATAACCAAACAGAGTATCCAATTTTACATGTGAAGAAAATTATTGCAGAGACATGTCACCAAAAGGATATGGATGGCTTATAAGCACATGACAAATTTCTCAACATTTAGACATTAAAGAAATACAAATTAATATCAAAATGAGAGATGCTTACATATCTATTAGAATGGCTAAAATTATAAAGGCTAATTGTACTTCGTCGGAGCTAGATTGAGAAGCAACAAAAAATCTAAACTGTTGTTGGCATATATCATGATACCACCACTTTGGAAAATATCTGCCATATAATAGGTTCAGTAGACAATTTGTAAATTTCAGAAATAATTAATGTTGAGAGTATACTGAATTTCATAAGTCATTTCAATAATTTTTTCCAAAAAATAAACTATGTAAAACATACCTTAAATTTACTTTCTAAATATTTTATAGCATATAATGGACAATATACATAAGCCTTAAAGAAACAATCATATAAAGAACCATTTAATACCTACTTAAAAATTGCATAATACCACACTCCTAGATCCTCTCTGAATGGTCTAAAATAACCCTTAAAGGAAATACATTTTTAAAAATAACAGATTTTTTGGCAAATAATTTAATAAAATAAAAGTTTCATTCATCTATGTAGATCATAATAAATGGTTTTAATAAGCATGAAATTATAACTCTGAAGTGTGCTAAAATGAAACCACCAGCTAAGGGTGAGAGAACAAAAATAAACATCATTTTTCCAAGTAAGAGGAATTTATTACCTTCGAATCAAAGAATGTGGATTTGTTCAAACTGACATTAAAGGAATATGGAAAAACAAACCATAGAAAGTCATATTTCAGATTTCTAAAACTTCAAAGTGAAGAGTATACATTTTTTAAATGTTACATAATGCTACATAATGACAAGATGACAGGTTGTGACAAATAGCATTTTAAAAGCTCTACTCATAATGGAACGGAAGGTGTCATTTCTCTGTAATTTTATATATGTCATTATTTTACTATATCTGGACACAACATATTACCAAACAGATGTTCATCAAAGACTAAATCATTTTTAATGGAACATAATAATTTGAACCTACATCTATTAATCATTTTTTTCGATCAAACATTTATAGTCTCGCTAAATATTATATCAGTTTTCGACAAAATTAAAAAACAGTAGGATAAAATGTCATGTTTGGAAAAGTAGATTTTCTTTGAAATTTGCATTTAAATGAAAATAATTGCTCATATTTTTAAAACTATAAATGTAATTTTATATATATCTGACGTATCAAATGATATAAAATTTTTGGAGACTTAATATAGTTTGGGGCACATGGTAAGCAATAATCAATTTTTTTGTTGATCCAAGTGTTCTTGTATTGTTTTTCTTAATTATTCTAGTACCAAAATTTATAGTTCTAAGATTTTTCCACCCCCCATTTTAATATCTCTTAAGGTGGCACTCACCTTGCACTTGATGACATATCCTAGTTTACCTGTCAGCATTTCTCTTTCTTAGTCAAACGTAAACTATAGTGCATCTTACCCTTGATGAAAGCTAGGATGCAATTAAATACTCTATTATGGTTATGATTCTGATATTTGAAATCCTCTGGTAGCTCCCTGTGCCCCCATAGTGTAGTACCTCACCTCCTCGGCATAGTAAACAAACCATCTCACCCCCAGTGTTAACCCCGCGGCTCAGCCTCCATCCCCAAGTGATGCTGCCAGATCAGCTGTCGGTTGTCATGAACTTGCTGTAGTTTCCCGAATGCACTGCGCTGCCTCCTGGCACTTTGAAACTTGACACACTCATCCTCATTCTTCGCTTTGCCCTTGTCTATCACCACCCCTGAAAATCTGTTCCTAAGTGGCTTTTCCCAGCTCCAACCTACCCTTGGTAGTCTTTTATCTCCCTGTGGTAAAGCCTGTCACACTGCACCATGGACATGCCCATTGTCCCCCTGAGAAGAGAAAAGGGACAGTGAGGGCCCCCCAGCATTTGCAGCTCTAGTGCAGAGCCCCATGCCTGGCTTGCAGGAAATGCCAGATCATGAAGACAAACGGAGATCATCCACTGGCTAAAACCAGCTCTTCTTTGCCTACCGCAGGGTCTGGATCAATAAAGGGCAGCCAGTTATTATTGCTGTTTTTCTAGGGATTTTTTCCCCATATATTTCCCAGGTCTTTACTCTTTTTATAGCACTTTAATTCAGGCTTCAACCACTTCCTAGTCAGATCAGGTGAAATCATTTTCCTTCCCATACCCTCGATGTATTTCACACGTAGTAATTCTTTTTTTAAAGATCTTATTTACCCATTTGACAGACACATCACAAGTAGGTAGAGAGGCAGGCAGAGAGAGAGGGGGGAAGCAGGCTACCCGCTGAACAGAGAGCCTGATGTGGGACTCCATCCCAGGACCCTGAAATCATGACCTGAGCCGAAGGCAGAGGCCTAAAGCACTGGGCCACGCAGGAGACCCCATATCTGGTAATTTTTAATCAACGTGGATTTGCTGCATCAAATAGTTCCTTCTTCAAATATAAATATATAAATATATTGATCAAGTCACTCGCATGTCTTAGGAGAATGTCATGCCTTTAGTAGCAAACTTGAAATCTTGGCCATTGGTTTTGATTTTTGATTTTTGTTTTGGTTTGATTTGGTTCGGTTTTTGTAATTTTAAAAATCCCTCCACCCCTTGGAACTGTCTGACCTGATTGCTTTCAGCTGTTTCTGCAACAAAATTGTCCCCGCAGGGAAAACTCTCATTGTTTACAGTGGCGCCCCCTTCTGAACACTTTGTTAATAAAAAGATTTTTTTTTTTTTTTTTTTTTTGGCTATGGTAAATGTGGAACAACAATGAGGTATTTCAAAGAGGTGAACCACAGATAAATTTCTCTAAGGGTGGGGTGAGGGTTACTCAAAAAGGAACTTGACAAGGCTTTTAAAGATATCGACAATCATTATAACATAACGTGACTGATTGTTACCGTGCTCTTAACTGGGCAAACACTTGTTGGCTTCCAAGATAGACTAACATAGTTGAGATGGTTCTAGAGGCCTGCTAGCACAGGGTCTCATGAGGCAGGGATTCTAGCCACTGGCTGTGCAAGGCATGAGGCCTGTTAGTGATTCTCTTTTTTCCTCTGCAGAATGGGTCTTTCTACATTCCAGGTCCTTTCTACCCCAATAAATAATGCGGTGATTCTCTCAGTGAGTTGTACTTTTGGTTTAAACAGCCAACTGTCTCTTAAGAAGGAATTTTGTTTAAATTCCTTAAAAAAAAAGTCCTTTTAAAAAAATCTTTTTATTATTTTTTATTTTTTAATCCCATATGTTTACTCTGATCCTGGAACTTTGTCATTTTGACCTTCTCTGCTGATTAAAATATTCTTCATCATCAGCACCTACTGCTCTCCTCTCCTTGTGGTCTCTCCGGAAGGGGTCTTCTCTTGCTCTTCTAGCAGGAGATGGGCACTTCCCCTCTACCCCTGTTGCCGGACCAACCTTACCTATCCTGCAGGGTCAGGTAGGCCTGGCCTTTTATCTGTTGTTCTCTTCTGAGTGGTTAGTTTTTCATAGATACTGTGTTTTCCTTTTGTCAGGATTTACCCTGGACTATCAAAACCCTTTTCTTGTGCCAGTGAAGCCTAAGAAACAGTCCTGATGAGAGAACCAGGAAATCGAACAGATCATATTTATCCTGAATGTTCCGTCCAAAATGAAAAATACATTTCTTAGGAGTCTCAAGATCTCTGAGAAGGGAAGTTTCACCAACTCTGTCATGTAGGGGCATCAATTCCGATTCTGTGTCAATTCTCCTACTTTCCCAGCTAGTAATTCTCTACCTCAGAAAGCCCACTCTCAACCATTTCCTCCCTCAAAGGCAGTTGCTCTTAGAGTCTGCACATGGCACTTGGGGCCTGCTGGTCGTTGGCTACTGCGCGCTGTACTTTGGGTCTAAGAGATGCGCGGCATCAAGATGAGAACGTCTCTTGTTCTAAGACATAATATAGTTTGGGGCACATGGTAAGAAATAATCACATTTTTAGTTGATCCAAGTGTTCGAACTTTCTTAATTATTCTAGTACCACAATTTACTTGTTCTAAGATTTGTCACCCCCCCCATTTTAATATCTCTTAAGGTGGCACTCACCTTGCACTTGATGACATATCCTAGTTTAACTGACAGCATTTCCCTTTCTTAGTCGAACATAAACTATAGTGCATCTTAGCCTTGATGAAAGCTAGGATGCAATGAAATACACTTTTGTGGTTACGATTCTGATATTTGAAATCCTCCGGTAGCTCCCTGTGCCCCCACAGTGTAGTACCTCACCTCCTCGGCATAGTAAACAAACCATCTCACCCCCAGTGTTAACCCCGCGGCTCAGCCTCCATCCCCAGGTGATGCTGCCAGATCAGCTGTCGGTTGTCATGAACTTGCTGTAGTTTCCCGAATGCACTGTGCTCCCTTCTGGCACTTTGAAACTTGACACACTCATCCTCATTCTTCGCTTTGCCCTTGTCTATCACCTCCCCTGAAAATCTGTTCCTAAGTGGCTTTTCCCAGCTCCAACCTACCCTTGGCAGTCTTTTATCTAACTGTGGTAAAGACTGTCACACTGCACCATGGACATGCCCGTTGTCCCCCTGAGAAGAGAAAAGGGACAGTGAGGGCCCCCCAGCATTTGCAGCGCTAGTGCAGAGCCCCATGCCTGGCTTGCAGGAAATGCCAGATCATGAAGACAAACGGAGATCATCCACTGGCTAAAACCAGCTCTTCTTTGCCTACCGCAGGATCTGGATCAATAAAGAGCAGCCAGTGATTATTGCTGTATTTCTAGGGATTTTTTCCCCATATATTTCAGGGGATTCTGGTTAGCCCCAGAGGGCAATGTTTTTTCTTCTGGAGGGCAGGCAGAGGGCTGCATTGTAGTTCTGGAATTGCCAAACTGGAGGGCTTGTGGGCCAGGAGTTGAGGACAGAAGTCTGAGAACACAAGCAACCTTAGGTTTCTGGTTGAGGGCATGGCAGGTACGTTCTGCAGAGCTGAAACGAGATCTCGTGCATCTGAAATCAGGTGAGGATCTGACGAACGCTCAGGTTGGAGTTTCTGTCCCTTATGGCCCTCTTCATGAAGAGGTGGTGGATCACGAGGCCATGGAATTTTTCCCACGATGGGAGTTGTGAGATGCTCCAAACCGTGAAGATTCTTCTGCAGGGCGATTGAGACCTGTTGCTTGGCTCCAGGACTACCCATACGAATCGATTCCGAGTAGGGTTCTAAGGATGGATGGCTGGGAAGCCCGACTCTCATTCCTCTTGTGTCCTAGTGACAAGACAGGTTAGATCTGCTGGATCTGGGGGAGAAACTGAGAGGGTTGAGTTGAAATGGACTCTCTTGTGGATGGGTCCTAATGTGGGTTTGTGTCCATGGAGAACTTGGAATGAGGCAGTGGCACAGGGTCCCTGAAGGGTTCTCCTAACCAGAGGCTTTGACACAGCTCCAACGTGCAAGATTCCCACGTGGAGACGAGATTTGTTCTGATGGGTGCCTCAAGAAACAGCCATATGCTGCTATTGGAATCCAGGCCTCTGGGGAGAGATGCCTGGACAACAAAGCAATGGATCCGATTAGGATCTAGGGGCCTGCTCATTCCAATTGTCCTCTGGGGACATCTGTCCACGGGTCTAAGTGCAGGTAGATGCTCAGCTGGTGTCAGACCGCCCTTGTTTTTCCTGGGCAGTCAACACTATTGGGATGGCCCCGGGCACTTTGGAGGTTTATCATCCTATTTCTAGGTTTGTGGCCAATGGAATGGGCAGAATTCCCAGGTACAGTCCTCAGGTTTGGCTCCAAGAACCTGTGCCTGTAGGTTTTGTGGGCCAGGGCTGTGGGGACAGTTGTCTGAAAACACAAACTCGGCTTAGGTTTCGGGTCGTAGGTATTGCAGGACTGATCTACAGACCGTGAGGACAACTCTTCAGGATATGAACAAGGGGGCGAGTGTGAGACGCTTGCTCAAGATTTTGTCTCTGGATATTGTGTCACTGATGGCCGAGGAATGTCCGGGTGGCCTCATGGGCCATGGACGAGTCTTCCTCTCTGGGCATTTGGCCCGATGCCAAGAGTTTGGGGTTATTCTTTGAGATGGGAGGAGTCCGTTTTGTTTTGTTTTTACCTCAGGTGTCCCACCAAAAGAAAGTTTCCAGAGCAGAGCCCTGGGGAGGGGCGACTGGACAAGCAGAAACTGGTTAAAACTTGGGGCCTAGGGGCATGGCAAGCCCATTATGACGTCTAATGGTCCAGCCACTGAGAGGACTTACTAGAGGACAGGACTCACGCTGAGGGTCACAATGCGTGTTTGTGCCCTCTACGTCCTTAAGCATTGAAGGGGCATAATGGGGTCAGGGTCAGGGTCATTGTCAGGGTTTGGGTTAGGGTTTGGGGCAGGCTCACAGTCAGTGTCATTGTCAGGGTTAGTTGATACTGTTAGGGTTATCCCCGCTCCTGGGTTATGGACCCATCAGTTCAGGGTCTCAGGATAAACCATGTGCAGAAGGGTGTAGACCCTCCACCCGATCCCACTTAACCAGCCTTAAACTGGGGTGTGAACATAACTTGCCCACCAGACATCTAAACCCTCATCTGCCTGATCCTGCTTGGGGCATCTCCTCCCACGATGGCATGGCGAGGTCCTCTTTACACACAGACACACAGACACACAGACACACACAGAAACGGGGAAGAGACCTAGGGCTACACCGGTCGATCAGAAGGTGTGGGACTATCTGACTATGAACCCCCTGGTGTCACCTTTTGATTTTATTAGCCAAAGGGTCTGAGGCATTGGGGAATACTGATATGACCTGAAGGGAGCGACGTGTCTGGCGGGCGAGCTCTCTTCTCCCTGCATCCTCTCAGCTTCAGTACAGCAGAAGAACATGTCGCTTCCTTTAGGATGTGCCTAGAAATGAGCTGGGCAGGTGGATTTTCTCTGTAATGGGGTGCCTGGATACGTGGGTTCCTATTCCGTTGGGCTCTGTCGTCAGGGAAGCCAAGTCACCGCGTCCAGGGCGCTCCTTATCGAACTTCCTGCAACACCAAAGCTCCCTGAGGCCCCGGTCCCCGAGCTGCACAAGGCTCACACTCCACTCAATGCAGTGCCAATACAGTGACCCCCATATAGCCTCCCCCCAACCCAGGGAGGCCTGGGTGCAGCTGTTGTCCCCGCTGGAGGGAACAGAGCTGGGTTTAGACCAGGTTAGTGTTAGGATTAGGCTTAGAAAGCTTTAAGGTCTGGGTTAGGGTTAGATTTCGTTGGGGTCAGGGTTAACATAAGGCTTAGGGTAGGGGTCAGGATTAGGGTTAGGTTCTTGGTTAGGTTTAGGGTCAGGCTCACAGTAGGGTCATGGTTAGCATTACAGTCAGAGTCAGGGTCAGGGTCAGTGTTAGGGTAACGGTTAGGTTTAGGGTCAGGCAGGGTCATGGTCAGATTTAGGGTCAGGTTTAAGTTTTGGTTTGGGGGCTAGGTTCATGTCAGGGTCAGGGATAGGTTTCGGACAGTTTTAGTGTCAGGGTTAGGGTCAGGGTCAGGGTTAGGTTCATGGTCAGCTTTATGTTTAGGTTCTGTTTTATGAGTAGGTTCTGGATCAGGCTTAGTTTTAGGGTTACGATTCTGTTCAGGATCACGGATTGGGTCAGAGGTAGGGTTATGATCAGGGTCAGGGAGGGGGTCAGGATTATTGTTAACGTCTGGTTAGGGTTAGGGTTAGAGGTAAGTTGAGGGTTAGGGTTAGACCGTGTTAGGATCAGTGTCAAGGACAATGTTAGGTTGTTAGTTTTAGGGTTAGGTTCAGCGTTAGGTTTCGGGTCAGAGCCCGTGTTAGTGTCAGGGTCACGGTTACGTTAAGGTTTAGAGTTAGGGTCAGGCTCACATTCAGTATCAGGGTTAGACTTAGGGTCAGGTTCAGGGTCACTGTTAGGGTCAGGGTTAAGTTTATGGTCTTTGCCAGTATCAGGGTCAGGGTGAAGTCTTGGGCCAGTGTCAGTTTCCGGTCAGGAGCAGATATTGGTTTAAAGTCCACATTCGGGTCAGCGACAGGGTTATGTAGTGGTCAGTGTTAGGGTCATGGTTAGGTTTACGCTCAGGGCCAGGGTCAGGTTTAGGGTCAGGGTCTGGTATAGGCAAATTTCAGGTTTAGGCTTATGATCATAGTCAGGTATAGGGTCAGGGTTATTGTTAAAGTTTAGGGTTTGTGTTAGGGTTAGTGTTTGGTTGACGGTTAGGCTTAGAATTTGATAAGATCAGTGTCCATGGTAGGTTTAGGGGTTAGTGTTAGGGTTAGGTTCAGCGATAGGATTTGGGGGAGGGCCCGTGTTAGTGTCAGGGTCAGGTCTACATTTAGGGTTAGAGTTAGGGTCAGGCTCACAGTCAGGGTCAGGTTTGTTGTACAGGTAGGGTCAGGGTCACTCTTAGGGTCAGGGATAGGTTTATTGTCATGGTCTGGGTCAGGGTCAGGGTGAAGTTTAGCTCCAGTGTCAGGTTTAGTGTCAGGTTTAGGTATTGGTTTAAAGTCCACATTCGGGTCAGGGACAGGATTTTGTAGTGGTCAGTGTTTGTGTCATGGTTAGGATTAGGGTCAGGGTCACGGTCAGGTGAAGGTCAGGGCCAGGGTCAGCTTTAGGGTCAGGCTTTGGTTTAGGGTCAATGTTCGGTTCAGTGTCACAGTTAGGTTTTGGCTGTAGGGTTTGGGATTGGGGTTTGGGTTAGAGTTAGGAGTAGGGTTACGGTTAGGGTTAGACAGCCTAAGGTCAAGGTTAGTGTTTGGTTTAGGGTAGGGGTTAGTGTTAGTGTTAGGGTCAGCGTTAGGTTTAGGTTCAGGGTCCGTATTAGGGTCATGGTTAGAGTTAACTTTAGGTTTAGTGTTAGGGTCAGGATCCCAGTCACGGTCAGGTTAGGGTTAGGGTCAGGGTTAGGTCAGTGTCAGGGTTAGGATTAGGGTCCTGTTTAGGTTTGAGTCATGGCTACGGTAATGTCAGATTTAAGTTTAAGTTCAGGGCCCACATCAGGGTGAGTGTCAGGCTTAGGTTTAGGTTTAGGGTTCAGGTCAGGATCAAAGTCAAGGTCAGGGTCAGTGTTAGGCTTGGGTTAGGGTTTGGCGCAGGCTCACAGTCAGTGTCAGGGCCAGGGTCAGGTTGAGGGTCAGGCTTTGGTATAGGGTCAATGTTTGGTTCACTGTCACAGTTAGGTTTGGCGGTAGGGTTTGGGATTGGGGTTAGGGTTAGAGTTAGAAGGAAGGTTTAGGTTAGGGTTAGAGATAGACAGCGTAAGGTCAGGGTTAGGGTTTGCTTTAGGGTTTGGGTTAGTGTTAGGGTCAGGGTCAGCATTAGGTGTAGGTTCAGGGTCCTTATTAGGGTCATGGTTAGAGTTACCATTAGGTTTAGTGTTATGGTCAAGCACACTGTCACGGTCAGGGGTAGGATTAGGGTCCGGGTTAGGTCAGCGTCAGGGTTAGGATTAGGGTCAGGGTCACGGTCCTTGTAAGGTTTGAATCATGGTTACAGTAATGTCAGAGTTAGGTTTAGGTTCAGGGCCCACATCAGGGTCAGTGTCAGTCTTAGGTTTAGGTTTAGGGTTCAGGTCAGAGTCAGGGTCAGAGTCAGGGTCAGGGCTTGGGTTAGGGTTTGGGGCAGGCTCACATCAGTGTCAGGGTCAGGGTTAGTGGTTACTGTTAGGGTTAGCCCCGCTCCTGGGTCATGGACCCATCCGTTCAGGGTCTCAGGATAAACCCTGGGCAGAAGGGTGTAGACCCTACACGCGATCCCTCTTAACCAGCCTTAAACTGGGGTGTGAACATGACTTGCCCACCAGACATCTACCCCCTCATCAGCCTGATCCTGCTTGGCGCATCTCCACCCAGGACGGCATGGCCAGATCTTCTTTACACACAGACACACAGACACCCTGAGGCACACGCACACACACACACACACACACAGGGAGGAGACCTAGGGATACTCAAGTGGATAAGAGGTGTGGGACTCTCTGACTCTGAACCCCCTGGTGTCACCTTTTAATTTTATTAGCCAAAGGTCCTGAGGCGTTGGGGAAACCTGATATGACCTGCCAGGGAAGTGACGTGTCTGGCGGGTGAGCTCACTTCTCCCAGCATCCTCTGGGCTTCAGTACAGTAGAAGAACGTGGTGCTTCCTTTAGGATGTGCCTAGATAGAGCTGAGGAGGGCGTTTCTCTGTAATGGGATGCCTGGATACGTGCGTTCCAATTCCTTTGGGCTCTGTCATCAGGGCAGTGAGGGCACCACTGCCTGGGGGCTCCTTACCGAACTTCCTGCTCCACCAGAGCTCCCTTAGCCACCGGTCCCCACGCTGCTCAAGGCTCACACTCCACTCAATGCAGTGCCCATGCAGTGACCCCCATACAGCCTCCTCCCAGACCCTGGGAGGCCTGGGTGCCACTGTTGTCCCCGCTGGAGGGAACAGAGCTGGGTTTAGACCAGCTTAGTGTTAGGGTTAGGGCTAAGAAAGACGTAGGGTCAGGGTTAGGGTTAGACATCTTTGGGGTCAGGGTTAGCATAAGGCTTAGGGTAGGGGTCAGAGTTAGGGTTAGGTTCATGGTTAGGTTTAGGGTCAGGATCACAGTAGGTTCAGGGTTAGCATTACGGTCAGAGTCAGGGTCAGGGTCAGTGTTAGGCTGACAGTTAGGTTTATGTCCAGACAGGGTCATGGTCAGTTTTAGGGTCAGGTTCAAGTTTTGGTTTGGGGGAAGGTTCATGTCAGGGTCGGGGTTAGGTTTGGGACAGGTTTAGTGTCAGGGTTAGGGTTAGGTTCATGATTAGGGTAAGGTCAGCTTTATGTTTAGGTTCTGTTTCATGAGTAGGTTCAGGATCAGGGTTAGCTTTACAGTTTTGATTCTGTTCAGGATCACGGATTGGGTCAGATATAGGTTTACAGTCAGGGTTAGGGTCAGTATTAAGGTCAAGGCCACGGTCAGGTTTAAGGTTAAGTTCTGACATAGGCAAAGCTCAGAGTTAGGGTTATGTTGAGGGTCAGGGAGAGGGTCAGGATTATTGTTAAAGTGGGGTTAGGTTTAGAGTTAGAGGTAGGTTGCGGGTTAGGGATAGACCGGGGTGGGGTCAGTGTCAGGGATAATGTTAGGGGTTAGTTTTAGGGTTAGGTTCAGCGTTAGGTTTCGGGGCAGGGCCCGTGTAGTGTCAGGGTCAGGGTTACGTTTAGGGTTAGAGATAGGGTCGGGCTCACATTCATGTCAGGGTTAGTGTTAGGTTCAGAGTCAGGGTCACTGTTAGGGTCAGGCTTAGGTTTCTGGTCTTTGCCTGGGTCTGGGTCAGGGTGATGTCTAGGGCCAGTGTCAGGTTTACGGTCAGGATCAGGTATTGGTTTAAAGTCCACATTCGGATCAGGGACAGAATTATTTAGTTGTCAGAGTTAGTGTCAAGGTTAGGATTAGGTTCAGAGTCAGGGTCAGGTAAAGGTCAGGGCCAGGGTCCGGTTGAGGGTCAGGCTTTGGTATAGGGTCAATGTTCGGTTCAGTGTCACAGTTAGGTTTTGGCGGTAGGGTTTGGGATTGGGGTTTGGGTTAGAGTTAGATGTAGGGTTATGGTTAGGGTTAGGGTTAGACAGCATAAGGTCAGAGTTAGGGTTTGGTTTAGGGTAGTGGTTAGTGTTAGGGTCAGGGTCAGCATGAGGTGTAGGTTCATGGTCCTTATTAGGGTCATGGTTAGAGTTACCATTAGGTTTAGGGTTAGGGTCAAGCACACTGTCACGGTCAGGGGTACGGTTAGGGTCCGGGTTAGGTCAGCGTCAGGGTTAGGATTAGGGTCAGGGTCAGGGTCCTGGTTAGGTTTGAGTCATGGTTATGGTAATGTCAGAGTTAGGTTTAGGTTCAGGGTCCACATCAGGGTCAGTGTCAGGATTAGGTTTAGGTTTAGGTTTCAGGTCAGGATCACAGTCAGGGTCAGGGTCAGGGTCAGGGTCAGGGCTTGGGTTAGTGTTTGGGGCAGGCTCACAGTCAGTCAGGGTCAGGGTCAGGGTTAGTGGTTACTGTTAGGGTTAGCCCCGATCCTGGGTCATGGACCCATCGCTTCAGGGTCTCAGGATAAACCCTGGGCAGAAGGGTGTAGACGCTACACCCGATCCCACTTAACCAGCCTTAAACTGGTGTGTGAACATGACTTGCCCACCAGACATCTACCCCCTCGTCAGCCTGATCCTGCTTGGGGCATCTCCACCCTCGATGGCATGGCCAGGTCCTCTTTACACACAGACACACAGACACCCAGAGGCACACGCACACACACACACACACACACACAGACAGGGAGGAGACCTTGGGCTACTCAAGTGGATAACAGGTGTGGGACTTTCTGACTATGAACCCCCTGGTGTCACCTTTTAATTTTATTAGCCAAAGGGCCTGAGGCGTTGGGGAAACCCGATATGACCTGCCAGGGTGGGGACGTGTCTGGCGGGCGAGCTCTCTTCTCCCTGCTTCCTCTCGGCTTCAGTACAGCAGAAGAACATGTCGCTTCCTTTAGGATGTGCCTAGATAGAGCTGGGGAGGGCGTTTCTCTGTCATGGGATGCCTGGATACGTGCATTCCAATTCCGTTGGGCCCTTCGTCAAGGAAGTGAGGTCACCACTGCCTGGGGTCTCCTTACCGAACTTCCTGCTCCACCAGAGCTCCCTGAGCCGCCGGTCCCCATGCTGCTCAAGGCTCACACTGCACTCAATGCAGTGCCCATCCTGTGACCTCCATACAGCCTCCCCCCAGCCCCTGGGAGGCCTGCGTGCAGCTGTTTTCCCCGCTGGAGGGAACAGAGCTGGCTTTAGAACAGGTTAGTGTTAGGGTTAGGGTTAAGAAAGACGTAGGGTCAGGGTTAGGGTTAGACGTCTTTGGGGTCAGGGTTAGCATAAGGCTTAGGGTAGGGTTCAGGGTTAGGGTTAGGTCCATGGTTAGGTTTAGGGTCTGGCTTACAGTAGGTTCAGGGTTAGCGTTAAGGTCAGAGTCAGGGTCAGGGTCAGTGTTAGGCTCACGGTTAGTTTTAGGGTCAGGTTCAGGGTCATGGTCAGTTTTAGGGACAGGTTTAAGTTTTGGTTGGGGGCAAGGTCATGTCAGGTCAGGGTTAGGTTTGGGACAGGTTTAGTGTCAGGGTTAGGGTCAGGGTCAGGGTTAGGTTCATGGTTATGGTAAGGTCAGCTTTATGTTTAGTTTCTGTTTTATGAGTAGTTCAGGATCAGGGTTAGCTTTAGGGTTACTAATCTGTTCAGGCTCACGGATTGGGTCAGAGTTAGGTTTACAGTCAGGGTTAGGGTCAGTGTTAAGGTCAGGGCCAGGGTCAGTTTTAAGGTTAAGTTCTGACATAGGCAATGTTCAGAGTTAGGGTTATGATCAGGTTCAGGGAGAGGGTCAGGATAATTGTTAAAGTGGGGTTAGAGTTAGGCTTAGAGGTAGTTTGAGGGTTAGGGTTAGACTGGGTTAGGGTCAGTGTCAGGGATAATGTTAGGGGTTTTTTTAGGGTTAGGTTCAGCGTTAGGTTTCGGGTCAGGGCCCATGTTAGTGTCATGGTCAGGGTTACGTTTAGGGTTAGAGTTTGGGTCAGGCTCACATTCAGTGTCAGGGTTAGTGTTAGGTTCAGGGTCAGGGTCCTTGTTTGGGTCAGAGTTAAGTTTATGGTCTTTGCCTGGGTCGGGGTCAGGGTGAAGTCTAGGGCCAGTGTCAGGTTTACGATAGAATCAATTATTGGTTTAAAGTCCACATTCGGGTCAGGGACAGGGTTATGTTGTGGTCATTGTAAGAGTCATGGTTAGGTTTAGGGTCAGGGCGAGGGTCAGGTTTAGGGTCAGGGTCTGGTATAGGCAAAGTTCAGGGTTAGGGTTATGATCATTATCAGGTATAGGGTCATGGTATTTGTTTAAGTTTGGGTTAGTGTTAGGGTTAGCGTTAGGTTGACTGTTAGGGTTAAAACTTGTTAGGGTCAATGTCCGTGGTAGGTTTAGGGGTTAGTGTTAGTGTTAGGATCAGCGATAGGACTCGAGGAGGTCCAGTGTCAGCGTCAGGGTCAGGGTTACATTTATGGTTCGAGTTAAGGTCAGGCTCACAGTCAGGGTCAGGTTTAGTTTTCAGGTCAGGGTTGGGTTCACTGTTAGGGTCAAGGTTAGGTTTATGGTCATGGTCTGGGTCAGGCTCAGGGTGAAATTTAGCACCAGTTTCAGGTTGAGGGTCAGGTTCAGCTTGGTTTAAAATCCACATTCGGTTCAGGGACAGGTTTATGTAGTGGTCAGTGTTAGTGTCATGGTTTGGATTAGGGTCACGGTCAGATGAACGTCAGGGCCACGGTCAGGTTGAGGGTCAGGCCTTGGTATAGGGTCAATATTCGGTTCAGTGTCACACTTAGGTTTTGGCGGTAGGGGTTGGGATGGGGTTGGGGTTAGATTTAGAAGTAGGGTTATGGTTAGGGTGGGTAAGACAGCGTAAGGTCAGAGTTAGGGTTTGGTTTAGGGTAGGGGTTAGTGTTAGGGTCAGGGTCAGCTTTAGGTTTAGATTCAGGGTCCGTAGAGGGTCATGGTTAGAGTTACCTTTAGCGTCAGGCTCACAGTCACGGTCAGGCGTAGGGTTAGGGTCCGGGTTAGGTCAGCGTCATGGTTAGGACTAGGGTTTGGGTCCGGGTCCTGGTTAGGTTTGAGTCATGGTTACGGTTATGTCAGAATTAGGTTTAGTTTCAGGGTCCACATCAGGGTCAGTGTCAGGTTTAGGTTTAGGTTTAGGTTTAGGGTTCAGGTCAGGATCACATTCAGGGTCAGGTTCAAGGTCAGGGTCAGGTCTTGGGTTATGTTTTAGTGCAGGCTCACAGTCAGTGTCAGGGTCAGAGTTAGTGGTTTCTGTTAGGGTTAGCCCCTCTTCTGAGGCATGGACCCATCCCTTCAGGGTCTCAAGATAAACCCTGGGCAGAAGGGTGTATACCCTACACCCGATCCAACTTAACCAACCTTAAACTGGGGTGTGAACAGGACTTGCCCACCAGATATCTAAACCCTCATCAGCCTGATCCTGCTTGGGTCATCTCCACCCACGATGGCATAGCCAGGTCCTCTTTACACACAGACACAGAAACCCAGTGGCACACACACAAAAACACACACACACATAGAGCAGAGACAGGGAGGAGACCTAGGGCTACACCCATAGATCAGAAGGTGTGGGACTCTCTGACTCTGAGCCCCCTGGTGTCCCCTTTTGATTTTATTAGCCAAAGGGCCTGAGGCGTTGGGGAAACCCAATATGACCTGCCAGGGAGGGGACGTGTCTGGCGGGCGAGCTCTCTTCTCCCTGCATCCTCTCAGCTTCAGTAAAGCAGAAGAACATGTCGCTTCCTTTAAGAAGTACCTAGAAATGGACTGGGCATGGGGGGTTTCTCTGTAATGGGGTGCCTGGATACGTGGGTTCCAATTCCCTTGGGCTCTGTCGTCAGGGAAGTGAGGGCACCACTGCCTGGGGGCTCCTTACCGAACTTCCTGCTGCACCAGAGCTCCCTGAGCCGCCGGTCCCCACGCTGCTCAAGGCTCACACTCCACTCAATGCAGAGCCCATCCAGTGACCCCCATACAGCCTCCTCCCAGCTCCTGGGAGGCCTAGGTGCAGCTGTTGTCCCCGCTGGAAGGAACAGAGCTGGGTTTAGACTAGGTTAGTGTTAGGGTTAGGGTTAAGAAAGACGTAGTTTCAGGTTTAGGGTTAGATGTCGTTGAGGTCAGGGTTAGCGTAAAGCTTAGGGTAGGGGTCAGGGTTAGGGTTAGGTTCATGGTTAGGTTTAGGGTCAGGCTCACAGTAGGGTCACGGTTAGCGTTACGGTCACAGTCAGGGACAGGTTCAGTGTTAGGATGACGGTTAGGTTTAGGGTCAGGTCCAGTGTCATGGTCAGATTTAGAGTCAGGTTCAAGTTTTGGTGTGGGGGCAGGGTTCATGTCAGGGTCAGGTTTAGGTTTGGGACAGGTTTAGTGTCAGGGTTAGGGTCAGGGTCAGGGTTAGGTTCATGGTTATGGTAAGGTCAGCTTTATGTTTAGGTTCTGTTTCATGAGTAGGTTCAGGATCAGGGTTAGCTTTACGGTTAAGATTCTGTTCATGATCACGGATTGGGTCAGAGATAGGTTTACAGTCAGGGTTAGGGTCAGAGTTAAGGTCAAGGCCAGGGTCAGGTTTCAGTTTAAGTTCTGACATAGGCGAAGTTCAGAGTTAGGGTTATGATCAGGGTCAGGGAGAGGGTCAGGATAATTGTTAAAGTGGGGTTAGGGTAGGGTTAGAGGTAGCTTGCGGGTTAGGGTTAGACCTGGTTTGGGTCAGTGTCAGGGATAATGTTAGGGGTTAGTTTTAGGGTTAGGTTCAGCGTTAGGTTTCGGGGCAGGGCCCGTGTAGTGTCAGGGTCAGGGTTACGTTTAGGGTTAGAGATAGGGTCGGGCTCACATTCATGTCAGGGTTAGTGTTAGGTTCAGAGTCAGGGTCACTGTTAGGGTCAGGCTTAGGTTTCTGGTCTTTGCCTGGGTCTGGGTCAGGGTGATGTCTAGGGCCAGTGTCAGGTTTACGGTCAGGATCAGGTATTGGTTTAAAGTCCACATTTGGGTCAGGGACAGGATTATTTAGTTGTCAGAGTTAGTGTCAAGGTTAGGATTAGGTTCAGAGTCAGGGTCAGGTAAAGGTCAGGGACCTACCACGGACCCTGACCCTAACAAGTTCTAACCCTAAAGATGTCTAACTCTAACCCTGACCCTAAATCTTTCTCAACCCTATCCCTAACACTAACCTGGTCTAAACCCTGCTCTGTTCCCTCCAGAGGGGACAACAGCTGCACCCTGCCCTCCCAGGGCGTGGGGAGGCTGTATGAGGGTAACTGGATGGGAACTGCATTGAGTGGAGTGTGAGCCTTGAGCAGCATGGGGACCGGCGGCTCAGGGAGCTCTGTTGAAGCAGGAAGTTCGGTAAGGAACCCGCAGGCAGTGGTGACCTCACTTCCTTGATGACAGAGACCAACGGAATTGGAACCCACGTATCCAGGCACCCCATAACAGAGAAAATGGCTGTTCCCAGCTCATTTCTAGGCACATCCTAAAGGAAGCGACATGTTCTTCTGCTCTACTGAAGCCAAGAGGATGCAGGGGGAAGAGAGCTCGCCCGCCAGACACGTCCAATCCCTGGCAGGTCATATCAGGTTTCCCCAACGCCTCAGGCCCTTTGGCTAATAAATTCAAAGGGGACACAAGGGGGCTCCGAGTCTGAGAGTCCACACCTTCTGATCAACCAGTGTAGCCCTAGGTCTCCTTCCCGTCTCTCTCTCTGTGAGTGTGTGTGTGTGTGTGCGTGTGTGTGCCTCTGGGTGTCTGTTTGTCTGTGTGTAAAGAGGACCTGGCCATGCCACCGTGGGTGGAGATGCCCCAAGCAGGATCAGTCTTGAGGGGTTAGATGTCTGGTGGGCAAGTCATGTTCACACCCCAGTTTAAGGCTGGTTAAGTGGGATCGGTATAGGGTCTACACCCTTCTGCCCAGGGTTTATTGTGAGACCCTGAAGGGATGGGTCCATGACCCAGGAGCGGGGCTAACACCAAGAGTAACCACTAACCCTGACAATGACCCTGACTGTGAGCCTGGCCCAAACCCTAACCCAAGCCCTGACCATGACCCTGACACTGAAATTGACTATGATCCTGACCTGAACCCTAAACCTAAACCTAAGCCTGACACTGACCCTTTTGTGGACCCTGAACCTAAACCTACGTCTGACATTACCATAACCATGACTCATACCTAACCATGACCATGACCCTGACCCTAATCCAAACCCTGATGCTGACCTAACCCTGACTCAACCCTAGTACTGACCGTGACTGTGATCCTGACGCTAATCCTAAACCTAAAGGTAACTCTAACCATGACCCTCTACGGACCCTGAACCTAAACCCAACGCTGACCCTGACCCTGACACTAATCCCTACCCTAAACCAAACACTAACCCTGACCTTAAGCTATCCCTAACCCTAACCATAACCCTACTTCTAACTCTAACCCTAACTCCAATCCCAAACCCTTCCGCCAAAACCTAACTTTGACACTGAACCGAACATTGCCCCTACACCAAAGCCTGACCCTAAACCTGACCCTGGCCCTGACCTTAACGTGACCCTGACCCTGACCCTGACCCTAATCCTAAGCATGACACTAACACTGACCATTACATAACCCTGTCCCTGACCCGAATGTGGACTTTAAACCAATACCTGAACCAGACCCTTAAAAGACACTGGCGCGAAACTTCACCCTGACCCTGACCCAGACCATGTCCATCAACCTAACCCTGACCCTAACAGTGACCCCGACCCTGACCTGAACACAAACCTGACCCTGACTGTGAGCCTGACCCTAACTCTAACCCTAAATGTAACCCAGACCCTGACACTAACACGGGCCGTACACCAAATCCTATCGCTGAAACTAACCCTAACACTAACCCCTAATCCTACCACGGACCCTGACCCTAACAAATTCTAACCCTAACAGTCAACCTAACGCTAACCCTAACACTAACTTTACACTTTAACAATAACCCTGACCCCTACCTGACTATGATCATAACCCTACCCCTGAACTTTGCCTATACCAGACCCTGACCCTAAAACTGACTCTGGCCCTGACCCTAAACCTAAACATGATTCTAACACTTACCACTACATAACCCTGTCCCTGATCCAAATGTGGACTTTAAACCAATATCTGATCTTGACCGTAAAGCTGTCACTGGCCCTAGTCTTCACCCTGACCCTGACCCAGCCAAAGACCATAAGCCTTACCCTGACCCTAACACTAACCCTGACACTGAATGGGAGCCTGACACTAACTCTAACCTTAACCGTAACCCTGACCCTGACACTAACACGGGCCCTCACCTGAAACCTTACGCTGAACATAACCCTAAAACTAACCCCTAACATTATCCCTGACACTGATCCTAACCCGGTCTAACCCTAACCCTCAACCTACCTCAAACCCTAACCCTAACCCCACTTTAACAATAAACCTGACCCTCTCCCTGACCCTGATCATAACCCTAACTCTGAACTTTGCCTATGTCAGACCTTAACCTTAAACCTGACCCTGGCCTTGACCTTAACACTGACCCTAACCCTGTCTGTAAACCTAACTCTGACCCAATCCATGATTCTGAACAGAATCGTAACCCTAAAGCTAACCCTGATCCTGAACCTACTCATAAAACAGAACCTAAACGTAAAGCTAACCTAACCCTAACCCTGACACTAAACCTGTCCCAAACCTAACCCTGACCCTGACATGAAACTTGCCCCCAATCCAAAACTTGAACCTGACCCTAAATCTGACCATGACCCTGAACCTGACCCTAAACCTAACCGTCACCCTAACACTGACCCTGACCCTGACTCTGAGCGTAACGCTAACCCTGACCCTACTGTGAGCCTGACCCTAAACCTAACCATGAACCTAACCCTAACCCTGACCCCTACCCTAAGCCTTACGCTAACCCTGAGCCATCGTTATCTAACCCTAAACCTCTGCCTGTCCTCCGTCCACTTGTGATCTCTCTGTGTCAAATATATAATGAATAAAATCTTAAAAAAAAGAATGACTCTACTTTTAAATAATAGCTTAAAAGGGGCACCTGGGTGGCTCAGTGGTTTAAAAAGACATGTAGACCAGTGGATTAGAGTAGAGTGCCCAGATATGGACCATCAACTCTATGGTCAAAAAATCTTTGACAAAGCAGAGAAAATAACACAGTGGAAAAAAGACAGCCTCTTCAATCAATGGTGTTGGAAAAATTGGACAGCTATGTATGGAAGAATGACACTCAACCATTCTCTTATACCATACATAAAGACAAATTCGAAATGGACAAAAGACCTCAACGTGAGGCAGGAATCTATCAAAATCCTAGAGGAGAACATAGGCAGTAACCTCTTGGACACTGGCCACAGCAAATTCTTTCAAGACATGTCCCCAAAGACAAAGGAAACAAAAGCAAAAATGAACTTTTGGGACTTCATCAAGATCAAAAGTTTCTGCACAGCAAAGGAAACAGTCAACAAAATGAAGAGACAACCCACTGAATGGGAGAAGATTTTCACAAAGGACATTACAGATAAAGGGCTGATATCCAAGATCTATAAAGAAATCCTCAAACTCAACACACACAAAATAGATAATCATGTCAAAAAATGGGCAGAAGACATGAACAGACACTTCTCCAAAGAAGACATACAAATGGCAAACAGATGCATGACTAAATGTTCATCATCATTAGCCATCAGGGAGATTCAAATCAAAAGCACATTGGGATACCACCTTACACAGTTAGAAGGGCCAAAATTAAGAAGGCAATAAACAGCAAGTGTTGGAGAGGATGTGGAGAATGGGGAACCCTCTTACACTATTGGTGAGAATGCCAGTTGGTGCAGCTACTTTGGGATACAGTGTGGAGACTCCTTAAGAAATTAAAATTAGAGCTACCCTATGACCCTGCAATTGCACTACTGAGTATTTACCCCTAAGATACAGATGCAGTGAAAAGAAGGGACATCTGTACCCTAATGTTTATAGCAGCAATGGCCACAGTCATTAAACTTTGGAAAGAACCAAGATGACCTTCAATGGATGAACGGATAAAGAAGATATGATCCATTTTTACAATGGAGTATTATGCTTCCTTCTGAAAGGAAGGATACCCAACTTTTGTATCAACATGGACGGGACTGGAGGAGATAATCCTGAGTGAAATAATTCAAGCAGAGATTGTCAATTTTCATATGGTTTCACTAATTGTGGAGCATAAACAATAACACAGAAGACACTGGGTGATCAAGAAGAGAAGTGAGTGGGGGGAAATTGGAGGGGGAGACAAACGATGAGAGACTCTGAGAAACAAACTGAGAGTTTTGAGGGGAAGGGGCAGACGGTTGGGTAAGCCTGTTAATGGGAGTTATGGAGGGCACATATTGCATGGAGTACTGGGTGTGGTGCATAAACAGTGAATTTTGGAACCCTGAAAAAAATAAAATAAAAATGACAACAACTCCTTTTCCCAACATGTGGTAGGAGTCCTCCAAATGATTGGAAGCAGCCTCCATTAGAGATCAATCCACTGCATGTTGAAGGTCCTCCCACTTCAAAAAGACCAAGAAATATCCAATCCCAAAACAAAGTAAGGGCCAGCTCCACCTCATGGAATACGACCTGCTCTCCCTTAGATAGTGTGCTGTTGCTTTAATAAACCTGCCTTCTGCTTTCACTTGGGCATTGATATCTAATTCTCACGGGCCAACAATAAAAATAATGATGGTTTACCATTACAATTCATAGAAAAGAAGGTACAGGGAAATTGAATGAAAGGGAATAACAAAGTAGGTTCATAAGTCAATCTTCCTTGTAAAAAAATTAACCTGAAAGTAAGTTTCTGCCACCTCTCTCCTGTTTGATATGATAAAGAATGACCACGATATATGAATTATAGTTCAGGATTTTGAAAAGCATAATAGCTTTATACCAACACTTGAGTATTTATTTATTTATTTATTTATTTATTTATTGCTAACAAGATAGCTCGATTTGATATGCGGTTCCTGACAACCAACCTCACAAGAAATTCCATCTTCATGAGAAGTCAGAAAGAACCACAAACCAAACCTCTAAATAGATGCAAAGAGAAAATACTCTTAAAAAAATTTCCCTTCCTGGTGCACCCGAGTAGCTCAGTGAGTTTGGCTCACTGGGCCTTTGCGTTCGGCTCAGGTCATGATCCTAGGGTCCTGGGATTGAGCCCCATGTCTGGCTCCCTGCTCAGCAGGGATCCTGCTTCCACTTCTCTCTCTGCCTGCTCTCTGCCTACTTGTGATCTCTGTCTGTCAAATAAATAAATAAAACCTTTTTAAAAATTTCCCTTGGGCACCTGGGTAGCAGAGTGAGTTAAAGCCTCTGCCTTTGGCTCAGGTCATGATTCCAGGGTCCTGGGATCGAGCCCCACATCAGGCTCACTCCTCAGCAGGGAGCCTGTTTCTTCCTCTCTCTCTGCCTGCCTCTCTTCCTACTTGTGATCTCTATAAAATAAATAAATAAAATCTTTAAAACTAAAATTTCCCTTCCTATCAGAAGCAGACCAAACCACTAACAAATTCCCCAGAAAGCTTCATCTAAAAGGTTGTACTTTCTTCAGACACCCAGCAGGACCTTCTTCTCTGGGCCTGGTATTTCTTCAATGGCCTATTCCAGAGAATAAGACACTAAACTACTGAGCGCCAAGGGCCTCAGAACCATGAAAGACATGATGAGGGGCACAAAGCACGCCTCTGGTCACCAAGAGGGATGTAAACGTTTCCTGCTTTTCTGCATTTTTCAAAGCTGAGTTTTTAGCTGGTGGCAGCTCCTTTAGGATAAATTGCTGATACCGTATAGTAAAAGCTGTTATATGATCTTTTACAAACCATTTCCTATCTTTGCAATCTCATGTGCCAAGACAGACACGGATTATTTAAAACCCTGAAGAGAGTGCTATTGCATTTAAATTGCCTGTAACCTTCGTGTAATAGATTTATGATTGATGATAGATTTCGTTAAAATATAACTGTTTTAAATATTTATTCTTAGTAAACGATTTCAAACTATGCTCATTTAAGTAAGTTGGTGCATAATCCCATTTCTATTAAAACATAGTGCAAGGACCAATGCCACGCTTCCGCGAGAACCCCAAGCTCTTTTTCTAGAATGGCCATATGTGTATGTATCAGGCGTCCTCTTTTCACTCCCTTTGTGGAGCACCTACCATGGAGGTCATGTAATAACCAATAACCAAAAAACAAACAAAAAACCCAAACATCCAGGTCGAAGTGATTTGCGCGTGCCATCATGCAATGGCGGACTCTCCCTGGAGACTAGGAGACTGCTCAAACAGATCGCGGGCAGGCATCTCAGCCCAGGCCTGTGCTGGGGAAGCTGGTTCCCGGCTTTGGGCACAATCAGGAAGCCAGCGAAGGTACCCGAGAGTGCAGCCGGGTTTAGGGCTGATGATCTTTTTCGCAGCCAGGCAGCACTCGGACACCCGCTCGGGGGGCCCAGCTAGGAGGCTTCCCAGCGCTGGCGCTGGCCACGCTAGCAGTCCCCCGGGGCTTCGCCGGCGCCCGTGCCCCGGGCCTGCGCCTCAGGGCGGAGGGGGAGGGGGGCGGGGGCGGCCGGGAGAAGGGGCTTTGCTAATTGCGGAAGCGGGAAGTGAGCTCTCAGAGGTCCCGAGGTCCCAGGGGAGAGTCTGAGAGGAGGTGGAGGGGCTGGCAGAGGAGGGGCGCGCAGCGCCACCGTGCTGTGCTGTGGCCCAGTAAGGACTCAGGACCCCCTTTCTCGCCGCCCCTGCAATCCCGCGCTCCAGCCCAGCCCCTGAGCCCGCGCTTTCCCGCTCCCGCGGCCCGCTGCCCCGCCCCGCCCCATGGCCTCTCCGGACGACCCTCTGTGAGCAGGTAAAGTGACACCGTGCCTCGCCCTCATCTGGAGCAGAAAGCGCGGGCCGCGAGCTCGCGGGGGTGTCGGGACCCAGTCTCCCGCGACACCCGGGGCAGCGGGACCACCCCGGCCGACACGCCGCACCCGGGACCCCACGGGGTCCGGCCGTGGACGGAGCCGTGCTAGGTGCACCCCCGCCAGCGAGCGCAATAGCCCCCATCGTTTGGCACCACCACGCGCGGGTGCCGGAGGACCCCCTTCTCTCATTCCGTGGCGTGGCCCCGCCACTTTTGTTCTGGACTTGGGATCCCAGGTGGAAACTAGTCCCTCAGACCTCCCTGGCAGCAAGGAGCGCAGGGAGGGATTCTCGGTTTTTCCACCCTGGCTCTTCTTCTCTCCACATTCACATGCCTTCTGGCGTCCCTTTCCTCTCCTCATTGTCACTTTTATTAAATGGTTTTGTTCTGCGTGTTGACCCGCAGAGCGATTTCATGAATGAATATACAGGAAACTGAGTCGGAGCCCACCTGTGAGAGCCCACCTGTGGAGGCCTTTCATTAGAATGGTCTCTGGTTCTAGCCTCAGTTCAGAATACTGCGTGTACCTGAGGACCGAGTCCAGATGTTTCTTTCATCTCTGACTTGAATTTGAAATCCTAACGTCACTATGACCTGGGAAGCCGAGGTCCACAGCATCTTCATCTGAAATTCCACTAGAGCTCCCATTTACCTAGTGCCCAGCCTGAGTCTGTTTTCCACTACTGTCAGGGTTCTAGAAGTTCATGCACTGCCCACCACTGACAGTAGGGGCATCTCTCTGTCCAGATTTTCCCTTTACATAAGGAGGTCAGTTACTGGAGATTAGGGCCCACTCTAACGACCTCACTGTAATGTGATTGCATGTGTAAGGACTCTAGTTCCAAATAAGGTCACGTTCTGTGGTACCAGAGATAAGGATAGCAGCAAGGTTTCTGGGGGTAATGCAAGGTCAGCTCTTAACAGTCCACTCACTGGCTCCCCAAATTCGCGTCCTTCCCGTGTGCAAAATACCTTCACCCAATGCCCTCCAAAGAACTAATCATCCCAGAATCAACTCAAAATCTGAAATCTCATCTGTCCGCCTCCACTCAAAGACCTAGATCTCACCCAGACCATGGGACCTGAGGACTGCATCCAGAAGCCACAGTCTCCTGGTAAAGCTGCCCATCAGGTCCTGACATCACCCTCATTCGTCCCAGCAGCCGAGGGCCTATAGTTCCCAGAGACAGTTTCTCAGAGGAAGTTTGAAGACCACCTCAGAGGACGTTCTTTGGGAGTGAATGAAGAGGGAAGGGGGTCAGAGACTCCAGCCATTCCCAGGGCACCCAGAACCCAGAGAGTGAGGCCTTGGGTGCTTTCTAGTGACAGATTCAAGGCAATTCTTTGACTTTGGGACTTCAGAGTTAACTTAGATTTCATTTGTGATTATTATTTTTGTGTGGGGTTCATAGCTTTTCTTTTGACCTATGGCTGTTTTCACTCCCGGTTCTGAAGAAGCCCCTAAATCCTAACCCTGTTGAGGACTCCAAAAGCTCTCAGAGCAGCAGTACTGGGGGACAGTGTGGCCACATGGTTTGGTTTCTCCTCTGGCCTGATTCTGCGGCAGCCCCGCTCTGTCCTCCTCAGACTTCAGAGCAATAGCTGAATAAGTGGAGAAAGGACCACGGGGTCAGGTAGGTGGCCACCGAAGAGTGAGTTCTCTGGAGGGTGGCTGAGCTAGCGAGTGAGCGTGTTAGTCCAGCTCTGCCTGCAGTCTAGATGGAGCTGAACAGGGGCCAGGGAAGGGGAGGAGGAGCAGAGAGCGGGGACAAAGGGACCAAAGAGGAGATTCAGATGAAGGGAAGTAATTGGCAGGAGAGAAGAAACTCTAGAAGACAGGCATGTAAGAAAGGAAAAGGGATGAAGTGGGCATCGGGAGAGGGCACCACCAGGGAAGGAGAGAGGGGAAGGAAGAGGGAGGGAGGGAGGAAAGGGGAAAAGAAGAAGGGAGGAGTCAGCACGCCAGGGCTCCCCCTGCATCTGAAGAAGAGGTGGCTGGTCCAGCTTGTCAAACAGGGTGCTCACTCTTTGGTCCCAGTTTCTGCTCCCACTGCTACTAGGCTTTGCAACAAATTAATGACATATATAAAATTATAGAGAAATGACACCTTCCGTTCCATTATGAGTACAGCTTTAAAATGGTCTCATGAAGCACGGATTCTAGCCATTGGCTGTGCAAGGCATGAGGCCTGTTAGTGATTCTATTTTTTCCTCTGCAGAATGGGTCTTTCTACATTCCAGGTCCTTTCTACCCCAATAAATAATGCGGCGATTCTCTCAGTGAGTTGTACTTTTGGTTTAAACAGCCAACTGTCTCTTAAAAAGGACTTTTGTTTAAATTCCTTAAAAAAAAAAAGTCCTTTCAAAAAAATCTTATTTTTTATTTTTTATTTTTTAATCCCATAGGTTTACTCTGATCCTGGAACTTTGTCATTTTGACCTTCTCTGCTGATTAAAATATTCTCCATCATCAGCACCTACTGCTCTCCTCTCCTGGTGGTCTCTCGGGAAGGGGTCTTCTCTAGCTCTTCTAGCAGGAGTGGGCACTTCCCCTCTACCCCTGTTGCCGGACCAAACTTACCTATCCTGCAGGGTCAGGTCGGCCTGGGCTTTTATCTGTTGTTTTCTTCTGAGTGGTTAGTTTTTCATAGATACCGTGCTTTGCTTTTGTCAGGACTTACCCTGGACTTTCAAAACCATTTTCTTGTGCCACTGAAGCCTAGGAAATAGTCCTGATGAGAGAACCAGGAACTCGAACAGATCATGTTTATCCTGAATGTTCCGTCCAAAATGAAAAATACATTTCTGAGGAGCCTCAAGTTCTCTGAGAAGGGAAGTTTCACCAACTCTGTCATGTAGGGGCATCAATTCCGATTCTGTGTTAATTTTCCTCCTTTCCCAGCTAGTAATTCTCTACCTCAGAAAGCCCACTCTCAACCATTTCCTCTCTCAAAGGCAGTTGCTCTTAGAGTCTGCACATGGCACTTGGGGCCTGCTGGTCGTTGGCTACTGCCCTCTGTACCTTGGGTCTAGCAGCTGCGGGGCATCAGGATGAGAACGTCTCTTGTTCTAAGACTAAATATAGTTTGGGGCACATGGAAAGCAATAATCACTTTTTAAGTTGATCCAAGTGTTTGACCTTTCTTAATTATTCTAGTTCCACTATTTACTTAATCTAAGATTTGTCCTCCCCCCCATTTTAATATCTCTTAAGGTGGCACTCACCTTTCACTTGAGGACTCTTCTTAGTTTAACTGACAGCATTTCTCTTTCTTAGTCAAACATAAACTATAGTGCATCTTACCCTTGATGAAAGCTAGGATGCAATTAAATACACCATTATGGTTACAATTCTGATATTTGATATCCTCCGGTAGCTCCCTGTGCCCCTACAGTGTAGTACCTCACCTCCTCGGCATAGTATACAAACCATCTCAACCCCAGTGTTAACCCCGGGGCTCAGCCTCCATCCCCAGGTGATGCTGTGAGATCAGCTGTTGGTTGTCATGAACTTGCTGTAGTTTCCCGAATGCACTGTGCTGCCTCCTGGCACTTTGAAACTTGACACACTCATCCTCACTCTTTGCTTTGCCCTTGTCTATCACCTCCCCTGAAAATCTGTTCCTAAGTGGCTTTTCCCAGCTCCAACCTCCTTTGGCAGTCTTTTATCTCCCTGTGGTAAAGCCTGTCTCACTGCACCATGGACATGCCCGTTGTCCCTCTGAGAAGAGAAAAGGGACAGTGAGGGCCCCCCAGCATTTGCAGCTCTAGTGCAGAGCCCCATGCCTAGCTTGCAGGAAATGCCAGATCATGAAGACAAACGGAGATCATCCTCTGGCTAAAACCAGCTCTTCTTTGCCTACCGCATGATCTGGATGAATAAAGAGCAGCCAGTTATTATTACTGTTTTTCTAGGGATTTTTCCCCCATATATTTCCAAGGTCTTTACTCTTTTCATAGCACTTTAATTCAGGCTTCAACCACTTCCTAGTCTGATCAGGTGAAATCATTTTCCTTCCCATACCCTCGATGTATTTCTCACATAGTAATTCTTTTTTTAAAGATCTTATTTACCCATTTGACAGATCACAAGGAGGTAGAGAGAAAGACGGGGGGGGGGGGGATGCAGGCTCCCCGCTGAGCAGAGAGCCCGATGTGGCGCTCCATCCCAGGACCCTGAAATCATGACCTGAGCCGAAGTCAGAGGCCTAAAGCACTGAGCCACCCAGGAGCCCCATATCTGGTAATTTATAATCAACGTGGATTTGCTGCATCAAATAGTTCCTTCTTCTTCAAATATAAATATGTAAATATATTGATCAAGTCATGCGCATGTCTTAGGAGAATGTCATACCTTTAGTAGCAAACTTGAAATCGTGGCGATTGGTTTTGATTTTTGTTTTGGTTTGATTTGGTTTGGTTTTTGTAATTTTAAAAATCGCTCCAGCCCTTGGCTCTGTCTGACCTGATTGCTTTCAGCTGTTTCTGCAACAAAGGTGTCCCAGCAGCGAAAACTCTCATTGTTTACAGTGGCGCCCCCTTCTGAACACTTTGTTTATAAAATGTTTTTTTGTTTTTGTTTTTGTTTTTTTGGCTATGGTAAATGTGGAACAACAATGAGGTATTTCAAAGAGGTGAACCACAGATAAATTTCTCTAAGGGTGGGGTGAGGGTTACTCAAAAAGGAACTTGACAAGGCTCTTAAAGATATCAACAATCATTATAACATAACGTGACTGATTGTTACCGTGCTCTTAACTGGGCAAACACTTGTTGGCTTCCAAGATAGACTAACATAGTTGAGATGGTTCTAGCGGCCTGCTAGCACAGGTTCTCATGAGGCAGGGATTCTAGCCACTGGCTGTGCAAGGCATGAGGCCTTTTAGTGATTCTCTTTTTTCCTCTGCAGAATGGGTCTTTCTATATTCCAGGTCCTTTCTACCCCAATAAATAATGCGTATATTCTCTCAGTGAGTTGTACTTTTGGTTTAAACAGCCAACTGTCTCTTAAAAAGAACTTTTGTTTAAATTCCTTAAAAAAAAAAAGTCCTTTCAAAAAAATCTTTTTTTTAATTTTTCATTTTTTAATCCCATATGTTTACTCTGATCCTGGAACTTTGTCATTTTGATCTTCTCTGCTGATTAAAATATTCTCTCCAAAATGTCAGTTATTTGCAGGTACTTGCACTGTAGACATTCTTTACATATTTTTTAAAAAATCCATTCATGATTCTTAGTGAAAATCCCGGGAATCTGAAAGTCTACCATTTGCTATTCATCGAACAGTTACTGTCTCCACTAAGTGATAGGGTTTCAGAGAACGTGAGCTCACAAGAGATGTAACCTTTTTTCCACTTTCTGCTATCATGTTCATTTCTATGTTACTCAGAGGAGCCTTCTTTGTAGAAACATATTATCCAATCTTTTATAAAGCTGAATTTAAATTCTGTCCCTTCATTCCCCACAAAGCTTAAAAAGCCAAGCAAATTTTGTTCCATTTTTTAAAAGCCCATAGATGGCATTTTTTTAATGTTGCATTTTTGAGTTTTCATCACTCTTTATGTTACTTCTACTTCACAGATAAACAATTGCTAATGACAATGTGAACTTCCTACAAATGTGCAATCAAAATCCCTAGGTACACATTACTGAAGTTCTTCGTTCCCTTTAAACATTATTTCTCTCTTGATATGCATTTTTGTTTTGTATTATATTGCATTATAAAGTTTTTTTTAACAGACTGCATTTTTAGAGTACTTTGGGGATCAAAGTAAAATTCCCTTTCCCCACATACACACAGCCTTCCCCATTATCCACATCCTGTACCACAGTGATAATTTTTCACGCTCACTGACCTACACTGACACATCATTATCACCCCAAAGTCCACAGTTTACATTAGAGTTCACTCTTGGTGGGGCACCAGGGTGGCTCAGTGGGTTAAGGCTTCTGCCTTCGGCTCAGGTCTTAATCTCGCGGTCCTGGCATCGAGCCCCAGACCACACTCTCTGCTTGGCAGGGAGCCTGCTTTCCCCCAACCCCTGCTTTCCCCGCCTGCCTCTCTGCCTGCTTTGATGCCTGTCAAATAAATAAATAAAATCTTAAAAAAAACTTTTCTCATAGAGTTCACTCTTGGTATAGTATCTTATGCATTTTGACAACTGTGTAGCGATATATATCTAAAATATCATGCATGTCATACAGAACATTTTCACTGGCCTACAAATCCTCTGTGCTCTGCCTGTTCATCCTGCTCCTCTCCTAACTGCTACAAACCGCTGACCTTTATACCATTTGCATAGTTCTGCCTTTTCTAGAAGGTCATATAGTTGGAACCTTGCAACATGAAGCTTTTTCAAATTGACTTCTTTCACTTATTATGACGGATTTTAAGTTTGCTCCATGTCTTTTCATTGCTTGATAGCCATTTCTCTTTATCGCTGAATCATATCCCATTGTTTCAATGGACCACAGTTTATCTATCCATTCTCCTCCTGAAGGACATCTTGGTTACTTCCAACTCTTGGCACTTATGGGTAAAGCTGTTACAAACACAGGTTTATATGCAGGATTCTGTGTACACAAAGTTTTCGCTCTTTTGGGTGAGTACCAAGGAGCACGATTTCTGGATCATATGGTAAGAATATGTTTAGTTTTGTAAGAAACTGCCCAACTGTCTTCCAAAGGTGGTAGCACCATTTTGGTGTTCTCACCAGAATGAATGAGAGTTTCTCTTGTTCCTCATCGTCAAAAGCATTTTATGTGGTTAGTATTTTGGATTTTAGCCATTCTAATAGATGTGTAGTGATATATCATTGTTTTATTTATTTATTTATTTATTTTTTAAAAAGATTTTATTTATTTATTTCACAGAGAGAGATCACAAGAAGATGGAGAGGAAGTCAGAGAGAGAGAGAAAGGGAAGCAGGCTCCTGCTGAGCAGAGAGCCCAACGTGGAACTCGATCCCAGGACCCTGAGATCATGACCTGAGCCAAAGGCAGCGGCTTAATCCACTGAGCCATCCAGGCGCCCCTCTTTGTTCTTTTAATTTACAATTCCTTAATTAGACATGCTGTGGATCATCACAGCATCTTTTCATATCATTATTGCCATCTCAATATCTTCTTCAGTGAGGTGTCTGTTCCAGTCCTTTCCAATTTTTCAATCAGGTCATTCATTTTCTTGTGTTTGAGTTAATAAATAAATACATAATGATAATAAATAAATAAATAATAAATAAATAATAAATAAATGAATGAATTTATTATATATATTATATATGTTACATATAGTATATTATATATATTATTATATATTAAATAATAATTTATTAAAAATAAATTTACTAATGAGGCCAAGAATTCAGAATCACAAATACTTCAGAACTAATAATAACTGCCTTCACTTGATGTTATTCTATAAGATAAATCCTACGATCAAGTTTCAATTTTAAATTCTTAAATCCTTATGAAGAAGCATCATTTGGAGGGAGCAGTTTTCATAATTTAGCCTTTTTTAAAAGATTTTATTTATTTATTGGACACAGAGAGAGAGAGAGAGAGAGAGATCACAAGTAAGCAGAGAGGCAAGCAAGCAGGGAGGGAAGCAGGCTTCCTTTTGAGCAGAGCCCGATGTGGGGCTGGATCCCAGGACCCAGAGACCATGACTTGAGATGAAGGCAGAGGCTTAAGCCACCACCCACGTGATGAGAGAGCCCCTCAGGTGCCCCTCATCCATCAGTCTTAATTGTTTGGAGGAAAATGTGTGGATGAATAATGCCTTAGGGAGCTAATCTCTCTAAAGAATTTTCAAGTCTTTACCCCTTCAAGGTTTTTTTACAGTTCTGATCGCCTCTAAACATCCAGCTGATTTCTACAGTGACAGGCCTGTTAAAACCTGTCCTCAAACCAGGAATAGAGCTTGAAACATACCAGTCAAGAGCAACTTTGAGTCTTTTAAGGAATTTATCATCATTTCTTTGTTTTTGGTTAATATCTAAAATAGTTCCCTATTACACTTGCATAATTTCTCCAGAGCTGACTTTGAAGGAGGCATTCAGTTCCAGCTAGTTCCATATTTTGGCAAGAACTATAATTCTATATAAAAAAAAAGAACATATTTTAGGGCGCCTGGGTGGCTCAATGGGTTAAAATCTCTGCCTTCGGCTCAGGTCATGATTCCAGGTTCCTGGGATTGAGTCCCACAGTGGGCTCTCTTCTCAGCAGGGAGCCTGCTTTCATTCCTCTCTCTCTGCCTGCCTCTCTGCCTTCCTGTGATCTCTGTCAAGTAAATAAATAAAATTTTTAAAAAAACATATTTTATACCAGTTATTCGTGTTTATTAACTAAGATATCACAATACAAATAATACAAACAGTTGCTCTTTATTAATACCTTCAACCAAGATCAAAAAAATAAGTCATACTTTCTCCAAAAATTTTATATCATCTGATAGGTCAGATATATATAAAATTACATTTAAAGTTTTAAAAATATCAGCAAATATTTTCATTTAAACGCAAATTTCAAAGAAAATCTACTTTTCCAAACACGACTTTTTATCCTATTTTTTTTGAATTTTGTCGACAACTGATAAAATGTTTAGTGACACTATAAATGTTAGATCGAAAAAAATGATTAATAAATGTAGGTTCAAATTATTATGTTCCATTAAAAATGATTTAGTCTTTGATGAACATCTGTTTGGTAATGTGTTGTATCCAGATATAGTAAATTAATGACATATATAAAATTATAGGGAAATGACACCTTCCGTTCCATTATGAGTAGAACTTTTAAAATGCTATTTGTCACAACCTGTCATCTTGTCATTATGTAGCATTATGTAGCATTTAAAAAATGTATACTCTTCACTATGAAGTCTTTTAGAAATCTAAAATATGACTTTCTATTGTTTGTGTTTCCATATTTTTTTATTGCCAGTTTGAACAAATCCACATGCTTTGATTCAAAGGTAATAAATTCCTCTTATTTGGAAAAATGATGTTTATTTTATTTTTTTTAATTTTTTATTTTTTATAAACATATATTTTTATCCCCAGGGGTACAGGTCTGTGAATCACCAGGTTTACACACTTCACAGCACTCACCAAATCACATATCCTCCCCAATGTCCATAATCCCACCCCCTTCTCCCAAACCCCCTCCCCCCGGCAACCCTCAGTTTGTTTTGTGAGATTAAGAGTCACTTATGGTTTGTCTCCCTCCCAATCCCATCTTGTTTCATTTATTCTTCTTCTACCCACTTAAGCCTCCATGTTGTATCACCACTTCCTCATATCAGGGAGATCATATGATAGTTGTCTTTCTCTGCTTGACTTTTTTCGCTAAGCATGATACGCTCTAGTTTCATCCATGTGCACAGAAATCAGTTGCATTTCTCTACACCAACAGCAAGACAGAAGAAAGAGATATTAAGGAGTCAATCCCATTTACAATTGCATCCAAAACCATAAGATACCTAGGAATAAATGATGTTTATTTTTGTTCTCTCACCCTTAGCAGGTGGTTTAATTTTAGCATACTTCAGAGTTATAATTTCATGCTTATTAAAAACATTTATTATGATCTACATAGATGAATGAAACTTTTATTTTATTAAATTATTTGCCCAAAAATCTGTTATTTTAAAAATGTAATTCCTTGGAAGGGTTATTTTAGAGCATTGAGAGAGGATCTAGGAGTGTGGTATTATGCAATTTTTAAGTAGGTTTGAAATGGTTATTTATATGATTGTTTCTTTAAGGCTTTTGTCTTATGTTGTTTTTTTTTTTTGTCTTATTTTGTCCTTTATATGCTATAAAATATTTTGAAAGTAAATTTAAGGTATGTTTTACATAGTTTATTTTTTGGAAAAAAAAATATTGAAATGACTTATGAAATTCAGTATACTCTCAACATTAATTTTTTCTGAAATTTACCAATTGTGTTTTGAACCTATTATATGGCAGTTATTACTTCAGACTACACTGGTAAATGAAATACTTGGCTTTGTAGAACGTTTATTTTAATGGGTGAGACAATTAAAAGCTATAAACCTTAATAAAAATTGCATAGTGCATTCAAAAATGATGAGTACAATGGGGAAAAAGAAAAATTAGATCAGGGTGAGAAAAATCAAGGTTGCTAGGCAGGGGATGGGGAGTTAAGAATTTTAATAGGAAGATCAGGGTAGTTACAATGAAGCTGACAATTGAACAAAGGCGTGGAAAGGTGATGAATTTGCCCAGAACTTTCAGCAATAAGGTCACTCCAGACAAAGGAATTGGCTATCTTGAAGGCCATAAGGTTGGATCGTGCCTGGCATATCTGAGGAATAGCAAGGAGGCCACTGTGAGTGACTGAAGAGTAGCAGGGAAAGAGGTCACAGAGGTTAAATGAGTGGCTAGATCATGTAAAAGCTTAGAAGTCATTGTAAAACTCAGGCTTTTATATTTGGAAACTTACTGTGTGATAGAATTTCTGCTAATAACTGAGAGTTCAAATGTCCATAAAATTTCAAGGATTCTTATTCTAGTAAGACAGAATAAAGAAAAAGAGTTCATATTTTCACATGGTGTAACAAATGCTCAGAGATCCAAGTGTAGGAAGCTATGGGAGCACAGAAGAAGGCACTAAAATCACACCAATATATTTGATGACTGTGACTATATATAAATTTGTATTTTCTAGATTTTTTTATAGTCATGGAATCACACAGTATATACTATTCATTGCCTGGCTTTTCTTTTCTCAGCACCATTACTTTGAGAATCTCCAGTTGTAAATAGTTCATTTTGATGTTGAATAGTAATCTCTTTAATGAATAGATCATAATTTGTCTTTGCTCTATTGATGGACATTGATGAACATTTCCACTGTTTTCAATTCTTAAAAATAAAGCTGCTATGAAATTCATATACAAGTCCTTGTACGAACATAGGGTTTGTTTCTCTTGGTTAAATGCCTAGAAGTAAAATGGCTATTCGTGTAACTGCAACATATTTTGCATTTAAAAAAATTTCCAAACTATTTTCCAAAGTGGTGGTATCATAATATATGCCAACAACAGTTTAGATTTTTTGTTGCTTCCCAATCTAGCTCAGACGAAGTACAATTAGCCTTTATAATTTTAGCCATTCTAATAGATATGTAAGCATGTCTCATTATGATTTTAATTTGTATTTCTTTAATGTCTAAATGTTGAGAAATTTGTCATGTGCTTATAAGCCATCCATATCCTTTTGGTGACATGTCTCTGCAATAATTTTCTTCACATGTAAAATTGGATACTCTGTTTGGTTATTAGTAAGGTTTTTTATTTTTATTCATTTTTTAATAATCAGAGTAGATGTCCATTATCAGATATATAATTTGCAAATCCCTTCTCCATCTTTACGGTTTCTCAATGGAGCTTTGATAGCTGTGTCTTTCAAGAAATATGCTACTTCTTTCCCGGTACACAGAGGTATGACTAGAACATTATCAATGTTGACCTTTGCAAAGAAAATCATGGCTTAAGATATATGTAGTCTACGGTTGTTGGGAGTGTTCTGTAATATCAAGCATATCTAGTTCGTTGATAATTTTGTTCAAGTCTTACATATCTTACCAATTTGATGACCATTTGTCTATATAAACTTAAAATAAAGGTGTTGAAATTTTTTTTCCATTTCTCTTCTAAGGGAGAAGTTATGATTTTTGTTCTTAGTTTTTCCCTATATATCCCCAAATCTGTTATTAAGTATTAAAAGTCAATAATTATTATACTCCCTGAGGAATTCATCCTTTTACTCTTCTGTAATTTTGACTTGATCTTTATGTCTGATAATGAAATTTTCTTTAAAATCACTTTTCATTATCTTGATATAACCACCAAAGTTATACTTTGATTAGTGTTAATATATCATAGTTTTTCTTTTAATTTATAAAGCAATTCTATATTTAATCCTGAAAAAAAAAAACAGCTTTTTAGCTCTGGAAGCAGCTTTCTAAATTATGTTTTCTTTTTTTTTTTTAATGAATCAGGTGAAATTTTTGTTAAGGGACCTAAAATGAAAGTAGGTTTAGAACTTTATTTATTTATTTAGTAAAAGATTTTATTTTGTTTATTGACAGCGAGAGAGAGAGAGAGAGAGAGAGGAAGCGCACAAGTGGGGTAAATCACGTGCAGAGGGAGAGGAAGAAGCAAGCTCCTTGGGGGTGCAAGTATTCCCATGTAGGGCTGGATCCTTGTACACTGGTATCATGACCTCAGCCAAAGGCAAACATCTGCTTAAACAACTGAGTCATCGAGGCACCCCTAGAAAATTAAAAAAAAAAAAAAGACCTTTTAAAAACATTTTGTTTGTTTCTTTTTTTAAAATATTTTATTTGTTTGACAGACAGAGAGACAGGAAGAGGAACTATAAGCAGGACCCTGGGATCATGACCTGAAAAGAAGGGACACATATGGAGGAAGCCACCCAGACACCTCTTTTCTTTGTTTTTCATATATGGCAACTGATGCTTCCCAGCCACGAGGAGCATATTACCCATTGATTAAATCTTTGATAACAACCTATTTAAAGAGGTGTGTAAATATATACTTACTCAGATTTATACACTTTGTGTTTTCTTCATAGTTTGGGGCTGGACCCCATGGTCACAACACTGCTTCCAGTCTTTGCCGTCCCATCTTTGGATACCAGGTATTTGGTCAGCAAAGCAAATTAGTATCAAAATTAATAAGCCCTTCGCACCATATCTCTGGAGCAGGGGTTGCTCTTAGCCAAGGCCCACAGCAGTTGACCTCCCCTCGCTAGTGCGATAGCCCCAAGGATTAGGTCCCTGCCACCAGAACTCAGTCTTACATGTTATGCTAAGCAGACAAAACCAAAACAGGAAAGCTCCGACAGGTTTCACTGGCATGCCTCATCTCCCACTCCCTCGACGTCCAGGCAGTACCAGATGCCAGGGAGGGGTCTTGGTCCAACATATGGAAGGGAAGGAAGTAGCCACGAGCAAGTGCCTTTCTTTCATGAGCAGGTTGTAAGGAGGAGGAAGAGGAAGGGGAAGAGAGGTGAACTTCAAGGGGTGAAGGCCTCAGGTAGGCAGCTGGCTCCTACCGGTATGAAAGGGACAAAGGAGAAGGCAGTGAGTCTTGCAGGGAGGGTGGGGGGTAAGGGTTACAGCTTATGATGGAATCTGGACAGGAGTAATAGGGATACTAGTCATTTGAGTCCACTATTGGCAAGCTGGGCTGGGTGTCAGGGCAGATAGGCCTCCCTAAGCAACGGCACATGAGAGAAGGTGGAATTCTTCTCTGAGGAGCAGGTGGAGCTTTGGGTGTTGGGAAAGCATAGACAGTATTGCTTCAGGGCCAAAGAAAGGTCCGGGTACTCCTGGTTGGAGGTCAAGACCACAGTATGATCCAGGTCTTCTACCAGCAGCTTGAAGGAACCACATGCCAGCCACCCCTCATTATTGTGTATAAGTCCCTGGTGCACCTATTGGCTTATCCATCGAATGACTCCTTCAGCAGCTTGAAAACCACCTCCACTGGCACTCCAGGATATGGGAGGCTTCCAGAGTGAAGATTTTGCACAGGATCACCCCAAAAGACCAGAAGTCACTCTGGTGGATGTAGATCTGGTCAAACATGGCCTTAGGGACCATCCACTTCACAGGCAGTCCACTGTTGGTTGTCTTTTTGTAGTAACTGATGTGGTGATATCTCTGGCAAGGCTGAAGTCTGAGATCTTCATCATGCTGTCCTTTGTCACCAGCACTTCCCTGGTGGCCAGGTCTTGGTGTATGCACTTCTTGGAGGCAAGGTACTCCATGCCTCAGGCTACCTGATAGGCACAGGATACCAGGTCCTTGGAGAAGTGTTGCTCTGCTGCATTGTGGTTGATATTGTAACAGTACTCCAGGTCAGGAGGCCTCTGGGCCTGCAGGTACTCCTGTATGTTGTCTTTGGAGGCATATTCCATGAGAGTGTACAATGGACCGTCCTGTGTGCAGGACCCAGCAGGTTGATGGTGTCCTTGTGCTGTCCAATCATCTTCATCATCTCCATTTCTGAGATTAGGTTTGACAGGACTTCCTCTGTTGCATCTGACTTCAACATCTTCACAGACACTTTAGTCAAATGGTTGGATTTGTTTTTGTCCATCCCAATGGCCTCCTCCAACACCACCTGCCCAAAGTAGGCCTGTCTTAGGGGTCTGCCTAAACTGCCTACAACCAGCCTGCCTCAAGGTAGTTATGAACTCTAGATTATCCTCAAAAACATTAAACCACAAGCTAAAAGTTCTCTCCACTAGGTCTCTGTCACAGGTCTAATTTTCTTATCTTTCATCATTTATCTTTTTCCTAATTCTTATTTTCAGTATAGTTTATTTTGCTTCCAGGTGTTTCCCTTGGTTTCTGTATGCTGTTTCATAGGGAAGAGTTATCCTGTCATAAAATTATTTCTTGAGCATTCTTTACATCTCTCAGTTAAAATGGATTCTTTTATGGTATTGATTCATTTGAGTTTTCTCAAAATGGGAAGAATTTTCAAAATGGTGTTTTCCTCAAGGTTCAGAGTATGTCTTAGCCTCATCTTTACTCTTTTTGAAATTCAATTTTCAAATTCTTGTCCCTCTTTTTATCTTTTTTAATTAAAATGTTTTATTTTTACTATTCTTTTATTTGAGTATAGTTGATATTCAGTGTTACATTGGTTTCAGGTTTTCAATATCTCCATACATTATTCTATGATCACTACAAATATAACCACCATCTGTCACCATATAACACTATTATAATATCATTGACTATATTCTCTACACTGTCCCATATCTCTTTTTAAAATCTCTGATATTTATGTTTTCTGTTATTCCAATCTTCGACCATCATTTTACTTGGTTACTTTAATAAAATATGCCTGATTACACACTCTTTGCTGAAAACCATAGCATTTGATTTATAGTAGTCTTCTTCTTCTTCTTTTTTTTTTAAATTAACATATAATGTATTATTAGCCCCAGGGGTACAGGTCTGTGAATCGCCAGGTTTACACACTTCACAGCACTCACCACAGCACATACCCTCCCCAATGACATAACCCCACCCCCCTCTCCCTACCCTACCCACGCCCCTAGCAACTCAGTTTGTTTTGTGAGATTAAGAGTCTCTTATGGTTTGTCTGCCTCCCGATCCCATCTTGTTTCATTTACTCTCTTCCTGTCCCCCATATGGCACCTCCATTTCCTCATATCAGGGAGATCATATGATAGTGCTTTCTCTGGTTGACTTATTTTGCTAAGCATAATACCCTCTAGTTCCATCCATGTCATTGCAAATGGCAAGATTTCATTTCTTTTGATGGCTGCATAGTATCCCATCATATATATATACCATTCATTTATTGATGGACATCTATGTTCTTTGCATAGTTTGGCTATTGTGGATATTGCTGCTATAAACATTTGGTGCACGTGCCCCTTTGGATCATATAGTAGTCTTCTTTACCTCTATCAGAACCCCAGGAAGCTTTATTTATTTATTTACTCACATAAACAGATGATCCAACACAACGTTTTTTGATGTTCAAATGTATTATAATGTCTTAGCGCTTAACACTATGCTTACTGCTCTCTTTCACTGTCTGACTAAATCCTCATCATCACTATGCCATTTAATCAGAAAGAACATTTGAACTCAGAGTTCTCTCCATATCAGGGAATGAATACTCCACCCTTCTGTTTGTGCAGGTAAAATAAATGTTGATATTGTCTGTCCTGCACATACTCCATCCTGTTCACCAGAATATTCACCATCAAAATATATACAAAATAAAAACCATACCTCACCACTTCTATTACCACCCAGCATGCTAAAAACACCATCATATGTTCCTGAATTATTGACGTGATTGATAGCCCCACTTCCACACATACTGTACTCCTTTCTCCCTGCAAATTTATTTTGGTACAGCAACTTAACCTAAAAATCAAGTCAGATGATTTTATTCTGCTGTCGAAAGTCTTTTGGTATCTTCCCCTTTCATATTAAATAAAAACTGAAGGCGTTTCAATGTACTAGACGGTCACGCATCAATACATTCTTACCTCTCTCCACCACTATGAACTCCTCATTGGGCTCCTTGCTTTTCCTCAAAAGTAACAGACCAGCTGTTCACACAAAGTCTATATACTTACTTGCTCTGCCTAGAGCAATCTTTTCCTTTAATATTTGTATAACACCCTCCTTCACTTCCTGGGTCTTTGTGCAAATAACATCTCATAAATGAGATATAACCACCCAACACAAAATAAAATTAACTTTCCTCCCAGCATTCTCCAATGGCTTTTACCTTTCTTGTATTTCTTTGTAACACTTATCACCATCAACCATCAATCATTATTCTATTACTGGTTTATTTCCTTATTTGAGACAGAGAGAGAGAGAATTGGGAGGGGGCACAGAGGAAGAAGAAAACACCCCACTGCCTAGAAAGCCTGCTGGGAAGTTACATCCCAGGACCATGTGATCATGACCCAAGCCAGAGGCAGTCACTCAATGGACTGAGCCACTGAGGTGCCCCTCTATTATTGTTTTATTTCACTATTATATTTCAAAAGAATGTAAGCTCTTTGTGGTCAGGTATTTTATATGTTTTATTAATTGAAGTATTCTCAGAAAGGTAGCTGGCAGATTGTAAGGGATCACTAAACTGTATTTTGTTATTATTATTGGGCTCCTTTATGGGCTTTACCTCTTACTCTAGAAGTCTATCCTTCAGATGTAAGCAAATGAGTAAAAAGCCTATATTAAGTGGATATTTTAAAAGCTAAATGAATGGCTTAATAGTTGTATATAGGGGGAAAGGGAACATATTTTCCACAGTTTAGAAGTGGAGTTCTTTTATAGAGTTCTTGTACAAGCCTACACTATTGAACAATAATGGGCAGTTGTACATTACAATTATACAAACACTTTGGTAATTTATATCCTTTTTTTGTAATTCATGACTGGATCATTTAATTCCTTAGGAGAATTATAGCATTTCAACTTTTCATTTTCAATATACTTATTGGGGTTGCTATCTTCTTTATTCAAATGGAGAAATAGTCATGATTTAATCTAAATAAAGTGTTATTGTTTGTGTTGTTTTCTAGGAATGAGTCGCACATGCTAGTTTAAAAGTTTTGTTAAATTCCCAAGTCTGTCACCGATAAAAGCCTTTTGTAGATTAGTAACTTGATCAAAACAGAAAAGTTATGTAACACTCAATTGTTATACTATCTTTGTTTCCATCTTGCATTGTAATAATACCCATCTTAACTCTATTTAAGACAAGTCATCGCCAGATGGCTTTCTGGCATTGATTGCATGATATGAAATCTAGTATAACTAAAAGTTTTTGGTTTTAGTAGCATATAAATCAATTTAGAAAAATATATGTATTTGAATATAAGGTAAAGTTTTAAATTATTTGGCAATAGTAAACTAAACTTTTTTGTTGTAAATTTTTATTTTCTAAAATTTCATTGAGCTCTTTTGCAATAAGAAACAAGTTACAAAAAATTAAGGTTTATTTACCCCAATTCAAAATGATTAGTAATATAATCATAGAGGTTGAAGTATTTAAAATATTGAACCCAAAACATTTTATTAGGTAAATTCGTGAATGCTGAGCATTCACTGTTAAAATATACTAATACTATTGATAGACTGGTAGAAGCCTAAAATCAAATATTTATTAAATATTTATATCCATATCTTTTCATGGCTTGGTAATTCATTTCTCTAGCATTAAATAATATTCCATTGTTTGCATGTACTACACTTTATTTGACCTTTCACCTATGGAAGGATATCTTGGTTGCTTCCAAGCGTTTGTCAGTTATGAATAAAACTACTATAGACATCTTTGTGGGTATAGATTTCATCTTCTTTGGATAAATACCAAGAACTGCTACTGCTGAATCATCTGGCAAGAATAGGTTTAGTTTTGTAAGAAACTGCCAAGTTGTTTTCCATTTTTTATTCTCAATAGACATGGAAGAACATTCCTGTTGCTCCACATCCTCACCAACATTTCGTGTTCTGTTGTCAGTGTTCTGGATTCTGGGTATGTACTGGTGTCTCTTTTTTGTTTTAATTTGCATTTTCCTGATGACATATGTTGTGAAGCATCTTTTTATATGCTTATTTGCCAACTGTACTATTTTCTTTTGTGAGGTATTGGCTAAGGTCTTTGGTTCATTTTTAATCAGGTTTTTCCCCCATTGTTTAGTTAAGGGGTCTTTGTGTATTTTTGATTAACAGTCCTTTGCCAGATATTTTGCAAATTTTTTCTCATAGTCTGTGCTTTGCCTTTTCATTCTCTTGGCATTGTGTTTCACAGAATAGCCATTTTTAAATTCAGTGCTTGTGCTTTTGTAGCTAAAGTTATTTCCAAAAGCAAGGTCATTTAAATTTTCTTCTATATTACCTTCTACATTTTTCATCTTTAGGTTTATAATCCAATCTGAGTTAATTTTTGTGAAGAGTGTATATCTGCCTGGATTTATTTTATTTTATTATTTTATTTTATTTTTATTTTATATTTTTACATTTAGCTTCAGCATTACTCCAGAACCATTTGTTTAAAAGATTGTATTTTGCTCTCTTGTATTGCTTTTGCTTTTATATTAAATATAAAATATAATTGATAATATATATTCCGTTCCTTTAATCTAGTCTTTCTCTGGTATGACAATATCTTGCTTACAATTATCGTTATGGTAAACTTTTTTAAAAAGATTTTATTTATTTATTTGACAGAGAGAGAGAGATCACAAATAGGCAGAGAGACAGACAGAGAGAGAGATGAGGAGAAGCAGGCTCCCTGCTGAGCAGAGAGCCTGATGCGGGACTCGATCCCAGGCCCCTGGAATCATGACTTGAGCCGAAGGCAGAGGCTTAACCCACTGAGACACCCAGGCACCCCATCGCTATGGTAATCTTTGACGTCAGTCCTCAGTCTTTGTTCTTTTTCAACACTATGTTGAATATTGTGAGTCTTTGCCTCTCCATATAAACTTTAAAATAAGTTTGTTAATAGTAAAAAAAAAGAACTTGCTGGAATGCATTAATTGTATAGATAAACTTGGAAAACAGTGATCTCTTGAGCTTAGAAGGAGATCAAGACTTTAAACTTCATATGATCCTCTGGCAGAACCTATTGCAAATCCCTAGGCAAAATGAGACCTCAAGGATCTGAGAGAATGTCTAAGAAGTACTTGATACATCCCTTGGGTATGGTTTATTGAAGTGTCCACCTGTCTGAAAGCTGGGGAATCTAGATAAGGGAGTGAAAATTAGTTATGATAAAACATATCAACAAACATCAATAAATTTTGTAAAACTAATTGTCATGGCTCATATACAATATGACCAACAGAGGGACCATCAAAAGGAAAGCATCCGTTATGTGTATAGTGGAATTTTTTATTCAAAATAAAGCAATGAGAGGGGAAGACACAATGAGAAAATTACCATTTTTCAAATGGTAAACTTCTTACAAAATGGAATAGGTTTTATATTCTAAGTAGTATATTGAATGTAAAACATTGGGGCGCCTGGGTGGCTCAGTGGTTTGGGCTGCTGCCTTTGGCTCGGGTCATGATCTCAGGGTCCTGGGATCGAGCCCTTCATCAGGCTCTCTGCTCCGCAGGAAGCCTGCTTCTCTCTCTCTCTCTCTGCCTGCCTCTCTGCCTACTTGTGATCTCTGTCTGTCAAATAAATAAATAAAATCTTTTTAAAAATGAAAAGAAAAGTAAAACATTAAAAAATAAAATTTTAATTTAATAAAATTATTGATTTTTTAAAAACCTTAAAAATAGCAGAACCATTTTTCTTATAACTGGAAAATACATTGTATATATATCTATCAAAAATAACTTGTCGGGCGCCTGGATGGCTCAGTGGGTTAAGCTGCTGCCTTCAGCTCAGGTCATGATCTCAGGGTCCTGGGATGGAGCCCCACATCGGGCTCTCTGCTCATCGGGGAGCCTGCTACCTCCTCTCTATCTCTGCCTGCCTCTCTGCCTACTTGTAATCTCTCTCTGTCAAATAAATAAATAAAATCTTTAAAAAAAAATAACTTGTCATGGGGCGCCTGGGTGGCTCAGTGGGTTTAAAGCCTCTGCCTTGGGCTCAGGTCATGATCCCAGGATCCTTGGATTGAGTCCCACATCGGGCTCTCAGCTCAGCAGGAAGCGTGCTTCCTCCTCTCTCTCTGCCTGACCCTGCCTACTTGTGATCTCTGTCAAATAAATAAATAAAATCTCTTATTAAAAAAATTAAAAAAAAATAACTTGTCATGTCTGGAATCAGGAGCATATGGAAAAAAATAATATCTGAGGACAATACTTCTGCCTTGTTTTGTGCCTTGTTAATATTTTTAAACACTCAGGCAACTTTCAGCTTTTTTGAAATACCTGCTATGATACCAGCAGTGCCTTTTGGAGCCCAATGACTATAAAAATTAATTGCAAATATTCAAAATGTTTACTATAATGTCACTATTTAGGGCCACCACCAAGCATGTTTCAGAAGTAAGCTTAACTGTTACTCTTCTGTAAGGCAAAAGGGCATATTTTCAGGAGTTCCATCTGCTGTACCAGGAGGTGAATCAGGTAATGATTTTTGTCTATAAAATAATTCACTTTTCAATCTAACATTCCTCATTCCACATTATAATAATAAAAACTAGGAGGAGACTAAAACAAACAAACAACTACAACTACAACCACCAGCTTTTCCTTCAGTGGAAAAGTAAATAGAACCTTATGAGTAGCCCGAAATTTATTTTTAAATATTTTTAAGATAAGCGTTTTTGTTAGAAAACCATATATTTTATATTACTAAGAAATAACAGGCAAAGTTTTAGTAACTTCTAAAAAGTCTAGTTACTTCTATTTATCTATTAACATATCTATTTATGAAGTAGAACATGATCACAACTATTGTATCTACCCAAGTTTGTATGCTTTGGTTATTTTATGTTTGCTATTTCCTTGCTTAATTTTTACAATATTTGATACATAATAGTATCTTTAAGTCCATCTACGGTTTCACAGAATTTGTTTGAACTTCATAAAAATGTACCATACTTTCGCACTGTCCTTGTTTTACTTCTCAATTAACTTTCCAATATTTATTCACTTTAGAGTGTGTAGCTATCATTTATTTTTATTCCTCCATAATGCTATGTTTACAAATTTGTACTTATCTGTACTTATAAAAATATCTTAATTATAAACCATTTCTCATCTCACATAACACTCATGTTACTTCTACACTTATCAGATATTATGTAACTGAAAACCACAACTCAGCAACAATATAGCACCATTTTTCAAAATTAAATGGCTTACCAGAATTCTTTAATTCTATCCTTTATTTGTATTAGATGACCCTTTATTCTGGTATTTGGCATTGTTCATATGGAGGAAAGCTTATAAGTTGATATTCCATAAATAGAAGGATTTATTATGATTGATTAATTATTTTCATTTAGAATGCATAGAATATGGTTGATTTAATATTTCTTTCTTACTCTCTGCCTGGAACATAGTGCTATCTATGTAATAGCCACTAAAATATTAAGTTAATCACCTAGACTTTAAACTTCATATGAATAGGAATAACATACAGAACTCTTCTCAGATTGGGACACCTGGGTGGCTCAGTCAGTTAAACGCCTGAGCCTTTAGCTCAGGTCATGATCTTAGGGTCCTGGGACTCAGTTCTGCAGCAGATTCCCTGCTTAGCCGGGAGTTTGCTTCTTCCTCACCCTGCTGCTCCCCCTGCTTGTGCTCTCTCTCACTCACAAATAAATAAAATTAAAAAAATAAATTCTTCTCAGATAGCTAATATAGAATATCGTCTTTGTATTCATCAAAGGGAAAGTGCCATATAATAATGAAATTCAGACTACTTCAAATTCATTTTTTAACCAGTAAGAAAGTACTGGAAACAAGCCAAAAATGTATTTAATGAATTAAAGAAATAGATTGATTTTCAATATCTTAATGTTTCTAGAATAAATTGCAAGATTTTTATACTAGATATCAGTGTAAATATTCATTATACAAGGATATTCTAAAAATAAAACTGAGAACACTACTTGACATATATGATGACAAAAACGAGTTTGACAAAAGTCAGTTTGGGTAAAACTTACAACACCTACCACCTGAAACTCTTGTTCTATAATTTAATTATTTTAATTTACAAAAATACAAAAATAATATATCAGAGTAAGTCTATTGATAGCTTTGAAGGTATGCTCTGGTTGTGCACTGTTTACTATTGAAAGGGGAATCAAATATGTGATGCTTATGGTGTGACTATATTAAAATTCAACAAGTTCAGAAGCATACAAGGAATAGAATAAAGACAAAAGATGACCCTTACTTAACCTAAAGATAGACAATGGTATATATGTGCTAGTTGGGGAGAGAATCCAGTCAGTAGATGGAAGATGTGGTAGTGGAAAAAAAAAGACACAACGTTTTGGTTGAACGTTTAGCACTATATTTAACAAAGTGAAATTGTGTGTTAATAGCCTTGAGTAAAATCCAAAAAATATTTTCAATTCATTGAAGATTATTTAGGAAAAACTTGAAAAATACAACTTGATAAGGATTCCAGTAAAAGATTGATAAGCAATACAAGTTTCAGAATTTTTAGTATATTTTCCCTAAAAAGCAATTTAATTTAAAATAAAAAGAATTCTATTTACCTGCCACTTAAATAAGAGGAAATTATTTGGTTTTGTAATAAGTCAATAAAATAAATTAACATATCTTGAGAAAACAGATATGCACACTAAGTTAAAAATAATAGTGCTTAAGGTGTTCAGCAAACATTTGCAAAATTCCTTGCCATCAGCTAGCTCTGGAGTTCTGCTAGGTGAGTAAGGCCATGTATGTTACTGCTCAGAGTACTGACGCAAAGCAATTGTCCCCTTCACATCCATTTTTTGCCATTGATATGTCATGCTATGTTGTTTAGAGATACATAGATGGCCCTACATGAAGGTTTTTTTGTGTGTGTATATGGGTGACTGTGATTTAACTTTCAAATCAGATGGCTCCTGATTTACAATGATTGAACTTAACGATATATTTGGCAATGATGTGAAAGTGAAAGTGATTCAGTAGAAACTGTACTTTGAATTTTGAATTTGGGTCTTTATAAAAAGGGCCAGTGACATGTGGTATGGTGCAGTCTTGTGATGCTGGGCAGGGGCACTGAGCCACAGCTCCCTGTCAGCTAGAAGATTACAGGGGTGAACACCTGATATTCTTACAACCACTCTATATATAACCATTCTTCTTTTTTTAAGTGTAATATTTAATAAATTGCATGTGATATTTGATACTTTGTTATAAAATAGGCTTTGCTTAAGATGATTTTGCCCAAATGCAGGCAAATGTAAGTGTTCTGAGTATGTTTAAATAAGTTTAAGGTAAGCTATGATATTTGATAGTTTAGGGGTATTAAATGCATTTTCAATTTTTTATGTGTTTCTCTGTACATAGCCCCGTTGTAAGCTGAGGAACATCTCTATATGTATATGTAGCCTTGGTATGGCATACATATTATTGGCATGAAACATCTAGAACAGTACGTGTGCCATATAATTGTCTACAACATCAAACAAGTTTCTTGAAAACTTGTGCCAAAGGGTTTATGTCTTTAAGGATTCTTATTTCAGAAGGGTTCTCTCAAATGTAAGATTTTTCAGAAGTTAAGTGAAAATCTGACCAAACTAAACATTTTGCCATTTTCCCTAGTGAGCAAAGATAGCTAAAATCTATCCGCCATTTTCAACACTGTACTCAACGACTGTAATTCTAATTTAAGAACAGATTATTTATATCAAAACCACATGTTGGTCTAATCTTACACAATATTCATAAATCTCACTCAGAGCCTTGGACACTTTTATTTGTTGAGTCTATATGGTACTACGGACATTCATCTGTTTTGACCTCATAGCTTCATGTATGTCTATACTTTTGAAAATACATGCATCATAGTTCCATTGTAAAATGTCTGGGTTATAAAATGTGCTATGCTATCAAAATGGTAATAAGAACATACAAATGACCCGATGTAATGAACTGGACCAGATTGCCAGATATCACATTTCATACCAGAAAGATTCAGTGGTAAGTTTTAAAATGGCCAGCTATACTTCGACTGAATTATAACTCATTTAACTTCTTTATTTGTGTACAGTATTATACATTAGTCAGTATTATAGTAAATAAGTACTTTGGACAGATGTAAATAGGCTGTAATAAAAACTGTTTTTCTTCTTTCTTTTAGTCCTTTTTACTTGTAAGACTAGCCACAAATACCATGCCTCCCCCAAAATAATTTGCAATCCAAATTTATCTCTAAATGAATTTATTGCACAGAAAAAAAAAAATATATATATATATACACTTACAGTAGACATGTTCAAAAATAGTTACACAACAGCAGGGCCCTAAATGTAAGCAGTATAGTTGTTTTGTTTTGTTTTCTTTTTTTCTTTAAAAAAAAAGAGGTTATGTGAAATATTGGAATTTTATTTCCAGGCCTAGCATTTCAAGACAGTTAACTACACTTACAGTGTCAACAGCCTCTTGTTGGCAGTATGATTTTATTGGCTCCGTGGAATAACAGCAAGAATTTACTATTGCTTCTTTCTTTTATGACACACACAGAAAAAAATAAACTGACACATTTGCTCAAGACCAACCGGAATCATTTTAAACTATCAAAATTGATGGGAGGCCTTCACTGCCAAAGTCACTGCTGGGTTTTCACAATTCATTGCAGACAATCTGCTACTCCCATTATGATAAAGGAGAGAAGAGTCAGAATCAGGGAAGAAAGCTAGATTAATACTTGTAATTATCACTGAATTATTTAGCCTGCTATAGGATTATTATTATTAGTGTCATTTGATAATTTTCTCTCATTTTATTAAACACAACTGTGAGTAATTACCCTACCTAATATTTATCTGATTTGGCTGACTAGCTAGCAAACATTCATGAAAATATCCATTAGCCACACATATAAAATGCTGCATTATGATGCTGTTGAATCAAAACATACCACTACCTGATCCTGTAGCTCTTTGAGGATTTGCAAATCAATTAATTCTATGTTTATTGGATTCTTCCCATACAATTAGAAAATTTATAATAGAGTCCATGAACATTATTAGTTTTACCATTTTAAACCAGCAATCACACTTTGATTTTTACAACAAATGCTGAAATATAAACACACACATTTGGATCAGTTTTCTGTTAGTCTGTCTGGACTTCAGAATCCTATTCCTCAAGATAATGCACACCAAAGTTCTGGATTAAACAAGAAATTAGATGGCACTTGAACACTTGGTTTAATATTCTCCAAAGAACTATGCAACTTATTTCTTACATTATGACATTGTTTTACAAAGATCCACACTTTTATAATGTTAGTATTTTTAATAATCAATAAAGTCAATTAATCATGATTAAAAATCAAACATAAAAATTTCTACTTTTTGTTTTGCCCCCTCCATTTAGAACTTATTTATAGCCTGTTAATTCAAAGGTCCCTATGTTTATGAAAATCTGGACAGAAATAGCTCTAAGATCCCATTCAGAACTTGATATTAATCTAAGTCTTTTGGCTCCATTTATCCTGAGAGCAAAGAGTAGGACAAAGGATTTGAGTACTGTTAGTTTATCTGGGAGATTATCCAAGGTAGAAAAGAATGGGAAAGTGAGACAGTGAAGAAGCAACTTTGTCAAAGAGGTACATTGTTGATATAATTGTTGTGGATAGAAAATGAAGGCTTGCTTTTACTGAAAGGTCCTGAGAAACTTCTTTAAGTTGTCCTCATGAAGACCAGAAAACTGACAATTTTATCTATGGTTCTTATTTCCACTTCTCTGAGAGCTGTCCACAGAGGACATTAACTCTCCTACACTTTTGGGTTGTGTTGGAGACATTCTAAAATGAGAGAGAGAACATGAGATGCTATCAGTGTTAAGTAACTGCAATTTCCCATGGAACTATCCACCACAGGTTTGGCTATAATCAGGTGTTGGGCCTTGATATCAGAGGGATTTGAGGCAGTATCATTTTAGGTTAATCATTATATCTGAAATTTCGAAAAACTTCAACTGATGAAACTTTGATTATAAATCTATAAATATAACAATAAATCTACAGTATTCAGATTATTTTCATAAAAATACACAGACGAAACATCAATTGATTAATATTTAAATGTTACAAAATACTGAACTGAAAGAATTTGGTCATATAACAACGTGAAAGAAGTAGAACTTAGGTTTAGGTTAGAACTCAGGATGCCTTTGAGACTCAGTTAAGAAATTGAATGGAGGGACGCCTGGGTGGCTCAGTGGGTTAAGCCACTGTCTTCGGCTCAGTTCATGATTCCAGGGTCCTGGGACCGAGCCCCAAATCGGGCTCTCTGCTCAGCAGGGAGCCTGCTTCCTCCTCTCCCTCTGCTCGCCTCTCTGCCTGCTTGTCAACTCTCTCTGTCAAATAAATAAAAAAATCTTAACAAAAAAAAAATTGAATGGATGTCTGACTATCTTATAGATTTGCTAAAAATCAGTGACTTTGTGTAGACGTGTGGCTATGCAGGAATTTTTAACTTTCTCTAAGAAGTTATTAGATTTGATTATATAATGGCAGTAAAGGATGGGGAAAAGCAAAGTACAAACCCCATAAAGACAAAGACACTGAGTATGAGAAAAGAGTAATAGATAAGAAGAATCAATGCATTTGAGGAAAATGGGAATTGAAATACACAATGATTGTTGATTTTTTTTAGATGGAGAAAACAAAACTAGCTTGCAAGAAGGAAATAACAGAAGACATGTTGTGATGTGAGACAGAATCCTGGAAAAGGCAGTAACGTGGAATAAAGGAGTAGGGAGAGCATATCAGGTAATTTGGATAGGAAGGAGTTAGGAGGTAATTTACTTGATAAATGCACAGATTTCTCTTCTTTAATTTATATGGAGAACAGGGTGTCCTTTCTCTTCCCTTTCAGAGCACCAGAGGTGTACTCTTTCAGACTGAAAACCTGAAAAGCTCAGGACTCAGTTGCTTAAGCACAGCTGAGAGGACATATTTCAATTAAGATTTACATTTTGCTGTATGTAGTAGACTTTCAAAAGTGGTTTAACCATATTTTTTCATTTAACATGTTTTCTGGTGTCATTTCAGAGTCTTAAGAAAGTCAAGTGAGGGGGCCTGGGTGGCTCAGTGGGTTAAGCTGCTGCCTTCGGCTCGGGTCATGATCTCAGGATCCTGGGATCGAGTCCCGCATCGGGCTCTCTGCTCAGCAGGGAGCCTGCTTCCTCCTCCCTCTCTCTGCCTGCCTCTCTGCCTACTTGTAACCTCTCTCTGTCAAATAAATAAATGAAAATCTTTAAAAAAAATAAAAATAAAAATAAGAAAGTCAAGTGAACTATCTTAGAGGTTTTCATGGCTTTTTATTCACAGTTGCAAAAATTGCTGTTGGAGTTCTCACTATTAAGCCCACATTTCTGGCAGGAAGATAGAGGTAAAAGAGAATGATAGCTTGTACGACTGATACTTTGTCATATGGTTACAATATAACTAGAAAAGAGACAATAAAATATTTGATGTATATTAAGTTTCCTTGTTGTCAATCCCTCAGTGCTTTCTGATATTAAAGGAAAAAGTAGATGGATATTGACCTGGCTACTATCAACACCTGTCAGTCTCTCTTGGATAACCAATATCTCTAATCTCTTCTTCCCAGTAAAAAAAAATAAAATATATTCATAACCCACACTTTGCCATCTCAAGTTACTGCACCAAGATAAAAATACAATGATTTTCAGTTGTCCCTAATGGACAGAATACCCTCCTTATGATATCATGTCTTATAGATAATTGGCTTGCTACCAATATACCCAGATGTGACTGTGGAAGAGACAGGAAAAAAATAATAATATTTATATATTCCTTGGGTTGACCCTGTTTACACAGATGCATTACTATTAGAAAAGGTTGGTTTGTGACATTGGAATGAATTTACTTAATGGGTATCTATGTAATTGGGTTGGAGGAAATTTTTAATTTCTACAAAAATTATTAGAATTCTATCTTTATTCACTTTTGTTAATTTTCACATGTTAACAAAGCCAACGTTTTTGTCTAGCAGACAAGATCTTAAATCCTAACAAAACTCAATTTTTTCCTTTTTTTTAAGTTTGAGAGCCCCATCTTCTCTCTTGCTGCTTTAAATACAACTCAAAAAAAAAAAAAAAAAAAGAAGAAGCTAAATGGGGCAGTAAGACCAGACTTTTTATTTTATTTTATTTATCTTATTTTTAATTAAAAAATTAAAGATTGTATTTATTTATTTGAGAGGGAGAGCATGAGTGGGGCAGGGGGAGGTAGATGCAGAGGGAGACTGAGAAGTATACTTCCTAATGAGCAGGAAGCCCGATATGGAGCTCGTTCCCAGGATCCTGACTGAGATCATGACCAGAGACATGTGCAAAATCCCTTTCTTTCTGGGAAACAATACTTTACAAGAGATGTTTGAAAAAGTACTAGGGAATCAACTTTAATCGGAGATACAAAAATTTAATTGACTTTTGTAAAGCTACAGGGATCCAAATTATGGGAATCCCAGCCCGTTTAGGTTGTGGACCACAGAGTATTCTTCTCTGTAATATTTTATTTTTTTCATGTCTACTAACTCCAGTCCAAGTTCACTGATCTCTTTTTAGATAGTGCACCCGTTTCTCCATGGGGTTGTTTCTGCGAGTTCCGAGTATGGCACATGGTGGCAAGCCCAAGTCTGCCCTTGGGACAGGAGGCCAAGGAGATGTTGTCCCCTTGGGACCAGAGGCACAGGACAGGCCTGCCTTCTGCCCAGACTCCTTCCTCAGAGGGGAGCACGCGACCCTGCCCTAGTCGTCCCCTCATATCTCCTTAGCAGCCAGGCTTCCATCTCTCTGGACAGGGAGCGGGGGACACTTGTCTGGCCACCGGACTGCTGTTCCTGCCACGGCAGGCTATCCTGCTTCCTGAGTGTTTCCCAACCCCAAGGCCAATGGCTCCTTCTCTTCTCCGGGGGCGGTATGCTGCGCCTTCCCCACACGTGGCTTCTCTCTCAGCCAGAGGGGATGCTAGGGCAAAGGGTATTTCGCTCCATGCGGGTATCTTCCACCGAGCTGCGGAGACTAGCCCAGGCAAGCAGCAGCAGCATCCCCAAACCCAACTATGATTTCCCAAGGAACGCTGTGCTTTCCCAGGGGAGATGCCCAGGCAAAGAAGCTTTCGCTGTATGCGGGTTTCTCCCACTGCGCGACTGGGCTCAGGCAAGCAGCAGCAGCCTGCAGAACATTTCAGCGAATGCTGTGCTTTCGCAGAGGCTTTGGCTTGGAGCGAACAGCACTTCGCTGCTGCTTCCTCAGCAAGGCTTTAGTCGTGTCAGGGAAGAAGAGCTTCGGGAGAGCTGGTGCCTCTTGGGCCTTGCTTTCCCGGGCTCCATGTTCGCCTCCTGGGTTCACCCTGCCAGGCCGAACTAAGCAGACACAGCTACAACCCTGCAGTAGCATGCGTAGCCTAGGATGCCACTCAATGCACACTACCAACTCCCAGTGTAGACATCACTTGGCCTTTTACTCTGGCTCACAGGCGAACTCGCGGACTGGGCCAGTGTTTTCCCCACAGGAAAGGAGAGGTGACAGGATCCCTGCACACCGCCCGTGCACTGAATAGGGAGCTTTGGGGGACTGTCCTCACTCCTTTCCCTTAAACCCCGTGCCTCCTCCAAGCTTCCACATCCTGGAGGAAGACGGCGTCTGACTCCCCGTTATTTCAGGGAGCTGTTTCTGCGAGTTCAGCGAAGGCGCCTGGTGGCTAGCGCATCTCTGCCCCAGGGACAGATGGCCAAGGAGCTGCTATCTCTTTGGGCTCAGAGGCTCAGGACAGGCATGCTTTCTACCCAGACTCCATCTTAAGAGTGGAGCACGCTCCCTGCCCTACTCATCCCCTCCTGTCTCCTTAGCACCCAGGCTTCCGTCTCTCTGCACAGGGACCAGGAGACACTTGTATTGCCACTGGCCGCTGTGCCTGCCAGGGCCGGCTCTCCTGCTTCGCAACCGTTTCCAGACCAGAAGGCCAACGGCTCCTGCTCTTCTCCCTGGGCAGCGTGCTGCACCTTCCACAGACATGCTCCTGGGGAGCCCAGTGAAAGACGTGTCCCTTTCCTTAAGGCTCTTTCCACAGGCGCAACCGCGCTTCTCTCTCAGGCAGAGGGGATGCCTAGGCAAAGAGGATTTCGCTCCATGCGGGTTTATTACACAGTGCTGTGGAGACCAGCTCAGGCAAGCAGGAGTATCCCACAGACACGAGTCTGATTTCCCAAAGAATGCTGTGCTTTCCCAGAGGAGATGCCGGACAAAGAGGCTTTCGCTCTATGCGGGTTTCTCCCATCCTGCTACGAATACTAGGCGAAGGCAAGCAGCAACAGCAGCCCACAGAACCGACTCTGATTTCCCAGCGACTGCTATGCTTTCGCATAGGTTTTCAGCTTGGCATGAACCGCACTTCACTGCTGCTTCCTCAGCAAGAATTTGGGTGTTCGCTCTGTCGCTGCAGGGAAGAAGAGCCGCGGGAGAGCTGGTGCCTCTTGGGACTTGCTTTCCCGGGCTCCAAGTTCACGCCCGGGGTTCATCTTGCTTAGCCGAACTAAGCAGACACAGTCACAACCCTGCAGCTGCGTGGGTGTCCTAGCATGGCACTCTATGCCTATTACCATCTCCTGGGTGTAGGTAAGGCTTTGCCTTTTGTCTGGTGCTCAGGCAGACTCGGGGTCTAGGCCAGTCCTTCAGCACAGGGGAGAGGAGGTGACAGGATCACTGCACACGACCCGTGCACTGGGAAGGGGAACTGTGGGGGACTGTCTCCACTCCTTTCCTGGCACACGCCCTGCCACCCAATTCCCTGCCACATCTTGATGGAAGACGGCATCTGACTGCCCGTTACTCCATGGGGCTGTTTCTGCGAGTTCCGGGTATGGCACCTGGTGGCAAGCCCAAGTCTGCCCTTGGGACAGGTGGCCAAGGAGATGCTGTCCCCTTGGGACCAGAGGCACAGGACAGGCCTGCCTTCTGCCCAGACTCTTGCCTTAGAGTGGAGCACGCGACCCTGCCCTAGTCGTCCCCTCATGTCTCCTTAGCAGCCAGGCTTCCATCTCTCCGCACAGGGAGCGGGTGACACTTGTCTTGCCACCGGCTTGCTGTTCGTGCCACGGCAGGCTATCCTGCTTCCTGAGCGGTTCCCGACCCCAAGGCCAACGGCTCCTTCTCTTCTCCGGGGGCGGCGTGCTGCGCCTTCCCCACACGTGGCTTCTCTCTCAGGCAGAGGGGATGCTAGGGCAAAGGGTATTTCGCTCCATGCGGGTATCTTCCACCGAGCTGCAGAGACTAGCCCAGGCAAGCAGCAGCAGCATCCCCAAATCCAACTATGATTTCCCCAAACGCTGTGCTTTCCCAGGGGAGATGCCCAGGCAAAGAGGCTTTCGCTGTATGCGGGTTTCTCCCACCGCGAGACTGGGCTCAGGCAAGCAGCAACAGCACGCAGAACATTTCTCAGCGAATGATGTGATTTCGCAGAGGCTTTGGCTTGGAGTGAACAGCACTTCTCCGATGCTTCCTCAGCAAGGCTTCAGTCTCATCAGGGAAGAAGAGCTGCGTGAGAGCTGGTGCCTCTTGGGCCTTTTTCCCGGGCTCCATTTTCGCGTCCAGGGTTCACCCTGCCAGGTGACACAGCCACAACCCTGCAGTAGCGAGCGTAGCCTAGGATGGCACCCTATACACACTACCATCTCCCGGTGTAGGCATCGCTTGGCCTTTTCCTGTGGCGCTCAGGCCGACTCTCGGACTAGCCCAGTTCTTTCCCCACAAGAAAGGAGGGAGAGGTGACAGGATCCCTGCACACCGCCCGTGCACTGAATAGGGAGCTTTGGGGGACTGTCCCCACCCCTTCCCCTTAAACCCCGTGCCTCCTCCAAGCTTCCACATCCTGGAGGAAGACGGCGTCTGACTCCCCGTTATTTCAGGGAGCTGTTTCTGCGAGTTCAGCGAAGGCGCCTGGTGGCTAGCGCATGTCTGCCCCAGGGACAGGTGGCCAAAGAGCTGCTGTGTCCTTGGGCCCAGAGGCTCAGGACAGGCATGCTTTCTGCCCAGACTCCTTCCTAAGAGTGGAGCACGCGCCCTGCCCTACACATCCCCTCCTCTCTCCGTAGCAGCCAGACTAACGTCTCTCTGCGCAGGAAGCGGGTGACACTTTTATTGCCAACGGCCTCTGTGCCTGCCAGGGCCGGCTCTCCTGCTTCGCAACCGTTTCCAGACCAGAAGGCCAACGGCTCCTGCCTTTCTCCCTGGGCAGCGTGCTGCACCTTCCACAGACCTGCTCCTGGGGAACGCAGTGAAGGACGTGTCCCTTTCCTTAAGCCTCTTTGCACAGGTGCAAGCGCGCTTCTCTCTCAGGCAGAGGGGTGCTAGGGCAAAGAGGATTTCGCTCCATGCGGGTATCTTCCACCATGCTGTGGAGACTAGCTCAGGCATTCAGCTGCAGCATCACACACATCCGATTCTGATTTCCCAACCAATATTTTGCCTTTCCAGAGGAGATGCCCGGGCAACAGGCTTTCGCTGTATGCGGGTATCTCCCACCGCGTGACTGAGCTCAGGCAAGCAGCAGAAGACCCCGCAGTACCGACTCTGATTTCCCAGCGACTGCTATGCTTTCCCAGAGGTTTTCAGCTTGGCGGGAACTGCACTTCACTGGCTGCTCCCTCAGCGATGCTTTGGTCATTCACTCTACCACGGCAGCAAAGAAGAGTCGCGGGAGAGCTGCTGCCTCTTGGGCCATGCTTTCCCGGTCTCCAAGTTCGCGACCGGGGTTCACCTTGCTAAGCCGAACTAAGCAGACACAGTCAAAATCCTGCAGCTGCGTGCGTGGCCCTGCATGGCACTCTATGCCTATTACCATCTCCTGGGGGCGTAGTTAAGGCTTTGCCTTTTGTTCCGGCGCTCAGGCAGACTCGGGGTCTAGGCCAGAGACTTCACCGCAGGAGAGAGGAGGCGACAGGATCCCTGCACACGGCCCGTGCACTTGGATGGGGAACTGTGGGGGACAGTCTCCACTCCATCCCCGGCACAGCACCTGCCACCCACCCACATCGCTGCCACATCTTGGTGGAAGACGGCATCTGACTGCCCGTTTCTCCATGGGGTTGTTTCTGCGAGTTGTGGGTATGGCACCTGGTGGCAAGCCCAAGTCTGTCCTTGGTACAGCTGGCCAAGGAGATGCTGTCCCCTTCGGACCAGAGGCACAGGACAGGCCTGCCTTCTGCCCAGACTCCTTCCTCAGAGTGGAGCACACGCCCCTGCCCTAGTCGTCCCCTCATGTCTCCTTAGCAGCCAGGCTTCGATCTCTCCGCACAGGGAGCGGGGGACACTTGTCTTGCTACCGTCCTGCTGTTCGTGCCACGGCAGGCTATCCTGCTTCCTGAGCGTTTCCCGACCCAAGGTCAACGGAGCCTTCTCTTCTCTGGGGGCGGCGTGCTGCGCCTTCCCCACATTGCTCCTGGGGAGCGCGGTGACAGACGTGTGCAACCATGCTTCTCTCTCAGGCACAGGGGATGCTAGGGCAAAGAGTATTTCGCCCCATGCGGGTATCATTCACCGTGCTGCGGAGACTTGCTCAGGCAAGCAGCAGAAGCATCCCCAAACCCAACTCAGATTTCCAAATTAATGCTCTGCTTTCCAAGGGCAGATGACAAGGCAAAGAGGCTTTCGCTGTATGCGGGTTTCACCCACCGTGAGACAGGGCTCAGGCAAGCAGCAGCCCGCAGAACATTTCTCAGCAAATGCTGTGATTTCGCAGAGGCTTTGGCTTGGAGTGAACAGCACTTCTCCGATGCTTCCTCAGCAAGGCTTCAGTCTCATCAGGGAAGAAGAGCTGCGTGAGAGCTGGTGCCTCTTGGGCCTTTTTCCCGGGCTCCATTTTCGCGTCCAGGGTTCACCCTGCCAGGTGACACAGCCACAACCCTGCAGTAGCGAGCGTAGCCTAGGATGGCACCCTATACACACTACCATCTCCCGGTGTAGGCATCGCTTGGCCTTTTCCTGTGGCGCTCAGGCCGACTCTCGGACTAGCCCAGTTCTTTCCCCACAAGAAAGGAGGGAGAGGTGACAGGATCCCTGCACACCGCCCGTGCACTGAATAGGGAGCTTTGGGGGACTGTCCCCACCCCTTCCCCTTAAACCCCGTGCCTCCTCCAAGCTTCCACATCCTGGAGGAAGACGGCGTCTGACTCCCCGTTATTTCAGGGAGCTGTTTCTGCGAGTTCAGCGAAGGCGCCTGGTGGCTAGCGCATGTCTGCCCCAGGGACAGGTGGCCAAAGAGCTGCTGTGTCCTTGGGCCCAGAGGCTCAGGACAGGCATGCTTTCTGCCCAGACTCCTTCCTAAGAGTGGAGCACGCGCCCTGCCCTACACATCCCCTCCTCTCTCCGTAGCAGCCAGACTAACGTCTCTCTGCGCAGGAAGCGGGTGACACTTTTATTGCCAACGGCCTCTGTGCCTGCCAGGGCCGGCTCTCCTGCTTCGCAACCGTTTCCAGACCAGAAGGCCAACGGCTCCTGCCTTTCTCCCTGGGCAGCGTGCTGCACCTTCCACAGACCTGCTCCTGGGGAACGCAGTGAAGGACGTGTCCCTTTCCTTAAGCCTCTTTGCACAGGTGCAAGCGCGCTTCTCTCTCAGGCAGAGGGGTGCTAGGGCAAAGAGGATTTCGCTCCATGCGGGTATCTTCCACCATGCTGTGGAGACTAGCTCAGGCATTCAGCTGCAGCATCACACACATCCGATTCTGATTTCCCAACCAATATTTTGCCTTTCCAGAGGAGATGCCCGGGCAACAGGCTTTCGCTGTATGCGGGTATCTCCCACCGCGTGACTGAGCTCAGGCAAGCAGCAGAAGACCCCGCAGTACCGACTCTGATTTCCCAGCGACTGCTATGCTTTCCCAGAGGTTTTCAGCTTGGCGGGAACTGCACTTCACTGGCTGCTCCCTCAGCGATGCTTTGGTCATTCACTCTACCACGGCAGCAAAGAAGAGTCGCGGGAGAGCTGCTGCCTCTTGGGCCATGCTTTCCCGGTCTCCAAGTTCGCGACCGGGGTTCACCTTGCTAAGCCGAACTAAGCAGACACAGTCAAAATCCTGCAGCTGCGTGCGTGGCCCTGCATGGCACTCTATGCCTATTACCATCTCCTGGGGGCGTAGTTAAGGCTTTGCCTTTTGTTCCGGCGCTCAGGCAGACTCGGGGTCTAGGCCAGAGACTTCACCGCAGGAGAGAGGAGGCGACAGGATCCCTGCACACGGCCCGTGCACTTGGATGGGGAACTGTGGGGGACAGTCTCCACTCCATCCCCGGCACAGCACCTGCCACCCACCCACATCGCTGCCACATCTTGGTGGAAGACGGCATCTGACTGCCCGTTTCTCCATGGGGTTGTTTCTGCGAGTTGTGGGTATGGCACCTGGTGGCAAGCCCAAGTCTGTCCTTGGTACAGCTGGCCAAGGAGATGCTGTCCCCTTCGGACCAGAGGCACAGGACAGGCCTGCCTTCTGCCCAGACTCCTTCCTCAGAGTGGAGCACACGCCCCTGCCCTAGTCGTCCCCTCATGTCTCCTTAGCAGCCAGGCTTCGATCTCTCCGCACAGGGAGCGGGGGACACTTGTCTTGCTACCGTCCTGCTGTTCGTGCCACGGCAGGCTATCCTGCTTCCTGAGCGTTTCCCGACCCAAGGTCAACGGAGCCTTCTCTTCTCTGGGGGCGGCGTGCTGCGCCTTCCCCACATTGCTCCTGGGGAGCGCGGTGACAGACGTGTGCAACCATGCTTCTCTCTCAGGCACAGGGGATGCTAGGGCAAAGAGTATTTCGCCCCATGCGGGTATCATTCACCGTGCTGCGGAGACTTGCTCAGGCAAGCAGCAGAAGCATCCCCAAACCCAACTCAGATTTCCAAATTAATGCTCTGCTTTCCAAGGGCAGATGACAAGGCAAAGAGGCTTTCGCTGTATGCGGGTTTCACCCACCGTGAGACAGGGCTCAGGCAAGCAGCAGCCCGCAGAACATTTCTCAGCAAATGCTGTGATTTCGCAGAGGCTTTGGCTTGGAGTGAACAGCACTTCTCCGATGCTTCCTCAGCAAGGCTTCAGTCTCATCAGGGAAGAAGAGCTGCGTGAGAGCTGGTGCCTCTTGGGCCTTTTTCCTGGGCTCCATTTTCGCGTCCAGGGTTCACCCTGCCAGGTGACACAGCCACAACCCTGCAGTAGCGAGCGTAGCCTAGGATGGCACCCTATACACACTACCATCTCCCGGTGTAGGCATCGCTTGGCCTTTTCCTGTGGCGCTCAGGCCGACTCTCGGACTAGCCCAGTTCTTTCCCCACAAGAAAGGAGGGAGAGGTGACAGGATCCCTGCACACCGCCCGTGCACTGAATAGGGAGCTTTGGGGGACTGTCCCCACCCCTTCCCCTTAAACCCCGTGCCTCCTCCAAGCTTCCACATCCTGGAGGAAGACGGCGTCTGACTCCCCGTTATTTCAGGGAGCTGTTTCTGCGAGTTCAGCGAAGGCGCCTGGTGGCTAGCGCATGTCTGCCCCAGGGACAGGTGGCCAAAGAGCTGCTGTGTCCTTGGGCCCAGAGGCTCAGGACAGGCATGCTTTCTGCCCAGACTCCTTCCTAAGAGTGGAGCACGCGCCCTGCCCTACACATCCCCTCCTCTCTCCGTAGCAGCCAGACTAACGTCTCTCTGCGCAGGAAGCGGGTGACACTTTTATTGCCAACGGCCTCTGTGCCTGCCAGGGCCGGCTCTCCTGCTTCGCAACCGTTTCCAGACCAGAAGGCCAACGGCTCCTGCCTTTCTCCCTGGGCAGCGTGCTGCACCTTCCACAGACCTGCTCCTGGGGAACGCAGTGAAGGACGTGTCCCTTTCCTTAAGCCTCTTTGCACAGGTGCAAGCGCGCTTCTCTCTCAGGCAGAGGGGTGCTAGGGCAAAGAGGATTTCGCTCCATGCGGGTATCTTCCACCATGCTGTGGAGACTAGCTCAGGCATTCAGCTGCAGCATCACACACATCCGATTCTGATTTCCCAACCAATATTTTGCCTTTCCAGAGGAGATGCCCGGGCAACAGGCTTTCGCTGTATGCGGGTATCTCCCACCGCGTGACTGAGCTCAGGCAAGCAGCAGAAGACCCCGCAGTACCGACTCTGATTTCCCAGCGACTGCTATGCTTTCCCAGAGGTTTTCAGCTTGGCGGGAACTGCACTTCACTGGCTGCTCCCTCAGCGATGCTTTGGTCATTCACTCTACCACGGCAGCAAAGAAGAGTCGCGGGAGAGCTGCTGCCTCTTGGGCCATGCTTTCCCGGTCTCCAAGTTCGCGACCGGGGTTCACCTTGCTAAGCCGAACTAAGCAGACACAGTCAAAATCCTGCAGCTGCGTGCGTGGCCCTGCATGGCACTCTATGCCTATTACCATCTCCTGGGGGCGTAGTTAAGGCTTTGCCTTTTGTTCCGGCGCTCAGGCAGACTCGGGGTCTAGGCCAGAGACTTCACCGCAGGAGAGAGGAGGCGACAGGATCCCTGCACACGGCCCGTGCACTTGGATGGGGAACTGTGGGGGACAGTCTCCACTCCATCCCCGGCACAGCACCTGCCACCCACCCACATCGCTGCCACATCTTGGTGGAAGACGGCATCTGACTGCCCGTTTCTCCATGGGGTTGTTTCTGCGAGTTGTGGGTATGGCACCTGGTGGCAAGCCCAAGTCTGTCCTTGGTACAGCTGGCCAAGGAGATGCTGTCCCCTTCGGACCAGAGGCACAGGACAGGCCTGCCTTCTGCCCAGACTCCTTCCTCAGAGTGGAGCACACGCCCCTGCCCTAGTCGTCCCCTCATGTCTCCTTAGCAGCCAGGCTTCGATCTCTCCGCACAGGGAGCGGGGGACACTTGTCTTGCTACCGTCCTGCTGTTCGTGCCACGGCAGGCTATCCTGCTTCCTGAGCGTTTCCCGACCCAAGGTCAACGGAGCCTTCTCTTCTCTGGGGGCGGCGTGCTGCGCCTTCCCCACATTGCTCCTGGGGAGCGCGGTGACAGACGTGTGCAACCATGCTTCTCTCTCAGGCACAGGGGATGCTAGGGCAAAGAGTATTTCGCCCCATGCGGGTATCATTCACCGTGCTGCGGAGACTTGCTCAGGCAAGCAGCAGAAGCATCCCCAAACCCAACTCAGATTTCCAAATTAATGCTCTGCTTTCCAAGGGCAGATGACAAGGCAAAGAGGCTTTCGCTGTATGCGGGTTTCACCCACCGTGAGACAGGGCTCAGGCAAGCAGCAGCCCGCAGAACATTTCTCAGCAAATGCTGTGATTTCGCAGAGGCTTTGGCTTGGAGTGAACAGCACTTCTCCGATGCTTCCTCAGCAAGGCTTCAGTCTCATCAGGGAAGAAGAGCTGCGTGAGAGCTGGTGCCTCTTGGGCCTTTTTCCTGGGCTCCATTTTCGCGTCCAGGGTTCACCCTGCCAGGTGACACAGCCACAACCCTGCAGTAGCGAGCGTAGCCTAGGATGGCACCCTATACACACTACCATCTCCCGGTGTAGGCATCGCTTGGCCTTTTCCTGTGGCGCTCAGGCCGACTCTCGGACTAGCCCAGTTCTTTCCCCACAAGAAAGGAGGGAGAGGTGACAGGATCCCTGCACACCGCCCGTGCACTGAATAGGGAGCTTTGGGGGACTGTCCCCACCCCTTCCCCTTAAACCCCGTGCCTCCTCCAAGCTTCCACATCCTGGAGGAAGACGGCGTCTGACTCCCCGTTATTTCAGGGAGCTGTTTCTGCGAGTTCAGCGAAGGCGCCTGGTGGCTAGCGCATGTCTGCCCCAGGGACAGGTGGCCAAAGAGCTGCTGTGTCCTTGGGCCCAGAGGCTCAGGACAGGCATGCTTTCTGCCCAGACTCCTTCCTAAGAGTGGAGCACGCGCCCTGCCCTACACATCCCCTCCTCTCTCCGTAGCAGCCAGACTAACGTCTCTCTGCGCAGGAAGCGGGTGACACTTTTATTGCCAACGGCCTCTGTGCCTGCCAGGGCCGGCTCTCCTGCTTCGCAACCGTTTCCAGACCAGAAGGCCAACGGCTCCTGCCTTTCTCCCTGGGCAGCGTGCTGCACCTTCCACAGACCTGCTCCTGGGGAACGCAGTGAAGGACGTGTCCCTTTCCTTAAGCCTCTTTGCACAGGTGCAAGCGCGCTTCTCTCTCAGGCAGAGGGGTGCTAGGGCAAAGAGGATTTCGCTCCATGCGGGTATCTTCCACCATGCTGTGGAGACTAGCTCAGGCATTCAGCTGCAGCATCACACACATCCGATTCTGATTTCCCAACCAATATTTTGCCTTTCCAGAGGAGATGCCCGGGCAACAGGCTTTCGCTGTATGCGGGTATCTCCCACCGCGTGACTGAGCTCAGGCAAGCAGCAGAAGACCCCGCAGTACCGACTCTGATTTCCCAGCGACTGCTATGCTTTCCCAGAGGTTTTCAGCTTGGCGGGAACTGCACTTCACTGGCTGCTCCCTCAGCGATGCTTTGGTCATTCACTCTACCACGGCAGCAAAGAAGAGTCGCGGGAGAGCTGCTGCCTCTTGGGCCATGCTTTCCCGGTCTCCAAGTTCGCGACCGGGGTTCACCTTGCTAAGCCGAACTAAGCAGACACAGTCAAAATCCTGCAGCTGCGTGCGTGGCCCTGCATGGCACTCTATGCCTATTACCATCTCCTGGGGGCGTAGTTAAGGCTTTGCCTTTTGTTCCGGCGCTCAGGCAGACTCGGGGTCTAGGCCAGAGACTTCACCGCAGGAGAGAGGAGGCGACAGGATCCCTGCACACGGCCCGTGCACTTGGATGGGGAACTGTGGGGGACAGTCTCCACTCCATCCCCGGCACAGCACCTGCCACCCACCCACATCGCTGCCACATCTTGGTGGAAGACGGCATCTGACTGCCCGTTTCTCCATGGGGTTGTTTCTGCGAGTTGTGGGTATGGCACCTGGTGGCAAGCCCAAGTCTGTCCTTGGTACAGCTGGCCAAGGAGATGCTGTCCCCTTCGGACCAGAGGCACAGGACAGGCCTGCCTTCTGCCCAGACTCCTTCCTCAGAGTGGAGCACACGCCCCTGCCCTAGTCGTCCCCTCATGTCTCCTTAGCAGCCAGGCTTCGATCTCTCCGCACAGGGAGCGGGGGACACTTGTCTTGCTACCGTCCTGCTGTTCGTGCCACGGCAGGCTATCCTGCTTCCTGAGCGTTTCCCGACCCAAGGTCAACGGAGCCTTCTCTTCTCTGGGGGCGGCGTGCTGCGCCTTCCCCACATTGCTCCTGGGGAGCGCGGTGACAGACGTGTGCAACCATGCTTCTCTCTCAGGCACAGGGGATGCTAGGGCAAAGAGTATTTCGCCCCATGCGGGTATCATTCACCGTGCTGCGGAGACTTGCTCAGGCAAGCAGCAGAAGCATCCCCAAACCCAACTCAGATTTCCAAATTAATGCTCTGCTTTCCAAGGGCAGATGACAAGGCAAAGAGGCTTTCGCTGTATGCGGGTTTCACCCACCGTGAGACAGGGCTCAGGCAAGCAGCAGCCCGCAGAACATTTCTCAGCAAATGCTGTGATTTCGCAGAGGCTTTGGCTTGGAGTGAACAGCACTTCTCCGATGCTTCCTCAGCAAGGCTTCAGTCTCATCAGGGAAGAAGAGCTGCGTGAGAGCTGGTGCCTCTTGGGCCTTTTTCCCGGGCTCCATTTTCGCGTCCAGGGTTCACCCTGCCAGGTGACACAGCCACAACCCTGCAGTAGCGAGCGTAGCCTAGGATGGCACCCTATACACACTACCATCTCCCGGTGTAGGCATCGCTTGGCCTTTTCCTGTGGCGCTCAGGCCGACTCTCGGACTAGCCCAGTTCTTTCCCCACAAGAAAGGAGGGAGAGGTGACAGGATCCCTGCACACCGCCCGTGCACTGAATAGGGAGCTTTGGGGGACTGTCCCCACCCCTTCCCCTTAAACCCCGTGCCTCCTCCAAGCTTCCACATCCTGGAGGAAGACGGCGTCTGACTCCCCGTTATTTCAGGGAGCTGTTTCTGCGAGTTCAGCGAAGGCGCCTGGTGGCTAGCGCATGTCTGCCCCAGGGACAGGTGGCCAAAGAGCTGCTGTGTCCTTGGGCCCAGAGGCTCAGGACAGGCATGCTTTCTGCCCAGACTCCTTCCTAAGAGTGGAGCACGCGCCCTGCCCTACACATCCCCTCCTCTCTCCGTAGCAGCCAGACTAACGTCTCTCTGCGCAGGAAGCGGGTGACACTTTTATTGCCAACGGCCTCTGTGCCTGCCAGGGCCGGCTCTCCTGCTTCGCAACCGTTTCCAGACCAGAAGGCCAACGGCTCCTGCCTTTCTCCCTGGGCAGCGTGCTGCACCTTCCACAGACCTGCTCCTGGGGAACGCAGTGAAGGACGTGTCCCTTTCCTTAAGCCTCTTTGCACAGGTGCAAGCGCGCTTCTCTCTCAGGCAGAGGGGTGCTAGGGCAAAGAGGATTTCGCTCCATGCGGGTATCTTCCACCATGCTGTGGAGACTAGCTCAGGCATTCAGCTGCAGCATCACACACATCCGATTCTGATTTCCCAACCAATATTTTGCCTTTCCAGAGGAGATGCCCGGGCAACAGGCTTTCGCTGTATGCGGGTATCTCCCACCGCGTGACTGAGCTCAGGCAAGCAGCAGAAGACCCCGCAGTACCGACTCTGATTTCCCAGCGACTGCTATGCTTTCCCAGAGGTTTTCAGCTTGGCGGGAACTGCACTTCACTGGCTGCTCCCTCAGCGATGCTTTGGTCATTCACTCTACCACGGCAGCAAAGAAGAGTCGCGGGAGAGCTGCTGCCTCTTGGGCCATGCTTTCCCGGTCTCCAAGTTCGCGACCGGGGTTCACCTTGCTAAGCCGAACTAAGCAGACACAGTCAAAATCCTGCAGCTGCGTGCGTGGCCCTGCATGGCACTCTATGCCTATTACCATCTCCTGGGGGCGTAGTTAAGGCTTTGCCTTTTGTTCCGGCGCTCAGGCAGACTCGGGGTCTAGGCCAGAGACTTCACCGCAGGAGAGAGGAGGCGACAGGATCCCTGCACACGGCCCGTGCACTTGGATGGGGAACTGTGGGGGACAGTCTCCACTCCATCCCCGGCACAGCACCTGCCACCCACCCACATCGCTGCCACATCTTGGTGGAAGACGGCATCTGACTGCCCGTTTCTCCATGGGGTTGTTTCTGCGAGTTGTGGGTATGGCACCTGGTGGCAAGCCCAAGTCTGTCCTTGGTACAGCTGGCCAAGGAGATGCTGTCCCCTTCGGACCAGAGGCACAGGACAGGCCTGCCTTCTGCCCAGACTCCTTCCTCAGAGTGGAGCACACGCCCCTGCCCTAGTCGTCCCCTCATGTCTCCTTAGCAGCCAGGCTTCGATCTCTCCGCACAGGGAGCGGGGGACACTTGTCTTGCTACCGTCCTGCTGTTCGTGCCACGGCAGGCTATCCTGCTTCCTGAGCGTTTCCCGACCCAAGGTCAACGGAGCCTTCTCTTCTCTGGGGGCGGCGTGCTGCGCCTTCCCCACATTGCTCCTGGGGAGCGCGGTGACAGACGTGTGCAACCATGCTTCTCTCTCAGGCACAGGGGATGCTAGGGCAAAGAGTATTTCGCCCCATGCGGGTATCATTCACCGTGCTGCGGAGACTTGCTCAGGCAAGCAGCAGAAGCATCCCCAAACCCAACTCAGATTTCCAAATTAATGCTCTGCTTTCCAAGGGCAGATGACAAGGCAAAGAGGCTTTCGCTGTATGCGGGTTTCACCCACCGTGAGACAGGGCTCAGGCAAGCAGCAGCCCGCAGAACATTTCTCAGCAAATGCTGTGATTTCGCAGAGGCTTTGGCTTGGAGTGAACAGCACTTCTCCGATGCTTCCTCAGCAAGGCTTCAGTCTCATCAGGGAAGAAGAGCTGCGTGAGAGCTGGTGCCTCTTGGGCCTTTTTCCTGGGCTCCATTTTCGCGTCCAGGGTTCACCCTGCCAGGTGACACAGCCACAACCCTGCAGTAGCGAGCGTAGCCTAGGATGGCACCCTATACACACTACCATCTCCCGGTGTAGGCATCGCTTGGCCTTTTCCTGTGGCGCTCAGGCCGACTCTCGGACTAGCCCAGTTCTTTCCCCACAAGAAAGGAGGGAGAGGTGACAGGATCCCTGCACACCGCCCGTGCACTGAATAGGGAGCTTTGGGGGACTGTCCCCACCCCTTCCCCTTAAACCCCGTGCCTCCTCCAAGCTTCCACATCCTGGAGGAAGACGGCGTCTGACTCCCCGTTATTTCAGGGAGCTGTTTCTGCGAGTTCAGCGAAGGCGCCTGGTGGCTAGCGCATGTCTGCCCCAGGGACAGGTGGCCAAAGAGCTGCTGTGTCCTTGGGCCCAGAGGCTCAGGACAGGCATGCTTTCTGCCCAGACTCCTTCCTAAGAGTGGAGCACGCGCCCTGCCCTACACATCCCCTCCTCTCTCCGTAGCAGCCAGACTAACGTCTCTCTGCGCAGGAAGCGGGTGACACTTTTATTGCCAACGGCCTCTGTGCCTGCCAGGGCCGGCTCTCCTGCTTCGCAACCGTTTCCAGACCAGAAGGCCAACGGCTCCTGCCTTTCTCCCTGGGCAGCGTGCTGCACCTTCCACAGACCTGCTCCTGGGGAACGCAGTGAAGGACGTGTCCCTTTCCTTAAGCCTCTTTGCACAGGTGCAAGCGCGCTTCTCTCTCAGGCAGAGGGGTGCTAGGGCAAAGAGGATTTCGCTCCATGCGGGTATCTTCCACCATGCTGTGGAGACTAGCTCAGGCATTCAGCTGCAGCATCACACACATCCGATTCTGATTTCCCAACCAATATTTTGCCTTTCCAGAGGAGATGCCCGGGCAACAGGCTTTCGCTGTATGCGGGTATCTCCCACCGCGTGACTGAGCTCAGGCAAGCAGCAGAAGACCCCGCAGTACCGACTCTGATTTCCCAGCGACTGCTATGCTTTCCCAGAGGTTTTCAGCTTGGCGGGAACTGCACTTCACTGGCTGCTCCCTCAGCGATGCTTTGGTCATTCACTCTACCACGGCAGCAAAGAAGAGTCGCGGGAGAGCTGCTGCCTCTTGGGCCATGCTTTCCCGGTCTCCAAGTTCGCGACCGGGGTTCACCTTGCTAAGCCGAACTAAGCAGACACAGTCAAAATCCTGCAGCTGCGTGCGTGGCCCTGCATGGCACTCTATGCCTATTACCATCTCCTGGGGGCGTAGTTAAGGCTTTGCCTTTTGTTCCGGCGCTCAGGCAGACTCGGGGTCTAGGCCAGAGACTTCACCGCAGGAGAGAGGAGGCGACAGGATCCCTGCACACGGCCCGTGCACTTGGATGGGGAACTGTGGGGGACAGTCTCCACTCCATCCCCGGCACAGCACCTGCCACCCACCCACATCGCTGCCACATCTTGGTGGAAGACGGCATCTGACTGCCCGTTTCTCCATGGGGTTGTTTCTGCGAGTTGTGGGTATGGCACCTGGTGGCAAGCCCAAGTCTGTCCTTGGTACAGCTGGCCAAGGAGATGCTGTCCCCTTCGGACCAGAGGCACAGGACAGGCCTGCCTTCTGCCCAGACTCCTTCCTCAGAGTGGAGCACACGCCCCTGCCCTAGTCGTCCCCTCATGTCTCCTTAGCAGCCAGGCTTCGATCTCTCCGCACAGGGAGCGGGGGACACTTGTCTTGCTACCGTCCTGCTGTTCGTGCCACGGCAGGCTATCCTGCTTCCTGAGCGTTTCCCGACCCAAGGTCAACGGAGCCTTCTCTTCTCTGGGGGCGGCGTGCTGCGCCTTCCCCACATTGCTCCTGGGGAGCGCGGTGACAGACGTGTGCAACCATGCTTCTCTCTCAGGCACAGGGGATGCTAGGGCAAAGAGTATTTCGCCCCATGCGGGTATCATTCACCGTGCTGCGGAGACTTGCTCAGGCAAGCAGCAGAAGCATCCCCAAACCCAACTCAGATTTCCAAATTAATGCTCTGCTTTCCAAGGGCAGATGACAAGGCAAAGAGGCTTTCGCTGTATGCGGGTTTCACCCACCGTGAGACAGGGCTCAGGCAAGCAGCAGCCCGCAGAACATTTCTCAGCAAATGCTGTGATTTCGCAGAGGCTTTGGCTTGGAGTGAACAGCACTTCTCCGATGCTTCCTCAGCAAGGCTTCAGTCTCATCAGGGAAGAAGAGCTGCGTGAGAGCTGGTGCCTCTTGGGCCTTTTTCCCGGGCTCCATTTTCGCGTCCAGGGTTCACCCTGCCAGGTGACACAGCCACAACCCTGCAGTAGCGAGCGTAGCCTAGGATGGCACCCTATACACACTACCATCTCCCGCTGTAGGCATCGCTTGGCCTTTTCCTGTGGCGCTCAGGCCGACTCTCGGACTAGCCCAGTTCTTTCCCCACAAGAAAGGAGGGAGAGGTGACAGGATCCCTGCACACCGCCCGTGCACTGAATAGGGAGCTTTGGGGGACTGTCCCCACCCCTTCCCCTTAAACCCCGTGCCTCCTCCAAGCTTCCACATCCTGGAGGAAGACGGCGTCTGACTCCCCGTTATTTCAGGGAGCTGTTTCTGCGAGTTCAGCGAAGGCGCCTGGTGGCTAGCGCATGTCTGCCCCAGGGACAGGTGGCCAAAGAGCTGCTGTGTCCTTGGGCCCAGAGGCTCAGGACAGGCATGCTTTCTGCCCAGACTCCTTCCTAAGAGTGGAGCACGCGCCCTGCCCTACACATCCCCTCCTCTCTCCGTAGCAGCCAGACTAACGTCTCTCTGCGCAGGAAGCGGGTGACACTTTTATTGCCAACGGCCTCTGTGCCTGCCAGGGCCGGCTCTCCTGCTTCGCAACCGTTTCCAGACCAGAAGGCCAACGGCTCCTGCCTTTCTCCCTGGGCAGCGTGCTGCACCTTCCACAGACCTGCTCCTGGGGAACGCAGTGAAGGACGTGTCCCTTTCCTTAAGCCTCTTTGCACAGGTGCAAGCGCGCTTCTCTCTCAGGCAGAGGGGTGCTAGGGCAAAGAGGATTTCGCTCCATGCGGGTATCTTCCACCATGCTGTGGAGACTAGCTCAGGCATTCAGCTGCAGCATCACACACATCCGATTCTGATTTCCCAACCAATATTTTGCCTTTCCAGAGGAGATGCCCGGGCAACAGGCTTTCGCTGTATGCGGGTATCTCCCACCGCGTGACTGAGCTCAGGCAAGCAGCAGAAGACCCCGCAGTACCGACTCTGATTTCCCAGCGACTGCTATGCTTTCCCAGAGGTTTTCAGCTTGGCGGGAACTGCACTTCACTGGCTGCTCCCTCAGCGATGCTTTGGTCATTCACTCTACCACGGCAGCAAAGAAGAGTCGCGGGAGAGCTGCTGCCTCTTGGGCCATGCTTTCCCGGTCTCCAAGTTCGCGACCGGGGTTCACCTTGCTAAGCCGAACTAAGCAGACACAGTCAAAATCCTGCAGCTGCGTGCGTGGCCCTGCATGGCACTCTATGCCTATTACCATCTCCTGGGGGCGTAGTTAAGGCTTTGCCTTTTGTTCCGGCGCTCAGGCAGACTCGGGGTCTAGGCCAGAGACTTCACCGCAGGAGAGAGGAGGCGACAGGATCCCTGCACACGGCCCGTGCACTTGGATGGGGAACTGTGGGGGACAGTCTCCACTCCATCCCCGGCACAGCACCTGCCACCCACCCACATCGCTGCCACATCTTGGTGGAAGACGGCATCTGACTGCCCGTTTCTCCATGGGGTTGTTTCTGCGAGTTGTGGGTATGGCACCTGGTGGCAAGCCCAAGTCTGTCCTTGGTACAGCTGGCCAAGGAGATGCTGTCCCCTTCGGACCAGAGGCACAGGACAGGCCTGCCTTCTGCCCAGACTCCTTCCTCAGAGTGGAGCACACGCCCCTGCCCTAGTCGTCCCCTCATGTCTCCTTAGCAGCCAGGCTTCGATCTCTCCGCACAGGGAGCGGGGGACACTTGTCTTGCTACCGTCCTGCTGTTCGTGCCACGGCAGGCTATCCTGCTTCCTGAGCGTTTCCCGACCCAAGGTCAACGGAGCCTTCTCTTCTCTGGGGGCGGCGTGCTGCGCCTTCCCCACATTGCTCCTGGGGAGCGCGGTGACAGACGTGTGCAACCATGCTTCTCTCTCAGGCACAGGGGATGCTAGGGCAAAGAGTATTTCGCCCCATGCGGGTATCATTCACCGTGCTGCGGAGACTTGCTCAGGCAAGCAGCAGAAGCATCCCCAAACCCAACTCAGATTTCCAAATTAATGCTCTGCTTTCCAAGGGCAGATGACAAGGCAAAGAGGCTTTCGCTGTATGCGGGTTTCACCCACCGTGAGACAGGGCTCAGGCAAGCAGCAGCCCGCAGAACATTTCTCAGCAAATGCTGTGATTTCGCAGAGGCTTTGGCTTGGAGTGAACAGCACTTCTCCGATGCTTCCTCAGCAAGGCTTCAGTCTCATCAGGGAAGAAGAGCTGCGTGAGAGCTGGTGCCTCTTGGGCCTTTTTCCCGGGCTCCATTTTCGCGTCCAGGGTTCACCCTGCCAGGTGACACAGCCACAACCCTGCAGTAGCGAGCGTAGCCTAGGATGGCACCCTATACACACTACCATCTCCCGGTGTAGGCATCGCTTGGCCTTTTCCTGTGGCGCTCAGGCCGACTCTCGGACTAGCCCAGTTCTTTCCCCACAAGAAAGGAGGGAGAGGTGACAGGATCCCTGCACACCGCCCGTGCACTGAATAGGGAGCTTTGGGGGACTGTCCCCACCCCTTCCCCTTAAACCCCGTGCCTCCTCCAAGCTTCCACATCCTGGAGGAAGACGGCGTCTGACTCCCCGTTATTTCAGGGAGCTGTTTCTGCGAGTTCAGCGAAGGCGCCTGGTGGCTAGCGCATGTCTGCCCCAGGGACAGGTGGCCAAAGAGCTGCTGTGTCCTTGGGCCCAGAGGCTCAGGACAGGCATGCTTTCTGCCCAGACTCCTTCCTAAGAGTGGAGCACGCGCCCTGCCCTACACATCCCCTCCTCTCTCCGTAGCAGCCAGACTAACGTCTCTCTGCGCAGGAAGCGGGTGACACTTTTATTGCCAACGGCCTCTGTGCCTGCCAGGGCCGGCTCTCCTGCTTCACAACCGTTTCCAGACCAGAAGGCCAACGGCTCCTGCCTTTCTCCCTGGGCAGCGTGCTGCACCTTCCACAGACCTGCTCCTGGGGAACGCAGTGAAGGACGTGTCCCTTTCCTTAAGCCTCTTTGCACAGGTGCAAGCGCGCTTCTCTCTCAGGCAGAGGGGTGCTAGGGCAAAGAGGATTTCGCTCCATGCGGGTATCTTCCACCATGCTGTGGAGACTAGCTCAGGCATTCAGCTGCAGCATCACACACATCCGATTCTGATTTCCCAACCAATATTTTGCCTTTCCAGAGGAGATGCCCGGGCAACAGGCTTTCGCTGTATGCGGGTATCTCCCACCGCGTGACTGAGCTCAGGCAAGCAGCAGAAGACCCCGCAGTACCGACTCTGATTTCCCAGCGACTGCTATGCTTTCCCAGAGGTTTTCAGCTTGGCGGGAACTGCACTTCACTGGCTGCTCCCTCAGCGATGCTTTGGTCATTCACTCTACCACGGCAGCAAAGAAGAGTCGCGGGAGAGCTGCTGCCTCTTGGGCCATGCTTTCCCGGTCTCCAAGTTCGCGACCGGGGTTCACCTTGCTAAGCCGAACTAAGCAGACACAGTCAAAATCCTGCAGCTGCGTGCGTGGCCCTGCATGGCACTCTATGCCTATTACCATCTCCTGGGGGCGTAGTTAAGGCTTTGCCTTTTGTTCCGGCGCTCAGGCAGACTCGGGGTCTAGGCCAGAGACTTCACCGCAGGAGAGAGGAGGCGACAGGATCCCTGCACACGGCCCGTGCACTTGGATGGGGAACTGTGGGGGACAGTCTCCACTCCATCCCCGGCACAGCACCTGCCACCCACCCACATCGCTGCCACATCTTGGTGGAAGACGGCATCTGACTGCCCGTTTCTCCATGGGGTTGTTTCTGCGAGTTGTGGGTATGGCACCTGGTGGCAAGCCCAAGTCTGTCCTTGGTACAGCTGGCCAAGGAGATGCTGTCCCCTTCGGACCAGAGGCACAGGACAGGCCTGCCTTCTGCCCAGACTCCTTCCTCAGAGTGGAGCACACGCCCCTGCCCTAGTCGTCCCCTCATGTCTCCTTAGCAGCCAGGCTTCGATCTCTCCGCACAGGGAGCGGGGGACACTTGTCTTGCTACCGTCCTGCTGTTCGTGCCACGGCAGGCTATCCTGCTTCCTGAGCGTTTCCCGACCCAAGGTCAACGGAGCCTTCTCTTCTCTGGGGGCGGCGTGCTGCGCCTTCCCCACATTGCTCCTGGGGAGCGCGGTGACAGACGTGTGCAACCATGCTTCTCTCTCAGGCACAGGGGATGCTAGGGCAAAGAGTATTTCGCCCCATGCGGGTATCATTCACCGTGCTGCGGAGACTTGCTCAGGCAAGCAGCAGAAGCATCCCCAAACCCAACTCAGATTTCCAAATTAATGCTCTGCTTTCCAAGGGCAGATGACAAGGCAAAGAGGCTTTCGCTGTATGCGGGTTTCACCCACCGTGAGACAGGGCTCAGGCAAGCAGCAGCCCGCAGAACATTTCTCAGCAAATGCTGTGATTTCGCAGAGGCTTTGGCTTGGAGCGAACAGCACTTCTCTGCTGTTTCCTCAGCAAGGTTTCTGTCGCTTCAGGGAAGTAGAGCTTCGGGAGAGCTGGTGCTTCTTGGGCCTTGCTTTCACGGGTGCCATGTTCGCCTCTACTTGGGCCCAGAGGCTCAGGAAAGGCATGCTTTCTGCCCGGACTCCTTCCTAAGAGCGGAGCACACGCCCTGTCCACCTCATCCCCTCCTGTCTAAAAAAGTTTTCAAATTTATTTCTAGATAGATAGATAGATAGGTAGGTAGATGATAGTTAGACAGATATCCCAGAAGCTGCAATGCTAGGCTAAGACCAGGCTTTAAAGGGCTTTTCTATGCTCTACTAAATACTTTAAACCATTCATTATATCATAGCTCAGTGTTCAAATCTCCATTTGTTTCCTCAGTTTCCTAATATATATCTTAAGGTGACCTGATCCAGACTTTTGATCACCTTTGTCTAAATATTTCTATTTTAACAAAGTCCTTTTGAAAACTCAGAGACTATATCTTAGAAAAATACTCTGTTATCTCACCAGAGTGGAAAATATACCCATTAACTAATGATATCCATGTCTACATTAGATCCATGACATTTTTAATTCTTGGGAGCTTTTGGCTAAATGAATTTTTTAAGCTTCCTTTAAATGAAGCTTTAAGCCATCGCCACATGAATAAAATTAAAGAACTAAATGAAAACAAGCCAAGTATTTACAGAGTAATAGAATGTGCAGTGGAAAGAGTACAATTCTGAAATCATAAAGCCTAAATTAGTGTGATGCATCTTTATCAGCCATGTAATCATAAACCAGTTATCTAAATGTGTTAGCCTCAGTTTTTTCACCCATGAAATGGTGATGATAAAACTTATTATGCAGAGTTGTTGTGTGGATGTAATGAAGCATGGAGCATGAGAGTCTCTTATTCCATGCTAAAATGATAGCTATTTTTATACTTATAATAATTCTAATAATAGTAATTAAATTGTTCAAAATGATAATATTCATTTATATTGAGGCATTGTATTGACTATTCATAGACACATTTACCAAAATAAATTTCATTTTACTTTACCCCCTCTGAGGATATATATTCCTTAATTCAATACGAATCTCATTATGAATAATAATTATCATAATAAATATGCTGATTTTTCTTCTATTTATTTTTAGGGAAGTGTCCTTTACTGTTGAACATAAAGAAACTTAAGCAAGTCTGTCTTATTCAAAATTTGCATGCTGCTTTCTTATGAAAATAGATTATAGAGTTGTATGAAATAAATTCATGCAGTTAAGACATTTATGTTTGGAAAACTGGGTGGCCAGTTTAGTATTTCAAAAGAAGATTTTAAATTTAAACCTTAAAACTGAGCTCTTTCAGCCTTATTTATAGACCATCCTTCATGCTTCATAAGTATTCCTTCATTGTAAACTAACTAATAGTGTTTGTCACAGTGTATATAACTAAAATGGATTTTGTATTTCATTATTTCAGAGTTAGTTGCAGTTTCTACTTCCTTAATTCCTTTTTTGAAAAATAGATTAATTCTACAAAAAGATTTTTCCAGCTTTATTGAAAAATAATTGACATATTATAATTTGTAAATTTAAGAAATGATTTCTTATAACACTGCAAACTTTTAACATTGTGTAAATTTTGTACAATTTGATAAATTGGCATACATCTGTATTGCAATATAATCTACATAAAAATGTTAATACATCTACTATCTCATATAGTTTCCACTGTTTTTTATGCATGTATTGTAAGGAATTTTAAGATCCACTCTCTTAGGAACTTTAATGTATATAGTACAGTAGAGATGAACTTCAGAGGTCTTGTGGGTTTTGTTCCAGACCGCCTCAATAAAGCGATTATCTCAATAAACTAACTCAAATCATTATTATTTTTTTTTTTTGGTTTTCCAGTGCAAATAAAAAATTATGTTTCCCAGTGCATATAAAAAATAAACACTATACTGTACTGTTCAAAAGCATTATGTCTTTAAGGAAAAACAATGTATATACCTTAAGTAAACTAGTTCTGAGATATCAGTGGGTCATAATTACTGATCACAGATCACCATAACAAATACAATAATATTGACAAAACTTGAAATATTGCAAGAATTACCAACATGTGACAGAGAGACACAAAATGAACAAATGTTGTTAGAAAAATGGTGGCAGCAGACCTATTTTATACAAAATTGCTATAAACTTTCAACTTGTAAGAATGTGATATATGCAAAGTTTAATAAAGGGAAGCACAATAAAAAAGTATGTATATATTATTAACTATGATCATCATGCTGTATATTAGATCCGGAGAACTTTTTCATATTATAGTTGCAAGTTTGTACACTTTGAACACCTTATTCCACCCCAGGTTCACCTCTTGTCAACTCAACTCTAAGTTTTCATTAGTTTGCTTTTCCTTCAGATTCTGTATGTAAGGGATATCATAATACATAAATTAAAATTAAAAAAAAATATATAAAATCTTTGAAATATTTCAATTAGTATAATACCTTAAAGATCCATCAATTGTGTTGTAAATGGCAGTATTTCTTAATTTTTCATGGTTAAGTAGTATTCCATAGTATATATTTACCATACTTTTTTATTCATTCATCCATTAATGGATACTGAAGTTATTTCCATCTCTTGCTTAGAGTTAATAATTTTATAATGAACATAAGAGTGCAGATATGTCTTCGAATAGTGACTTCGTTTCCCACCTAGAGGTGGGATTACTGAATCATATGGTAATTTTACTTTTAATAATATGATAGTCTCCATACTGTTTTCCATACAAATTTATATCCCTATCATAGTGCATAAGTTCCGCATTTTACCCAATATTTACCAAAATTTGTTAGTTTTAATTTTTTGGTAGTATATATTCTAATAGGTAGTAATATCTTGCTGTGTTTTTCAGAGGTAAACAACAACAACAACATAATGACTTTGCCCTGAGTTTTTACGTTGAGCACTTTTAAACGCTCCTGTTGGTCATTTATATAACTTTTTTGAAAAAAAAGTCTATTGAGATACTTTTGCTATTTTTTAATTATATATTATTTTCTCTTTGTATCTGTTGGTTATTAACCTCTTTTCAGATATAAGATTTGTAAGTATTTTTTTTCCATTCTGTGGATTGTGTTTTCATTCTTTCTCTCTCTTTTGTTTTTTTGGCAATGCAGAAACTTTAGTTTAATGTAATACCATTTATTTATTTTTGCTTCTTTTGCTTGTGTTTTTGGTCTGGTATCCAAAAAACTATTGGCAAGACCAATGTCAAGGAGAATTTTTCCTATGTTTTCCTTTAGGAAATTTAGTTTCATGCATCACATTTAAGTCTTTAATCTATTTCAAGTTAAGATTTATGAGTAATATAAGGTTCCAGTTTCATGCTGGTTTATGTGACTATTCAGTTTTAAATATCATTTATTGAACAGACTATCTTCACCCATTATATATGTTGGCCCCTGTCAAATATTAGGTGACTGTATGAAAGGATTTATTTCTGGACTCTCGATTCTGTTCTACTTGTTTATGGGTCTGTTTTTATGCCAGTATACTTTATTGTTTTGAGCATGAGGGCTTTGTAGTATAGTTTCAAATCAAGAGTGTAATTTCGCTTCTTCCTTCTTTCTCAGAACTGCTTTAATTATTTGTTGTCTTTTATGGTCTCATATAAATTTTAGGATTCTTTACTTCTGTAAAAACACAATATTGGATTTTTTAAAAGATTATTTAATTATTTATTTCACTGAGAGAGATGACAAGCAGGCAGAGAGGCAGGCAGAGAGAGAAGAGGTAGCAGCTTCCTGCTGAGCAGAGAGCCTGATGCAGGGCTCGATCCCAGGACCCTGGGATCATGACCTGAGCCGAAGGCAGTAGCTTAACCCTCTGAGCCAACCAGGCGCCCCTAACATTGGATTTTTGATACGAATTGAATTTACACAATGTTAATTCTTACCATTCATAAATATGAGCTATCTTTCCATTTGTGTCTCCTTCAATTTCTTTATCAATGTCATAGTTTATGGGGTACAGATCTTTCATCTTCTTAGTTAAATCTTTTCCTAAGTATTTTATTAGTTTTGATGCTAGTGTGAATTAGATTGTTCTCTTTATTTTTTCAGACAGTTCATCATTAGAGTGTTAAAATGCTCCTGTCTTGTGCTTACTTTGGCAGCACATATACTAAAATTGGAATGATGCAGAGAAGATTAGCTTGATCACTGAACAAGGATGACAAGAAAAACTGGGAAGCATTCCATATTTTAAAAAAAAACCAAAACAAAATAAAATTCTTGTGTTTTATATATTGATCTTGTATTTGGCAGCTTTACAAAATTTGTTAATTCAAAATTTTTTGTGAATTTTTTAGGATTCTTTTACATGTAAGTTCATGTTATCCAAAAAGAGAAAATTTTACTTCTTCCTTTTTTTTTTTTTTTTAGTCTTTTATTTCTTTGTGTTCCTTTTTTCTCTGGCTAGGACATCCAGTACTATGTCAAATGAGAGTAGTGAAAGTGGACACATTTGTCTTTTTTCTGATCTTTAAGGGGAAAACTTTCAAACTTTTTTGATTGAATATGAGATTTGCAATATGTGTTTTTTCTTTAATGGATTTTTTAAATTATTTTTTTAAATTTTTTATAAACATATAATGTGTAATTATCCCTAGGAGTACAGGTCTGTGAATCACCAGGTTTACACATTTCACAGCACTCACCATCACTCACCATAGCACCTGCCCTCCCCAATGTCCATACCCCCACCATCCTCTCCCAACACACCTCCCCCCAGCAACCCTCAGTCTGTTTTGTGAGATTCAGTCTTTTATGCTTTGTCTCCCTCCCAATCCCATCTTCTTTTATTTTTCTTTTCGTACGCCCGAAACCGCCTATGATGCATCTCCACTTCATCATATCAGGGAGATCATATGATAGTTGTCTTTCTGAGATTGATTTATTTCGCCAAGCATAATACCCTCTAGTTCCATCCACGTCATCACAAATAGCAGGATTTCATTTCTTTTGATGGCTGCATAGTATCCCATTGTACATATATACCACATCTTTTTATTGATTCATCTGTTGAAGGACATTTAGGTTCCTTCCATAGTTTAACTATTGTGGACATTGCTGCTATAAACATTTGGGTGCATGTGCCCCTTCAGAATGCCACGTTTGTATCTTTAGGGTATATACCCAGTACTACAATCACTGGGTCATAGGCTAGTTCTATTTTCAGCTTTTTGAGGCACCTCCACGCTGTTTTCCAGAGTGGTTTCACCAGCTTGCATTCCCACGTACAGTGTAGGAGGGTTGCCCTTTCTCCACATCCTCGCCAGCATCTGTCATTGACTGACTTGTTCATTTTAGCCATTCTGAAAGGTGTGAGGTGGTATCTCATTCTGGTTTTGATTTGTATTTCCCTGATGCCGAGTGATGTGGAGCATTTTTTCATGTGTCTGTTGGCCATTTGGATGAATTCTTTGCAGAAATGTCTGTTCATGTCCTCTGCCCATTTCTTCATTGGATTATTTGTTCTTAGGGTGTTGAGTTTGATAAGCTCTTTATAGATTTTGGATAGATACTGGCCCTTTATCTGGTATGTCATTTGCAAATATCTTCTCCCAGATAACTTCTGACAGTCATCTTTTGGCTTTGTTAACTGTTTCCTTTGCTGTGCAAAAGCTTTTTGATCTGATGAAATCCCAATAGTTCAGTCTTGCCCTTGCTTCCCTTGCCTTTGGTGATGTTCCTAGGCAGAAGTTGCTACTGCTGAGGTCAAAGAGGTTGCTACCTGTTCTCTCCTCAAGGATTTTGATGGATTCCTTTCTCACATTATGCTTCTTCATCCATTTCCAGTCTATTTTCATGTATGGTGTAAGGAAAAGGTCCAACTTCATGTTTATGCATGTGGCTGTTCAATTTTCCCAACACCATTTGTTGAAGAGGCTGTCTCTTTTCCATAGGACATTCCTTCCTGCTTTGTTGAAGACTAGTTGACCATAGAGTTGAGGGTGTATTTCTGGGCTCTCTATTCTGTTCCATTGATCTATGTCTGTTTTGGGGACAGTTCCCTACTATCTTGATGATGACAACTTTGTAATAGAGCTTGAAGTCTGGAATTGTGATGCCAACAACTTTGGCTTTCTTTTTCAATATTCCTCGGGCTATTCGAGATATTTTCTGGTTCCATATATATTTTAGGATGATTTGTCCCATTTCTTTGAAAAAAACGGATGGGATTTTTGATAGGGATTGCATTAAATGTGTAGATTGCTTTAGGTAGCATAGACATTTTCACAATATTTGTTCTTCCAATACAGGAGCATGGAACATTTTTCCATTTCTTTGTGTCTTCTTCAATTTCTTTCATGAGTACTTTAGAGTTTTCTGAGTATAGATTCTTTTTCTCTTTGATTAGGTTTATTCCTAGGTATCTTAGGGTTTTGAGTGCTATTGTAAATGGGATTCACTCCTTAATTTCTATTTCTTCAGTCTTGTTGGTATAAAAAAATGCAACCAATTTCTGTTCATTGATTTATATCCTGACACTTTACAGAATTCCTATGCAATTTATAGCAGATTTGGAGTGAAGTCCTTTAAGCTTTCCACATACAGTGTCATATCGTCTGCAAACAGGGATAGTTTGACTTCTCTTTTGCCAATTTGGCAAAGTTTGGATGCCTTTAATTTCTTTTTGTTGTCTGATTGCTGAGGCTAGGACTTCTAGTACGATGTTGAATAGCAGTGGTGATAACGGACATCCCTGCCGTGTTCCTGACCTCAGCGGAAAAGTATTCAGTTTTTCTCCATTGAGAATGATATTTGCAGTGGGGTTTTCATAGATGGCTTTGATAATATTGATAATATGTGCCCTCTATCCCTACACTTTGAAGAGTTTTAATCAGGAAGGGACACTGCACATTGCCAAATGCTTTTTCAGCATCTATGGAGAGTATCATATGGTTCTTGTTCTTTCTTTTATTGATGTGTTGTATCACATTGATTGATTTGCAGATGTTAAACCAACCTTGTAGCCCTGGAATAAATCCCACTTGGTCGTGGTGAATAATCCTTTTAATGTACTGTTGAATCTTATTGGCTAGTATTTTGGTGAGAATTTTTGCATCCGTGTTCATCAAGGATATTGGTCTGTAGTTCTCTTTTTTGATGGGATCCTTGTCTGGTTTTGGGATGAAGGTGATGCTGGCCTCAGAAAAAAAAGAGTTTGGAAGTTTTCCTTCCATTTCTCTTTTTTTGGAACAGTATCAGGAGAATAGGAATGAATTCTTCTTTAAATGTTTGGTAGGATTCCCCTGGGAAGCCATATGGCCCGGGGCTTTTGTTTGTTTGGAGATTTTTGATGACTGTTTCAATCTCCATACTGGTTATGGGTCTGTTCAGGTTTTCTATTTCTTCCTGGTTCAGTTGTGGTAGTTTATATGTCTCTAGGAATGTATCCATTTCTTCCCGATTGTTGAATTTGTTGGCGTAGAGTTGCTCATAGCATGTTCTTATAATTGTTTGTATTTCTTTGCTGTTGGTTGTGATCTCTCCTCTTTCATTCATGATTTTATTTATTTGGGTCCTTTCTCTTTCTTTATCAATCTTATTAATTCTTTCAAAGAACCAGCTCCTAGTTTCGTTGATTTGTTCTATTGTTTTTTTGTTTTGCTTTGTTTGTGTGCTTTTTTGTTCGTTTTTATTTCATTGATTTATGCTCTGATTTATTATTCCTCTTCTCCTGCTGGGTTTAGGCTTTCTTTGTTGTTCTTTCTCTGACCCCTTTAGGTGTAGGGTTATGTTTTGTATTTGAGATCTTTCTTGTTTCTTGAGAAAGGCTCGTACGGCTTTATATTTTCCTCTCAGAACTGCCTTTGCTGTATCCCACAGATTTTGAACACTTTTGTTTTCATTATCATTTCTTTCCATGATTTTTTTCAATTCTTCTTTAATTTCCTGGTTGACCAATTCATTTTTTAGAAGGATGCTGTTTAGTCTCCATGTATTTGTGTTCTTTCCAAATTTCCTCTTGTGATTTAGTTCTAGTTTCAGAGCATTGTGGTCTGAGAATATGCAGGGGATGATCCCAATCTTTTGATAATGGTTGAGATCTGATTTATGACCCAGGATGTGGTCTATTCTGGAGAATGTTCCATGTGCACTAGAGAAGAATGTGTATTCTGTTATTTTGGGATGGAATGTGTTGAATATACCTGTGATGTCCATCTTGTCCAGTGTGTCATTTAAGGCCTTTTTCCTTGTGGATCTGTTGCTTGGATGATCTGTCCATTTCAATGAGGGGAGTGTTAAATTCCCCTACTATTATTTTATTGTTGTCGATGTGTTTCTTTGATTTTGTTATTAATTGGTTTATATAGTTGGCTGCTCCCATGTTAAGGACATAGATATTTAAAATTGTTAGGTCTTCTTGTTGGACAGACCCTTTGAGTATGATATAGCGTCCTTCCTCATCTCTTATTATAGTCTTTGGCTTAAAATCTAATTGATCTGATATAAGGATTGCCACCCCAGCTTTCTTCTGATGTCCATTAGCATGGTAAATTGTTTTCCACCCCCTCTCTTTAAATCTGGGGGTGTCTTCGGATCTATGATGAGTTTCTTGGGCAGCATATTGACGGGTTTTGCTTTTTATCCATTATGATACCCTGTGTCTTTAGATTGGTGCATTTAGGCCATTTACATTCAGGGTAACTATTGAGAGATATGAATTTAGTGGCATTGTATTGCCTATAATGTGACTGTTACTGTATATTGTTTCTGTTCCTTTCTGATCTACTACTTCTAGGCTTTCTCTTTGCTTAGAGGACTCCTTTCAATATTTCCTGGAGAGTTGGTTTGGTGTTTGCAAATTCTTTCAGCTTTTGTTTGTCCTGGTAGCTTTTTAATCTCTCCTTCTATTTTCAATGATAGCCTAGCTGGATATAGTATTCTTGGCTGCATGTTTTTCTCCCTTAACACTCTGAATATATCATGCCAGTTCTTTCTGGCCTGCCAGGTCTCTGTGGATAAGTCTGCTGCCAGTCAAATGTTTTTACTGTTGTACAATACAGACTTCTTTTCCCAGGCTGCTTTCAGGATTTTCTCTTTGTTGTTAACAGTTGTAAATTTTACTATCAGGTTGTGGGGTGTGGACCTATTTTTATTGATTTTGAGGGTCATTATTTGCATCTCCTGGATTTTGATGTTTGTTCCCTTTGCCATATTAGGGAAATTCTCTACAAAAATTCTCTCCAATATACCTTCTGCTCCCCTCTCTCTTTCTTCTTCTTCTGGGATCCCAATTATTCTAATGCTGTGTCGTCTTATAGTTTCACTTATCTCTCAAATTCTCTCCTCATGGCCCAGTATTTGTTTGTCTCTCTTTTGCTCAGCTTCTTTATTCTCCATAATTTGGTCTTCTATATCACTAATTCTTTTGCCTCATTTATCCTAGCAGTAAGAACTTCCATTTTTTATTGCACCTCATTAATAGCTCTTTTGATTTCAACTTGGTTAGATTTTAGTTCTTTTATTTCTCCAGAAAGGGCTTTTATCTCTCTGGAGAGGGTTTCTCTAATATCTTCCATGCCTTTTTCGAGCCCAGCTAGAACCTTGAGAGTTGTCATTCTGAACTCTAGTTCTGTCATATTACCAATGTCTGTTTTGATTAGGTCCCTTGCTTTTGGTTCTGCCTCTTGTTCTTCTTCTTGTGGTGAGTTTTTCCACCTTGTCATTTTGAGCAGATAAGAATATACAAAGGAGCAATAAAATGCTAAAAGGGTGGTTAAGACCCCAGGAAAATGTGCTTTAACCAAATCAGAAGAGACCCCTAGTTGTGGGAGAATGAAAGGGGATAAAAAAGAAGTTCAAGGGGAAAATGGGTTTAAAAAAAAACAAGGAAAAAATATTAAAAAAGAAAAAATATATATATACTAGACTTGTGACTAGAACAGGGTCACTCACTTAATTTGGGGAGTATTTTGGTCTCTTAGAAGAAACTACCTCCCAAGATTTTAAAGGATGAAAAACATAAAAGGGTAGGCACAATGAAGGGATGGAATAAACCTATAAAAATGAGGAAAAAAGGGACGCCTGGGTGGCTCAGTTGGTTCAGCAGCTACCTTCGGCTCAGGTCATGATCTCAGCATCCTGGGATCGAGTCCCACATCGGGCTCCTTGCTCGGCAGGGCGCCTGCTTCTCCCTCTGCCTCTGCCTGCCATTCTGTCTGCCTGTGCTCACTCTCTCCCACCCTCTCTCTGATAAATAAATAAAATCTTTAAAAAAATGAGAAATAAATTTAATTTCTAAAAATAAGTTGATAAAGCAAGTTGGTTGGGACAGTAAAGAAAAATAAACTGGAGAGAATCTGCTCAGTCTGGACACTAGAACTATCTTGGAGATAGATTTAGGGTATATTTTGTTCTATTAGGAGAAGTTATACCCCAAATTTTTTAAAAGAAAAAACCCTATGTGTAAAAAAATATATAGTTAGGTAAAATGGAGGATAAAATATGACTATAATAATGAAGGTTCAAAATAGATGATTATTTTTTGTAAGGTATTTTAAAAATAAACTAGTTAAAAATCATTAAAAGAGGAAAGGGTAAAAGTTAAAAAAATTAGCAGAAGAAAAAAGAAAAAAAGATATAACTGCAAGACTAATGAATCATTGGGAGAAAGCCACGAATTCCTTGTTTTGCTTTCTCCTCCTCTGGAATTCCACTGTTCTCCTTACTAAGTGAAGTTGATCTTGGCTGGGTTTCTTGTTGGTCTTCTGGCAAGGGGCCTGTTGTATTGATTCTCAAGTGTCTTTGCCCGAGATGGATTTGTTCTGCCCTTACCTGGGGTAAGGCTAAGTAATCCGAGAGCTTTTGTTCCCTGAAGGCTTTCCGTAGAGTTCTGGGTGATGGAATGATAATGGCGGTCTCACAATCCTGCCCAGAGGAGTGGAGAGCTCAAGGCCCCGCTCCTCAGTGCACCCTTAGAGAAAAGTGCTTAATCACTCCCATCTTCACAGCCTCTGGCCATGCTTGAAGAAAAGCGCTCTGTCACTCGTACTTGGAGAAAAGTCCTTGGTCATTCTCATCTCCCTGGCCTCTGGCCATGCTTGGAGAAAAGAGCTCAATTACTCCCGTCTCCCTGGCCCTTGGCCGTGCTCCAAGCTCATCCTGCCTATGCCTGCTTCAAAGTAACCCTGGGTTGAGAGCTCACTCCTCAGCTTTGTCTCTGTAGCCGGCTTCCCCACTCTAATACCTGTGAGTTCTGTGACACTCAGATACCCCTGGTCCTTCTGTGACCCTGAGGGACCTGGGACTATGCTGAGCCCACTTGGGCTTCACTCTGGTTTAGCCTCTGGGGTGATATCCCTCAGTGGATCAAACTTTTAAAAAGTCCTGATTTTGTGCTCCGTTGCTCCCCCGCTTGCCAGGAGCTGCACCCCCCCCCCCCGCGGTCTACCTTCCTGTTCTTCGGGTTCACTTTTCTGCCGGCTCTACCTTTCAGAAAGTGATCAATTTTCTGTTTCTAGAATTGTTGCTCTCCTTCTCTTTGATCTCCCATTGGATTTGTAGGTGTTTGCAATGGTTAGATAAGCTATCTAGCTGATCTCCTTGTACCTGATGTCGTCTCAGCCTGCTACTTCTCCGCCATCTTGAATCCTTCCACGGAATATGTGGTTTTTATTATGTTGATGTGTATTCTTTCTGTACCCAGTTTGGTGAGTATTTTTATTATGAAAGGGTGTTAAATTTTGTCAAATGCCTTTTCTGCATATATTGAGTTGATCATATGAGATTTTATTGATCATTCTATTAATATAATGCAACACATTTACTGATATGTGCTGGTGAATTCAGTTTTGTAGCATTTTGTAGAGAATTTTTACATTTTTATTTATCAGGAATATTATCCAGTAGTTCTTTTTGTTGCTGCTTTGTTTTTTTGTTTGTTTGTTTGTTTTTGTTTTGTTTTGTTTTGCGTTTGTAGTGCTCCTGTCTGGTTTTGATATCAAGATAATGCTGGCCTGTAAAATGTGCCTCGGAGTATTTCAACCTCTTCAACTCTTTGGGAAGGGTTTAAAAAGTATTTGTATTATTTTGCCTTAAAATATTTGGTAGAATTCACTGTGGAAATCATCTGATTCTGGACTTTTATTTGTTAGAAGGTTTTTATTACGGATTCAATCTCCTTACCACTTATTGGTCTGTTCACATTTTTTATGTCCTTATGATTCAGTCTTGATTGGTTGTATGTGCCTAGGAATTTGTCCATTTCCTCTAGGCTTTTGATTCGCTGGCATTTAACTGTCTTTTATCCTTTATATTTCTGTGGTATCTGTTATAATGTCTCCTTTTTCATTTCTGATTTTATTGAGTCCTCTCTCTTTTTTCTGAGTTAGTCTAGCTGTCTTTTTTTTAAATTTTATTTTTTATAAACATATATTTTTATCCCCAGGGGTACAGGTTGTGAATCACCAGGTTTACACACTTCACAGCACTCACCAAAGCACATACCCTCCCCAATGTCCATAATCCCACCCCCTTATCTCAAACCCCTTTCCCCCAGAAACCCTCAGTTTGTTTTGTGAGATTAAGAGTCACTTATGGTTTGTCTCCCTCCCAATCCCATCCTGTTTCATTTACTCTTCTCCTACCCACGTAAGCCCCCCTGTTGCATCACCACTTCCTCATATCAGGGAGATCATATGATAGTTGTCTTTCTCTGCTTGACTTATTTCACTAAGCATGATACGCTCTAGTTCCATCCATGTTGTCGTGAATGGCAAGAGATTTCATTTCTTTTGATGGCTGCATAGTATTCCATTGTGTATATATACCACACCTTATTGATCCATTCATCTGTTGATGGACATCTAGGTTCTTTCCATAGTTTGGCTCTTGTGGACATTGCTGCTATAAACATTCGGGTGCACGTGCCCCTTTGGATCACGACGTTAGTATCTTTAGGGTAAATACCCTGTAGTGCAATTGCTGGGTCATAGGGCAATTCTATTTTCAACATTTTGAGGAACGTCCATGCTGTTTTCCAGAGAGGTTGCACCAGCTTGCATTCCCACCAATAGTGGAGGAGGGTTCCCCTTTCTCTGCATCCTCGCCAGCATCTGTCATTTCCTGACTTGTTGATTTTAGCCATTCTGACTGGTGTGAGGTGATATCTCATTGTGGTTTTGATTTGTATTTCCCTGATGCCGAGTGATATGGAGCACTTTTTCATGTGTCTGTTGGCCATCTGGATGTCTTCTTTGCAGAAATGTCTGTTCATGTCCTCTGCCCATTTCTTGATTGGATTATTTGTTCTTTGGGTGTTGAGTTTGCTAAGTTCTTTATAGATTCTGGACACTAGTCCTTTATCTGATATGTCATTTGCAAATATCTTCTCCCATTCTGTCAGTTGTCTTTTGATTTTGTTAACTGTTTCCTTTGCTGTGCAAAAGTTTTTGATCTTGATGAAATCCCAATAGTTCATTTTTGCCCTTGCTTCCCTTGCCTTTGGCGTTGTTCCTAGGAAGATGTTGCTGCGGCTGAGGTCGAAGAGGTTGCTGCCTGTGTTCTCAAGGATTTTCATGGATTCCTTTTACACACTGAGTTCCTTCACCCATTTTGAGTCTATTTTTGTGTGTGCTGTAAGGAAATGGTCCAATTTCATTTTTCTGCATGTGGCTTTCCAATTTTCCCAGCACCATTTATTGAAGAGGCAGGTTTTTTTCCATTGGACATTCTTTCCTGCTTTGTCGAAAAGTAGAGTTGAGGGTCTATTTCTGGGCTCTCTATTCTGTTCCATTGATCTATGTGTCTGTTTATGTGCCAGTACCATGCTGTCTTGATGATGACAGCTTTGTAATAGAGCTTGAAGTCCAGAATTGTGATGCCACCAACGTTGGCTTTCTTTTTCAATATCCCTTTGGCTATTCGAGGTCTTTTCTGGTTCCATATAAATTTTAGAATTATTTGTTCCATTTCTTTGAAAAAGATGGATGGTACTTTGATAGGAATTGCATTAAATGTGTAGATTGCTTTAGGTAGCATAGACATTTTCACAATATTTATTCTTCCAATCCAGGAGCATGGAACATTTTTCCATTTCTTTGTGTCTTCCTCAATTTCTTTCATGAGCACTTTATAATTTTTTGAGTATAGATTCTGTGTCTCTTTGGTTAGGTTTATTCCTAGGTATCTTATGGTTTTGGGTGCAATTATAAATGGGATTGACTCCTTAATTTCTCTTTCTTCTGTCTTGCTGTTGGTGTAGAGAAATGCAACTGATTTCCTTGCATTGATTTTATATCTTGACTCTTTACTGAATTCCTGTATAAGTTTTAGCAGTTTTGGAGTGGAGTCTTTTGGGTTTTCCACATATAGTATCATATCATCTGCGAAGAGTGATAATTTGACTTCTTCTTTGCCAATTTGGATGTCTTTAATTTCCTTCTGTTGTCTGATTGCTGAGGCTAGGACCGCTAGTACTATGTTGAATAGCAATGGTGATAATGGACATCCCTGCCGTGTTTCTGACCTTAGCGGAAAAGCTTTCAGTTTTTCTCCATTGAGAATGATATTTACGGTGGGTTTTTCATAGATGGCTTTGATGATATTGAGGTATGTGCCCTCTATCCCTACACTTTGAAGAGTTTTGATCAGGAAGGGATGCTGTACTTTGTCAAATGCTTTTTCAGCATCTATTGAGAGTATCATATGGTTCTTGTTCTTTCTTTTATTGATGTGTTGTATCACATTGACTGATTTGCGGATGTTGAACCAACCTTGCAGCCCTGGAATAAATCCCACTTGGTCGTGGTGAAGAATCCTTTTAATGTACTGTTGAATCCTATTGGCTAGTATTTTGTTGAGTATTTTTGCATCTGTTTTCAGCAAGGATATTGGTGTATATCTCTCTTTTTTGGTGGGATCCTTGTCTGGTTTTGGGATCAAGGTGATGCTGGCCTCATAAAATGAGTTTGGAAGTTTTCCTTCCATTTCTATTTTTTGGAACAGTTTCAGGAGAATAGGAATTAGTTCTTCTTTAAATGTTTGGTAGAATTCCCCCGGGAAGCCGTCTGTCCCTCGGCTTTTGTTTGTTTGGAGATTTTTAATGACTGTTTCAATCTTCTTACTGGTTATGGGTCTGTTCAGGCTTTCTATTTCTTCCTGGTTCAGTTGTGGTAGTTTATATGTTTCTAGGAATGCATCCATTTCTTCCAGATTGTCAAATTTTTTGCCGTAGAGTTTCTCATAGTATGTTCTTATAATAGTTTGTATTTCTTTGGTGTTAGTTGTGATCTCTCCTCTTTCATTCATGATTTTATTTATTTGGGTCCTTTCTCTTTTCTTTTTGATAAGTCAGTCCAGGGGTTTATCAATTTTATTAATTCTTTCAAAGAACCAGCTCCTACTTTCGTTGATTTGTTCTATTGTTTTTATGGTTTCTATTTCATTGATTTCTGCTCTGATCTTTATGATTTCTCTTCTCCTGCTGGGCTTAGGGTTTCTTTCTTGTTCTTTCTCCAGCTCTTTTAGGTGTAGGGTTAGGTCGTGTACCTGAGACCTTTCTTGTTTCTTGAGAAAGGCTTGTACCGCTATATATTTTCCTCTCAGGACTGCCTTTGTTGTGTCCCACAGATTTTGAACCTTTGTATTTTCATTATCATTTGTTTCCATGATTTTTTTCAATTCTTCTTTAATCTCCCGGTTGACCCATTCATTCTTTAGAAGGATGCTGTTTAGTCTCCATGTATTTGGGTTCTTTTCAAACTTCCTTTTGTGGTTGAGTTCTAGCTTTAGAGCATTGTGGTCTGAAAATATGCAGGGAATGATCCCAATCTTTTGATACCGGTTGAGTCCTGATTTAGGACCAAGGATGTGATCTATTCTGGATAGCTGTCTTTTTTTTTTTTTATTTACCATTAACAAGTTTAATTTTATTTACCATTTAAAAAAAAACTTTCTAGTTTTTTAATTCTATATTTCATTTATTTCTGCCCTAATTTTTAGTTTTTTCCTTCCTTTTGCTACTTTTAAGTTTACTTTGTTCTTTTTGTATTTTTTTGAATTTTTATATTAAGTTCTTTATTTGAAATCTTTTTTTATATACATTTATAGCTATAAAATTTTCTTTTATAACTGCTTTGCTGCTTCTCATAATTTTTTGGTATATATTTTTTATTTTCCTCAAGATGTATTTTATTCCCACTTTGTCTTCTTTTTTTGATTTTTTGTTTGTTTAAAAATGTGTATGTCTGTGTATTTGTAAATTTTCCAAATTTCCTTCTGTATTGATTTCTAGTTTCATATTATTTTGGCTGGAAATATACTTGATATGCTTTCTATATTATTGATTTTGGGGGGACTCTTGTTTTGTGGTTTAAAATGTGATCTATCCTAGAAAATTTTCCACATGTGTTTGAGAAGAATATTTATTATGATACTATTGGATGGAATATCCTGTAAATATGTTAGGTTCATTTGACATATTTCTTGTTTGTTTGTTTGTTTTGTTTGTTTGAGAGAGAGCAGGGCAGAGAGAATGAGCAAGGGGCAAGCGCAGAGACAGAGTGAGAAGACCCCCTCCTGAGCAGGGAGCCCAATGTGGGACTCTATCTCAGGACCCTGGGATCACGACCTGAGCCAAAGGCAAAGGCTTAACTGACTGAGCCACCCAGTTGTCCAGGCATAGTGTCTAAATTCACAATTTTCTTATTGATTTTCTGTCTGGATGATCTATCCATAGGTAAGAGTGGGGTATTATTGTCCCCAGATATTATTGTATTGCTATTTATTTCTCCTTTTTGTTTTGTTAGTATTTGTTTTATATATTTATGTGGCTCAATATTAGGTACATGATATTTACAATTACTGTATTGATGAATTGATGACACTTTTCTTATTGTATAATGACCTTCTTTGACTCCTGTGGTAATTTTTAGCTTATATAAACCCTATTTTGTCTGTTATAGTTATTGCCACCCTTGTTTTCTTTTGTTATCATTAGCTTGGAATATCGTTTTCCATACCTTTACTCTCTGCCCATGTGTGCCCTTAAAGCTAAAGTGATTCTTTTATATGCCACATATTGTTGGATCTTGTGTTTTTTGTTTGTTTTTTAATCTATTCTAGCCTTTCTATGTCTTCCAACTGATGATTCCATTCACTTATAGTTAAAGTAATTATGGATAGGTAAGGACTTAACTATTGCCTTTCATTCTTTTTATATTTCATGATTTATTTAAATTTTAGTTAGTATATAGTGTAATATTAGTTTCAGGAGTAGAATTTAGTAATTCACCATTTACATATGCTCATCAATGCTCATCACAAGTGACCTCCTAATAATTATTACTGGCTTATCCCATACCCCTGCCCATCTCCCCTCCAGAAACAGTTTGTTACTTATAGTTAAGTGTACTATGGTTTGCCTTCCCCTCCCTTTTAAAATTTTTTTTTCTTTCCCCAGTGTTTATCTGTTTTGTTTCTCTTTTGTAGATGCTCTGCTCTTTATTTCCTGTCTTGTTGTCTTTGTTTGTAATCTGATGACTTTTTGTGGCAGTATGTTTTAACTTCTTTATCAAAATCTTTTGTGAATCTACTAATTTTTTATATTTACCATTAAGCTTATATAAAATACGTTAGTTATAACATTCCATTTTATTTTGAAAACAACTGAACTTCAATAGTTTACAGAAAATTTATACTTCTCCTATAACAACAGGTTATTGATGTTTTTACATTTTAGATCATTTTTATATTGTATTTTCAATAACAAATGATTGCAGTTATAGTTATTTTTAATAGGCTTGTTTTTTTAACTTTTAATCTAGACTACTAAATGATTTATATATCACCATTACAATATTAGAGAATCTGGTTTTGACTATACATTTACCTTTCGCAATAAATAAGGAGCCATCCATGCATCCATGTTGCCATCTTGATGACATCACCATCCCCAAAGCTTCAGTAAGTGTTACTTTATCTTTTTTTTTTTTAAGATTCTGTTTATTTGACAGAGAGAGAGATAGAGAGAGCTCAAGTTCGCAGAGTGGCAGGCAGAGGAAGATCGAGAGGCAGGCTTATTACCCAGCAGTGAGCCCGATGCAGGTCTTAATCCCAGGACCCTGGGATCATGACCTGAGCCAAATGCAGCTGCTTAACTGATTGAGTCACCCAGGGAGCCCTAAATTTTACTTTAGTTAATATATGACTATTTTTTATTTCTACTAATAGACATATCAATTTTATTGCTTTTAATATTAAGGTCTTCTCCTTCGCATTATCAATTTTATAAGTGTTGTTTACATTTGTGGTGGTAAGTATGTAATTCATGTATGTGGTGGTATGTATGTAATTCAAATATGAATTTTAAACTCTAGATCATATGCTCCATTGTGGCAGATATTTGTCTTATTCATCCCACCCACAAAAAATTAGTACTAAATAGGTCTTTGTTGATTGGCTGAATGAATTAAGTGTTCTGACACTAGCATAGCTGACCAAACCAGAGATAAAGGAGAAAATATAATGATTGTCAAATGGGTGAACCTGAGATAAAAAGACACTTTTAGCTTCGTCAGTTTGATATACACTCCGGATAACATTCCAACTTTGCATGGATTTTTGGAAAGCAAACAACTCCTCTCCTAAATAATAAATTTATTAATTGCCTTCCTTATGAGTCCTGACAGCAGTCAGCTTTGTGGGTTTCGGATTCCATTCCAAGAGGTTGAATGTCTGTTTGATTTATGTAATAGGCAACAGTGTCATGAGGAAAGACTTGTAGGATAAAATTTCTTAAAGATGGGAACACAGATAGCTGCCTATGGACTGTGAGGTGGGTGTTAATGAAAATGCATTGAGCAGTAAGGGAAGGGCAGCTCACAACCATAGGAAAGGTGCCCTGTGTTTTTGTTTTGTTTTGTTTTGTTTTACAAACAGATACCATTTCCCCTCCCCATGGAAATTTTCAAATTTACTTTGCTCTAACAACCACAAATACTTAGGACATTAGGAACACAAGATGGGCATTAAAGGATAAAAATAAACAAAAATTTAAGTAAATGTTAAGTGTTTATCATTATTTCAGCCATGTTTTTCTATGCTTAACTGCTCAAAGAAATTACACATGTTTCTAAATATTATACCGGGCTGTTAAACTAATGCAAAGGGTTTTATGGAATTTTCTATAACACCATCTCGATTTTCTACATTGGCTGTCACTCCTGAAAATTCTCAGTTTATAAATGTGCATATATTTACTATAATAATATTCACTGGTTATTCATCTGGTTATTTACGCTGCCACATCTTGGAGGAAGAAGGCCTCTGACTGCCTGTTTCTCCAGGGAGCTCTTTCTGTGAGTTCCGGGTATTGCGCCTGGTGGCAAACCCAAGTCTGCCCTAGGGACAGGTGTCCAAGGAGATGCTGGCCCCTTGGGACCAGAGGCACAGGACAGGCCTGCCTTCTGCCCAGACTCCTTCCTCAGAGAGGATCACGAGCGCCCTCATGGCTCCTTAGCCGCTCGTGTCTCCTCAGCCGCCAGGCTTCATTTTATCCCCACAGGGAGCGGGTGACACTTGTCTTGCCACCTGCCTGCTGTTCCTGCCATGGCAGGCTCTCCTGCTTCACCACCGTTTCCCGACAGCAAAGCCAACAGCTCCTTCACTTCTCCCAGGGCGGCGTGCGGCGTCTTATGCAGACATGCTCCTGAGGAGCGCGGTAACAGACGTGTCCCTTTCATTAAGGCTGTTTCGACAGGTGCTCTCTCAGGCAGAGGGGGATGCACGGGCAAAGAGGATTTTGCTCAATGCGGGTTTATTACACCGTGCTGTGGAGACTAGCTAAGGCAAGCAGCAGCAGCATCCCACAGACCCGACTCTGATTTCCCAAAGAATGCTGTGCTTTCCCAGAGGGAATGCTCGGGCAAAGAGGCTTTCGCTCTATGCAGGTTTCTCCCACTCTGCTGCGAATACTAGGCTAAGGCAAGGAGCAAGAGCAGCCCACAGAACCGACTCTGATTTCCCAGCGACTGATATGCTTTTGTAGTGGTTTTCAGCTTGGCGTGAAACGCACTTCGCTGCCGCTTCCTCAACAAGGCTTTGGGCGTTCGCTCGGTCCCGTCAGGGAAGAAGAGCTGTGGGAGAGCTGGTGCCTCTTGGGCTTTGTTTTCCCGGGCTCCATGTTAGCACTTCGGTTCACACTGCCTAGCTGAACTAAGACAGAGTCACAACCCTGCAGAATCGTGCGCGCCCTAGGATGGCACTCTAAGCCCACTACCATCTCCTGGCATAGGCAAAGCTTGGCTTTTTGCTCTGGCGTGCACGCAGACTCGGGGACCAAGCCAGTGCCTTCCCCACAGGAGAGGAGAGGCGTCACGATCCCTGCCCACCGCCCGCGCACTGGGATGGGGAGCTGTGGGGGACGGTCCCCAATCCTTGCCTGGACACCCCGTGCCTTCGCGAACGCTTCCACATCCTGGAGGAAGACGGAATATGACTGCCAGTTCTTTCAGGGAGCTGTTTCTGCGAGTTCAGGGTAGGCGCCTGGTGGCAAGCCCATGTCTCCACCAGAGACAGGTGGCCAAAGCTGCTGTCTCCTTGGGCCCAGAGGCTCAGGACAGGCATGCTTTCTGCCCAGACTCCTTCCTCAGAGTGGAGCCCTTTCCCCTGCCCTAATCTTCCTCTCGTGTCTCCTTAGCAGCCAGGATTCCGTCGCTCTGCAGTGACAGACGTGTCCCTTTCCTTAAGGCTCTTTCCACAGGTGTAACCATGCTTCTCTCTCAGGCAGAGGGGATGCCCAAGCAAAGAGGATTTCGCTCCATGCGGGTTTATTACACTGTGCTGTGGAGACTAGCTCAGGCAAGCAGCAGAAGCATCCCACAGACCCGACTCTGTTTTCCCAAAGAATGATGTGCTTTCCCAGAGGGGATGCCCGGGCAAAGAAGCTTTCACTCTATGAGGGTTTCTCCCGCCATGCTGCGAATACTAGGATAAGGCAAGCAGCAACAGCAGCTCACATAACCAACTCTGCTTTCCCAGTGACTGCTAAGCTTTCGCAGAGATTTTCAGCTTGGTGCGAACCGCACTTCGCTGCTGCTTCCTCAGCAAGGCTTTGGGCGTCCGCTCTGTCGCCTCAGGGAAGAGAAGCCGTGGGAGAGCTGGTGCCTCTTGGGCCTTGCTTTCCCGGGTTCCATGTTCACGCCCTGGATTAACCCAACCAGGCCGAAGTAAGCAGACACAGCCACAAACCTGCAGCCGCGTGCGTGGCCTAGGATGGCAATCTATGCACACTACCATCTCCCAGTGTAGGCAACGCTTGGCCTTTTGCACTGGCCCTCAGGCGGACTCGTGGACAAGGCCAGTGCCTTCCACACAGGAGAGGAGAGGCGACAGGATCCCTGAACACCGCCCGTGCACTAGATTGGGGAGCTTTGGGGGATTGTCGCCACTCCTTCCCCGGCACACACCCTGCCACCGACAACGATGTCACATCTTGGAGGACGATGGCATCTGACTGCCCTTTTCTCCAAGGAGCTGTTTCTGCGAATTCAGGGTATGATGCCTGGTAGCAAGCCCAAGTCTGCCCTACGGACTGTTGTCCAAGGAGATGCTGTGCCCTTGGGACCAGAGGCACAGGACAGGCCTGCCTTCTGTCCAGACTCCTTCCTCAGAGGGGAGCACGCGCCCCAACCCTAGTCGTCCCCTCATATCTCCTTAGCAGCCAGGCTTCCATCTCTCCACACAGGGAGCGGGTGACACTTGTCTTGCCACCAGCCTGCTGTACTTGCCACGGCAGGCTATCCTGCTTCTCGAGCGTTTTCCGACCCCAAGGCCAACGGCTCCTCTTCTCCGGGGGCAGCGTGCTGCGCCTACCCCAGACGTGCTCCATGGTAGGGCGGGGAAAGACATGTCCCTTTCCTTAAGGCCCTTTCAGATGTGCAAACACGTTTCTCTCTCAGGCAGAGGGGATGCTAGGGCAAAGAGAATTTCGCTCCATGCGGGTATCTTCCACCGTGCTGCAGGGACTAGCTCAGGCAAGCAGCAGCAGCATCCCCAAACCCAACTCTGATTTCCCAACGAATGCTGTGCTTTCCCAGAGGAGATGACCGGGCAAAGAGCCTTAAGACTGGGTTCAGGCAACCAGCAGCAGCAGCCCACAGTACCGACTCTGATTTCTCAGCGAATGTTGTGCTTTCAGAGAGGCTTTGGCCTTGGAGCGAACTGCACTTCACCACTGCTTCCTCAGCAAGGCTTCGTTCGCGTCAGGGAAGAAGAGATGCCTGAGAGCTGGTGCCTCTTGGGCCTTGCTTTCCCGGGCTCCAAGTTCGCGCCAGGGGTTCACCTTGCTAGGCCGAACTAAGCAGACAGTCACAACCCTGCAGCAGCATGCGTGGCCTAGCATGGCACTCTATGCCTATTACCATCTCCTGGGGTAGGTAAGGCTTTGTCTATTGTTCCGGCGCTCAAGCAGACATGGGGTCTAGGCCAGTGCCTTCACCACAGGAGAGAGGAGGCGACAGGATCCTTGCACACGGCTCGTAAACTTGGATGGGGAACTGTGGGGGACAGTCTCCACTCCTTCCCCGGCACACACCCTGCCACCCACATCGCTGCCACATCTAGGTGGAAGATGGCATCTGACTGCTCGTTTCTCCATGGGGTTGTTTCTGCGAGTTGCGGGTATGGCACCTGGGGGCAAGCCCAAGTCTGCCCTTGGGACAGGTGGCCAAGGAGATGCTCTCCCCTTGGAAACAGAGGCATAGGACAGGCCTGCGTTCTGCCCAGAATCCTTCCTCAGAGGGGAGCACGCGCCCCTGCCCTAGTCATCCCCTCATGTCTCCTTAGCAGCCAGGCTTCCATCTCTCCGCACAAGGAGCGGGGGACACTTGTCTTGCCACAGGCTTGCTGTTCGGGCCATGGCAGGCTATCTTGCTTCCCGAGCGTTTCCTGAACCCAAGGCTAACGGCTCCTTCTCTTCTCCAGGGGCGGCGTGCTGCGCCTTCCCAACACTTGCTCCTGGGGAGCGCGGTGACAGACGTGTGCAACCACGCCTCTCTCTCAGGCAGAAGGGATGCCAGGGCAAAGGGTATTTCGCTCCATGCGGGTATCATCCACCGTGCTGCGGAGACTAGCTCAGGCAAGCAGCAGCAGCATCTGCAAACCCAACTCAGATTTCCCAACGAATGCTGTGCTTTCCAAGGGCAGATGACAAGGCAAAGAGGCTTTCGCTGTATGCGGGTTTCTCCCACCGCGAGACAGGGCTCAGGCAAGCAGCAGCAGCCCGCAGAACATTTCTCAGCGAATTCTGTGCTTTCGCAGAGGTTTTGGCTTGGAGCGAACAGCACTTCGCTGCTGCTTCCTCAGCAAGGCTTCAGTCGCGTCAGGGAAGAAGAGCTGCGGGAGAGCTGCTGCCTCTTGGGCCTTTTTTCCTGGGCTCCATGTTCGCGTCCTGGGTTCACCCTGCCAGGCCGAACTAAGCAGACACAGCCACAACCCTGCAGTAGCATGAGGAGCCTAGGATGGCACCCTATACACACTACCATCTCCCGGTGTAGGCATCGCTTGGCCTTTTACTCAGGCGCTCAGGCGGACTCGTGGACTAGCCCAGTGCTTTCCCCACAGGAAAGGAGAGGAGACAAGATCCCTGCACACCGCCCGTGCACTGAATAGGGAGCTTTGGGGGACTGTCCCCACCCCTTCCCCTTAAACCCCGTGCCTCCTCCAAGCTTCCACATCCTGGAGGAAGATGGCGTCTGACTCCCCGTTATTTCAGGGAGCTATTTCTGCGAGTTCAGCGTAGGCGCCTTGTGGCTAGCGCATGTCTGCCCCAGGGACAGGTGGCCAAAGAGCTGCTGTCTCCTTGTGCCCAGAGGCTCAGGACAGGCATGCTTTCTGCCCAAACTCCTTCCTAAGAGTGGAGCACGTGCCCTGCCCTACTCATCCCCTCCTCTCTCCGTAGCAGCCAGGCTTCCGTCTCTCTGCACAGGGATCGTGTGACACTTGTATTGCCACCGGCCGCTGTGCCTTCCAGGGCCGGCTCTCCTGCTTCGCAACCGTTTCCAGACCAGAAGGCCAACGGCTCCTGCTCTTCTCCCTGGGCAGCGTGCTGCACCTTCCACAGACATGCTCCTGGGGAGCGCAGTGAAAGACGTGTCCCTTTCCTTAAGGCTCTTTCCACAGGCGCAACCGCGCTTCTCTCTCAGGCAGAGGGGTGCTAGGGCAAAGAGGATTTCGCTCCATGCGAGTATCTTCAACCATTCTGCGGAGACTAGCTCAGGCATTCAGCTGCAGCATCCCACACATCCGATTCTGATTTCCCAACGAATGCGGTGCTTTAGCAGAGGAGATGCCCGGGCAAAGAGGCTTTCGCTGTATGCGGGTTTCATCCACTGCGAGACTGGGCACAGGCAGGCAGCAGAAGAGCCCGCAGAACCGACTCTGATTTCTCAGCAAATGCTGTGCTTTCGCAGACGCTTTGGCTTGAAGCGAACAGCACTTCGCCGCTGCTTCTTCAGCAAGGCTTCAGTCGCGTCAGGGAAGAAGTTCTGCGGGAGAGCTGTTACCTCTTGGGGCCTTGCTATCCCGGGCTCCAAGTTCATATCCTGGGTTCATCCTGCCAAGCTGAAATAAGCAGACACAGTCTCGACCCTGCAGCAGCGTGCGTGGTCTAGGATGGCACTCTGCTCACAATGCCATCTCTCAGCGTAGGCACGGCCGGCCCTTTTGCTCTGGCATTCAGGTGGACAGGGGACTAGGCCAGTGCCTTCCCTGTCCTTGAGGAGACGCGAGAGGATCACTGCACACCGCCCGTGCCCTGGGATGGGTAGTAATGGGTAAGTGTCCCTGTTTCCCCGGGACACCGCCTGCCTCCGCCAATGCTGCCACATCCTGGAGGAAGACGGCATCTGATTGCCCGTTCCTCCAGGAGGTGTTTCTGTGAGTTCAGGCCCGGGAGCTTGGTGGCAAGCCCACGTCTGCCCTCTGGACAGGTGGCCAAGGAGATGCTTTCCACTTGGGACCAGAGGCACAGGAAAGACCTTCTTTCTGCCCAGACTCCTTCCTCAGATTGGAGCATGTTCCCCGGCCCAATCATCCCCTCATGTCTCCTTAGCAGCCAGGCTTCGTCTCTCTGCACAGGGAGTGGGTGACACTTGTCTTGCCACCGGCCCGCTGTTCCTGCCAGGGTCGGCTGTCCAGCTTCGCGACCATTTCCCGACCACAAGGCCAATGGCTCCTTCTCTTCTCCTGGGGCAGCTTGCTGCACTTTCCCCAGAGAGGCTCCTGAGGAGTCCAGTGACAGACATGTCCCTTTCCTTAAGGCTCTTTCCACAGGCGCAACCACGGTTCTCTCTCAGGCAGTGGGGATGCCCAGGCAAAGAGGATTTCGCTCCATGCAGGTTTATTACACCGTGCTGTGGAGTCTTGCTCAGGCAAGCAGCAGCATCATCCCACAGACCCGACTCTGATTTCCCAAAGAATGCTGTGCTTTCCCAGAGGAGATGCCCAGGCAAAGAGCCGTTCGCTGTATGAGGGTTTCTCCCGCCGTGCTGCAAATACTAGGCTAAGGCAAGCAGCAACAGCAGCCCACAGAACCGACTCTGATTTCCCAGCGACTGCTATGCTTCCGCAGAGGTTTTCAGCTTGGCATGAACGGCACTTCGCTGCTGCTTCCTCAGCAAGGATTTGGGTGTTCGCTCTGTCGCATCAAGGAAGAAGAGCTGCAGGAGAGCTGGTCCCTCTTGGGCCTTGCTTTCCCAGGCTCCATGTTGGCGCTCTGGGTTCACCCTGCCAGGCCGAACTAAGCAGACACAGTCACAACCCTGCAGCAACGTGCATGGCGTAGGATGGCACTCAATGCACACTACATTCTCCCGGTGTAGGCAACGCTTGGCCTTTTGCACTGGCCCTCAGGCGGACACGCTGACAAGGCCAGTGCCTTCCCCACAGGAGAGGAGAGGCGACAGTATCCCTGAACACCGCCCGTTCACTGGAATGGGGAGCTTTGGGGGATTGTCCCCACTCCTTCCCTGCCACCGAAAACGCTGTCACATCTTGGAGAAAGATGGCATCTGACTGCCCGTTTCTCGAGGGAGCTATTTCTGCAAGTTCCGGATATGGCGCCTGGTATCTAGCCCAAGTCGGCCCTACGGACAGGTGGTCAAGGAGATGCTGTCCCCTTGGGACCAGAGGCACAGGAAAGGCCTGTCTTCTGCCCAGACTCCTTCCTCAGAGTGGAGCATGCATCCCTGCCCTAGTCATCCCCTCATGTCTCCTTAGGAACCAGGCTTTGTCTCTCCGCACAGGGAGCAGGTGACACTTGTCTTGCCAATGGCCTGCTGTTCCTGCCACGGCAGGCTATTCTGCTTCCCGACCTTTCCCGACCACAAGGCCAATGGCTCCTTCTCTTCTCCTGGGGTGGCGTGCTGCGCCTTCCCCAGACATGCTCCTGGGGAGCGCAGTGACAGACGTGTGCACCTATGCTTCTCTCTCAGATATCAAATACACAACATAACCCTACACCTAAAGGAGATGGAGAAAGAACAACAAAGAAAGCCTAAACCCAGCAGGAGAAGAGGAATAATAAAGATCAGAGCAGAAATCAATGAAATAGAAACAAATAAACAAACAAAAACCCAACAGCAACAACAAAAAACAATAGAACAAATCAACGAAACTAGGAGCTGGTTCTTTGAAAGAATTAATAAGATTGATAAACCCCTTTCCAGACTTATCAAAAAGAAAAGAGAAAGACCCAAATAAATAAATTCATGAATGAAAGAGGAGAGATCACAACCAACAAACACCAAAGAAATACAAACAATTATAGGAACATACTATGAGCAACTCTACGTCAACAAATTCAACAATCTGGAAGAAATGGATACATTCCTAGAGACAGATAAACTACCACAACTGAACCAGGAAGAAATAGGAAACCTGAACAGACCCATAACCAGTACAGAGATTGAAACAGTCATCAAAAATCTCCAAACAAACAAAAGCCCCGGGCCAGATGCTTCCCAGGGGAATTCTACCAAACATTTACAGAAGAATTAATTCCTATTCTCACGATACTGTTCCAAAAAAATAGAAATGGAAGGAAAACTTCCAAACTCTTTTTTTCTGAGGCCAGCATCATCTTGATCCCAAAACCAGACAAGGATCCCATCAAAAAAGAGAACTACAAACCAATGTCCTTGATGAACACAGATGCGAAAATTCTCACCAAAATACTAGCCAATAGGATTCAACAGTACATTAAAAGGATTATTCACCACGACCAAGTGGGATTTATTCCAGGGCTACAAGGTTGGTTCAACATCTGCAAATCAATCAATGTGATACAACACATTAATAAAAGAAAGAACAAGAACCATATGATACTCTCCATAGATGCTGAAAAAGCATTTGGCAAAGTGCAGTGTCCCTTCCTGAATAAAACTCTTCAAAGTGTAGGGATAGAGGGCACATATTATCAATATTATCAAAGCCATCTATGAAAAACCCATTGCAAATATCATTCTCAATGGAGAAAAACTGAATACCGCTGAGGTCAGGAACACTGCAGGGATGTCCGTTATCACCACTGCTATTCAACATCGTACAAGAAGTCCTAGCCTCAGCAATCAGACAACCAAAAGAAATTAAGGGCATCCAAACTTTTCCAAGTTGGCAAAAGAGAAGTCAAACTATCCCTGTTTGCAGACGATATGACACTGTATGTGGAAAGCTTAAAGGACTCCACTCCAAATCTGCTATAACTTGTATAGGAATTCTGTAAAGTGTCAGGATATAAATCAATGAACAGAAATTGGTTGCATTTTTTTTATACCAACAAGACTGAAGAAATAGAAATTAAGGAGTGAATCCCATTTACAATTGCACCCAAAACCCTAAGATACCTAGGAATAAACCTAACCAAAGAGACAAAGAATCTATACTCAGAAAACTCTAAAGTACTCATGAAAGAAATTGAAGAAGACACAAAGAAATGGAAAAATGTTCCATGCTCCTGTATTGGAAGAACAAATATTGTGAAAATGTCTATGCTACCTAAAGCAATCTACACATTTAATGCAATCCCTATCAAAAATCCCATCCGTTTTTTTCAAAGAAATGGGACAAATCATCCTAAAATATATATGGAACCAGAAAATATCTCGAATAGCCCGAGGAATATTGAAAAAGAAAGCCAAAGTTGTTGGCATCACAATTCCAGACTTCAAGCTCTATTACAAAGTTGTCATCATCAAGATAGTAGGGAACTGTCCCCAAAACAGACATAGATCAATGGAACAGAATAGAGAGCCCAGAAATACACCCTCAACTCTATGGTCAACTAGTCTTCAACAAAGCAGGAAGGAATGTCCTATGGAAAAGAGACAGCCTCTTCAACAAATGGTGTTGGGAAAATTGAACAGCCACATGCATAAACATGAAGTTGGACCTTTTCCTTACACCATACATGAAAATAGACTGGAAATGGATGAAGAAGCATAATGTGAGAAAGGAATCCATCAAAATCCTTGAGGAGAGAACAGGTAGCAACCTCTTTGACCTCAGCAGCAGCAACTTCTGCCTAGGAACATCACCAAAGGCAAGGGAAGCAAGGGCAAGACTGAACTATTGGGATTTCATCAGATCAAAAAGCTTTTGCACAGCAAAGGAAACAGTTAACAAAGCCAAAAGATGACTGTCAGAAGTTATCTGGGAGAAGATATTTGCAAATGACATACCAGATAAAGGGCCAGTATCTATCCAAAATCTATAAAGAGCTTATCAAACTCAACACCCTAAGAACAAATAATCCAATGAAGAAATGGGCAGAGGACATGAACAGACATTTCTGCAAAGAATTCATCCAAATGGCCAACAGACACATGAAAAAATGCTCCACATCACTCGGCATCAGGGAAATACAAATCAAAACCAGAATGAGATACCACCTCACACCTTTCAGAATGGCTAAAATGAACAAGTCAGTCAATGACAGATGCTGGCGAGGATGTGGAGAAAGGGCAACCCTCCTACACTGTACGTGGGAATGCAAGCTGGTGAAACCACTCTGGAAAACAGCGTGGAGGTGCCTCAAAAAGCTGAAAATAGAACTAGCCTATGACCCAGTGATTGTAGTACTGGGTATATACCCTAAAGATACAAACGTGGCATTCTGAAGGGGCACATGCACCCAAATGTTTATAGCAGCAATGTCCACAATAGTTAAACTATGGAAAGAACCTAAATGTCCTTCAACAGATGAATCAATAACTAAGATGTGGTATATATGTTCAATGGGATACTATGCAGCCATCAAAAGAAATGAAATCCTGCTATTTGTGATGACGTGGATGGAACTAGAGGGTATTATGCTTGGCGAAATAAATCAATCTCAGAAAGACAACTATCATATGATCTCCCTGATATGATGAAGTGGAGATGCAACATAGGCGGTTTCGGGCGTACGAAAAGAAAAATAAAAGAAGATGGGATTGGGAGGGAGACAAAGCATAAAAGACTGAATCTCACAAAACAGACTGAGGGTTGCTGGGGGGAAGTGTGTTGGGAGAGGATGGTGGGGGTATGGACATTGGGGAGGGCAGGTGCTATGGTGAGTGCTGTGAAATGTGTAAACCTGGTGATTCACAGACCTGTACCCCTAGGGATAAAAACATTATATATTTATAAAAAATTTTTAAAAATAATTTAAAAAATCCATTAAAGAAAAAACACATATTGCAAGCCCAGAGGTAATCTCATATTCAATCAAAAAAGTTTGAAAGTTTTCCCCTTAAAGATCAGAAAAAAGACAAATGTGTCCACTTTCACTACTCTCATTTGACATAGTACTGGATGTCCTAGCCAGAGAAACAAGGAACACAAAGAAATAAAAGACTTAAAAAAAAGAAAAGGAAGAAGTAAAATTTTCTTTTTTTTGGATAACATGAACTTACATGTAAAAGAATCCTAAAAAATTCACAAAAAATTTTGAAAAAACAAATTTAGTAAAGCTGCCAAATACAAGATCAATATATAAAAGAGAAGAATTTTGTTTTGTTTCATTTTTTTAATAGTTTTTCATGTCATCCTTGCTCAGTGATCACGCTAATCTTCTCTGCATCATTCCAATTTGAGTATATGTGCTGCCATAAAGTAAGCACAAGACAGGAGCATTTTAACACTCTAATGATGAACTATCTGAAAAAATAAAGAAAACAATCTAATTCACACTAGCATCAAAACTAATAAAATACTTAGGATAAGATTTAACTAAGACGATGAAAGATCTGTACCCCATAATCTATGACATTGATATGAAATTCAAGGAGACACAAATGGAAAGATAGCTCATATTTATGAATGGTAAGAATTAACATTGTTAAAATGTCCATACTACCGAAAACCATCTGTAAATTCAATTCCAATCAAAAATCCAATGTTAGGGGCACCTGGGTGGCTCAGTGGGTTAAGCTGCTGCCTTCAGCTCAGGACATGACCCCAGGGTCCTGGGATCGAGCCCCGCATCAGCCTCTCTGCTCAGCAGGAAGCTGCTACCTCTTATCTCTCTGCCTGCCTCTCTGCCTGCTTGCCATCTCTCTCTCTCAAATAAATAAATAAATAATCTTTTTAAAAATCCAATATTGTGTTTTTACATAAATAAGTAAAAAATCCTAAAATTTATATGAGACAAACAAATAATCAAAGCAGTTCTGAGAAAGAATGAAGAAGAGAAATTACACTTCTTGATTTGAAACTATACTACAAAGCCCCCGTGCTCAAAACAATAAAGTATACTGGCATAAAAACAGACCAATAAACAAGTAGAACAGAATTGAGAGTCCAGAAATAAATCTTTTCATACAGTCACCTAATATTTGACAGGGGCCAACATATGTAATGGGTAAAGATAGTCTGTTTCAGTAAATGATATTTAAAACTGAATAGTCACATAAATCAGCATGAAACTGGAACCTTATATCACTCATAAATCTTAACTTGAAATAGATTAAAGACTTAAATGTGATGCATGAAACTAAATTTCCTAAAGGAAAACATAGGAAAAATTTTCCTTGACATTGGTCTTGCCAATAGTTTTTTGGATACCAGACCAAAAACACAAGCAAAAAAAGCAAAAATAAATAAATGTTATTACATCAAACTAAAGTTTCTGCATTGCCAAAAAAAAGGGAATGAAAACACAATCCACAGAATGGAAGAAAATTCTTAAAAATCTTATATCTGAAAAGAGGTTAATAACCAACAGATACAAAAAGAAAAAAATATATAATTAAAAAAATAGCAAAAGGATCTCAATAGACTTTTTATTCAAAAAAGTTATATAAATGACCAACAGGAGCATTAAAAAGTGCTCAACATAAAAAACTCAGGGCAAAGTCATTATGTTGTTGTTTTTGTTTACCTCTGAAAAACACAGCAAGATATTACTACCTATTAGAATATATACTACCAAAAAATTAAAACTAACAAATTTTGGTAAATATTGGGGAAAATGGGTACCTTATGCACTGTGATAGGGATATAAATTTGTATGGAAAACAGTATGGAGACTATTCATATTATTAAAAGTAAAATTACCATATGATTCAGTAATCCCACTTCTAGGTATATATCTAAAGGAAACGAAGTCACTATTCGAAGACATATCTGCACTCTTATGTTCATTATAAAATTATTAACTCTAAGCAAGAGATGGAAATAACTTCACTATCCATTAATGGATGAATGAATAAAATAAGTATGGTAAATATATACTATGGAATACTACATAACCATGAAAAATTAAGAAATACTGCCATTTACAATACCATGGATGGATCGTGAAGGTATTATACTAAGTGAAATATTTCAAAGATTTTATATATTTTTTAATTTATGTATTACGATAACCCTTACATACAGAATCTGAAGAAAAAGCAAACTAATGGAAACATAGAGTTGAGTTGACAAGAGGTGAACCTGGGGTGGAATAAGGTGTTCAAAGTGTACAAACTTGCAACTATAATAGGAAAAAGTTCTGGGGATCTAATGTACAGCATGATGATCATAGTTAATAATATATACATACTTTTTTATTGTGCTTCCCTTTATTAAATTTTGCATATATCACATTCTTACAAGTTGAAAGTTTATAGCAATCTTGTATAAAATAGGTGTGCTGCCACCATTTTTCTAACAACATTTGTTCATTTTGTGTCTCTCTGTCACATGTTGGTAATTCTTGCAATATTTCAAGTTTTTTCATTATTATTGTATTTGTTATGGTGATCTGTGATCAGTAATTATGACCCACTGAAAACTCAGAACTAGTTTACTTAAAGTATATGAATTGTTTTTTTTTAAAGACATAATGATTTGAACAGTACAGTATAGCGTTTATTTTTTATATGCACTGGGAAACATGATTTTTTATTTGCACTGGGAAACCAAAAAAAAAAAAAAAATGATTTGACTTAGTTTATTGATATAATCACTTTATTGAGGCAGTCTGGAACAAAACCCACAAGACCTCTGAAGTTTATCTCTACTGTACTATATACATTAAAGTTGCTAAGAGAGTAGATCTTAAAATTCCTTACAATACATGCATAAAAAACAGAGGCAACTATATGAGATAGTAGATGTATTAACATTTTTATGTAGAATATATTGCAATATAGATGTATACCAATTTATCAAATGGTACAAAATTTACACAATGTTAAAAGTTTGCAGTGTTATAAGAAATCATTTCTTAAATTTACAAATTATAATATGTCAATTATTTTTCAATAAAGCTGGAAATAACTTTTTGTAGAATTAATCTATTTTTCAAAAAAGGAAGTAAGGAAATAGAAACTGCAACTAACTCTGAAATAATAGAATACAAAATCCATTTTAGTTATATACAATGTGACAAACACTATTAGTTAGTTTACAATGAAGGAATACTTATGAAGCATGAAGGATGGTCTATAAATAAGGCTGAAAGAGCTCAGTTTTAAGGTTTAAATTTAAAATCTTCTTTTGAAATACTAAACTGACCACCCAGTTTTCCAAACATTAATGTCTTAACTGATTGAATTTATTTCATACAACTCTATAATCTAGTTTCATAAGAAAGCAGCATGCAAATTTTGAATAAGACAGACTTGCTTAAGTTTCTTTATGTTCAACAGTAAAGGATACTTCCCTAAAAATAAATAGAAGAAGGGGGAGGAGTCAAGATGGCGGAGAAGTAGCAGGCTGAGACTCATTCAGCTAGCCGGAGATCAGCTAGATAGCTTATCTAAAGATTGCAAACACCTGAAAATCCATCGGCAGATCGAAGAGAAGAAGAACAGCAATTCTGGAAACAGAAAAACAACCACTTTCTGAAAGGTAGGACTGGCGGAGAAGTGAATCCAAAGCGACGGGAAGATAGACCCCGGGGGGAGGGGCCGGCTCCCGGCAAGCGGCAGAGCAACTGCTGAGGGACATCACTCCCGAGGCTACCCGGGGCAAAGCCCACGCGGGGTCAGCGTGGCCTCAGGTCCCGCAGGGTCACAGAAGGATCGGGGTTTGTCTGAGTGTTGCAGAGCTTGTGGGTATTGGAACGGGAAAGCCGGCTACAGAGACAGAGCCGACAGTAAGCTCGCAGCTCGGGGTGACCTTGAACCGGTCGCAGGCTCAGTGAGCTCGGAGCGCGGCCGGAGGTCAGGCAGACGGGAGTAACTGGCGCTGTTCTCTGAGCTCGCACTGAGGAGTGTGGCCCTGGGCTCTTGGCTCCTCTGGGCCAGAGACCAGGAGGCTGCCATTTGTATTCTCGTCCTCCGGAACTCTACGGAAAGCGCTCAGGGAACAAAAGCTCCTGAAAGCAAACCCCAGCGGATTACTCACCCCGGCCCCGGGTAAGGGCGGTGCAATTCCTCCTGGGGCAAAGACACTTGAGAATCACTACAACAGGCCCCTCCCCCAGAAGATCAACAAGAAATCCAGCCGAGACCAAGTTCACCTACCAACGAGTGCGGTTTCAATACCAAGGAGAGCAGCAGAATTCTAGAGGAGGAGAAAGCAAAGCACGGAACTCATGGCTTTTTCCCTGTGATTTTTTTTAGTTTTGCGGTTAATTTAATTTTTTTCTTTTTCATTTTTTGTTTTTTTTTCTCACCTTCGGATAAAATTTTTTTTTTAACTGTTACCTTTTTCTCTTTTAATGATTTTTTACTAGTTTATCTAATATATATATTTTTTCTTTTTTATATTTTTCTTAGGTGGTTTCTTTTTTTAAAAATTCTTTTCTTTTTTTTTCTTTTTTCTTTTTTTTTTCTTTCTTTCTTTTTGAAACTCTTTTTATCCCCTTTCTCCCCCCTCACGATTTGGGATCTCTTCTAATTTGGTTAAAGCATATTTTCCTGGGGTTGTTGCCACCCTTTTAGTATTTTACTTGCCCCTTCATATACTCTTCTCTGGACAAAATGACAAGACGGAAAAATTCAACACAAAAAAAAGAACAAGAGGCAGTACCGAAGGCTAGGGACCTAACCAATACAGACATTGCTAATATGTCAGATCTAGAGTTCAGAATGACAATTCTCAAGGTTCTAGCTGGGCTCGAAAAAGGCATGGAAGATATTAGAGAAACCCTCTCGAGAGATACAAAAGCCCTTTCTGGAGAAATAAAAGAACTAAAATCTAACCAAGTTGAAATCAAAAAAGCTATTAATGAAGTGCAATCAAAAATGGAGGCTCTCACCGCTAGGATAAATGAGGCAGAAGAAAGAATTAGTGATATAGAAGACCAAATGACAGAGAATAAAGAAGCTGAGCAAAAGAGGGACAAACAGCTACTGCACCACGAGGGGAGAATTCGAGAGATAAGTGACACCATAAGACGAAACAACATTAGAATAATTGGGATTCCAGAAGAAGAAGAAAGAGAGAGGGGAGCAGAAGGTATACTGGAGAGAATTATTAGGGAGAATTTCCCCAATATGGCAAAGGGAACGAGCATCAAAATTCAGGAGGTTCAGAGAACGCCCCTCAAAATCAATAAGAATAGGCCCACACCCCGTCACCTAATAGTAAAATTTACAAGTCTCAGTGAAAAAGAGAAAATCCTGAAAGCAGCCCGGGAAAAGAAGTCTGTAATATACAATGGTAAAAATATTAGATTGGCAGCTGACTTATCCACAGAGACCTGGCAGGCCAGAAAGAGCTGGCATGACATTTTCAGAACACTAAATGAGAAAAACATGCAGCCAAGAATACTATATCCAGCTAGGCTATCATTGAAAATAGAAGGAGAGATTAAAAGCTTCCAGGACAAACAACAACTGAAAGAATTTGCAAACACCAAACCAGCTCTACAGGAAATATTGAAAGGGGTCCTCTAAGCAAAGAGCCTACAAGTGGTATATCAGAAAGGAACAGAGACCATATACAGTAACAGTCACCTTACAGGCAATACAATGGCACTAAATTCATATCTCTCAATAGTTACCCTGAATGTTAATGGGCTAAATGCCCCTGTCAAAAGACACAGGCTATCAGAATGTATAAAAAAACAAAACCCATCTATATGTTGCCTCCAAGAAACTCATTATAAGCCCGAAGACACCTCCAGATTTAAAGTGAGGGGGTGGAAAAGAATTTACCATGCTAATGGACATCAGAAGAAAGCAGCAGTGGCAATCCTTATATCAGATCAATTAGATTTTAAGCCAAAAACTATAATAAGAGATGAGGAAGGACAATATATCATACTCAAAGGGTCTGTCCAACAAGAAGATTTAACAATTTTAAATATCTATGCCCCTAATGTGGGAGCAGCCAACAATATAAACCAATTAATAACAAAATCAAAGAAACACATCAACAATAATACAATAATAGTAGGGGACTTTAACACTCCCCTCACTGAAATGGACAGATCATCCAAGCAAAAGATCAGCAAGGAAATAAAGGCCTTAAACGACACACTGGACCAGATGGACATCACAGATATATTCAGAACATTTCATCCCAAAGCAACAGAATACACATTCTTCTCTAGTGCACATGGAACATTCTCCAGAATAGATCACATCCTTGGTCCTAAATCAGGACTCAACCAGTATCAAAGGATTGGGATCATTCCCTGCATATTTTCAGACCACAATGCTCTAAAGCTAGAACTCAACCACAAAAGGAAGTTTGAAAAGAACCCCAATACATGGAGACTAAAAGCATCCTTCTAAAGAATGAATGGGTCAACCGGGAAATTAAAGAAGAATTGAAATAAATCATGGAAACAAATGATAATGAAAATACAAAGGTTCAAAATCTGTGGGACACAACAAAGGCAGTCCTGAGAGGAAAATATATAGCGGACAAGACTTTTTCAAGAAACAAGAAAGGTCTCAGGTACACACCTAACACTACACCTAAAGGATCTGGAGAAAGAAGAAGAAAGAAACCCTAAGCCAAGCAGGAGAAGAGAAATCATAAAGATCAGCACAGAAATCAATGAAATAGAAACCAAAAAAACAATAGAACAAATCAACGAAACTAGGAGCTGGTTCTTTGAAAGAATTAATAAAATTGATAAACCCCTGGCCTGACTTATCAAAAAGAAAAGAGAAAGGACCCAAATAAATAAAATCATGAATGAAAGAGGAGAGATCACAACTAACACCAAAGAAATACAAACTATTATAAGAACATACTATGAGCAACTCTATGCCAATAAATTTGACAATCTGGAAGAAATGGATGCATTCCTAGAAACATATAAACTACCACAACTGAACCAGGAAGAAATAGAAAGCCTGAACAGACCCATAACCAGTAAGGAGATTGAAACAGTCATTAAAAATCTCCAAACAAACAAAAGCCCAGGGACAGACGGCTTCCCGGGGGAATTCTACCCAACATTTAAAGAAGAACTAATTCCTATTCTCCTGAAACTGTTCCAAAAAATAGAAATGGAAGGAAAACTTCCAAACTCATTTTATGAAGCCAGCATCACCTTGATCCCAAAACCAGACAAGGATCCCACCAAAAAAGAGAGCTATAGACCAATATCCTTGATGAACACAGATGCGAAAATACTCAACAAAATACTAGCCAATAGGATTCAACAGTACATTAGAAAGATTATTCACCACGACCAAGTGGGATTTATTCCAGGGCTGCAAGGTTGGTTCAAAATCCGCAAATCAGTCAATGTAATACAACACATCAATAAAAGAAAGAACAAGAACCATATGATACTCTCAATAGATGCTTAAAAAGCATTTGACAAAGTACAGCATCCCTTCCTGATCAAAACTCTTCAAAGTGTAGGGATAGAGGGCACATACCTCAATATCATCAAAGCCATCTATGAAAAACCCACCGCAAATATCATTCTCAATGGAGAAAAACTGAAAGCTTTTCTGCTAATTTTAGGAACACGGCAGGGATGTCCATTATCACCACTGCTATTCAACATAGTACTAGAGGTCCTAGCCTCAGCAATCAGACAACAAAAGGAAATTAAAGGCATCCAAATCGGCAAAGAAGAAGTCAAATTATCACTCTTCGCAGATGATATGATACTATATGTGGAAAACCCAAAAGACTCCACTCCAAAACTGCTAGAACTTATACAGGAATTCAGTAAAGTGTCAGGATATAAAATCAATGCACAGAAATCAGTTGCATTTCTCTACACCAACAGCAAGACAGAAGAAAGTGAAATTAAGGAGTCAATCCCATTCACAATTGCACCGAAAACCATAAGATACCTAGGAATAAACCTAACCAAAGAGACACAGAATCTATACTCAAAAAATTATAAAGTGCTCATGAAAGAAATTGAGGAAGACACAAAGAAATGGAAAAATGTTCCATGCTCCTGGATTGGAAGAATAAATATTGTGAAAATGTCTATGCTACCTAAAGCAATCTACACATTTAATGCAATTCCTATCAAAGTACCATCCATCTTTTTCAAAGAAATGGAACAAATAATTCTAAAATGTATATGGAACCAGAAAAGACCTCGAATAGCTAAAGGGATATTGAAAAAGAAAGCCAATGTTGGTGGCATCACAATCCCGGACTTTAAGCTCTATTAAAAAGCTGTCATCATCAAGACAGCATGGTACTGGCACAAAAACAGACCCATAGATCAATGGAATAGAATAGAGAGCCCAGAAATAGACTCTCAACTCTATGGTCAACTAATCGTTGACAAAGCAGGAAAGAATGTCCAATGGAAAAAAGACAGCCTCTTCAATAAATGGTGCTGGGAAAATTGGACAGCCACATGCAGAAAAATGAAATTGGACCATTTCCTTACACCACACACGAAAATAGACTCAAAATGGATGAAGGACCTCAATGTGGGAAAGGAATCCATCAAAATCCTTGAGGAGAACACAGGCAGCAACCTCTTCGACCTCAGCCGCAGCAACATCTTCCTAGGAACAACGCCAAAGGCAAGGGAAGCAAGGGCAAAAATGAACTATTGGGATTTAATCAAGATCAAAAGCTTTTGCACAGCAAAGGAAACAGTTAACAAAATCAAAAGACAACTGACAGAATGGAGGAAGATATTTGCAAATGACATATCAGATAAAGGACTAGTGTCCAGAATCTATAAAGAACTTAGCAAACTCAACACCCAAAGAACAAATAATCCAATCAAGAAATGGGCAGAGGACATGAACAGATATTTCTGCAAAGAAGACATCCAGATGGCCAACAGACACATGAAAAAGTGCTCCATATCACTCGGCATCAGGGAAATACAAATCAAAACCACAATGAGATATCACCTCACACCAGTCAGAATGGCTAAAATCAACAAGTCAGGAAATGACAGATGCTGGCGAGGATGCGGAGAAAGGGGAACCCTCCTACACTGTTGGTGGGAATGCAAGCTGGTGCAACGTCTCTGGAAAACAGCATGGAGGTTCCTCAAAATGTTGAAAATAGAACTGCCCTATGACCCAGCAATTGCACTATTGGGTATTTACCCTAAAGATACAAACGTAGTGATCCAAAGGGGCACATGTACTCGAATGTTTATAGCAGCAATGTCCACAATAGCCAAACTATGGAAAGAACCTAGATGTTCATCAACAGATGAATGGATCAAGAAGATGTGGTATATATACACAATGGGATACTATGCAGCCATCAAAAGAAATGAAATCTTGCCATTTGCGACAACATGGATGGAACTAGAGCGTATCATGCTTAGCGTAATAAGAAAAGCGGAGAAAGAGAACTCTCATATGATCTCCCTGATATGAGGAAGTGGTGTTGCAACATGGGGTCTTAAATGGGTACGAGAAGAATAAATGAAAGAAGATGGGATTGGGAGGGAGACCAACCATAAGTGACTCTTAATCTCACAAAACAAACTGAGGGTTGCTGGGGGGAGGGTGTTTGGGAGAAGGGGGTGGTATTATGGACATTGGGGAGGGTATGTGATTTGGTGAGTGCTGTGAAGTGTGTAAACCTGGTGATTCACAGACCTGTACCCCTGGGGATAAAAATATATGTTTATAAAAAATAAAAAAATTATAAAAAAAAAAAAAAAAAAGAAAAAGAAGGGAAAAGAATCTTAAGCAGGCTCCAGGCTCAGCACAGAGCCCAACTCTGGGCTCTATTTCACAACCCTGACATCATGACCTGAGCCAAAATGAAAGAAATAAAATAAAATTAAGGTGTTAAAAAAAAGGAAAACGAATTGGAGGTTTAATTAAGTGAGCCACCCAGGTACCCCTGTGGTATCTTAAATTGGCTGTCATATCTTTAAAGTTCTAGAGTATCCATTTGGTTCATTTATAAAATATTTCTCAATATCATTTTTTAGTTTCAGTTTTTTGTTCAATTTGCTTCCCTTCTCATTTCTTTGAGCAGAGTAATCAAGCCATTTTATAATATTTATTGATCATTTTAATATCATACTTAATTCCATTTTGTCTATCAAATCTTGTTAATGGTTTTTCTTTGTGTGCTTTGTTCCATTTTGCTATGTTCAAGACATTATATTTGAAACTCTTATTGATTAGGGATAATTAAGAGCTATAATAATGGTATGGTCCTCCTTGGCAGGATTTTCTCTTATATCTGAGACTCTACAAGACAATCATACTCCAAATTCAGTGGTTGACTTTCTCAGTTTACACACAAGGCAAGGTAGGCTCTAGTCTTATTTCTGCTTCTCCTTGTGCTTTGGGGATCTCAACTTAAATTTGGGTTGTACCAAAGTCCTCAAATTTGATTGCTGCTGGATTTTGAATTTTGTTTCTCTAGTATCATGTGTCTATTAAAAACACAGCTCAGTGTGTTTTAGCAGTTTCTAATGCTCTCATAGCTAAAATGGCTTCAGGGCATGTATCTCTAGACTCTCATTGTGTTTCGTATTTTGGCCCAGTAATCCCTCACTTATTTTTATAATCATTCTGATATTTTTAACTTTAAAAGCTATTTTGTCTGGATTTTTAAGTTGTCTTAAGTAGGAGTTTTTAGATCACCATTACTAGAAACAACAACAAATATACATGAAAATATCTGCAGTAGTTTATCACATCTTTATGGCTTTGAACTTCCATAAGCCGAGGCATCCTTCTCTAATCACTTAGGCAAACTCCAATTTACCCTTTAAAACAACACAAGAATTGCTTCATTTAAGAACATGTTCAGGGATGACTCTTCCCCACTGTTCTTACCAACATTCCCACACACTCTTTGCTACCCACACCTTGTTTATGAACTTTCATTAGGTATATCAGCGTCACCAGAATTTTGCTCTATTGTATTTTTGTCCTTTAGAGCTTTAATTAAATATTAATTCCATAGAAAGTCTGTCCCTTTTCTTTCAAACCTGGGTTAGTTATTTCTTCTCATTCTTTGTCAGAAGTTACTTTATTAGAGAAACTTACAGGTGTATTGTGAGTTTGGAGCCTTTACAGTTTTTTGACTGGAAAAATCACCCATCTCTGAGATTTTTACGCAGCTTCCTAGCTGATATTATTCAGAAATCTGTTCAAAACAGACTTTTTCAGGGAGGCCCTTTCAGACCACTCAGTTACAAAACCTCTTCTCAATCACTGCTCTTTTTAAAATGTGCTTATTTAGTTCAAATATGCATCACTATTAAAGGAAAACCCAGTACAATTTTTTTCTTTTTAAAGTTGGCTTACCTATTATCTATCTCTCCCATTAAAATGATTCCTCTGGGCTGGGGTTTTGTTGTGCTCATCTTAGGCCAGGCACTCAATAAATTGTCTCTGAATGATTGAATTGTTTGACTCCCTTGCTAGATTCTCAACTTCATGAAGCCAAGGATTGTTCTATTCAGTCCTTTATCCTCAATGTCTGTTATATTGCAGTCACTTACGTGACTAATTGGAAAAATCACAGAAAGAAAGAGTTAAAACTACAGAAAAACCCCGTAGGTTCAATAACACAAAGCTTTCTAAAATTATTTAGCCCAGGAATTGAATACTGGCTGCACTTTTGATTTTTTTTAAATGGTATTGAATTTAATTTAAATGGAAATACTTGAATGGTAGAATGATAAAAAAAATTATAAAAGCAACTTGCTCCTTAAAGTAAGAATTATATAGGGCATCTCTTCTAGAAGCAAAATTTTCAAATGTCAAACATCTGAAAGCATAGAAGGAGAAGTAAGAGTGTGAATTGTACTTCAATGCTCTTTTCTTTATATTCAGCAAACAGCTCATTCACACCTTTCCAATTTTTTCAACTCTTTTGACAAAGCCTTCAGAGGAGTTACTGCTGATGACAACCATCACAGCCTAACAGGAGAAATTTTATGAAGAAAAATAATAGCGTGTTTTTCCCAAATTGTTAAGGATATGGTGAAGCTCTGTCAGATTCAAAGGAGGAATGTGCAATTCCATGCTATATATAATAATAACTTATTTTAATAGTGGCTTTGCAATTTTTCAGATATATCCATTTACTGAAACCACTATCAAATAAACAAAAACAAACAAATTAACAGGGGTTCGAGACAGGAATTATCTAATCTAAAAATAGCACATGTTCACAGAATACACAACACATATCCCAAGTACTACTATAGGTTTCAAGTAATAGTCAAAACAATAGTAAACATGATTCAGACCCTACCAGTCAAATCATAAATGGGATCTTAACTGTAAATCCTTATCTTTAGACCAAAGTGGGTAATTGGGTGCTGAAGATACATTATAGAACTAATATGTTATAGAACTCCTCTGAAATGAGTCATTTATTCCATCACTTTTCCTGCACAGCTGCTGACCCATGTTTTGGTTCCTGGAAATAGCTGCTACCATGTCATACTTCTTAAAAGCACATATATTGATAACTCTACTCATTGCTCCATTACTCTGTGACTGTCACTGTGTTAAAATGTGGAGTCAGCTGACTCACTTGTGGTGGTAATAAAGTAGATGAGTTTGCAAAGTATTTTGTTATTTCTAAAAATGCAAAAACCAAATTACATTGAAATCCTAAGGGGTGTTTCAGGGAGAGCTGTAGGATGTGGTTTCTTGTGTAATCCACAGAGATTAGCTCCAACACATATTTAAACTCTGCTCTAGGAGCAACCTTAGTGGTAAAGCAAGAAGATAAACAGATGTATACACACCCTGGCACAAAATTATCACTTATGTTTGGCTTCCTAGTCTCCTCGTGTTACTTATTTATCTTAACTTCTCTCTGAAATCAGGGTACACAGAATCTCAATCAGTCGATATTTTTCTGCTGAATTACCCAATAGTCTGATCATACCCCTAAGACTTTTTAAAATTATTTCACTCATAATCCGAAATCTGCTTTGCCTCCTCAGCTCAGTACACTGTAATTTGATTTCAAAATGAGGACGGTTGTCAGTCATGCCACACTCATTAATCTATTTTACAATTCCATGTACTTAGAACTATGAAAATATGTTAATAACATCCATTCCAATAAGCCACCCTAAATTTATTCTCATGAAACAAGACCTCAAGAAAGAGAATTCAAAATCATCCATGTATTTGCAATTTATTGCAATAAAGCCTTTATCAATAGACTTCCCTGTGCACATGGTGGTCAAATTGCTGGTGAAAACCAGCCAAATCTATTACAAGCTTTCTCATGGCTTCTAGGTAACCCAAGTGAGCCTTTATTGATAAAGGGAAGGGATAAAGCAGGGAAGGGATAAACAGTGATGTAAGAATTGGCTAGACAAAAGTAATGACTCTCATTACAGAGTGAGTATTTTAAAGCAAAAGAGTCTGTTGGGAATATTGTTTTATAAAATAGTGGTTTTTTTTAATGAACTTTTAAAAATTCAATTAGTTAACATATAGTGTACCTTTAGTTTCAAAAGTAGATTTCAGTTATTCATCCATTGCATATAATAACTAATGCTCAGTACTTACTGTTATAGCTTCTTGAAAGAATTTTAACCCACTGAGCCACCCAGGCGCCCTTGAAAGCAGAAATTTAGATCATATTTTCTGATTACTTCCATGAAGTACAACACTTTCCTGCTAGCAACCTTCAAAACATACTGTTTGTTAGAGGAATTTCTTTAATAATAAATAAATAGGAATTTATTTAAATTTATTTAAATATTGCACACTGTTTCATTGTTCATAAATAAGGTGATGATATTATAGCCATTAGTTGGTAGCACTGATATATCACTTTCTTTTTACTTCTCAGTGCATTCTCTTTACACAAAATAGATATATATTTTAAAAGAATCTGAATCTGTGGCAAACTTTTAAAAAAACCCTATACAGTAAAGTTTATCATTTTAAGTAATCTCAATTATCTTCCTCAATTGTGATAGTATATCCTTCTATCTAGGCCAGATATTGTATGAGGGATTTGAAGAGACATACTTTTCTAAATTTCACTTTTCTCATCTGCAAAATGCTGATCATGATCCTACAATAAAATATACTTACAATTTTTTGATGAAAATTTATTTATTTATTTTAAGATTTATTTATTTATCAGAGAGAGTGGGCGAGAGAGCAAGCACAGGCAGACAGAATGGCAGGCAGAGGCAGAGGGAGAAGCAGGCTCTCGGCCGAGCAAGGAGCCCGATGTGGGACTCGATCCCAGGACGCTGGGATCATGACCTGAGCCAAAGGCAGCTGCTTAACCAACTGAGCCACCCAGGCGTCCCTTTTGATAAAAATTTAATCTGTATAAACAATATATTTGCTGTAATGCGTGGTTCATGGTAAACATCTTATTTAATTATAAGCAACAACAGTATTAGAAATTAAGTAAATGTGTCTATAATATTTAAAGTTTTAACACATAATTCCAGTGCTTTGCCTTATTTTCTCAAATCCCTTTACCACTTTCACTGACAGAGTGAAATGTACTTTTTCTACTAGTAGCCAGCTCTTTGTCTTTTGTCAGAAAGATGCCCTTGTGAATTATTTATAATAGAGATATTAGCAATAATAATAAAAATAAATAGCAATGAAAATGTTAAAAAAAGGTTTCTTAACTAATTAAGGTTCTTAGACATCAATTAGAGGAACCACCTCTGGCAAGCAAATTAATCTGCAAGACATTCCCAGAATTAACAAGTCAGTCAGATACAGGGTTGTCCGTAGACTGAAAGGTGAAGCAAAAAGACTAGGTTTGGAAAATAGGTAAGGACAGTGAAAAAAATGATCAAATTTTTGGGCAAAATAAATTCTTAGGTGTCCTTTCAATGGAGTCCTGGGCATTATGTAGCAGAAACTCTGGAGATTATCTCAATCCATTGGAGTCACCCTGTTTATTAGCTTGCTATTGACAAAGTTATTTACAAACTGTAGAGCAAGAGGTTATAATGTAGAAAACTGATGGTAATGCACAAGATTCTTGTTAACAATAATGCAAGTTAGTGATATTTCATTAGAAAACATAAATTCTATAACCCAAATTATGGGCCCAGAGCACTTCTGCTGCACAACTCTGCTTATATCCCAAATAACCATGTGAACTAGTTTTAACATCTGCTTCTTATTAATTTTTGAATAAAAATTCTTGACACAAGTATTTTATAATTGTGTGATAATCATGCATTTAATTTCTTGGAGAACAAAACACACTTTAGCGTAACTATGTTCGTTCACAGAACCAGCCTTGATAACACACTTCTATATGTTAGAAATGATGTAATACATGTAGAATATTGGGCACTCGTTTGGTATTCTTTGACATGTTTTGCACTATCTAAAAAGAGATCAGTGAACTTGGACTGGAGTTAGTAGACATGGAAGAAAATAAAATATTACAGAGAAGAATACTCTGTGGTCTACAACCTAAACGGGCTGGGATTCCCATCATTTGGATCCCTGTAGCTTTACAAAAGTCAATTAAATTTTTGTATCTCCGATTAAAGTTGATTCCCCAGTACTTTTTCAAACATCTCTTGTAAAGTATTGTTTCCCAGAAAAAAAGGGATTTTGCACATGTATCTGCCTTTGTCTCTGGTCATGATCTCAGTCAGGATCCTGGGATCGAGCTCCATATGGGGCTTCAAATGTAGTCTCTCTCTGCAGCTACCTCCCCCTGCCCCACTCATGCTCTCTCTCTCAAATAAATAAATACAATCTTTAATTTTTTAATTAAAAATAAGATAAATAAAATAAAATAAAAAGTCTGGTCTTACTGCCCCATTTAGCTCCTTTTTTTTTTTTTGAGTTGTATTTAAAGCAGCATGAGAGAACATGAAACTCTCAAACTTAAAAAAAAAAAGGAAAAAATTGAGTATTGTTAGGATTTAAGATCTTGTCTGCTAGACAAAAACATTGGCTTTGTTAACATGTGAAAATTAACAAAAGAGAATAAGATAGAATTCTAATAATTTTTGTAGAAGTTAAAAATTTCCTCCAACCCAATTACATACAGACCCATTAAGTAAATTCATTCCAATGTCCCAAACCAATCTTTTCTAATACTAATGCATCTGTGTAAACAGAGTCAACCCAAGGAATAAATAAATATTATTATTTTTACCTGTCTCTTCCACAGTCACATCTGGGTATATTGGTAGCAAGTCAATTATCTATCTTATCTTATAAGACATGATATCATAAGGAAGGGTATTCTGTCCATTTGGAACAACTGAAAATCATTGTAATTTTATCTTGGTGCAGTAACTTGAGATGGCACAGTGTGGGTTATGAATATATTTTATTTTATTTTTTTTACTGGGAAGAAGAGATTATAGAGATATTGGTTATCCAAGAGAGACTGACAGGTGTTGATAGTTGCCAGGTCAATATCCATCTACTTTTTCTTTAATCTCAGAAAGCACTGAGGGATTGACAACAAGGAAACTTAAAACAACATCAAATATTTTATTGTCTCTTTTCTAGTTATATTGTAACCATATGACAAAGTATCAGTCGTACAATATATCATTCTCTTTTACCTCTATCTTTCTGCCAGAAATGTGGGCTTAATAGTGAGAACTCCAACAGCAATTTTTGCAACTGTGAATAAAAAGCCATGAAAACCTCTAAGATAGTTCACTTGACTTTCTTAAGACGCTGAACCAACACCAGAAAACACTCTCTGTAGTCTTCTTGTTAAATGAAAAAATATGGTTAAACCACTTTTGAAAGTCTACTACATACAGCAAAATGTAAATCTTAAATGAAATATGCCCTCTCAGCTGTGCTTAAGCAACTGAGTCCTGAGCTTTTCAGTTTTCAGTCTGAAAGAATACACCTCTGGTGCTCTGAAAGGGAATAGAAAGGACACCCTGTTCTCCATATAAATTAAAGAAGAGAAATCTGTGCATTTAAGTGGGCCATATAAAATTTATCAAGCAATTATCTCCTAACACCTTCCTATCCAAAATACCTGATATGCTCTCCCTACTCCTTTATTCCACGTTACTGCCTTTTCCAGGATTCTGTATCACATCACAACATGTCTTCTGTTATTTCCTTCTTGCAAGCTACTTTTGTTTTCTCCATCTAAAAAAATCAACAATCATTGTGTATTTCAATTCCCATTTTCCTCAATTGCATTGATTCTTCTTATCTATTACTCTTTTCTCATACTCACTGTCTTTGTCTTTATGGGGTTTGTACTTTGCTTTTCCACATCCTTTACTGAAATTATATAATCAAATCTAATAACTTCTTAGAGAAAGTTAAAAATTCCTGCATAGCCACACGTGAACACAAAGTCACTGATTTTTAGCAAACCTATAAGATAGTCAAAAATCCATTCAATTTCTTTTTTTTAAGATTTTATTTATTTATTTGACAGAGAGAGATGACAAGCAGGCAGAGAGGCAGGCAGAGAGAGAGGAGGAAGCAGGCTCCCTGCTGAGCAGAGAGCCCGATTTGGGGCTCGGTCCCAGGACCCTGGAATCATGAACTGAGCCGAAGACAGTGGCTTAACCCACTGAGCCACCCAGGCGTCCCTCCATTCAATTTCTTAACTGAGTCTCAAAGGCATCCTGAGTTCTAACCTAAACCTAAGTTCTACTTCTTACACGTTGTTATATGACCAAATTCTTTCAGTTCAGTATTTTGTAACATGAAAATAATCTGAATACTGTAGATTTTTTGTTATATTTATAGATTTATAATCAAAGTTTCATCAGTTGAAGTTTTTCAAAATTTCAGATATAATGATTAACCTAAAATGATACTGCCTCAAATCCCTCTGATATCAAGGCCCAACACCTGATTATAGCCAAACCTGTGGTGGATAGTTCCATGGGAAATTGCAGTTACTCAACACTGATAGCATCTCATGTTCTCTCTCTCATTTTAGAATGTCTCCAACACAACCCAAAAGTGTAGGAGAGTTAATGTCCTCTGTGGACAGCTCTCAGAGAAGTGGAAATAAGAACCATAGATAAAATTGTCAGTTTTCTGGTCTTCATGAGGACAACTTAAAGAAGTTTCTCAGGACCTTTCAGTAAAAGCAAGCCTTCATTTTCTATCCACAACAATTATATCAACAATGTACCTCTTTGACAAAGTTGCTTCTTCACTGTCTCACTTTCCCATTCTTTTCTACCTTGGATAATCTCCCAGATAAACTAACAGTACTCAAATCCTTTGTCCTACTCTTTGCTCTCAGGATAAATGGAGCCAAAAGACTTAGATTAATATCAAGTTCTGAATGGGATCTTAGAGCTATTTCTGTCCAGATTTTCATAAACATAGGGACCTTTGAATTATCAGGCTATAAATAAGTTCTAAATGGAGGGGGCAAAACAAAAAGTAGAAATTTTTATGTTTGATATTTAATCATGATTAATTGACTTTATTGATTATTAAAAATACTAACATTATAAAAGTATGGATATTTGTAAAACAATGTCATAATGTAAGAAATAAGTTGCATAGTCCTTTGGAGAATATTAAACCAAGTGTTCAGGTGCCATCTAATTTCTTGTTTAATCCAGAACTTTGGTGTGCATTATCTTGAGGAATAGGATTTTGAAGTCCAGACAGACTAACAGAAAACTGATCCAAATGTGTGTGTTTATATTTCTGCTTTTGTTGTAAAAATCAAAGTGTGATTGCTGGCTTAAAATGGTAAAACTAATAATGTTCATGGACTCTATTATAAATTTTCTAATTGTATGGGAAGAATCCAATAAACATAGAATTAATTGATTTGCAAATCCTCAAAGAGCTACAGGATCAGGTAGTGGTATGTTCTGATTCAACAGCATCAGAATGCAGCATTTTATATGTGTGGCTAATGGATATTTTCATGAATGTTTGCTAGCTAGTCAGCCAATACAGAGAAATATTAGGTAGGGTAATTACTCACAGTTGTGTTTAATAAAATGAGAGAAAATTATCAAATGACACTAATAATAATAATCCTATAGCAGGCTAAATAATTCAATGATAATTACAAGTATTAATCTAGCTTTCTTCCCTGATTCTGACTCTTCTCTCCTTTATCATAATGGGAGTAGCAGATTGTCTGCAATGAATTGTGAAAACCCAGCAGTGACTTTGGCAGTGAAGGCCTCCCATCAATTTTGATAGTTTAAAATGATTCCGGTTGGTCTTGAGCAAATGTGTCAATTTATTTTTTTCTGTGTGTGTCATAAAAGAAAGAAGCAATAGTAAATTCTTGCTGTTATTCCATGGAGCCAATAAAATCATACTGCCAACAAGAGGCTGTTGACACTGTAAGTGTAGTTAACTGTCTTGAAATACTAGGCCTGGAAATAAAATTCCAATATTTCACATAACCTCTTTTTATTTAAAGAAAAAAAACAAAACAAAACCAAACAACTATACTGCTTACATTTAGGGCCCTGCTGTTGTGTAACTATTTTTGAACATGTCTACTGTAAGTGTATATATATATATTTTTTTTCTGTGCAATAAATTCATTTAGAGATAAATTTGGATTGCAAATTATTTTGGGGGAGGCATGGTATTTGTGGCTAGTCTTACAAGTAAAAAGGACTAAAAGAAAGAAGAAAAACATTTTTTATTACAGCATATTTACATCTGTCCAAAGTACTTATTTACTATAATACTGGACACAAAGAAAGAAGTTAAATGAGTTATAATTCAGTCGAAGTATAGCTGGCCATTTTAAAACTTACCACTGAATCTTTCTGGTATGAAATGTGATATCTGGCAATCTGGTCCAGTTCATTACATCAGGCCATTTATATGTTCTTATTACCATTTTGATAGCATAGCTCATTTTATAACCCAGACATTTTACAATGGAACTATGATGCATGTATTTTCAAAAGTATAGACATACATGAAGCTATGAGGTCAAAAAATATGTATGTCCGTAGTACCATATAGACTCAACAAATAAAAGTGTCCAAGGCTCTGAGTGAGATTTATGAATATTGTGTAAGTTTAGACCATCATGTGGTTTTGATATAAATAATCTGTTCTTAAATTAGAATTACAGTCGTTGAGTACAGTGTTGAAAATGGCAAATAGATTTTAGCTATCTTTGCTCACTAGGGAAAATGGAAAAATGTTTAGTTTGGTCAGATTTTCACTTAACTTCTGAAAAATCTTACGTTTGAGAGAACCCTTCTGAAATAAGAATCCTTAAAGACATAACCCCTTTGGCACAAGTTTTCAAGAAACTTGTGTGTTGTTGTAGACAATCATATGGCACACGTACTGTTCTAGATGTTTCATGCCAATAATATGTAAGCCATACCAAGGCTACATTTACATATAGAGATGTTCCTCAGCTTACAACGGGGCTATGTACAGAGAAACACATAAAAAATTGAAAATGCATCTAATACCTCTAAACTATAAAATATCATAGCTTACCTTAATCTTATTTAAACATACTCAAAACACTTACATTTGCCTGCATTTGGGCAAAATCATCTTAAGCAAAGCCTATTTTATAACAAAGTATCAAATATCACATGCAATTTATTAAATATTACACTAAAAAAAAGAAGAATGGTTATATATAGAATGGTTGTAATAATATCAGGTGTTCACCCCTGTAATCTTCTAGCTGACTGGGATCTGTGGCTCACTGCCCCTGCCCAGCATCACAAGACGGCACCATACCACAAGTCACTGGCCCTATTTATAAAGACCCAAATTCAAAATTCAAAGTACAGTTTCTACTGAATCACTTTCACTTTCACATCATTGCCAAATATATCGTAAGTTGAATCATTGTAAATCAGGAGCCATCTTATTTGAAAGTTAAATCACAGTCACCCGTATACACACAAAAAATGGCCTTCATGTAGGGCCATCTATGTATCTCTAAACAACATAGCATGACATATCAACAGCAAAAAATGGATGTGAAGGGGACAATTGCTTTGCGTCAGTACTCTGAGCAGTAACATACATGGCCTTACTCACCTAGCAGAACTCCAGAGCTAGCTGATGGCAAGGAATTTTACAAATGTTTGCTAAACAGCCTAAGCACTATTATTTTTAAATTAGTGTGCATATCTGTTTTCTAAAGATATGTTAATTTATTTTATTGATTTATTACAAAACCAAATAACTTCCTCTTATTTAAGTGGCAGGTAAATAGAATTCTTTTTAATTTAAATCAAATGGCTTTTTAGGGAAAATATACTAAAAATTCTGAAACTTGTATTGCTTATGAATCTTTTATTGGAATCCTTATCAAGTTGTATTTTTCAAGTTTTTCCTAAATAATCTTCAATGAATTGAAAATATTTTTTGGATTTTACTCAAGGCTATTAACACACAATTTCACTTTGTTAAATATAGTGCTAAACGTTCAACCAAAACGTTGTGTCTTTTTTTTTCCACTACCACATCCTCCATCTACTGACTGGATTCTCTCCCCAACTAGCACATATATACCATTGTCTATCTTTAGGATAAGTAAGGGTCATCTTTTGTCTTTATTCTATTCCTCGCATGCTTCTGAACTTTTGAATTTTAATATAGTCACACCATAAGCATCACATATTTGATTCCCTTTTCAATAGTAAACAGTGCACAACCAGAGCATACCTTCAAAGCTATCAATAGACTTACTCTGATATATTATTTTTGTATTTTTGTAAATTAAAATAATTAAATTATAGAACAAGAGTTTCAGGTGGTAGGTGTTGTAAGTTTTACCCAAACTGACTTTTGTCAAACTCGTTTTTGTCATCATATATGTCAAGTAGTGTTCTCAGTTTTATTTTTAGAACATCCTTGTATAATGAATATTTACACTGATATCTAGTATAAAAATTTTGCAATTTAATTTAGAAACATTAAGATATTGAAAATCAATCTATTTCTTTGATTCATTGAAGACATTTTTGGCTTGTTTCCAGTACTTTCTTACTGGTTAAAAAATGAATTTGAAGTAGTCTGAATTCATTATTATATGGCACTTTTCCTTTGATGAATACAAAGATGATATTCTATATTAGCTATCTGAGAAGAATTTATTTTTTTCATTTTATTTATTTGGAAGAGAGAGTGAGAGAGAGCACAAGCAGGGGGAGCAGCAGGGTGAGGGAGAAGCAAACTCCTGGCTAAGCAGGGAATCTGTTGCAGAACTGAGTCCCAGGACCCTAAGATCATGACCTGAGCTAATGGCTCAGGCGTTTAACTGACTGAGCCATCCAGGTGTCCCAATCTGAGAAGATTTCTGTATGTTATTCCTATTAATATGCAGTTTAAAGTCTAGGTGATTAACTTAATAGTTTAGTGGCTATTACATAGATAGCACTATGTTCCAGGCAGAGAGTAAGAAAGAAATATTAAATCAACCATATTCTATGCATACTAAATGAAAATAATTAATCATAATAAATACTTCTATTTATGGAATATCAACTTATAAGCTTTCCTCCATATGAACAATGCCAAATACCAGAATAAAGGGTCATCTAATACAAATAAAGGATAGAATTAAAGAATTCTGGTAAGCCATTTAATTTTGAAATTGGTGTTATATTGTTGCTGAGTTGTGGTTATTAGTTACATAATATCTGATAAGTGTAGAAGTAACATGAGTGTTACATGAGATGAGAAATGGTATATAATTAAGATATTTTTAAAAGTACATTTAAATACAAATTTGTAAACATAGCATTATGGAGGAATAAAAATAAATGATAGCTACACACTCTAAAGTGAATAAATCTTGGAAAGTTAATAGAGAATTAAAACAAGGACAGTGCAAAAAGTATGGTATATTTTTATGAAGTTCAAACAAATTCTGTGAAACCATAGAAGGACTTAAAGATACTATTATGTATCAAATATTGTAAAAATTAAGCAAGGAAATAGCAAACATAAAATAACCAAAGCATACAAACTTGGGTAGATACAATAGGTGTGATCATGTTCTACTTCATAAAGAGATGAGTTAATAGATAAATAAAAGTAACTAGACTTTTTAGAAGTTAATAAAACTTTGCCTGTTATTTCTTAGTAATATAAAAATATATGGTTTTCTAACAAAATCGCTTATCTTAAAAATATTTAAAAATAAATTTCAGGCTACTCATAAGGTTATATTTACTTTTCCACTGAAGGAAAAGCTGGTTGTTGTAGTTGTAGTTGTTTGTTTTAGTCTCCTAGTTTTTATTATTATAATGTGGAATGAGGAATATTAGATTGAAAAGTGAATTATTTTATAGACAAAAATCATTACTTGATTCACCTCCTGGTACAGCAGATGGAACTCCTGAAAATATGCCCTTTTGCCAAAGGAAGAGTAACAGTTATGCTTACTTCTGAAACATACTTGGTGGTGGCCCTAAATAGTGACACCATAGTAAACATTTTGAATATTTGCAATTAATTTTTATAGTCATAGGCACTGCTGGTATCTTAGCAGGTATTTCAATAAAGCTAAAAGTTGCCTGACTGTTTAAAAATATTAACAAGGCACAAATCATGGCAGAAGTATTGTCCTCAGATATTATTTTTTTCCATATGCTCCTGATTCCAGACATGACAAGTTATTTTTTTTAATTTTTTTTATAAAAGATTTTATTTATTTATTTAACAGAGATCACAAGTAGGCAGGGTCAGACAGAGAGAGAGGAGGAAGTAGGCTCCCTGATGAGCTGAGAGCCTAATGTGGGACTTGATCCAAGGATCCTGGGATCATGACCTGAGCCGAAGGCAGAGGCTTTAAACCACTGAGCCACCCAGTCACCCCCATGACAAGTTATTTTTGATAGATATATATACAATGTATTTTCCAGTTATAAGAAAAATGGTTCTGCTATTTTTAACCTTTTTTAAAAATTACATAATTTTTTTAAATTAAAATTTTATTTTTTAATGTTTTAATTTTCTTTTCTTTTTTTAAAAAGATTTTATTTATATACTTGAAAGAGAGAGATCACAAGTACGCAGATAGGCAGGCAGAGAGAGAGAGAGAGGGAAGCAGGATTCCTGTGGAACAGGGAGCCCGAAGTGGGGCTCCATTCCAGGAACCTGAGATCATGACCCGAGCCAAAGGCAGCAGCCCAAACCACTGAGCCACCCAGGCACCCCAATGTTTTACTTTTCAATATACTACTTAGAATATAAAACCTTTTCCAGTTGGTAAGATGTTTACCGTTTAAAAAATGGTAATTTTCTCATTGTGTCTTCCCCTCTCATTGTGTCTTCCCCTCTCATTGCTTTATTTTGAATAAAAAATTTCACAATAAACATAACTGATGCTTTCCTTTTGATAGTCCCTCTGTTGGTCATATTGTATATGAGCCATGACAATAAGTTTTACAAAATTTATTCATGTTTGTTGATATGTTTTATCATAACTAATTTTTCCTCCATTATCTAGATTCCCCAGCTTTCAAACAGGTGGACACTTCAATAAACCATACCCAAGGGATGTATCAAGTACTTCTTAGACATCGCTCAGATCCTTGAGGTCTCATTTTGCTTAATATTAACAAACTTATTTTAAAGTTTATATGGAGAGGGAAAGACTCACAATAGTCAACATAGCGTTGAAGGAGAACAAAGACTGAGGACTGACTTCAAAGTTTACCATAATGATGGGGCACCTGGGTGGCTCAGTGGCTTAAGCCTCTACCTTCGGCTCAGGTCATGATCCCAGGGGCCTGGGATTGAGTCCCACATAGGGCTCTCTGCTCAGCAGGGAGCAGGGAGCCTGCTTCTCCTCATCTCTCTCTCAGTCTGTCTCTCTGCCTATTTGTGATCTCTCTCTCTGTCAAATAAATAAATGAAATCTTTTTTAAAAAGTATACCATAATGATAATTGTAAGCAAGATATTGTAATATCACAGAAAGACTAGATTAAAGGAACGGAATATATATTATCAATTATATTTTATATTTAATATAAAAACAAAAGCAATACAAGAGAGCAAAATACAATCTTTTAAACAAAAGGTTCTGGAGTAATGGTGAAGCTAAATGTAAAAATATAAAATAAAATAAAATAAAATAAAATAATAAAATAAAATAAATCCAGGCAGATATCATACACTCTTCACAAAAATTAACTCAGATTGGATTATAAACCTAAACATGAAACATGTAGAAGGTAATATAGAAGAAAATTTAAATGACCTTGGTTTTGGAAATAATTTTAGCTACAAAAGCACAAGCACTGAATTTAAAAATGTCTACTCTGTGAAACATAATGCCAAGAGAATGAAAAGGCAAAGCACAGACTAAGAAAAAATTTGCAAAATACACATCTGGCAAAGGACTGTTAATCAAAAATACACAAAGACCCCTTAAATCTCAACAATGGGGAAAAAACCTGATTAAAAATGACCTTAGCAGATACCTCACAAAGACCAAAGACCTTAGAAGATACCTCACAAAAGAGAATATTACCGATGGCAATTAAGCATATAAAAAGATGCTTCAAATCATATGTCATCAGGAAAATGCAAATTAAAACAAAAAAGAGACACCAGTGCATACCCAGAATCCAGAACACAGACAACAGAACACGAAATGTTGGTGAGGATGTGGAGCAACAGGAATGTTCTTCCATGTCTATTGAGAATAAAGAATGGAAAACAACTTGGCAGTTTCTTACAAAACTAAACATATTCTTGCCAAATGATTCAGCAGTAGCAGTTCTTGGTATCTATCCAAAGAAGATGAAATCTATACCCACAAAGATGTCTATAGTAGTTTTATTCATAACTGACAAAAGCTTGGAGGCAACCAAGATATCCTTCCATAGGTGAAAGGTCAAATAAAGTGTAGTACATGCAAACAATGGAATATTATTTAATGCTAGAGAAATGAATTACCAAGCCATGAAAAGATATGGATATAAATATTTAATAAATATTTGATTTTAGGCTTCTACCAGTCTATCAATAGTATTAGTATATTTTAACAGTGAATGCTCAGCATTCATGAATTTACCTAATAAAATATTTTGGGTTCAATATTTTAAATACTTCAACCTCTATGATTATATTCCTAATAATTTTGAATTGGGGTAAATAAACCTTAACTTTTTGTAACTTGTTTCTTATTGCAAAAGAGCTCAACGAAATTTTAGAAAATAAAAATTTACAAAAAAAATTTAGTTTACTATTGCCAAATAATTTAAAACTTTATCTTATATTCAAATACATATATTTTTCTAAATTGATTTATATGCTACTCCCACCAAAAACTTTTAGTTATACTAGATTTCATATCATGCAATCAATGCCAGAAAGCCATCTGGCGATGACTTTTCTTAAATAGAGTTAAGATGGGCGTTATTACAATGCAAGATGGAAACAAAGATAGTATAACAATTGAGTGTTACATAACTTTTCTGTTTTGATCAAGTTACTAATCTACAAAAGCCTTTATCGGTGACAGACTTAGGAATTTAACAAAACTTTTAAACTAGCATGTGCGACTCATTCCTAGAAAACAACACAATCAATAACACTTTATTTAGATTAAATAATGACTATTTCTCCATTTGAATAAAAAAGGTAGCAACCCCAATAAATTTATTGAACATGAAAAGTTGAAATGCTGTAATGCTCCTAAGGAATCAAATGATCCAGTCATGAATTACAAAAAAAGGATATAAATTACCAAAGTGTTTGTATAATTGTACAACTGCCCATTATCGTTCTATAGTGTAGGCTTGTACAAGAACTCTATAAAAGAACTCCACTTCTAAACTGTGGAAAATATGTTCCCTTTCCCCCTATATACAACTATTAAGCCATTCATTTAGCTTTTAAAATATCCACTTAATACAGGCTTTTAACTCATTTGAACCTGGCAGCAGGGCTCTATTCTTATTGCTTACATCTGAAGGATAGATTTCTAGCGTAAAAAGTAAAGCCCATAAAGGAGCCCAATAATAACAACAAAATACAGTTTAGTGATCCCTTACAATCTGCCAGCTACCTTTCTGAGAATACTTCAATTAATAAAACATATAAAATAGCTGACCAAAAAGAGCTTACATTCTTTTGAAATATAATAGTGAAATAAAGCAAAAATAGAGGGGCACCTGGGTGGCTCAGTCCATTGAGTGACTACCTCTGGCTTGGGTCATGATCTCAGGGTCCTGGGATGTAACTCCCCAGCAGGCTTTCTAGGCAGTGGGGTGTTTTCTTCTTCCTCTGCACCCCTCCCAATTCTCTCTCTCTGTGTCTCAAATAAGGAAATAAACCAGTAATAGAAAAATGATTGATGGTTGATGGTGATAAGTGTTACAAAGGAATACAAGAAAGGTAAAAGCCATTGGAGAATGCTGGGATGAAAGTTAATTTTATTTTGTGTTGCGTGGTTATATCGCATTTATGAGATGTTATTTGCACAAAGACCCAGGAAGTAAAGGAGGGTGTTATACAAATATTAAAGGAAAAGATTGCTCTAGGCAGAGCAAGTAAGTATATAGACTTTGTGTGAACAGCTGGTCTGTTACTTTTGAGGAAAAGCAAGGAGGCCAATGAGGAGTTCATAGTGGTGGAGAGAGGAAGAACATATTGATGCATGACATTCTAGTACATTGAAACGCATTCAGTTTTTATTTAATATGAAAGGGGAAGATACCAAAAGACTTTCAACAGCAGAATAAAATCATCTGACTTGATTTTTAGGTTAAGTTGCTGTACCAAAATAAATTTGCAAGGAGAAAGGAGTGCAGTATGTGTGGAAGTGGGGCTATCAATCAAGTCAATAATCCAGGAACATATGATGGTGTTTTTAGAATGCTGGGTAGTAATAGAAGTGGTGAGGTATGGTTTTTATTTTATATATATTTTGATGGTGAATATTCTGGTGAACAGGATGGAGTATGTGCAGGACAGACAATATCAACATTTATTTTACCTGCACAAACAGAAGGGTGGAGTATTCATTCCCTGATATGGAGAGAACGCTGAGTTCAAATGTTCTTTCTGATTAAATGGCATAGTGATGATGAGGATTTAGTCAGATAGTGAAAGAGAACAGTAAGCATAGCGTTAAGCGGTAAGACATTATAATACATTTGAACAACAAATAACGTTGTGTTGGATCATGAGTTTATGTGAGTAAATAAATAAATAAAGCTTCCTGGGGTTCTGATAGAGGTAAAGAAGACTAGTATATGATCCAAAGGGGCACGTGCACCAAATGTTTATAGCAGCAATATCCACAATAGCCAAACAATGGAAAGAACCTAGATGTCCATCAACAAATGAATGGTATATATATGTATACGATGGAATACTATGCAGCCATCAAAAGAAATGAAATCTTGCCATTTGCGATGACATGGATGGAACTAGAGGGTATTATGCTTAGCAAAATAAGTCAACCAGAGAAAGACACTATCATATGATCTCCCTGATATGAGGAAATGGAGGTGCAATGTGGGGGTTTGGGGGACAGGAAAAGAGTAAATGAAACAAGATGGGATCAGGAGTGAGACAAACCATAAGAGACTCTTAATCTTACAAAACAAACTGAGAGATGCCGGGGCGTGGGGAGGGTAGGGAGAAGGTGGTGGGGTTATGAACATTGGGGAGGGTATGTGCTGTGGTGAGTGCTGTGAAGTGTGTAAACCTGGCGATTCACAGACCTGTACCCCTGGGGCTAATAATACATTATATGTTAATTAAAAAAAGAAGAAGACTACTATAAATCAAATGCTATGGTTTTCAGCAAAGAGTGTGTAATCAGGCATATTTTATTAAAGTAACCATGTAAAATGATGGTTGAAAATTGTAATAACAGAAAACATAAAAATTAGAGATTTTAAAAAGAGATCTGGGACAGTGTAGAGAATATAATCAATGATATTATAATAGTGTTATATGGTGACAGATGGTGGCTATATTTGTAGTGATCATAAAATAATGTATGGAGATATTGAAAACCTGAAACAAATGTAACACTGAATATCAACTATACTCAAATAAAAAAATAGTAAAAATAAAACATTTTATTTTAAAAAGATAAAAAGAGGGACAAGAATTTGTAAAGTGAATTTCTAAAAGCTTAAAGATGAGGCTAAGACATACTCTGAACCTTGAGGAAAACACCATTTTGAAAATTCTTCCCATTTTGAGAAAACTCAAATGAATCAATACCATAAAAGAACCCATTTTAACTGAGAGATGTAATGAATGCTCAAGAAATAATTTTATGACAGGATAATTCTTCCCTATGAAACAGCATACAGAAACCAGGGGAACCACCTGGAAGCAAAATAAACTATACTGAAAATAAGAATTAGGAAAAAGATAAATGATGAAAGATAAGAAAATTAGACCTGTGACAGAGACCTAGTGAAGAGAATCTTTAGCTTGTGGTTTAATGTATTTGAGGATAATCTAGAGTTCATAACTGCCTTGAGACAGGCTGGTTGTAGGCAGTTTAGGCAGACCCCTAAGACAGGCCTACTTTGGGCAGGTGGTGTTGGAGGAGGCCATTGGGCTGGACAAAGACAAATCCAACCATTTGACTAAAGTGTCTGTGAAGATGTTGAAGTCAGATGCAACAGAGAAAGACCTGTCAAACCTAATCTCAGAAATGGAGATGATGAAGATGATTGGACAGCACAAGGACACCATCAACCTGCTGGGTCCTGCACACAGGACGGTCCTTTGTACACTCTCATGGAATATGCCTCCAAAGACAACATACAGGAGTACCTGCAGGCCCAGAGGCCTCCTGACCTGGAGTACTGTTACAATATCAGCCACAATGCAGCAGAGCAACTCTCCTCCAAGGACCTGGTATCCTGTTCCTATCAGGTAGCCTGAGGCATGGAGTACCTTGCCTCCAAGAAGTGCATACACCAAGACCTGGCCACCAGGGAAGTGCTGGTGACAAAGGACAGCATGATGAAGATCTCAGACTTCAGCCTTGCCAGAGATATCACCACATCAGTTACTACAAAAAGACAACCAACAGTGGACTGCCTGTGAAGTGGATGGTCCCTAAGGCCATGTTTGACCAGATCTACATCCACCAGAGTGACCTCTGGTCCTTTGGGGTGATCCTGTGCAAAATCTTCACTCTGGAAGCCTCCCATATCCTGGAGTGCCTGTGGAGGTGGTTTTCAAGCTGCTGAAGGAGTCATTTGATGGATAAGCCAATAGGTGCACCAGGGAGTTATACACAATAATGAGGGGTGGCTGGCATGTGGTTCCTTCAAGCTGTTGGTAGAAGAACTGGATCATACTGTGGCCTTGACCTCCAACCAGGAGCACCCGGACCTGTCCTTGGCCCTGGAACAATACTGTCTATGCTTTCCCAACACCCAAAGCTCCACCTGCTCCTCAGAGAAGAATTCCACCTTTTCTCATGTGCCGTTGCCCAGGGAGGCCTATCTGCCCTGACACCCAGCCCAACTTGCCAATGGTGGACTCAAATGACTAGTATCCCTATTACTCCTGTCCAGATTCTGTCATAAGCTGTAACCCTTACCCCCCACCCTCCCTGCAAGACTCACTGCCTTCTCCTTTGTGCCTTTCCTACTGGCAGGTGCCAGCTGCCTACCTGAGGCCTTCACCCCTTGAAGTTCACCTCTCTTCCCCTTCCTCTTCCTCCTCCTCACAACATGCTCATGAAAGAAAGGCACAGAGAGGCAGGTACTTGCTCGTGGCTACTTCCTTCCCTCCCATATGTTGGACCAAGACCCCTCCCTGGCATCTGATACTGCCTGGACGTCGAGGGAGTGGGAGATGAGGCCTGCCAGTGAAAGGTGTGGGAGCTTTCCTGTTTGGGTTTTGTCTGCTTAGCATAACATGTAAGACTGAGTTCTGGTGGCAGGGACCTAGTCCTTGGGGCTATAGCACTAGCGAGGGGAGGTCAACTGCTCTGGGCCTTGGCTAAGAGCAACCCCTGCTCCAGAGATATGGTGCCAAGGGCTTATTAATTTTGATACTAATTTGCTTTGCTAACGAAATACCTGGTATCAAAGATGGGAAGGCAAAGGCTGAAAGCACTGTTGTGACCATGAGGTCCAGCCCCAAAATATGAAGAAAACACAAAGTGTATAAATCTGAGTAAGTATATATTTACACACCTTTTTAAATAGGTTGTTATCAAAGATTTAATCAATGGGTAATATGCTCCTCATGGCTGGGAAGCATCAGTTGCCATATATTAAAAACAAAGAAAATAGGTGTCTGGGTGGCTTCCTCCATAAGTGTCCCTTCTTTTCAGGTCATGATCCCAGGGTTCTGATATGGAGCCCCACATCAGGCTCTCTGCTCAGTGGCAAACCTGCTTCTCCTTTTCCCTCTGCCCTGCTTATAGTTCCTCTTCCTATCTCTCTGTCTGTAAAATAAATAAAATATTAAAAAAGAAAGAAAGAAACAAAATGTTTTTGAAAGGTCTTTTTTTTTTTTTTTAATTTTCTAGGGGTGCCTGGATGACTCAGTTGTTTAAGCAGATGTTTGCCTTTGGCTGAGGTCATGATTCCAGTGTACAGGGATCCAGCCCTGTATGGGACTACTTGCACCCCAAGGAGCTTGCTTCTTCCTCTCCCTTTGCACGTGATTCCCCCTGCTTGTGCGCTTCCTCTCTGTCTCTTTCTCTTTCTCTCTCTCGCTGTCAATAAACAAAATAAAATCTTTTCCTAAATAAATAAATAAATAAATAAATTTCTAAACCTACTTTCAGTTTAGGTCCCTTAACAAAAATTGCTACTTCTTCATTAAAAAAAAAAAAAGATAATTTAGAAAGATGCTTCCAGAGCCAAAAAGCTGTTTTGTTTTTTTTTGTCAGGATTATATAGAAGTGCTTTAAAAAGTAAAAGAAAAAATATGCTATATTAACACTAATCACCTTAACTTTGGTGGTTATATCAAGATAATGAAAAGTGATTTTAAAGGAAATTTCATTATCAGACATAAAGATCAAGTCAAAATTACAGAAGAGTAAAAGGATGAATTCCTCAGGGAGTATAATAATTATTGACTTTTAATACTTAATAACAGATTTGGGGATATATAGGGAAAAACTAAGAGCAAAAATCATAACTTCTACCTTAGAAGAGAAATGGAAAAAAATTTCAACACCTTTATTTTAAGATTATATAGACAAATGGTCATCAAATTGGTAAGATATGTAAGACTTGCACAAAATTATCAACTAACTAGATATGCTTGATATTACACAACACTCCCAACAACCGCAGACTACATATATCTTAAGCCATGATTTTCTTTGCAAAGGTCAACATTGATAATGTTCTAGTCATACCTCCGTGTACCACGAAAGAAGTAGCACATTTCTTGAAAGACACAGCTATCAAAGCTCCATTGAGAAACCGTAAAGATGGAGAAGGGATTTGCAAATTATATATCTGATAATGGACATCTACTCTGATTATTAAAAAATGAATAAAAATAAAAAACCTTACTAATAACCAAACAGAGTATCCAATTTTACATGTGAAGAAAATTATTGCAGAGACATGTCACCAAAAGGATATGGATGGCTTATAAGCACATGACAAATTTCTCAACATTTAGACATTAAAGAAATACAAATTAATATCAAAATGAGAGATGCTTACATATCTATTAGAATGGCTAAAATTATAAAGGCTAATTGTACTTCGTCGGAGCTAGATTGAGAAGCAACAAAAAATCTAAACTGTTGTTGGCATATATCATGATACCACCACTTTGGAAAATATCTGCCATATAATAGGTTCAGTAGACAATTTGTAAATTTCAGAAATAATTAATGTTGAGAGTATACTGAATTTCATAAGTCATTTCAATAATTTTTTCCAAAAAATAAACTATGTAAAACATACCTTAAATTTACTTTCTAAATATTTTATAGCATATAATGGACAATATACATAAGCCTTAAAGAAACAATCATATAAAGAACCATTTAATACCTACTTAAAAATTGCATAATACCACACTCCTAGATCCTCTCTGAATGGTCTAAAATAACCCTTAAAGGAAATACATTTTTAAAAATAACAGATTTTTTGGCAAATAATTTAATAAAATAAAAGTTTCATTCATCTATGTAGATCATAATAAATGGTTTTAATAAGCATGAAATTATAACTCTGAAGTGTGCTAAAATGAAACCACCAGCTAAGGGTGAGAGAACAAAAATAAACATCATTTTTCCAAGTAAGAGGAATTTATTACCTTCGAATCAAAGAATGTGGATTTGTTCAAACTGACATTAAAGGAATATGGAAAAACAAACCATAGAAAGTCATATTTCAGATTTCTAAAACTTCAAAGTGAAGAGTATACATTTTTTAAATGTTACATAATGCTACATAATGACAAGATGACAGGTTGTGACAAATAGCATTTTAAAAGCTCTACTCATAATGGAACGGAAGGTGTCATTTCTCTGTAATTTTATATATGTCATTATTTTACTATATCTGGACACAACATATTACCAAACAGATGTTCATCAAAGACTAAATCATTTTTAATGGAACATAATAATTTGAACCTACATCTATTAATCATTTTTTTCGATCAAACATTTATAGTCTCGCTAAATATTATATCAGTTTTCGACAAAATTAAAAAACAGTAGGATAAAATGTCATGTTTGGAAAAGTAGATTTTCTTTGAAATTTGCATTTAAATGAAAATAATTGCTCATATTTTTAAAACTATAAATGTAATTTTATATATATCTGACGTATCAAATGATATAAAATTTTTGGAGACTTAATATAGTTTGGGGCACATGGTAAGCAATAATCAATTTTTTTGTTGATCCAAGTGTTCTTGTATTGTTTTTCTTAATTATTCTAGTACCAAAATTTATAGTTCTAAGATTTTTCCACCCCCCATTTTAATATCTCTTAAGGTGGCACTCACCTTGCACTTGATGACATATCCTAGTTTACCTGTCAGCATTTCTCTTTCTTAGTCAAACGTAAACTATAGTGCATCTTACCCTTGATGAAAGCTAGGATGCAATTAAATACTCTATTATGGTTATGATTCTGATATTTGAAATCCTCTGGTAGCTCCCTGTGCCCCCATAGTGTAGTACCTCACCTCCTCGGCATAGTAAACAAACCATCTCACCCCCAGTGTTAACCCCGCGGCTCAGCCTCCATCCCCAAGTGATGCTGCCAGATCAGCTGTCGGTTGTCATGAACTTGCTGTAGTTTCCCGAATGCACTGCGCTGCCTCCTGGCACTTTGAAACTTGACACACTCATCCTCATTCTTCGCTTTGCCCTTGTCTATCACCACCCCTGAAAATCTGTTCCTAAGTGGCTTTTCCCAGCTCCAACCTACCCTTGGTAGTCTTTTATCTCCCTGTGGTAAAGCCTGTCACACTGCACCATGGACATGCCCATTGTCCCCCTGAGAAGAGAAAAGGGACAGTGAGGGCCCCCCAGCATTTGCAGCTCTAGTGCAGAGCCCCATGCCTGGCTTGCAGGAAATGCCAGATCATGAAGACAAACGGAGATCATCCACTGGCTAAAACCAGCTCTTCTTTGCCTACCGCAGGGTCTGGATCAATAAAGGGCAGCCAGTTATTATTGCTGTTTTTCTAGGGATTTTTTCCCCATATATTTCCCAGGTCTTTACTCTTTTTATAGCACTTTAATTCAGGCTTCAACCACTTCCTAGTCAGATCAGGTGAAATCATTTTCCTTCCCATACCCTCGATGTATTTCACACGTAGTAATTCTTTTTTTAAAGATCTTATTTACCCATTTGACAGACACATCACAAGTAGGTAGAGAGGCAGGCAGAGAGAGAGGGGGGAAGCAGGCTACCCGCTGAACAGAGAGCCTGATGTGGGACTCCATCCCAGGACCCTGAAATCATGACCTGAGCCGAAGGCAGAGGCCTAAAGCACTGGGCCACGCAGGAGACCCCATATCTGGTAATTTTTAATCAACGTGGATTTGCTGCATCAAATAGTTCCTTCTTCAAATATAAATATATAAATATATTGATCAAGTCACTCGCATGTCTTAGGAGAATGTCATGCCTTTAGTAGCAAACTTGAAATCTTGGCCATTGGTTTTGATTTTTGATTTTTGTTTTGGTTTGATTTGGTTCGGTTTTTGTAATTTTAAAAATCCCTCCACCCCTTGGAACTGTCTGACCTGATTGCTTTCAGCTGTTTCTGCAACAAAATTGTCCCCGCAGGGAAAACTCTCATTGTTTACAGTGGCGCCCCCTTCTGAACACTTTGTTAATAAAAAGATTTTTTTTTTTTTTTTTTTTTTTTTGGCTATGGTAAATGTGGAACAACAATGAGGTATTTCAAAGAGGTGAACCACAGATAAATTTCTCTAAGGGTGGGGTGAGGGTTACTCAAAAAGGAACTTGACAAGGCTTTTAAAGATATCGACAATCATTATAACATAACGTGACTGATTGTTACCGTGCTCTTAACTGGGCAAACACTTGTTGGCTTCCAAGATAGACTAACATAGTTGAGATGGTTCTAGAGGCCTGCTAGCACAGGGTCTCATGAGGCAGGGATTCTAGCCACTGGCTGTGCAAGGCATGAGGCCTGTTAGTGATTCTCTTTTTTCCTCTGCAGAATGGGTCTTTCTACATTCCAGGTCCTTTCTACCCCAATAAATAATGCGGTGATTCTCTCAGTGAGTTGTACTTTTGGTTTAAACAGCCAACTGTCTCTTAAGAAGGAATTTTGTTTAAATTCCTTAAAAAAAAAGTCCTTTTAAAAAAATCTTTTTATTATTTTTTATTTTTTAATCCCATATGTTTACTCTGATCCTGGAACTTTGTCATTTTGACCTTCTCTGCTGATTAAAATATTCTTCATCATCAGCACCTACTGCTCTCCTCTCCTTGTGGTCTCTCCGGAAGGGGTCTTCTCTTGCTCTTCTAGCAGGAGATGGGCACTTCCCCTCTACCCCTGTTGCCGGACCAACCTTACCTATCCTGCAGGGTCAGGTAGGCCTGGCCTTTTATCTGTTGTTCTCTTCTGAGTGGTTAGTTTTTCATAGATACTGTGTTTTCCTTTTGTCAGGATTTACCCTGGACTATCAAAACCCTTTTCTTGTGCCAGTGAAGCCTAAGAAACAGTCCTGATGAGAGAACCAGGAAATCGAACAGATCATATTTATCCTGAATGTTCCGTCCAAAATGAAAAATACATTTCTTAGGAGTCTCAAGATCTCTGAGAAGGGAAGTTTCACCAACTCTGTCATGTAGGGGCATCAATTCCGATTCTGTGTCAATTCTCCTACTTTCCCAGCTAGTAATTCTCTACCTCAGAAAGCCCACTCTCAACCATTTCCTCCCTCAAAGGCAGTTGCTCTTAGAGTCTGCACATGGCACTTGGGGCCTGCTGGTCGTTGGCTACTGCGCGCTGTACTTTGGGTCTAAGAGATGCGCGGCATCAAGATGAGAACGTCTCTTGTTCTAAGACATAATATAGTTTGGGGCACATGGTAAGAAATAATCACATTTTTAGTTGATCCAAGTGTTCGAACTTTCTTAATTATTCTAGTACCACAATTTACTTGTTCTAAGATTTGTCACCCCCCCCATTTTAATATCTCTTAAGGTGGCACTCACCTTGCACTTGATGACATATCCTAGTTTAACTGACAGCATTTCCCTTTCTTAGTCGAACATAAACTATAGTGCATCTTAGCCTTGATGAAAGCTAGGATGCAATTAAATACTCTATTATGGTTATGATTCTGATATTTGAAATCCTCCGGTAGCTCCCTGTGCCAACACAGTGTAGAGCCAAACCTCCTCGGCATAGTATACAAACCATCTCACCCCCAGTGTTAACCCCGCGGCTCAGCCTCCATCCCCAGGTGATGCTGTGAGATCAGCTGTCGGTTGTCATTAACTTGCTGTAGTTTCCCGAATGCACTGTGCTCCCTTCTGGCACTTTGAAACTTGACACACTCATCCTCATTCTTCGCTTTGCCCTTGTCTATCACCTCCCCTGAAAATCTGTTCCTAAGTGGCTTTTCCCAGCTCCAACCTACCCTTGGCAGTCTTTTATCTAACTGTGGTAAAGACTGTCACACTGCACCATGGACATGCCCGTTGTCCCCCTGAGAAGAGAAAAGGGACAGTGAGGGCCCCCCAGCATTTGCAGCGCTAGTGCAGAGCCCCATGCCTGGCTTGCAGGAAATGCCAGATCATGAAGACAAACGGAGATCATCCACTGGCTAAAACCAGCTCTTCTTTGCCTACCGCAGGATCTGGATCAATAAAGAGCAGCCAGTGATTATTGCTGTATTTCTAGGGATTTTTTCCCCATATATTTCAGGGGATTCTGGTTAGCCCCAGAGGGCAATGTTTTTTCTTCTGGAGGGCAGGCAGAGGGCTGCATTGTAGTTCTGGAATTGCCAAACTGGAGGGCTTGTGGGCCAGGAGTTGAGGACAGAAGTCTGAGAACACAAGCAACCTTAGGTTTCTGGTTGAGGGCATGGCAGGTACGTTCTGCAGAGCTGAAACGAGATCTCGTGCATCTGAAATCAGGTGAGGATCTGACGAACGCTCAGGTTGGAGTTTCTGTCCCTTATGGCCCTCTTCATGAAGAGGTGGTGGATCACGAGGCCATGGAATTTTTCCCACGATGGGAGTTGTGAGATGCTCCAAACCGTGAAGATTCTTCTGCAGGGCGATTGAGACCTGTTGCTTGGCTCCAGGACTACCCATACGAATCGATTCCGAGTAGGGTTCTAAGGATGGATGGCTGGGAAGCCCGACTCTCATTCCTCTTGTGTCCTAGTGACAAGACAGGTTAGATCTGCTGGATCTGGGGGAGAAACTGAGAGGGTTGAGTTGAAATGGACTCTCTTGTGGATGGGTCCTAATGTGGGTTTGTGTCCATGGAGAACTTGGAATGAGGCAGTGGCACAGGGTCCCTGAAGGGTTCTCCTAACCAGAGGCTTTGACACAGCTCCAACGTGCAAGATTCCCACGTGGAGATGAGATTTGTTCTGATGGGTGCCTCAAGAAACAGCCATATGCTGCTATTGGAATCCAGGCCTCTGGGGAGAGATGCCTGGACAACAAAGCAATGGATCCGATTAGGATCTAGGGGCCTGCTCATTCCAATTGTCCTCTGGGGACATCTGTCCACGGGTCTAAGTGCAGGTAGATGCTCAGCTGGTGTCAGACCGCCCTTGTTTTTCCTGGGCAGTCAACACTATTGGGATGGCCCCGGGCACTTTGGAGGTTTATCATCCTATTTCTAGGTTTGTGGCCAATGGAATGGGCAGAATTCCCAGGTACAGTCCTCAGGTTTGGCTCCAAGAACCTGTGCCTGTAGGTTTTGTGGGCCAGGGCTGTGGGGACAGTTGTCTGAAAACACAAACTCGGCTTAGGTTTCGGGTCGTAGGTATTGCAGGACTGATCTACAGACCGTGAGGACAACTCTTCAGGATATGAACAAGGGGGCGAGTGTGAGACGCTTGCTCAAGATTTTGTCTCTGGATATTGTGTCACTGATGGCCGAGGAATGTCCGGGTGGCCTCATGGGCCATGGACGAGTCTTCCTCTCTGGGCATTTGGCCCGATGCCAAGAGTTTGGGGTTATTCTTTGAGATGGGAGGAGTCCGTTTTGTTTTGTTTTTACCTCAGGTGTCCCACCAAAAGAAAGTTTCCAGAGCAGAGCCCTGGGGAGGGGCGACTGGACAAGCAGAAACTGGTTAAAACTTGGGGCCTAGGGGCATGGCAAGCCCATTATGACGTCTAATGGTCCAGCCACTGAGAGGACTTACTAGAGGACAGGACTCACGCTGAGGGTCACAATGCGTGTTTGTGCCCTCTACGTCCTTAAGCATTGAAGGGGCATAATGGGGTCAGGGTCAGGGTCATTGTCAGGGTTTGGGTTAGGGTTTGGGGCAGGCTCACAGTCAGTGTCATTGTCAGGGTTAGTTGATACTGTTAGGGTTATCCCCGCTCCTGGGTTATGGACCCATCAGTTCAGGGTCTCAGGATAAACCATGTGCAGAAGGGTGTAGACCCTCCACCCGATCCCACTTAACCAGCCTTAAACTGGGGTGTGAACATAACTTGCCCACCAGACATCTAAACCCTCATCTGCCTGATCCTGCTTGGGGCATCTCCTCCCACGATGGCATGGCGAGGTCCTCTTTACACACAGACACACAGACACACAGACACACACAGAAACGGGGAAGAGACCTAGGGCTACACCGGTCGATCAGAAGGTGTGGGACTATCTGACTATGAACCCCCTGGTGTCACCTTTTGATTTTATTAGCCAAAGGGTCTGAGGCATTGGGGAATACTGATATGACCTGAAGGGAGCGACGTGTCTGGCGGGCGAGCTCTCTTCTCCCTGCATCCTCTCAGCTTCAGTACAGCAGAAGAACATGTCGCTTCCTTTAGGATGTGCCTAGAAATGAGCTGGGCAGGTGGATTTTCTCTGTAATGGGGTGCCTGGATACGTGGGTTCCTATTCCGTTGGGCTCTGTCGTCAGGGAAGCCAAGTCACCGCGTCCAGGGCGCTCCTTATCGAACTTCCTGCAACACCAAAGCTCCCTGAGGCCCCGGTCCCCGAGCTGCACAAGGCTCACACTCCACTCAATGCAGTGCCAATACAGTGACCCCCATATAGCCTCCCCCCAACCCAGGGAAGCCTGGGTGCAGCTGTTGTCCCCGCTGGAGGGAACAGAGCTGGGTTTAGACCAGGTTAGTGTTAGGATTAGGCTTAGAAAGCTTTAAGGTCTGGGTTAGGGTTAGATTTCGTTGGGGTCAGGGTTAACATAAGGCTTAGGGTAGGGGTCAGGATTAGGGTTAGGTTCTTGGTTAGGTTTAGGGTCAGGCTCACAGTAGGGTCATGGTTAGCATTACAGTCAGAGTCAGGGTCAGGGTCAGTGTTAGGGTAACGGTTAGGTTTAGGGTCAGGCAGGGTCATGGTCAGATTTAGGGTCAGGTTTAAGTTTTGGTTTGGGGGCTAGGTTCATGTCAGGGTCAGGGATAGGTTTCGGACAGTTTTAGTGTCAGGGTTAGGGTCAGGGTCAGGGTTAGGTTCATGGTCAGCTTTATGTTTAGGTTCTGTTTTATGAGTAGGTTCTGGATCAGGCTTAGTTTTAGGGTTACGATTCTGTTCAGGATCACGGATTGGGTCAGAGGTAGGGTTATGATCAGGGTCAGGGAGGGGGTCAGGATTATTGTTAACGTCTGGTTAGGGTTAGGGTTAGAGGTAAGTTGAGGGTTAGGGTTAGACCGTGTTAGGATCAGTGTCAAGGACAATGTTAGGTTGTTAGTTTTAGGGTTAGGTTCAGCGTTAGGTTTCGGGTCAGAGCCCGTGTTAGTGTCAGGGTCACGGTTACGTTAAGGTTTAGAGTTAGGGTCAGGCTCACATTCAGTATCAGGGTTAGACTTAGGGTCAGGTTCAGGGTCACTGTTAGGGTCAGGGTTAAGTTTATGGTCTTTGCCAGTATCAGGGTCAGGGTGAAGTCTTGGGCCAGTGTCAGTTTCCGGTCAGGAGCAGATATTGGTTTAAAGTCCACATTCGGGTCAGCGACAGGGTTATGTAGTGGTCAGTGTTAGGGTCATGGTTAGGTTTACGCTCAGGGCCAGGGTCAGGTTTAGGGTCAGGGTCTGGTATAGGCAAATTTCAGGTTTAGGCTTATGATCATAGTCAGGTATAGGGTCAGGGTTATTGTTAAAGTTTAGGGTTTGTGTTAGGGTTAGTGTTTGGTTGACGGTTAGGCTTAGAATTTGATAAGATCAGTGTCCATGGTAGGTTTAGGGGTTAGTGTTAGGGTTAGGTTCAGCGATAGGATTTGGGGGAGGGCCCGTGTTAGTGTCAGGGTCAGGTCTACATTTAGGGTTAGAGTTAGGGTCAGGCTCACAGTCAGGGTCAGGTTTGTTGTACAGGTAGGGTCAGGGTCACTCTTAGGGTCAGGGATAGGTTTATTGTCATGGTCTGGGTCAGGGTCAGGGTGAAGTTTAGCTCCAGTGTCAGGTTTAGTGTCAGGTTTAGGTATTGGTTTAAAGTCCACATTCGGGTCAGGGACAGGATTTTGTAGTGGTCAGTGTTTGTGTCATGGTTAGGATTAGGGTCAGGGTCACGGTCAGGTGAAGGTCAGGGCCAGGGTCAGCTTTAGGGTCAGGCTTTGGTTTAGGGTCAATGTTCGGTTCAGTGTCACAGTTAGGTTTTGGCTGTAGGGTTTGGGATTGGGGTTTGGGTTAGAGTTAGGAGTAGGGTTACGGTTAGGGTTAGACAGCCTAAGGTCAAGGTTAGTGTTTGGTTTAGGGTAGGGGTTAGTGTTAGTGTTAGGGTCAGCGTTAGGTTTAGGTTCAGGGTCCGTATTAGGGTCATGGTTAGAGTTAACTTTAGGTTTAGTGTTAGGGTCAGGATCCCAGTCACGGTCAGGTTAGGGTTAGGGTCAGGGTTAGGTCAGTGTCAGGGTTAGGATTAGGGTCCTGTTTAGGTTTGAGTCATGGCTACGGTAATGTCAGATTTAAGTTTAAGTTCAGGGCCCACATCAGGGTGAGTGTCAGGCTTAGGTTTAGGTTTAGGGTTCAGGTCAGGATCAAAGTCAAGGTCAGGGTCAGTGTTAGGCTTGGGTTAGGGTTTGGCGCAGGCTCACAGTCAGTGTCAGGGCCAGGGTCAGGTTGAGGGTCAGGCTTTGGTATAGGGTCAATGTTTGGTTCACTGTCACAGTTAGGTTTGGCGGTAGGGTTTGGGATTGGGGTTAGGGTTAGAGTTAGAAGGAAGGTTTAGGTTAGGGTTAGAGATAGACAGCGTAAGGTCAGGGTTAGGGTTTGCTTTAGGGTTTGGGTTAGTGTTAGGGTCAGGGTCAGCATTAGGTGTAGGTTCAGGGTCCTTATTAGGGTCATGGTTAGAGTTACCATTAGGTTTAGTGTTATGGTCAAGCACACTGTCACGGTCAGGGGTAGGATTAGGGTCCGGGTTAGGTCAGCGTCAGGGTTAGGATTAGGGTCAGGGTCACGGTCCTTGTAAGGTTTGAATCATGGTTACAGTAATGTCAGAGTTAGGTTTAGGTTCAGGGCCCACATCAGGGTCAGTGTCAGTCTTAGGTTTAGGTTTAGGGTTCAGGTCAGAGTCAGGGTCAGAGTCAGGGTCAGGGCTTGGGTTAGGGTTTGGGGCAGGCTCACATCAGTGTCAGGGTCAGGGTTAGTGGTTACTGTTAGGGTTAGCCCCGCTCCTGGGTCATGGACCCATCCGTTCAGGGTCTCAGGATAAACCCTGGGCAGAAGGGTGTAGACCCTACACGCGATCCCTCTTAACCAGCCTTAAACTGGGGTGTGAACATGACTTGCCCACCAGACATCTACCCCCTCATCAGCCTGATCCTGCTTGGCGCATCTCCACCCAGGACGGCATGGCCAGATCTTCTTTACACACAGACACACAGACACCCTGAGGCACACGCACACACACACACACACACACAGGGAGGAGACCTAGGGATACTCAAGTGGATAAGAGGTGTGGGACTCTCTGACTCTGAACCCCCTGGTGTCACCTTTTAATTTTATTAGCCAAAGGTCCTGAGGCGTTGGGGAAACCTGATATGACCTGCCAGGGAAGTGACGTGTCTGGCGGGTGAGCTCACTTCTCCCAGCATCCTCTGGGCTTCAGTACAGTAGAAGAACGTGGTGCTTCCTTTAGGATGTGCCTAGATAGAGCTGAGGAGGGCGTTTCTCTGTAATGGGATGCCTGGATACGTGCGTTCCAATTCCTTTGGGCTCTGTCATCAGGGCAGTGAGGGCACCACTGCCTGGGGGCTCCTTACCGAACTTCCTGCTCCACCAGAGCTCCCTTAGCCACCGGTCCCCACGCTGCTCAAGGCTCACACTCCACTCAATGCAGTGCCCATGCAGTGACCCCCATACAGCCTCCTCCCAGACCCTGGGAGGCCTGGGTGCCACTGTTGTCCCCGCTGGAGGGAACAGAGCTGGGTTTAGACCAGCTTAGTGTTAGGGTTAGGGCTAAGAAAGACGTAGGGTCAGGGTTAGGGTTAGACATCTTTGGGGTCAGGGTTAGCATAAGGCTTAGGGTAGGGGTCAGAGTTAGGGTTAGGTTCATGGTTAGGTTTAGGGTCAGGATCACAGTAGGTTCAGGGTTAGCATTACGGTCAGAGTCAGGGTCAGGGTCAGTGTTAGGCTGACAGTTAGGTTTATGTCCAGACAGGGTCATGGTCAGTTTTAGGGTCAGGTTCAAGTTTTGGTTTGGGGCAAGGTTCATGTCAGGGTCGGGGTTAGGTTTGGGACAGGTTTAGTGTCAGGGTTAGGGTTAGGTTCATGATTAGGGTAAGGTCAGCTTTATGTTTAGGTTCTGTTTCATGAGTAGGTTCAGGATCAGGGTTAGCTTTACAGTTTTGATTCTGTTCAGGATCACGGATTGGGTCAGATATAGGTTTACAGTCAGGGTTAGGGTCAGTATTAAGGTCAAGGCCACGGTCAGGTTTAAGGTTAAGTTCTGACATAGGCAAAGCTCAGAGTTAGGGTTATGTTGAGGGTCAGGGAGAGGGTCAGGATTATTGTTAAAGTGGGGTTAGGTTTAGAGTTAGAGGTAGGTTGCGGGTTAGGGATAGACCGGGGTGGGGTCAGTGTCAGGGATAATGTTAGGGGTTAGTTTTAGGGTTAGGTTCAGCGTTAGGTTTCGGGGCAGGGCCCGTGTAGTGTCAGGGTCAGGGTTACGTTTAGGGTTAGAGATAGGGTCGGGCTCACATTCATGTCAGGGTTAGTGTTAGGTTCAGAGTCAGGGTCACTGTTAGGGTCAGGCTTAGGTTTCTGGTCTTTGCCTGGGTCTGGGTCAGGGTGATGTCTAGGGCCAGTGTCAGGTTTACGGTCAGGATCAGGTATTGGTTTAAAGTCCACATTCGGATCAGGGACAGAATTATTTAGTTGTCAGAGTTAGTGTCAAGGTTAGGATTAGGTTCAGAGTCAGGGTCAGGTAAAGGTCAGGGCCAGGGTCCGGTTGAGGGTCAGGCTTTGGTATAGGGTCAATGTTCGGTTCAGTGTCACAGTTAGGTTTTGGCGGTAGGGTTTGGGATTGGGGTTTGGGTTAGAGTTAGATGTAGGGTTATGGTTAGGGTTAGGGTTAGACAGCATAAGGTCAGAGTTAGGGTTTGGTTTAGGGTAGTGGTTAGTGTTAGGGTCAGGGTCAGCATGAGGTGTAGGTTCATGGTCCTTATTAGGGTCATGGTTAGAGTTACCATTAGGTTTAGGGTTAGGGTCAAGCACACTGTCACGGTCAGGGGTACGGTTAGGGTCCGGGTTAGGTCAGCGTCAGGGTTAGGATTAGGGTCAGGGTCAGGGTCCTGGTTAGGTTTGAGTCATGGTTATGGTAATGTCAGAGTTAGGTTTAGGTTCAGGGTCCACATCAGGGTCAGTGTCAGGATTAGGTTTAGGTTTAGGTTTCAGGTCAGGATCACAGTCAGGGTCAGGGTCAGGGTCAGGGTCAGGGCTTGGGTTAGTGTTTGGGGCAGGCTCACAGTCAGTCAGGGTCAGGGTCAGGGTTAGTGGTTACTGTTAGGGTTAGCCCCGATCCTGGGTCATGGACCCATCGCTTCAGGGTCTCAGGATAAACCCTGGGCAGAAGGGTGTAGACGCTACACCCGATCCCACTTAACCAGCCTTAAACTGGTGTGTGAACATGACTTGCCCACCAGACATCTACCCCCTCGTCAGCCTGATCCTGCTTGGGGCATCTCCACCCTCGATGGCATGGCCAGGTCCTCTTTACACACAGACACACAGACACCCAGAGGCACACGCACACACACACACACACACACACAGACAGGGAGGAGACCTTGGGCTACTCAAGTGGATAACAGGTGTGGGACTTTCTGACTATGAACCCCCTGGTGTCACCTTTTAATTTTATTAGCCAAAGGGCCTGAGGCGTTGGGGAAACCCGATATGACCTGCCAGGGTGGGGACGTGTCTGGCGGGCGAGCTCTCTTCTCCCTGCTTCCTCTCGGCTTCAGTACAGCAGAAGAACATGTCGCTTCCTTTAGGATGTGCCTAGATAGAGCTGGGGAGGGCGTTTCTCTGTCATGGGATGCCTGGATACGTGCATTCCAATTCCGTTGGGCCCTTCGTCAAGGAAGTGAGGTCACCACTGCCTGGGGTCTCCTTACCGAACTTCCTGCTCCACCAGAGCTCCCTGAGCCGCCGGTCCCCATGCTGCTCAAGGCTCACACTGCACTCAATGCAGTGCCCATCCTGTGACCTCCATACAGCCTCCCCCCAGCCCCTGGGAGGCCTGCGTGCAGCTGTTTTCCCCGCTGGAGGGAACAGAGCTGGCTTTAGAACAGGTTAGTGTTAGGGTTAGGGTTAAGAAAGACGTAGGGTCAGGGTTAGGGTTAGACGTCTTTGGGGTCAGGGTTAGCATAAGGCTTAGGGTAGGGTTCAGGGTTAGGGTTAGGTCCATGGTTAGGTTTAGGGTCTGGCTTACAGTAGGTTCAGGGTTAGCGTTAAGGTCAGAGTCAGGGTCAGGGTCAGTGTTAGGCTCACGGTTAGTTTTAGGGTCAGGTTCAGGGTCATGGTCAGTTTTAGGGACAGGTTTAAGTTTTGGTTGGGGGCAAGGTCATGTCAGGTCAGGGTTAGGTTTGGGACAGGTTTAGTGTCAGGGTTAGGGTCAGGGTCAGGGTTAGGTTCATGGTTATGGTAAGGTCAGCTTTATGTTTAGTTTCTGTTTTATGAGTAGTTCAGGATCAGGGTTAGCTTTAGGGTTACTAATCTGTTCAGGCTCACGGATTGGGTCAGAGTTAGGTTTACAGTCAGGGTTAGGGTCAGTGTTAAGGTCAGGGCCAGGGTCAGTTTTAAGGTTAAGTTCTGACATAGGCAATGTTCAGAGTTAGGGTTATGATCAGGTTCAGGGAGAGGGTCAGGATAATTGTTAAAGTGGGGTTAGAGTTAGGCTTAGAGGTAGGTTGAGGGTTAGGGTTAGACTGGGTTAGGGTCAGTGTCAGGGATAATGTTAGGGGTTTTTTTAGGGTTAGGTTCAGCGTTAGGTTTCGGGTCAGGGCCCATGTTAGTGTCATGGTCAGGGTTACGTTTAGGGTTAGAGTTTGGGTCAGGCTCACATTCAGTGTCAGGGTTAGTGTTAGGTTCAGGGTCAGGGTCCTTGTTTGGGTCAGAGTTAAGTTTATGGTCTTTGCCTGGGTCGGGGTCAGGGTGAAGTCTAGGGCCAGTGTCAGGTTTACGATAGAATCAATTATTGGTTTAAAGTCCACATTCGGGTCAGGGACAGGGTTATGTTGTGGTCATTGTAAGAGTCATGGTTAGGTTTAGGGTCAGGGCGAGGGTCAGGTTTAGGGTCAGGGTCTGGTATAGGCAAAGTTCAGGGTTAGGGTTATGATCATTATCAGGTATAGGGTCATGGTATTTGTTTAAGTTTGGGTTAGTGTTAGGGTTAGCGTTAGGTTGACTGTTAGGGTTAAAACTTGTTAGGGTCAATGTCCGTGGTAGGTTTAGGGGTTAGTGTTAGTGTTAGGATCAGCGATAGGACTCGAGGAGGTCCAGTGTCAGCGTCAGGGTCAGGGTTACATTTATGGTTCGAGTTAAGGTCAGGCTCACAGTCAGGGTCAGGTTTAGTTTTCAGGTCAGGGTTGGGTTCACTGTTAGGGTCAAGGTTAGGTTTATGGTCATGGTCTGGGTCAGGCTCAGGGTGAAATTTAGCACCAGTTTCAGGTTGAGGGTCAGGTTCAGCTTGGTTTAAAATCCACATTCGGTTCAGGGACAGGTTTATGTAGTGGTCAGTGTTAGTGTCATGGTTTGGATTAGGGTCACGGTCAGATGAACGTCAGGGCCACGGTCAGGTTGAGGGTCAGGCCTTGGTATAGGGTCAATATTCGGTTCAGTGTCACACTTAGGTTTTGGCGGTAGGGGTTGGGATGGGGTTGGGGTTAGATTTAGAAGTAGGGTTATGGTTAGGGTGGGTAAGACAGCGTAAGGTCAGAGTTAGGGTTTGGTTTAGGGTAGGGGTTAGTGTTAGGGTCAGGGTCAGCTTTAGGTTTAGATTCAGGGTCCGTAGAGGGTCATGGTTAGAGTTACCTTTAGCGTCAGGCTCACAGTCACGGTCAGGCGTAGGGTTAGGGTCCGGGTTAGGTCAGCGTCATGGTTAGGACTAGGGTTTGGGTCCGGGTCCTGGTTAGGTTTGAGTCATGGTTACGGTTATGTCAGAATTAGGTTTAGTTTCAGGGTCCACATCAGGGTCAGTGTCAGGTTTAGGTTTAGGTTTAGGTTTAGGGTTCAGGTCAGGATCACATTCAGGGTCAGGTTCAAGGTCAGGGTCAGGGCTTGGGTTATGTTTTAGTGCAGGCTCACAGTCAGTGTCAGGGTCAGAGTTAGTGGTTTCTGTTAGGGTTAGCCCCTCTTCTGAGGCATGGACCCATCCCTTCAGGGTCTCAAGATAAACCCTGGGCAGAAGGGTGTATACCCTACACCCGATCCAACTTAACCAACCTTAAACTGGGGTGTGAACAGGACTTGCCCACCAGATATCTAAACCCTCATCAGCCTGATCCTGCTTGGGTCATCTCCACCCACGATGGCATAGCCAGGTCCTCTTTACACACAGACACAGAAACCCAGTGGCACACACACAAAAACACACACACACATAGAGCAGAGACAGGGAGGAGACCTAGGGCTACACCCATAGATCAGAAGGTGTGGGACTCTCTGACTCTGAGCCCCCTGGTGTCCCCTTTTGATTTTATTAGCCAAAGGGCCTGAGGCGTTGGGGAAACCCAATATGACCTGCCAGGGAGGGGACGTGTCTGGCGGGCGAGCTCTCTTCTCCCTGCATCCTCTCAGCTTCAGTAAAGCAGAAGAACATGTCGCTTCCTTTAAGAAGTACCTAGAAATGGACTGGGCATGGGGGGTTTCTCTGTAATGGGGTGCCTGGATACGTGGGTTCCAATTCCCTTGGGCTCTGTCGTCAGGGAAGTGAGGGCACCACTGCCTGGGGGCTCCTTACCGAACTTCCTGCTGCACCAGAGCTCCCTGAGCCGCCGGTCCCCACGCTGCTCAAGGCTCACACTCCACTCAATGCAGAGCCCATCCAGTGACCCCCATACAGCCTCCTCCCAGCTCCTGGGAGGCCTAGGTGCAGCTGTTGTCCCCGCTGGAAGGAACAGAGCTGGGTTTAGACTAGGTTAGTGTTAGGGTTAGGGTTAAGAAAGACGTAGTTTCAGGTTTAGGGTTAGATGTCGTTGAGGTCAGGGTTAGCGTAAAGCTTAGGGTAGGGGTCAGGGTTAGGGTTAGGTTCATGGTTAGGTTTAGGGTCAGGCTCACAGTAGGGTCACGGTTAGCGTTACGGTCACAGTCAGGGACAGGTTCAGTGTTAGGATGACGGTTAGGTTTAGGGTCAGGTCCAGTGTCATGGTCAGATTTAGAGTCAGGTTCAAGTTTTGGTGTGGGGGCAGGGTTCATGTCAGGGTCAGGTTTAGGTTTGGGACAGGTTTAGTGTCAGGGTTAGGGTCAGGGTCAGGGTTAGGTTCATGGTTATGGTAAGGTCAGCTTTATGTTTAGGTTCTGTTTCATGAGTAGGTTCAGGATCAGGGTTAGCTTTACGGTTAAGATTCTGTTCATGATCACGGATTGGGTCAGAGATAGGTTTACAGTCAGGGTTAGGGTCAGAGTTAAGGTCAAGGCCAGGGTCAGGTTTCAGTTTAAGTTCTGACATAGGCGAAGTTCAGAGTTAGGGTTATGATCAGGGTCAGGGAGAGGGTCAGGATAATTGTTAAAGTGGGGTTAGGGTAGGGTTAGAGGTAGCTTGCGGGTTAGGGTTAGACCTGGTTTGGGTCAGTGTCAGGGATAATGTTAGGGGTTAGTTTTAGGGTTAGGTTCAGCGTTAGGTTTCGGGGCAGGGCCCGTGTAGTGTCAGGGTCAGGGTTACGTTTAGGGTTAGAGATAGGGTCGGGCTCACATTCATGTCAGGGTTAGTGTTAGGTTCAGAGTCAGGGTCACTGTTAGGGTCAGGCTTAGGTTTCTGGTCTTTGCCTGGGTCTGGGTCAGGGTGATGTCTAGGGCCAGTGTCAGGTTTACGGTCAGGATCAGGTATTGGTTTAAAGTCCACATTTGGGTCAGGGACAGGATTATTTAGTTGTCAGAGTTAGTGTCAAGGTTAGGATTAGGTTCAGAGTCAGGGTCAGGTAAAGGTCAGGGACCTACCACGGACCCTGACCCTAACAAGTTCTAACCCTAAAGATGTCTAACTCTAACCCTGACCCTAAATCTTTCTCAACCCTATCCCTAACACTAACCTGGTCTAAACCCTGCTCTGTTCCCTCCAGAGGGGACAACAGCTGCACCCTGCCCTCCCAGGGCGTGGGGAGGCTGTATGAGGGTAACTGGATGGGAACTGCATTGAGTGGAGTGTGAGCCTTGAGCAGCATGGGGACCGGCGGCTCAGGGAGCTCTGTTGAAGCAGGAAGTTCGGTAAGGAACCCGCAGGCAGTGGTGACCTCACTTCCTTGATGACAGAGACCAACGGAATTGGAACCCACGTATCCAGGCACCCCATAACAGAGAAAATGGCTGTTCCCAGCTCATTTCTAGGCACATCCTAAAGGAAGCGACATGTTCTTCTGCTCTACTGAAGCCAAGAGGATGCAGGGGGAAGAGAGCTCGCCCGCCAGACACGTCCAATCCCTGGCAGGTCATATCAGGTTTCCCCAACGCCTCAGGCCCTTTGGCTAATAAATTCAAAGGGGACACAAGGGGGCTCCGAGTCTGAGAGTCCACACCTTCTGATCAACCAGTGTAGCCCTAGGTCTCCTTCCCGTCTCTCTCTCTGTGAGTGTGTGTGTGTGTGTGCGTGTGTGTGCCTCTGGGTGTCTGTTTGTCTGTGTGTAAAGAGGACCTGGCCATGCCACCGTGGGTGGAGATGCCCCAAGCAGGATCAGTCTTGAGGGGTTAGATGTCTGGTGGGCAAGTCATGTTCACACCCCAGTTTAAGGCTGGTTAAGTGGGATCGGTATAGGGTCTACACCCTTCTGCCCAGGGTTTATTGTGAGACCCTGAAGGGATGGGTCCATGACCCAGGAGCGGGGCTAACACCAAGAGTAACCACTAACCCTGACAATGACCCTGACTGTGAGCCTGGCCCAAACCCTAACCCAAGCCCTGACCATGACCCTGACACTGAAATTGACTATGATCCTGACCTGAACCCTAAACCTAAACCTAAGCCTGACACTGACCCTTTTGTGGACCCTGAACCTAAACCTACGTCTGACATTACCATAACCATGACTCATACCTAACCATGACCATGACCCTGACCCTAATCCAAACCCTGATGCTGACCTAACCCTGACTCAACCCTAGTACTGACCGTGACTGTGATCCTGACGCTAATCCTAAACCTAAAGGTAACTCTAACCATGACCCTCTACGGACCCTGAACCTAAACCCAACGCTGACCCTGACCCTGACACTAATCCCTACCCTAAACCAAACACTAACCCTGACCTTAAGCTATCCCTAACCCTAACCATAACCCTACTTCTAACTCTAACCCTAACTCCAATCCCAAACCCTTCCGCCAAAACCTAACTTTGACACTGAACCGAACATTGCCCCTACACCAAAGCCTGACCCTAAACCTGACCCTGGCCCTGACCTTAACGTGACCCTGACCCTGACCCTGACCCTAATCCTAAGCATGACACTAACACTGACCATTACATAACCCTGTCCCTGACCCGAATGTGGACTTTAAACCAATACCTGAACCAGACCCTTAAAAGACACTGGCGCGAAACTTCACCCTGACCCTGACCCAGACCATGTCCATCAACCTAACCCTGACCCTAACAGTGACCCCGACCCTGACCTGAACACAAACCTGACCCTGACTGTGAGCCTGACCCTAACTCTAACCCTAAATGTAACCCAGACCCTGACACTAACACGGGCCGTACACCAAATCCTATCGCTGAAACTAACCCTAACACTAACCCCTAATCCTACCACGGACCCTGACCCTAACAAATTCTAACCCTAACAGTCAACCTAACGCTAACCCTAACACTAACTTTACACTTTAACAATAACCCTGACCCCTACCTGACTATGATCATAACCCTACCCCTGAACTTTGCCTATACCAGACCCTGACCCTAAAACTGACTCTGGCCCTGACCCTAAACCTAAACATGATTCTAACACTTACCACTACATAACCCTGTCCCTGATCCAAATGTGGACTTTAAACCAATATCTGATCTTGACCGTAAAGCTGTCACTGGCCCTAGTCTTCACCCTGACCCTGACCCAGCCAAAGACCATAAGCCTTACCCTGACCCTAACACTAACCCTGACACTGAATGGGAGCCTGACACTAACTCTAACCTTAACCGTAACCCTGACCCTGACACTAACACGGGCCCTCACCTGAAACCTTACGCTGAACATAACCCTAAAACTAACCCCTAACATTATCCCTGACACTGATCCTAACCCGGTCTAACCCTAACCCTCAACCTACCTCAAACCCTAACCCTAACCCCACTTTAACAATAAACCTGACCCTCTCCCTGACCCTGATCATAACCCTAACTCTGAACTTTGCCTATGTCAGACCTTAACCTTAAACCTGACCCTGGCCTTGACCTTAACACTGACCCTAACCCTGTCTGTAAACCTAACTCTGACCCAATCCATGATTCTGAACAGAATCGTAACCCTAAAGCTAACCCTGATCCTGAACCTACTCATAAAACAGAACCTAAACGTAAAGCTAACCTAACCCTAACCCTGACACTAAACCTGTCCCAAACCTAACCCTGACCCTGACATGAAACTTGCCCCCAATCCAAAACTTGAACCTGACCCTAAATCTGACCATGACCCTGAACCTGACCCTAAACCTAACCGTCACCCTAACACTGACCCTGACCCTGACTCTGAGCGTAACGCTAACCCTGACCCTACTGTGAGCCTGACCCTAAACCTAACCATGAACCTAACCCTAACCCTGACCCCTACCCTAAGCCTTACGCTAACCCTGAGCCATCGTTATCTAACCCTAAACCTCTGCCTGTCCTCCGTCCACTTGTGATCTCTCTGTGTCAAATATATAATGAATAAAATCTTAAAAAAAAGAATGACTCTACTTTTAAATAATAGCTTAAAAGGGGCACCTGGGTGGCTCAGTGGTTTAAAAAGACATGTAGACCAGTGGATTAGAGTAGAGTGCCCAGATATGGACCATCAACTCTATGGTCAAAAAATCTTTGACAAAGCAGAGAAAATAACACAGTGGAAAAAAGACAGCCTCTTCAATCAATGGTGTTGGAAAAATTGGACAGCTATGTATGGAAGAATGACACTCAACCATTCTCTTATACCATACATAAAGACAAATTCGAAATGGACAAAAGACCTCAACGTGAGGCAGGAATCTATCAAAATCCTAGAGGAGAACATAGGCAGTAACCTCTTGGACACTGGCCACAGCAAATTCTTTCAAGACATGTCCCCAAAGACAAAGGAAACAAAAGCAAAAATGAACTTTTGGGACTTCATCAAGATCAAAAGTTTCTGCACAGCAAAGGAAACAGTCAACAAAATGAAGAGACAACCCACTGAATGGGAGAAGATTTTCACAAAGGACATTACAGATAAAGGGCTGATATCCAAGATCTATAAAGAAATCCTCAAACTCAACACACACAAAATAGATAATCATGTCAAAAAATGGGCAGAAGACATGAACAGACACTTCTCCAAAGAAGACATACAAATGGCAAACAGATGCATGACTAAATGTTCATCATCATTAGCCATCAGGGAGATTCAAATCAAAAGCACATTGGGATACCACCTTACACAGTTAGAAGGGCCAAAATTAAGAAGGCAATAAACAGCAAGTGTTGGAGAGGATGTGGAGAATGGGGAACCCTCTTACACTATTGGTGAGAATGCCAGTTGGTGCAGCTACTTTGGGATACAGTGTGGAGACTCCTTAAGAAATTAAAATTAGAGCTACCCTATGACCCTGCAATTGCACTACTGAGTATTTACCCCTAAGATACAGATGCAGTGAAAAGAAGGGACATCTGTACCCTAATGTTTATAGCAGCAATGGCCACAGTCATTAAACTTTGGAAAGAACCAAGATGACCTTCAATGGATGAACGGATAAAGAAGATATGATCCATTTTTACAATGGAGTATTATGCTTCCTTCTGAAAGGAAGGATACCCAACTTTTGTATCAACATGGACGGGACTGGAGGAGATAATCCTGAGTGAAATAATTCAAGCAGAGATTGTCAATTTTCATATGGTTTCACTAATTGTGGAGCATAAACAATAACACAGAAGACACTGGGTGATCAAGAAGAGAAGTGAGTGGGGGGAAATTGGAGGGGGAGACAAACGATGAGAGACTCTGAGAAACAAACTGAGAGTTTTGAGGGGAAGGGGCAGACGGTTGGGTAAGCCTGTTAATGGGAGTTATGGAGGGCACATATTGCATGGAGTACTGGGTGTGGTGCATAAACAGTGAATTTTGGAACCCTGAAAAAAATAAAATAAAAATGACAACAACTCCTTTTCCCAACATGTGGTAGGAGTCCTCCAAATGATTGGAAGCAGCCTCCATTAGAGATCAATCCACTGCATGTTGAAGGTCCTCCCACTTCAAAAAGACCAAGAAATATCCAATCCCAAAACAAAGTAAGGGCCAGCTCCACCTCATGGAATACGACCTGCTCTCCCTTAGATAGTGTGCTGTTGCTTTAATAAACCTGCCTTCTGCTTTCACTTGGGCATTGATATCTAATTCTCACGGGCCAACAATAAAAATAATGATGGTTTACCATTACAATTCATAGAAAAGAAGGTACAGGGAAATTGAATGAAAGGGAATAACAAAGTAGGTTCATAAGTCAATCTTCCTTGTAAAAAAATTAACCTGAAAGTAAGTTTCTGCCACCTCTCTCCTGTTTGATATGATAAAGAATGACCACGATATATGAATTATAGTTCAGGATTTTGAAAAGCATAATAGCTTTATACCAACACTTGAGTATTTATTTATTTATTTATTTATTTATTTATTGCTAACAAGATAGCTCGATTTGATATGCGGTTCCTGACAACCAACCTCACAAGAAATTCCATCTTCATGAGAAGTCAGAAAGAACCACAAACCAAACCTCTAAATAGATGCAAAGAGAAAATACTCTTAAAAAAATTTCCCTTCCTGGTGCACCCGAGTAGCTCAGTGAGTTTGGCTCACTGGGCCTTTGCGTTCGGCTCAGGTCATGATCCTAGGGTCCTGGGATTGAGCCCCATGTCTGGCTCCCTGCTCAGCAGGGATCCTGCTTCCACTTCTCTCTCTGCCTGCTCTCTGCCTACTTGTGATCTCTGTCTGTCAAATAAATAAATAAAACCTTTTTAAAAATTTCCCTTGGGCACCTGGGTAGCAGAGTGAGTTAAAGCCTCTGCCTTTGGCTCAGGTCATGATTCCAGGGTCCTGGGATCGAGCCCCACATCAGGCTCACTCCTCAGCAGGGAGCCTGTTTCTTCCTCTCTCTCTGCCTGCCTCTCTTCCTACTTGTGATCTCTATAAAATAAATAAATAAAATCTTTAAAACTAAAATTTCCCTTCCTATCAGAAGCAGACCAAACCACTAACAAATTCCCCAGAAAGCTTCATCTAAAAGGTTGTACTTTCTTCAGACACCCAGCAGGACCTTCTTCTCTGGGCCTGGTATTTCTTCAATGGCCTATTCCAGAGAATAAGACACTAAACTACTGAGCGCCAAGGGCCTCAGAACCATGAAAGACATGATGAGGGGCACAAAGCACGCCTCTGGTCACCAAGAGGGATGTAAACGTTTCCTGCTTTTCTGCATTTTTCAAAGCTGAGTTTTTAGCTGGTGGCAGCTCCTTTAGGATAAATTGCTGATACCGTATAGTAAAAGCTGTTATATGATCTTTTACAAACCATTTCCTATCTTTGCAATCTCATGTGCCAAGACAGACACGGATTATTTAAAACCCTGAAGAGAGTGCTATTGCATTTAAATTGCCTGTAACCTTCGTGTAATAGATTTATGATTGATGATAGATTTCGTTAAAATATAACTGTTTTAAATATTTATTCTTAGTAAACGATTTCAAACTATGCTCATTTAAGTAAGTTGGTGCATAATCCCATTTCTATTAAAACATAGTGCAAGGACCAATGCCACGCTTCCGCGAGAACCCCAAGCTCTTTTTCTAGAATGGCCATATGTGTATGTATCAGGCGTCCTCTTTTCACTCCCTTTGTGGAGCACCTACCATGGAGGTCATGTAATAACCAATAACCAAAAAACAAACAAAAAACCCAAACATCCAGGTCGAAGTGATTTGCGCGTGCCATCATGCAATGGCGGACTCTCCCTGGAGACTAGGAGACTGCTCAAACAGATCGCGGGCAGGCATCTCAGCCCAGGCCTGTGCTGGGGAAGCTGGTTCCCGGCTTTGGGCACAATCAGGAAGCCAGCGAAGGTACCCGAGAGTGCAGCCGGGTTTAGGGCTGATGATCTTTTTCGCAGCCAGGCAGCACTCGGACACCCGCTCGGGGGGCCCAGCTAGGAGGCTTCCCAGCGCTGGCGCTGGCCACGCTAGCAGTCCCCCGGGGCTTCGCCGGCGCCCGTGCCCCGGGCCTGCGCCTCAGGGCGGAGGGGGAGGGGGGCGGGGGCGGCCGGGAGAAGGGGCTTTGCTAATTGCGGAAGCGGGAAGTGAGCTCTCAGAGGTCCCGAGGTCCCAGGGGAGAGTCTGAGAGGAGGTGGAGGGGCTGGCAGAGGAGGGGCGCGCAGCGCCACCGTGCTGTGCTGTGGCCCAGTAAGGACTCAGGACCCCCTTTCTCGCCGCCCCTGCAATCCCGCGCTCCAGCCCAGCCCCTGAGCCCGCGCTTTCCCGCTCCCGCGGCCCGCTGCCCCGCCCCGCCCCATGGCCTCTCCGGACGACCCTCTGTGAGCAGGTAAAGTGACACCGTGCCTCGCCCTCATCTGGAGCAGAAAGCGCGGGCCGCGAGCTCGCGGGGGTGTCGGGACCCAGTCTCCCGCGACACCCGGGGCAGCGGGACCACCCCGGCCGACACGCCGCACCCGGGACCCCACGGGGTCCGGCCGTGGACGGAGCCGTGCTAGGTGCACCCCCGCCAGCGAGCGCAATAGCCCCCATCGTTTGGCACCACCACGCGCGGGTGCCGGAGGACCCCCTTCTCTCATTCCGTGGCGTGGCCCCGCCACTTTTGTTCTGGACTTGGGATCCCAGGTGGAAACTAGTCCCTCAGACCTCCCTGGCAGCAAGGAGCGCAGGGAGGGATTCTCGGTTTTTCCACCCTGGCTCTTCCTCTCTCCACATTCACATGCCTTCTGGCGTCCCTTTCCTCTCCTCATTGTCACTTTTATTAAATGGTTTTGTTCTGCGTGTTGACCCGCAGAGCGATTTCATGAATGAATATACAGGAAACTGAGTCGGAGCCCACCTGTGAGAGCCCACCTGTGGAGGCCTTTCATTAGAATGGTCTCTGGTTCTAGCCTCAGTTCAGAATACTGCGTGTACCTGAGGACCGAGTCCAGATGTTTCTTTCATCTCTGACTTGAATTTGAAATCCTAACGTCACTATGACCTGGGAAGCCGAGGTCCACAGCATCTTCATCTGAAATTCCACTAGAGCTCCCATTTACCTAGTGCCCAGCCTGAGTCTGTTTTCCACTACTGTCAGGGTTCTAGAAGTTCATGCACTGCCCACCACTGACAGTAGGGGCATCTCTCTGTCCAGATTTTCCCTTTACATAAGGAGGTCAGTTACTGGAGATTAGGGCCCACTCTAACGACCTCACTGTAATGTGATTGCATGTGTAAGGACTCTAGTTCCAAATAAGGTCACGTTCTGTGGTACCAGAGATAAGGATAGCAGCAAGGTTTCTGGGGGTAATGCAAGGTCAGCTCTTAACAGTCCACTCACTGGCTCCCCAAATTCGCGTCCTTCCCGTGTGCAAAATACCTTCACCCAATGCCCTCCAAAGAACTAATCATCCCAGAATCAACTCAAAATCTGAAATCTCATCTGTCCGCCTCCACTCAAAGACCTAGATCTCACCCAGACCATGGGACCTGAGGACTGCATCCAGAAGCCACAGTCTCCTGGTAAAGCTGCCCATCAGGTCCTGACATCACCCTCATTCGTCCCAGCAGCCGAGGGCCTATAGTTCCCAGAGACAGTTTCTCAGAGGAAGTTTGAAGACCACCTCAGAGGACGTTCTTTGGGAGTGAATGAAGAGGGAAGGGGGTCAGAGACTCCAGCCATTCCCAGGGCACCCAGAACCCAGAGAGTGAGGCCTTGGGTGCTTTCTAGTGACAGATTCAAGGCAATTCTTTGACTTTGGGACTTCAGAGTTAACTTAGATTTCATTTGTGATTATTATTTTTGTGTGGGGTTCATAGCTTTTCTTTTGACCTATGGCTGTTTTCACTCCCGGTTCTGAAGAAGCCCCTAAATCCTAACCCTGTTGAGGACTCCAAAAGCTCTCAGAGCAGCAGTACTGGGGGACAGTGTGGCCACATGGTTTGGTTTCTCCTCTGGCCTGATTCTGCGGCAGCCCCGCTCTGTCCTCCTCAGACTTCAGAGCAATAGCTGAATAAGTGGAGAAAGGACCACGGGGTCAGGTAGGTGGCCACCGAAGAGTGAGTTCTCTGGAGGGTGGCTGAGCTAGCGAGTGAGCGTGTTAGTCCAGCTCTGCCTGCAGTCTAGATGGAGCTGAACAGGGGCCAGGGAAGGGGAGGAGGAGCAGAGAGCGGGGACAAAGGGACCAAAGAGGAGATTCAGATGAAGGGAAGTAATTGGCAGGAGAGAAGAAACTCTAGAAGACAGGCATGTAAGAAAGGAAAAGGGATGAAGTGGGCATCGGGAGAGGGCACCACCAGGGAAGGAGAGAGGGGAAGGAAGAGGGAGGGAGGGAGGAAAGGGGAAAAGAAGAAGGGAGGAGTCAGCACGCCAGGGCTCCCCCTGCATCTGAAGAAGAGGTGGCTGGTCCAGCTTGTCAAACAGGGTGCTCACTCTTTGGTCCCAGTTTCTGCTCCCACTGCTACTAGGCTTTGCAACAAATTAATGACATATATAAAATTATAGAGAAATGACACCTTCCGTTCCATTATGAGTACAGCTTTAAAATGGTCTCATGAAGCACGGATTCTAGCCATTGGCTGTGCAAGGCATGAGGCCTGTTAGTGATTCTATTTTTTCCTCTGCAGAATGGGTCTTTCTACATTCCAGGTCCTTTCTACCCCAATAAATAATGCGGCGATTCTCTCAGTGAGTTGTACTTTTGGTTTAAACAGCCAACTGTCTCTTAAAAAGGACTTTTGTTTAAATTCCTTAAAAAAAAAAAGTCCTTTCAAAAAAATCTTATTTTTTATTTTTTATTTTTTAATCCCATAGGTTTACTCTGATCCTGGAACTTTGTCATTTTGACCTTCTCTGCTGATTAAAATATTCTCCATCATCAGCACCTACTGCTCTCCTCTCCTGGTGGTCTCTCGGGAAGGGGTCTTCTCTAGCTCTTCTAGCAGGAGTGGGCACTTCCCCTCTACCCCTGTTGCCGGACCAAACTTACCTATCCTGCAGGGTCAGGTCGGCCTGGGCTTTTATCTGTTGTTTTCTTCTGAGTGGTTAGTTTTTCATAGATACCGTGCTTTGCTTTTGTCAGGACTTACCCTGGACTTTCAAAACCATTTTCTTGTGCCACTGAAGCCTAGGAAATAGTCCTGATGAGAGAACCAGGAACTCGAACAGATCATGTTTATCCTGAATGTTCCGTCCAAAATGAAAAATACATTTCTGAGGAGCCTCAAGTTCTCTGAGAAGGGAAGTTTCACCAACTCTGTCATGTAGGGGCATCAATTCCGATTCTGTGTTAATTTTCCTCCTTTCCCAGCTAGTAATTCTCTACCTCAGAAAGCCCACTCTCAACCATTTCCTCTCTCAAAGGCAGTTGCTCTTAGAGTCTGCACATGGCACTTGGGGCCTGCTGGTCGTTGGCTACTGCCCTCTGTACCTTGGGTCTAGCAGCTGCGGGGCATCAGGATGAGAACGTCTCTTGTTCTAAGACTAAATATAGTTTGGGGCACATGGAAAGCAATAATCACTTTTTAAGTTGATCCAAGTGTTTGACCTTTCTTAATTATTCTAGTTCCACTATTTACTTAATCTAAGATTTGTCCTCCCCCCCATTTTAATATCTCTTAAGGTGGCACTCACCTTTCACTTGAGGACTCTTCTTAGTTTAACTGACAGCATTTCTCTTTCTTAGTCAAACATAAACTATAGTGCATCTTACCCTTGATGAAAGCTAGGATGCAATTAAATACACCATTATGGTTACAATTCTGATATTTGATATCCTCCGGTAGCTCCCTGTGCCCCTACAGTGTAGTACCTCACCTCCTCGGCATAGTATACAAACCATCTCAACCCCAGTGTTAACCCCGGGGCTCAGCCTCCATCCCCAGGTGATGCTGTGAGATCAGCTGTTGGTTGTCATGAACTTGCTGTAGTTTCCCGAATGCACTGTGCTGCCTCCTGGCACTTTGAAACTTGACACACTCATCCTCACTCTTTGCTTTGCCCTTGTCTATCACCTCCCCTGAAAATCTGTTCCTAAGTGGCTTTTCCCAGCTCCAACCTCCTTTGGCAGTCTTTTATCTCCCTGTGGTAAAGCCTGTCTCACTGCACCATGGACATGCCCGTTGTCCCTCTGAGAAGAGAAAAGGGACAGTGAGGGCCCCCCAGCATTTGCAGCTCTAGTGCAGAGCCCCATGCCTAGCTTGCAGGAAATGCCAGATCATGAAGACAAACGGAGATCATCCTCTGGCTAAAACCAGCTCTTCTTTGCCTACCGCATGATCTGGATGAATAAAGAGCAGCCAGTTATTATTACTGTTTTTCTAGGGATTTTTCCCCCATATATTTCCAAGGTCTTTACTCTTTTCATAGCACTTTAATTCAGGCTTCAACCACTTCCTAGTCTGATCAGGTGAAATCATTTTCCTTCCCATACCCTCGATGTATTTCTCACATAGTAATTCTTTTTTTAAAGATCTTATTTACCCATTTGACAGATCACAAGGAGGTAGAGAGAAAGACAGGGGGGGGGGGGATGCAGGCTCCCCGCTGAGCAGAGAGCCCGATGTGGCGCTCCATCCCAGGACCCTGAAATCATGACCTGAGCCGAAGTCAGAGGCCTAAAGCACTGAGCCACCCAGGAGCCCCATATCTGGTAATTTATAATCAACGTGGATTTGCTGCATCAAATAGTTCCTTCTTCTTCAAATATAAATATGTAAATATATTGATCAAGTCATGCGCATGTCTTAGGAGAATGTCATACCTTTAGTAGCAAACTTGAAATCGTGGCGATTGGTTTTGATTTTTGTTTTGGTTTGATTTGGTTTGGTTTTTGTAATTTTAAAAATCGCTCCAGCCCTTGGCTCTGTCTGACCTGATTGCTTTCAGCTGTTTCTGCAACAAAGGTGTCCCAGCAGCGAAAACTCTCATTGTTTACAGTGGCGCCCCCTTCTGAACACTTTGTTTATAAAATGTTTTTTTGTTTTTGTTTTTGTTTTTTTGGCTATGGTAAATGTGGAACAACAATGAGGTATTTCAAAGAGGTGAACCACAGATAAATTTCTCTAAGGGTGGGGTGAGGGTTACTCAAAAAGGAACTTGACAAGGCTCTTAAAGATATCAACAATCATTATAACATAACGTGACTGATTGTTACCGTGCTCTTAACTGGGCAAACACTTGTTGGCTTCCAAGATAGACTAACATAGTTGAGATGGTTCTAGCGGCCTGCTAGCACAGGTTCTCATGAGGCAGGGATTCTAGCCACTGGCTGTGCAAGGCATGAGGCCTTTTAGTGATTCTCTTTTTTCCTCTGCAGAATGGGTCTTTCTATATTCCAGGTCCTTTCTACCCCAATAAATAATGCGTATATTCTCTCAGTGAGTTGTACTTTTGGTTTAAACAGCCAACTGTCTCTTAAAAAGAACTTTTGTTTAAATTCCTTAAAAAAAAAAAGTCCTTTCAAAAAAATCTTTTTTTTAATTTTTCATTTTTTAATCCCATATGTTTACTCTGATCCTGGAACTTTGTCATTTTGATCTTCTCTGCTGATTAAAATATTCTCTCCAAAATGTCAGTTATTTGCAGGTACTTGCACTGTAGACATTCTTTACATATTTTTAAAAAAATCCATTCATGATTCTTAGTGAAAATCCCGGGAATCTGAAAGTCTACCATTTGCTATTCATCGAACAGTTACTGTCTCCACTAAGTGATAGGGTTTCAGAGAACGTGAGCTCACAAGAGATGTAACCTTTTTTCCACTTTCTGCTATCATGTTCATTTCTATGTTACTCAGAGGAGCCTTCTTTGTAGAAACATATTATCCAATCTTTTATAAAGCTGAATTTAAATTCTGTCCCTTCATTCCCCACAAAGCTTAAAAAGCCAAGCAAATTTTGTTCCATTTTTTAAAAGCCCATAGATGGCATTTTTTTAATGTTGCATTTTTGAGTTTTCATCACTCTTTATGTTACTTCTACTTCACAGATAAACAATTGCTAATGACAATGTGAACTTCCTACAAATGTGCAATCAAAATCCCTAGGTACACATTACTGAAGTTCTTCGTTCCCTTTAAACATTATTTCTCTCTTGATATGCATTTTTGTTTTGTATTATATTGCATTATAAAGTTTTTTTTAACAGACTGCATTTTTAGAGTACTTTGGGGATCAAAGTAAAATTCCCTTTCCCCACATACACACAGCCTTCCCCATTATCCACATCCTGTACCACAGTGATAATTTTTCACGCTCACTGACCTACACTGACACATCATTATCACCCCAAAGTCCACAGTTTACATTAGAGTTCACTCTTGGTGGGGCACCAGGGTGGCTCAGTGGGTTAAGGCTTCTGCCTTCGGCTCAGGTCTTAATCTCGCGGTCCTGGCATCGAGCCCCAGACCACACTCTCTGCTTGGCAGGGAGCCTGCTTTCCCCCAACCCCTGCTTTCCCCGCCTGCCTCTCTGCCTGCTTTGATGCCTGTCAAATAAATAAATAAAATCTTAAAAAAAACTTTTCTCATAGAGTTCACTCTTGGTATAGTATCTTATGCATTTTGACAACTGTGTAGCGATATATATCTAAAATATCATGCATGTCATACAGAACATTTTCACTGGCCTACAAATCCTCTGTGCTCTGCCTGTTCATCCTGCTCCTCTCCTAACTGCTACAAACCGCTGACCTTTATACCATTTGCATAGTTCTGCCTTTTCTAGAAGGTCATATAGTTGGAACCTTGCAACATGAAGCTTTTTCAAATTGACTTCTTTCACTTATTATGACGGATTTTAAGTTTGCTCCATGTCTTTTCATTGCTTGATAGCCATTTCTCTTTATCGCTGAATCATATCCCATTGTTTCAATGGACCACAGTTTATCTATCCATTCTCCTCCTGAAGGACATCTTGGTTACTTCCAACTCTTGGCACTTATGGGTAAAGCTGTTACAAACACAGGTTTATATGCAGGATTCTGTGTACACAAAGTTTTCGCTCTTTTGGGTGAGTACCAAGGAGCACGATTTCTGGATCATATGGTAAGAATATGTTTAGTTTTGTAAGAAACTGCCCAACTGTCTTCCAAAGGTGGTAGCACCATTTTGGTGTTCTCACCAGAATGAATGAGAGTTTCTCTTGTTCCTCATCGTCAAAAGCATTTTATGTGGTCAGTATTTTGGATTTTAGCCATTCTAATAGATGTGTAGTGATATATCATTGTTTTATTTATTTATTTATTTATTTTTTAAAAAGATTTTATTTATTTATTTCACAGAGAGAGATCACAAGAAGATGGAGAGGAAGTCAGAGAGAGAGAGAAAGGGAAGCAGGCTCCTGCTGAGCAGAGAGCCCAACGTGGAACTCGATCCCAGGACCCTGAGATCATGACCTGAGCCAAAGGCAGCGGCTTAATCCACTGAGCCATCCAGGCGCCCCTCTTTGTTCTTTTAATTTACAATTCCTTAATTAGACATGCTGTGGATCATCACAGCATCTTTTCATATCATTATTGCCATCTCAATATCTTCTTCAGTGAGGTGTCTGTTCCAGTCCTTTCCAATTTTTCAATCAGGTCATTCATTTTCTTGTGTTTGAGTTAATAAATAAATACATAATGATAATAAATAAATAAATAATAAATAAATAATAAATAAATGAATGAATTTATTATATATATTATATATGTTACATATAGTATATTATATATATTATTATATATTAAATAATAATTTATTAAAAATAAATTTACTAATGAGGCCAAGAATTCAGAATCACAAATACTTCAGAACTAATAATAACTGCCTTCACTTGATGTTATTCTATAAGATAAATCCTACGATCAAGTTTCAATTTTAAATTCTTAAATCCTTATGAAGAAGCATCATTTGGAGGGAGCAGTTTTCATAATTTAGCCTTTTTTAAAAGATTTTATTTATTTATTGGACACAGAGAGAGAGAGAGAGAGAGAGAGATCACAAGTAAGCAGAGAGGCAAGCAAGCAGGGAGGGAAGCAGGCTTCCTTTTGAGCAGAGCCCGATGTGGGGCTGGATCCCAGGACCCAGAGACCATGACTTGAGATGAAGGCAGAGGCTTAAGCCACCACCCACGTGATGAGAGAGCCCCTCAGGTGCCCCTCATCCATCAGTCTTAATTGTTTGGAGGAAAATGTGTGGATGAATAATGCCTTAGGGAGCTAATCTCTCTAAAGAATTTTCAAGTCTTTACCCCTTCAAGGTTTTTTTACAGTTCTGATCGCCTCTAAACATCCAGCTGATTTCTACAGTGACAGGCCTGTTAAAACCTGTCCTCAAACCAGGAATAGAGCTTGAAACATACCAGTCAAGAGCAACTTTGAGTCTTTTAAGGAATTTATCATCATTTCTTTGTTTTTGGTTAATATCTAAAATAGTTCCCTATTACACTTGCATAATTTCTCCAGAGCTGACTTTGAAGGAGGCATTCAGTTCCAGCTAGTTCCATATTTTGGCAAGAACTATAATTCTATATAAAAAAAAAGAACATATTTTAGGGCGCCTGGGTGGCTCAATGGGTTAAAATCTCTGCCTTCGGCTCAGGTCATGATTCCAGGTTCCTGGGATTGAGTCCCACAGTGGGCTCTCTTCTCAGCAGGGAGCCTGCTTTCATTCCTCTCTCTCTGCCTGCCTCTCTGCCTTCCTGTGATCTCTGTCAAGTAAATAAATAAAATTTTTAAAAAAACATATTTTATACCAGTTATTCGTGTTTATTAACTAAGATATCACAATACAAATAATACAAACAGTTGCTCTTTATTAATACCTTCAACCAAGATCAAAAAAATAAGTCATACTTTCTCCAAAAATTTTATATCATCTGATAGGTCAGATATATATAAAATTACATTTAAAGTTTTAAAAATATCAGCAAATATTTTCATTTAAACGCAAATTTCAAAGAAAATCTACTTTTCCAAACACGACTTTTTATCCTATTTTTTTTGAATTTTGTCGACAACTGATAAAATGTTTAGTGACACTATAAATGTTAGATCGAAAAAAATGATTAATAAATGTAGGTTCAAATTATTATGTTCCATTAAAAATGATTTAGTCTTTGATGAACATCTGTTTGGTAATGTGTTGTATCCAGATATAGTAAATTAATGACATATATAAAATTATAGGGAAATGACACCTTCCGTTCCATTATGAGTAGAACTTTTAAAATGCTATTTGTCACAACCTGTCATCTTGTCATTATGTAGCATTATGTAGCATTTAAAAAATGTATACTCTTCACTATGAAGTCTTTTAGAAATCTAAAATATGACTTTCTATTGTTTGTGTTTCCATATTTTTTTATTGCCAGTTTGAACAAATCCACATGCTTTGATTCAAAGGTAATAAATTCCTCTTATTTGGAAAAATGATGTTTATTTTATTTTTTTTAATTTTTTATTTTTTATAAACATATATTTTTATCCCCAGGGGTACAGGTCTGTGAATCACCAGGTTTACACACTTCACAGCACTCACCAAATCACATATCCTCCCCAATGTCCATAATCCCACCCCCTTCTCCCAAACCCCCTCCCCCCGGCAACCCTCAGTTTGTTTTGTGAGATTAAGAGTCACTTATGGTTTGTCTCCCTCCCAATCCCATCTTGTTTCATTTATTCTTCTTCTACCCACTTAAGCCTCCATGTTGTATCACCACTTCCTCATATCAGGGAGATCATATGATAGTTGTCTTTCTCTGCTTGACTTTTTTCGCTAAGCATGATACGCTCTAGTTTCATCCATGTGCACAGAAATCAGTTGCATTTCTCTACACCAACAGCAAGACAGAAGAAAGAGATATTAAGGAGTCAATCCCATTTACAATTGCATCCAAAACCATAAGATACCTAGGAATAAATGATGTTTATTTTTGTTCTCTCACCCTTAGCAGGTGGTTTAATTTTAGCATACTTCAGAGTTATAATTTCATGCTTATTAAAAACATTTATTATGATCTACATAGATGAATGAAACTTTTATTTTATTAAATTATTTGCCCAAAAATCTGTTATTTTAAAAATGTAATTCCTTGGAAGGGTTATTTTAGAGCATTGAGAGAGGATCTAGGAGTGTGGTATTATGCAATTTTTAAGTAGGTTTGAAATGGTTATTTATATGATTGTTTCTTTAAGGCTTTTGTCTTATGTTGTTTTTTTTTTTTTTGTCTTATTTTGTCCTTTATATGCTATAAAATATTTTGAAAGTAAATTTAAGGTATGTTTTACATAGTTTATTTTTTGGAAAAAAAAATATTGAAATGACTTATGAAATTCAGTATACTCTCAACATTAATTTTTTCTGAAATTTACCAATTGTGTTTTGAACCTATTATATGGCAGTTATTACTTCAGACTACACTGGTAAATGAAATACTTGGCTTTGTAGAACGTTTATTTTAATGGGTGAGACAATTAAAAGCTATAAACCTTAATAAAAATTGCATAGTGCATTCAAAAATGATGAGTACAATGGGGAAAAAGAAAAATTAGATCAGGGTGAGAAAAATCAAGGTTGCTAGGCAGGGGATGGGGAGTTAAGAATTTTAATAGGAAGATCAGGGTAGTTACAATGAAGCTGACAATTGAACAAAGGCGTGGAAAGGTGATGAATTTGCCCAGAACTTTCAGCAATAAGGTCACTCCAGACAAAGGAATTGGCTATCTTGAAGGCCATAAGGTTGGATCGTGCCTGGCATATCTGAGGAATAGCAAGGAGGCCACTGTGAGTGACTGAAGAGTAGCAGGGAAAGAGGTCACAGAGGTTAAATGAGTGGCTAGATCATGTAAAAGCTTAGAAGTCATTGTAAAACTCAGGCTTTTATATTTGGAAACTTACTGTGTGATAGAATTTCTGCTAATAACTGAGAGTTCAAATGTCCATAAAATTTCAAGGATTCTTATTCTAGTAAGACAGAATAAAGAAAAAGAGTTCATATTTTCACATGGTGTAACAAATGCTCGGAGATCCAAGTGTAGGAAGCTATGGGAGCACAGAAGAAGGCACTAAAATCACACCAATATATTTGATGACTGTGACTATATATAAATTTGTATTTTCTAGATTTTTTTATAGTCATGGAATCACACAGTATATACTATTCATTGCCTGGCTTTTCTTTTCTCAGCACCATTACTTTGAGAATCTCCAGTTGTAAATAGTTCATTTTGATGTTGAATAGTAATCTCTTTAATGAATAGATCATAATTTGTCTTTGCTCTATTGATGGACATTGATGAACATTTCCACTGTTTTCAATTCTTAAAAATAAAGCTGCTATGAAATTCATATACAAGTCCTTGTACGAACATAGGGTTTGTTTCTCTTGGTTAAATGCCTAGAAGTAAAATGGCTATTCGTGTAACTGCAACATATTTTGCATTTAAAAAAATTTCCAAACTATTTTCCAAAGTGGTGGTATCATAATATATGCCAACAACAGTTTAGATTTTTTGTTGCTTCCCAATCTAGCTCAGACGAAGTACAATTAGCCTTTATAATTTTAGCCATTCTAATAGATATGTAAGCATGTCTCATTATGATTTTAATTTGTATTTCTTTAATGTCTAAATGTTGAGAAATTTGTCATGTGCTTATAAGCCATCCATATCCTTTTGGTGACATGTCTCTGCAATAATTTTCTTCACATGTAAAATTGGATACTCTGTTTGGTTATTAGTAAGGTTTTTTATTTTTATTCATTTTTTAATAATCAGAGTAGATGTCCATTATCAGATATATAATTTGCAAATCCCTTCTCCATCTTTACGGTTTCTCAATGGAGCTTTGATAGCTGTGTCTTTCAAGAAATATGCTAATTCTTTCCCGGTACACAGAGGTATGACTAGAACATTATCAATGTTGACCTTTGCAAAGAAAATCATGGCTTAAGATATATGTAGTCTACGGTTGTTGGGAGTGTTCTGTAATATCAAGCATATCTAGTTCGTTGATAATTTTGTTCAAGTCTTACATATCTTACCAATTTGATGACCATTTGTCTATATAAACTTAAAATAAAGGTGTTGAAATTTTTTTTCCATTTCTCTTCTAAGGGAGAAGTTATGATTTTTGTTCTTAGTTTTTCCCTATATATCCCCAAATCTGTTATTAAGTATTAAAAGTCAATAATTATTATACTCCCTGAGGAATTCATCCTTTTACTCTTCTGTAATTTTGACTTGATCTTTATGTCTGATAATGAAATTTTCTTTAAAATCACTTTTCATTATCTTGATATAACCACCAAAGTTATACTTTGATTAGTGTTAATATATCATAGTTTTTCTTTTAATTTATAAAGCAATTCTATATTTAATCCTGAAAAAAAAAAACAGCTTTTTAGCTCTGGAAGCAGCTTTCTAAATTATGTTTTCTTTTTTTTTTTTAATGAATCAGGTGAAATTTTTGTTAAGGGACCTAAAATGAAAGTAGGTTTAGAACTTTATTTATTTATTTAGTAAAAGATTTTATTTTGTTTATTGACAGCGAGAGAGAGAGAGAGAGAGAGAGGAAGCGCACAAGTGGGGTAAATCACGTGCAGAGGGAGAGGAAGAAGCAAGCTCCTTGGGGGTGCAAGTATTCCCATGTAGGGCTGGATCCTTGTACACTGGTATCATGACCTCAGCCAAAGGCAAACATCTGCTTAAACAACTGAGTCATCGAGGCACCCCTAGAAAATTAAAAAAAAAAAAAAGACCTTTTAAAAACATTTTGTTTGTTTCTTTTTTTAAAATATTTTATTTGTTTGACAGACAGAGAGACAGGAAGAGGAACTATAAGCAGGACCCTGGGATCATGACCTGAAAAGAAGGGACACATATGGAGGAAGCCACCCAGACACCTCTTTTCTTTGTTTTTCATATATGGCAACTGATGCTTCCCAGCCACGAGGAGCATATTACCCATTGATTAAATCTTTGATAACAACCTATTTAAAGAGGTGTGTAAATATATACTTACTCAGATTTATACACTTTGTGTTTTCTTCATAGTTTGGGGCTGGACCCCATGGTCACAACACTGCTTCCAGTCTTTGCCGTCCCATCTTTGGATACCAGGTATTTGGTCAGCAAAGCAAATTAGTATCAAAATTAATAAGCCCTTCGCACCATATCTCTGGAGCAGGGGTTGCTCTTAGCCAAGGCCCACAGCAGTTGACCTCCCCTCGCTAGTGCGATAGCCCCAAGGATTAGGTCCCTGCCACCAGAACTCAGTCTTACATGTTATGCTAAGCAGACAAAACCAAAACAGGAAAGCTCCGACAGGTTTCACTGGCATGCCTCATCTCCCACTCCCTCGACGTCCAGGCAGTACCAGATGCCAGGGAGGGGTCTTGGTCCAACATATGGAAGGGAAGGAAGTAGCCACGAGCAAGTGCCTTTCTTTCATGAGCAGGTTGTAAGGAGGAGGAAGAGGAAGGGGAAGAGAGGTGAACTTCAAGGGGTGAAGGCCTCAGGTAGGCAGCTGGCTCCTACCGGTATGAAAGGGACAAAGGAGAAGGCAGTGAGTCTTGCAGGGAGGGTGGGGGGTAAGGGTTACAGCTTATGATGGAATCTGGACAGGAGTAATAGGGATACTAGTCATTTGAGTCCACTATTGGCAAGCTGGGCTGGGTGTCAGGGCAGATAGGCCTCCCTAAGCAACGGCACATGAGAGAAGGTGGAATTCTTCTCTGAGGAGCAGGTGGAGCTTTGGGTGTTGGGAAAGCATAGACAGTATTGCTTCAGGGCCAAAGAAAGGTCCGGGTACTCCTGGTTGGAGGTCAAGACCACAGTATGATCCAGGTCTTCTACCAGCAGCTTGAAGGAACCACATGCCAGCCACCCCTCATTATTGTGTATAAGTCCCTGGTGCACCTATTGGCTTATCCATCGAATGACTCCTTCAGCAGCTTGAAAACCACCTCCACTGGCACTCCAGGATATGGGAGGCTTCCAGAGTGAAGATTTTGCACAGGATCACCCCAAAAGACCAGAAGTCACTCTGGTGGATGTAGATCTGGTCAAACATGGCCTTAGGGACCATCCACTTCACAGGCAGTCCACTGTTGGTTGTCTTTTTGTAGTAACTGATGTGGTGATATCTCTGGCAAGGCTGAAGTCTGAGATCTTCATCATGCTGTCCTTTGTCACCAGCACTTCCCTGGTGGCCAGGTCTTGGTGTATGCACTTCTTGGAGGCAAGGTACTCCATGCCTCAGGCTACCTGATAGGCACAGGATACCAGGTCCTTGGAGAAGTGTTGCTCTGCTGCATTGTGGTTGATATTGTAACAGTACTCCAGGTCAGGAGGCCTCTGGGCCTGCAGGTACTCCTGTATGTTGTCTTTGGAGGCATATTCCATGAGAGTGTACAATGGACCGTCCTGTGTGCAGGACCCAGCAGGTTGATGGTGTCCTTGTGCTGTCCAATCATCTTCATCATCTCCATTTCTGAGATTAGGTTTGACAGGACTTCCTCTGTTGCATCTGACTTCAACATCTTCACAGACACTTTAGTCAAATGGTTGGATTTGTTTTTGTCCATCCCAATGGCCTCCTCCAACACCACCTGCCCAAAGTAGGCCTGTCTTAGGGGTCTGCCTAAACTGCCTACAACCAGCCTGCCTCAAGGTAGTTATGAACTCTAGATTATCCTCAAAAACATTAAACCACAAGCTAAAAGTTCTCTCCACTAGGTCTCTGTCACAGGTCTAATTTTCTTATCTTTCATCATTTATCTTTTTCCTAATTCTTATTTTCAGTATAGTTTATTTTGCTTCCAGGTGTTTCCCTTGGTTTCTGTATGCTGTTTCATAGGGAAGAGTTATCCTGTCATAAAATTATTTCTTGAGCATTCTTTACATCTCTCAGTTAAAATGGATTCTTTTATGGTATTGATTCATTTGAGTTTTCTCAAAATGGGAAGAATTTTCAAAATGGTGTTTTCCTCAAGGTTCAGAGTATGTCTTAGCCTCATCTTTACTCTTTTTGAAATTCAATTTTCAAATTCTTTTCCCTCTTTTTATCTTTTTTAATTAAAATGTTTTATTTTTACTATTCTTTTATTTGAGTATAGTTGATATTCAGTGTTACATTGGTTTCAGGTTTTCAATATCTCCATACATTATTCTATGATCACTACAAATATAACCACCATCTGTCACCATATAACACTATTATAATATCATTGACTATATTCTCTACACTGTCCCATATCTCTTTTTAAAATCTCTGATATTTATGTTTTCTGTTATTCCAATCTTCGACCATCATTTTACTTGGTTACTTTAATAAAATATGCCTGATTACACACTCTTTGCTGAAAACCATAGCATTTGATTTATAGTAGTCTTCTTCTTCTTCTTTTTTTTTTAAATTAACATATAATGTATTATTAGCCCCAGGGGTACAGGTCTGTGAATCGCCAGGTTTACACACTTCACAGCACTCACCACAGCACATACCCTCCCCAATGACATAACCCCACCCCCCTCTCCCTACCCTACCCACGCCCCTAGCAACTCAGTTTGTTTTGTGAGATTAAGAGTCTCTTATGGTTTGTCTGCCTCCCGATCCCATCTTGTTTCATTTACTCTCTTCCTGTCCCCCATATGGCACCTCCATTTCCTCATATCAGGGAGATCATATGATAGTGCTTTCTCTGGTTGACTTATTTTGCTAAGCATAATACCCTCTAGTTCCATCCATGTCATTGCAAATGGCAAGATTTCATTTCTTTTGATGGCTGCATAGTATCCCATCATATATATATACCATTCATTTATTGATGGACATCTATGTTCTTTGCATAGTTTGGCTATTGTGGATATTGCTGCTATAAACATTTGGTGCACGTGCCCCTTTGGATCATATAGTAGTCTTCTTTACCTCTATCAGAACCCCAGGAAGCTTTATTTATTTATTTACTCACATAAACAGATGATCCAACACAACGTTTTTTGATGTTCAAATGTATTATAATGTCTTAGCGCTTAACACTATGCTTACTGCTCTCTTTCACTGTCTGACTAAATCCTCATCATCACTATGCCATTTAATCAGAAAGAACATTTGAACTCAGAGTTCTCTCCATATCAGGGAATGAATACTCCACCCTTCTGTTTGTGCAGGTAAAATAAATGTTGATATTGTCTGTCCTGCACATACTCCATCCTGTTCACCAGAATATTCACCATCAAAATATATACAAAATAAAAACCATACCTCACCACTTCTATTACCACCCAGCATGCTAAAAACACCATCATATGTTCCTGAATTATTGACGTGATTGATAGCCCCACTTCCACACATACTGTACTCCTTTCTCCCTGCAAATTTATTTTGGTACAGCAACTTAACCTAAAAATCAAGTCAGATGATTTTATTCTGCTGTCGAAAGTCTTTTGGTATCTTCCCCTTTCATATTAAATAAAAACTGAAGGCGTTTCAATGTACTAGACGGTCACGCATCAATACATTCTTACCTCTCTCCACCACTATGAACTCCTCATTGGGCTCCTTGCTTTTCCTCAAAAGTAACAGACCAGCTGTTCACACAAAGTCTATATACTTACTTGCTCTGCCTAGAGCAATCTTTTCCTTTAATATTTGTATAACACCCTCCTTCACTTCCTGGGTCTTTGTGCAAATAACATCTCATAAATGAGATATAACCACCCAACACAAAATAAAATTAACTTTCCTCCCAGCATTCTCCAATGGCTTTTACCTTTCTTGTATTTCTTTGTAACACTTATCACCATCAACCATCAATCATTATTCTATTACTGGTTTATTTCCTTATTTGAGACAGAGAGAGAGAGAATTGGGAGGGGGCACAGAGGAAGAAGAAAACACCCCACTGCCTAGAAAGCCTGCTGGGAAGTTACATCCCAGGACCATGTGATCATGACCCAAGCCAGAGGCAGTCACTCAATGGACTGAGCCACTGAGGTGCCCCTCTATTATTGTTTTATTTCACTATTATATTTCAAAAGAATGTAAGCTCTTTGTGGTCAGGTATTTTATATGTTTTATTAATTGAAGTATTCTCAGAAAGGTAGCTGGCAGATTGTAAGGGATCACTAAACTGTATTTTGTTATTATTATTGGGCTCCTTTATGGGCTTTACCTCTTACTCTAGAAGTCTATCCTTCAGATGTAAGCAAATGAGTAAAAAGCCTATATTAAGTGGATATTTTAAAAGCTAAATGAATGACTTAATAGTTGTATATAGGGGGAAAGGGAACATATTTTCCACAGTTTAGAAGTGGAGTTCTTTTATAGAGTTCTTGTACAAGCCTACACTATTGAACAATAATGGGCAGTTGTACATTACAATTATACAAACACTTTGGTAATTTATATCCTTTTTTTGTAATTCATGACTGGATCATTTAATTCCTTAGGAGAATTATAGCATTTCAACTTTTCATTTTCAATATACTTATTGGGGTTGCTATCTTCTTTATTCAAATGGAGAAATAGTCATGATTTAATCTAAATAAAGTGTTATTGTTTGTGTTGTTTTCTAGGAATGAGTCGCACATGCTAGTTTAAAAGTTTTGTTAAATTCCCAAGTCTGTCACCGATAAAAGCCTTTTGTAGATTAGTAACTTGATCAAAACAGAAAAGTTATGTAACACTCAATTGTTATACTATCTTTGTTTCCATCTTGCATTGTAATAATACCCATCTTAACTCTATTTAAGACAAGTCATCGCCAGATGGCTTTCTGGCATTGATTGCATGATATGAAATCTAGTATAACTAAAAGTTTTTGGTTTTAGTAGCATATAAATCAATTTAGAAAAATATATGTATTTGAATATAAGGTAAAGTTTTAAATTATTTGGCAATAGTAAACTAAACTTTTTTGTTGTAAATTTTTATTTTCTAAAATTTCATTGAGCTCTTTTGCAATAAGAAACAAGTTACAAAAAATTAAGGTTTATTTACCCCAATTCAAAATGATTAGTAATATAATCATAGAGGTTGAAGTATTTAAAATATTGAACCCAAAACATTTTATTAGGTAAATTCGTGAATGCTGAGCATTCACTGTTAAAATATACTAATACTATTGATAGACTGGTAGAAGCCTAAAATCAAATATTTATTAAATATTTATATCCATATCTTTTCATGGCTTGGTAATTCATTTCTCTAGCATTAAATAATATTCCATTGTTTGCATGTACTACACTTTATTTGACCTTTCACCTATGGAAGGATATCTTGGTTGCTTCCAAGCGTTTGTCAGTTATGAATAAAACTACTATAGACATCTTTGTGGGTATAGATTTCATCTTCTTTGGATAAATACCAAGAACTGCTACTGCTGAATCATCTGGCAAGAATAGGTTTAGTTTTGTAAGAAACTGCCAAGTTGTTTTCCATTTTTTATTCTCAATAGACATGGAAGAACATTCCTGTTGCTCCACATCCTCACCAACATTTCGTGTTCTGTTGTCAGTGTTCTGGATTCTGGGTATGTACTGGTGTCTCTTTTTTGTTTTAATTTGCATTTTCCTGATGACATATGTTGTGAAGCATCTTTTTATATGCTTATTTGCCAACTGTACTATTTTCTTTTGTGAGGTATTGGCTAAGGTCTTTGGTTCATTTTTAATCAGGTTTTTCCCCCATTGTTTAGTTAAGGGGTCTTTGTGTATTTTTGATTAACAGTCCTTTGCCAGATATTTTGCAAATTTTTTCTCATAGTCTGTGCTTTGCCTTTTCATTCTCTTGGCATTGTGTTTCACAGAATAGCCATTTTTAAATTCAGTGCTTGTGCTTTTGTAGCTAAAGTTATTTCCAAAAGCAAGGTCATTTAAATTTTCTTCTATATTACCTTCTACATTTTTCATCTTTAGGTTTATAATCCAATCTGAGTTAATTTTTGTGAAGAGTGTATATCTGCCTGGATTTATTTTATTTTATTATTTTATTTTATTTTTATTTTATATTTTTACATTTAGCTTCAGCATTACTCCAGAACCATTTGTTTAAAAGATTGTATTTTGCTCTCTTGTATTGCTTTTGCTTTTATATTAAATATAAAATATAATTGATAATATATATTCCGTTCCTTTAATCTAGTCTTTCTCTGGTATGACAATATCTTGCTTACAATTATCGTTATGGTAAACTTTTTTAAAAAGATTTTATTTATTTATTTGACAGAGAGAGAGAGATCACAAATAGGCAGAGAGACAGACAGAGAGAGAGATGAGGAGAAGCAGGCTCCCTGCTGAGCAGAGAGCCTGATGCGGGACTCGATCCCAGGCCCCTGGAATCATGACTTGAGCCGAAGGCAGAGGCTTAACCCACTGAGACACCCAGGCACCCCATCGCTATGGTAATCTTTGACGTCAGTCCTCAGTCTTTGTTCTTTTTCAACACTATGTTGAATATTGTGAGTCTTTGCCTCTCCATATAAACTTTAAAATAAGTTTGTTAATAGTAAAAAAAAAGAACTTGCTGGAATGCATTAATTGTATAGATAAACTTGGAAAACAGTGATCTCTTGAGCTTAGAAGGAGATCAAGACTTTAAACTTCATATGATCCTCTGGCAGAACCTATTGCAAATCCCTAGGCAAAATGAGACCTCAAGGATCTGAGAGAATGTCTAAGAAGTACTTGATACATCCCTTGGGTATGGTTTATTGAAGTGTCCACCTGTCTGAAAGCTGGGGAATCTAGATAAGGGAGTGAAAATTAGTTATGATAAAACATATCAACAAACATCAATAAATTTTGTAAAACTAATTGTCATGGCTCATATACAATATGACCAACAGAGGGACCATCAAAAGGAAAGCATCCGTTATGTGTATAGTGGAATTTTTTATTCAAAATAAAGCAATGAGAGGGGAAGACACAATGAGAAAATTACCATTTTTCAAATGGTAAACTTCTTACAAAATGGAATAGGTTTTATATTCTAAGTAGTATATTGAATGTAAAACATTGGGGCGCCTGGGTGGCTCAGTGGTTTGGGCTGCTGCCTTTGGCTCGGGTCATGATCTCAGGGTCCTGGGATCGAGCCCTTCATCAGGCTCTCTGCTCCGCAGGAAGCCTGCTTCTCTCTCTCTCTCTCTGCCTGCCTCTCTGCCTACTTGTGATCTCTGTCTGTCAAATAAATAAATAAAATCTTTTTAAAAATGAAAAGAAAAGTAAAACATTAAAAAATAAAATTTTAATTTAATAAAATTATTGATTTTTTAAAAACCTTAAAAATAGCAGAACCATTTTTCTTATAACTGGAAAATACATTGTATATATATCTATCAAAAATAACTTGTCGGGCGCCTGGATGGCTCAGTGGGTTAAGCTGCTGCCTTCAGCTCAGGTCATGATCTCAGGGTCCTGGGATGGAGCCCCACATCGGGCTCTCTGCTCATCGGGGAGCCTGCTACCTCCTCTCTATCTCTGCCTGCCTCTCTGCCTACTTGTAATCTCTCTCTGTCAAATAAATAAATAAAATCTTTAAAAAAAAATAACTTGTCATGGGGCGCCTGGGTGGCTCAGTGGGTTTAAAGCCTCTGCCTTGGGCTCAGGTCATGATCCCAGGATCCTTGGATTGAGTCCCACATCGGGCTCTCAGCTCAGCAGGAAGCGTGCTTCCTCCTCTCTCTCTGCCTGACCCTGCCTACTTGTGATCTCTGTCAAATAAATAAATAAAATCTCTTATTAAAAAAATTAAAAAAAAATAACTTGTCATGTCTGGAATCAGGAGCATATGGAAAAAAATAATATCTGAGGACAATACTTCTGCCTTGTTTTGTGCCTTGTTAATATTTTTAAACACTCAGGCAACTTTCAGCTTTTTTGAAATACCTGCTATGATACCAGCAGTGCCTTTTGGAGCCCAATGACTATAAAAATTAATTGCAAATATTCAAAATGTTTACTATAATGTCACTATTTAGGGCCACCACCAAGCATGTTTCAGAAGTAAGCTTAACTGTTACTCTTCTGTAAGGCAAAAGGGCATATTTTCAGGAGTTCCATCTGCTGTACCAGGAGGTGAATCAGGTAATGATTTTTGTCTATAAAATAATTCACTTTTCAATCTAACATTCCTCATTCCACATTATAATAATAAAAACTAGGAGGAGACTAAAACAAACAAACAACTACAACTACAACCACCAGCTTTTCCTTCAGTGGAAAAGTAAATAGAACCTTATGAGTAGCCCGAAATTTATTTTTAAATATTTTTAAGATAAGCGTTTTTGTTAGAAAACCATATATTTTATATTACTAAGAAATAACAGGCAAAGTTTTAGTAACTTCTAAAAAGTCTAGTTACTTCTATTTATCTATTAACATATCTATTTATGAAGTAGAACATGATCACAACTATTGTATCTACCCAAGTTTGTATGCTTTGGTTATTTTATGTTTGCTATTTCCTTGCTTAATTTTTACAATATTTGATACATAATAGTATCTTTAAGTCCATCTACGGTTTCACAGAATTTGTTTGAACTTCATAAAAATGTACCATACTTTCGCACTGTCCTTGTTTTACTTCTCAATTAACTTTCCAATATTTATTCACTTTAGAGTGTGTAGCTATCATTTATTTTTATTCCTCCATAATGCTATGTTTACAAATTTGTACTTATCTGTACTTATAAAAATATCTTAATTATAAACCATTTCTCATCTCACATAACACTCATGTTACTTCTACACTTATCAGATATTATGTAACTGAAAACCACAACTCAGCAACAATATAGCACCATTTTTCAAAATTAAATGGCTTACCAGAATTCTTTAATTCTATCCTTTATTTGTATTAGATGACCCTTTATTCTGGTATTTGGCATTGTTCATATGGAGGAAAGCTTATAAGTTGATATTCCATAAATAGAAGGATTTATTATGATTGATTAATTATTTTCATTTAGAATGCATAGAATATGGTTGATTTAATATTTCTTTCTTACTCTCTGCCTGGAACATAGTGCTATCTATGTAATAGCCACTAAAATATTAAGTTAATCACCTAGACTTTAAACTTCATATGAATAGGAATAACATACAGAACTCTTCTCAGATTGGGACACCTGGGTGGCTCAGTCAGTTAAACGCCTGAGCCTTTAGCTCAGGTCATGATCTTAGGGTCCTGGGACTCAGTTCTGCAGCAGATTCCCTGCTTAGCCGGGAGTTTGCTTCTTCCTCACCCTGCTGCTCCCCCTGCTTGTGCTCTCTCTCACTCACAAATAAATAAAATTAAAAAAATAAATTCTTCTCAGATAGCTAATATAGAATATCGTCTTTGTATTCATCAAAGGGAAAGTGCCATATAATAATGAAATTCAGACTACTTCAAATTCATTTTTTAACCAGTAAGAAAGTACTGGAAACAAGCCAAAAATGTATTTAATGAATTAAAGAAATAGATTGATTTTCAATATCTTAATGTTTCTAGAATAAATTGCAAGATTTTTATACTAGATATCAGTGTAAATATTCATTATACAAGGATATTCTAAAAATAAAACTGAGAACACTACTTGACATATATGATGACAAAAACGAGTTTGACAAAAGTCAGTTTGGGTAAAACTTACAACACCTACCACCTGAAACTCTTGTTCTATAATTTAATTATTTTAATTTACAAAAATACAAAAATAATATATCAGAGTAAGTCTATTGATAGCTTTGAAGGTATGCTCTGGTTGTGCACTGTTTACTATTGAAAGGGGAATCAAATATGTGATGCTTATGGTGTGACTATATTAAAATTCAACAAGTTCAGAAGCATACAAGGAATAGAATAAAGACAAAAGATGACCCTTACTTAACCTAAAGATAGACAATGGTATATATGTGCTAGTTGGGGAGAGAATCCAGTCAGTAGATGGAAGATGTGGTAGTGGAAAAAAAAAGACACAACGTTTTGGTTGAACGTTTAGCACTATATTTAACAAAGTGAAATTGTGTGTTAATAGCCTTGAGTAAAATCCAAAAAATATTTTCAATTCATTGAAGATTATTTAGGAAAAACTTGAAAAATACAACTTGATAAGGATTCCAGTAAAAGATTGATAAGCAATACAAGTTTCAGAATTTTTAGTATATTTTCCCTAAAAAGCAATTTAATTTAAAATAAAAAGAATTCTATTTACCTGCCACTTAAATAAGAGGAAATTATTTGGTTTTGTAATAAGTCAATAAAATAAATTAACATATCTTGAGAAAACAGATATGCACACTAAGTTAAAAATAATAGTGCTTAAGGTGTTCAGCAAACATTTGCAAAATTCCTTGCCATCAGCTAGCTCTGGAGTTCTGCTAGGTGAGTAAGGCCATGTATGTTACTGCTCAGAGTACTGACGCAAAGCAATTGTCCCCTTCACATCCATTTTTTGCCATTGATATGTCATGCTATGTTGTTTAGAGATACATAGATGGCCCTACATGAAGGTTTTTTTGTGTGTGTATATGGGTGACTGTGATTTAACTTTCAAATCAGATGGCTCCTGATTTACAATGATTGAACTTACGATATATTTGGCAATGATGTGAAAGTGAAAGTGATTCAGTAGAAACTGTACTTTGAATTTTGAATTTGGGTCTTTATAAAAAGGGCCAGTGACATGTGGTATGGTGCAGTCTTGTGATGCTGGGCAGGGGCACTGAGCCACAGCTCCCTGTCAGCTAGAAGATTACAGGGGTGAACACCTGATATTCTTACAACCACTCTATATATAACCATTCTTCTTTTTTTAAGTGTAATATTTAATAAATTGCATGTGATATTTGATACTTTGTTATAAAATAGGCTTTGCTTAAGATGATTTTGCCCAAATGCAGGCAAATGTAAGTGTTCTGAGTATGTTTAAATAAGTTTAAGGTAAGCTATGATATTTGATAGTTTAGGGGTATTAAATGCATTTTCAATTTTTTATGTGTTTCTCTGTACATAGCCCCGTTGTAAGCTGAGGAACATCTCTATATGTATATGTAGCCTTGGTATGGCATACATATTATTGGCATGAAACATCTAGAACAGTACGTGTGCCATATAATTGTCTACAACATCAAACAAGTTTCTTGAAAACTTGTGCCAAAGGGTTTATGTCTTTAAGGATTCTTATTTCAGAAGGGTTCTCTCAAATGTAAGATTTTTCAGAAGTTAAGTGAAAATCTGACCAAACTAAACATTTTGCCATTTTCCCTAGTGAGCAAAGATAGCTAAAATCTATTTGCCATTTTCAACACTGTACTCAACGACTGTAATTCTAATTTAAGAACAGATTATTTATATCAAAACCACATGTTGGTCTAATCTTACACAATATTCATAAATCTCACTCAGAGCCTTGGACACTTTTATTTGTTGAGTCTATATGGTACTACGGACATTCATCTGTTTTGACCTCATAGCTTCATGTATGTCTATACTTTTGAAAATACATGCATCATAGTTCCATTGTAAAATGTCTGGGTTATAAAATGTGCTATGCTATCAAAATGGTAATAAGAACATACAAATGACCCGATGTAATGAACTGGACCAGATTGCCAGATATCACATTTCATACCAGAAAGATTCAGTGGTAAGTTTTAAAATGGCCAGCTATACTTCGACTGAATTATAACTCATTTAACTTCTTTATTTGTGTACAGTATTATACATTAGTCAGTATTATAGTAAATAAGTACTTTGGACAGATGTAAATAGGCTGTAATAAAAACTGTTTTTCTTCTTTCTTTTAGTCCTTTTTACTTGTAAGACTAGCCACAAATACCATGCCTCCCCCAAAATAATTTGCAATCCAAATTTATCTCTAAATGAATTTATTGCACAGAAAAAAAAAAATATATATATATATACACTTACAGTAGACATGTTCAAAAATAGTTACACAACAGCAGGGCCCTAAATGTAAGCAGTATAGTTGTTTTGTTTTGTTTTCTTTTTTTCTTTAAAAAAAAAGAGGTTATGTGAAATATTGGAATTTTATTTCCAGGCCTAGCATTTCAAGACAGTTAACTACACTTACAGTGTCAACAGCCTCTTGTTGGCAGTATGATTTTATTGGCTCCGTGGAATAACAGCAAGAATTTACTATTGCTTCTTTCTTTTATGACACACACAGAAAAAAATAAACTGACACATTTGCTCAAGACCAACCGGAATCATTTTAAACTATCAAAATTGATGGGAGGCCTTCACTGCCAAAGTCACTGCTGGGTTTTCACAATTCATTGCAGACAATCTGCTACTCCCATTATGATAAAGGAGAGAAGAGTCAGAATCAGGGAAGAAAGCTAGATTAATACTTGTAATTATCACTGAATTATTTAGCCTGCTATAGGATTATTATTATTAGTGTCATTTGATAATTTTCTCTCATTTTATTAAACACAACTGTGAGTAATTACCCTACCTAATATTTATCTGATTTGGCTGACTAGCTAGCAAACATTCATGAAAATATCCATTAGCCACACATATAAAATGCTGCATTATGATGCTGTTGAATCAAAACATACCACTACCTGATCCTGTAGCTCTTTGAGGATTTGCAAATCAATTAATTCTATGTTTATTGGATTCTTCCCATACAATTAGAAAATTTATAATAGAGTCCATGAACATTATTAGTTTTACCATTTTAAACCAGCAATCACACTTTGATTTTTACAACAAATGCTGAAATATAAACACACACATTTGGATCAGTTTTCTGTTAGTCTGTCTGGACTTCAGAATCCTATTCCTCAAGATAATGCACACCAAAGTTCTGGATTAAACAAGAAATTAGATGGCACTTGAACACTTGGTTTAATATTCTCCAAAGAACTATGCAACTTATTTCTTACATTATGACATTGTTTTACAAAGATCCACACTTTTATAATGTTAGTATTTTTAATAATCAATAAAGTCAATTAATCATGATTAAAAATCAAACATAAAAATTTCTACTTTTTGTTTTGCCCCCTCCATTTAGAACTTATTTATAGCCTGTTAATTCAAAGGTCCCTATGTTTATGAAAATCTGGACAGAAATAGCTCTAAGATCCCATTCAGAACTTGATATTAATCTAAGTCTTTTGGCTCCATTTATCCTGAGAGCAAAGAGTAGGACAAAGGATTTGAGTACTGTTAGTTTATCTGGGAGATTATCCAAGGTAGAAAAGAATGGGAAAGTGAGACAGTGAAGAAGCAACTTTGTCAAAGAGGTACATTGTTGATATAATTGTTGTGGATAGAAAATGAAGGCTTGCTTTTACTGAAAGGTCCTGAGAAACTTCTTTAAGTTGTCCTCATGAAGACCAGAAAACTGACAATTTTATCTATGGTTCTTATTTCCACTTCTCTGAGAGCTGTCCACAGAGGACATTAACTCTCCTACACTTTTGGGTTGTGTTGGAGACATTCTAAAATGAGAGAGAGAACATGAGATGCTATCAGTGTTAAGTAACTGCAATTTCCCATGGAACTATCCACCACAGGTTTGGCTATAATCAGGTGTTGGGCCTTGATATCAGAGGGATTTGAGGCAGTATCATTTTAGGTTAATCATTATATCTGAAATTTCGAAAAACTTCAACTGATGAAACTTTGATTATAAATCTATAAATATAACAATAAATCTACAGTATTCAGATTATTTTCATAAAAATACACAGACGAAACATCAATTGATTAATATTTAAATGTTACAAAATACTGAACTGAAAGAATTTGGTCATATAACAACGTGAAAGAAGTAGAACTTAGGTTTAGGTTAGAACTCAGGATGCCTTTGAGACTCAGTTAAGAAATTGAATGGAGGGACGCCTGGGTGGCTCAGTGGGTTAAGCCACTGTCTTCGGCTCAGTTCATGATTCCAGGGTCCTGGGACCGAGCCCCAAATCGGGCTCTCTGCTCAGCAGGGAGCCTGCTTCCTCCTCTCCCTCTGCTCGCCTCTCTGCCTGCTTGTCAACTCTCTCTGTCAAATAAATAAAAAAATCTTAACAAAAAAAAAATTGAATGGATGTCTGACTATCTTATAGATTTGCTAAAAATCAGTGACTTTGTGTAGACGTGTGGCTATGCAGGAATTTTTAACTTTCTCTAAGAAGTTATTAGATTTGATTATATAATGGCAGTAAAGGATGGGGAAAAGCAAAGTACAAACCCCATAAAGACAAAGACACTGAGTATGAGAAAAGAGTAATAGATAAGAAGAATCAATGCATTTGAGGAAAATGGGAATTGAAATACACAATGATTGTTGATTTTTTTTAGATGGAGAAAACAAAACTAGCTTGCAAGAAGGAAATAACAGAAGACATGTTGTGATGTGAGACAGAATCCTGGAAAAGGCAGTAACGTGGAATAAAGGAGTAGGGAGAGCATATCAGGTAATTTGGATAGGAAGGAGTTAGGAGGTAATTTACTTGATAAATGCACAGATTTCTCTTCTTTAATTTATATGGAGAACAGGGTGTCCTTTCTCTTCCCTTTCAGAGCACCAGAGGTGTACTCTTTCAGACTGAAAACCTGAAAAGCTCAGGACTCAGTTGCTTAAGCACAGCTGAGAGGACATATTTCAATTAAGATTTACATTTTGCTGTATGTAGTAGACTTTCAAAAGTGGTTTAACCATATTTTTTCATTTAACATGTTTTCTGGTGTCATTTCAGAGTCTTAAGAAAGTCAAGTGAGGGGGCCTGGGTGGCTCAGTGGGTTAAGCTGCTGCCTTCGGCTCGGGTCATGATCTCAGGATCCTGGGATCGAGTCCCGCATCGGGCTCTCTGCTCAGCAGGGAGCCTGCTTCCTCCTCCCTCTCTCTGCCTGCCTCTCTGCCTACTTGTAACCTCTCTCTGTCAAATAAATAAATGAAAATCTTTAAAAAAAATAAAAATAAAAATAAGAAAGTCAAGTGAACTATCTTAGAGGTTTTCATGGCTTTTTATTCACAGTTGCAAAAATTGCTGTTGGAGTTCTCACTATTAAGCCCACATTTCTGGCAGGAAGATAGAGGTAAAAGAGAATGATAGCTTGTACGACTGATACTTTGTCATATGGTTACAATATAACTAGAAAAGAGACAATAAAATATTTGATGTATATTAAGTTTCCTTGTTGTCAATCCCTCAGTGCTTTCTGATATTAAAGGAAAAAGTAGATGGATATTGACCTGGCTACTATCAACACCTGTCAGTCTCTCTTGGATAACCAATATCTCTAATCTCTTCTTCCCAGTAAAAAAAAATAAAATATATTCATAACCCACACTTTGCCATCTCAAGTTACTGCACCAAGATAAAAATACAATGATTTTCAGTTGTCCCTAATGGACAGAATACCCTCCTTATGATATCATGTCTTATAGATAATTGGCTTGCTACCAATATACCCAGATGTGACTGTGGAAGAGACAGGAAAAAAATAATAATATTTATATATTCCTTGGGTTGACCCTGTTTACACAGATGCATTACTATTAGAAAAGGTTGGTTTGTGACATTGGAATGAATTTACTTAATGGGTATCTATGTAATTGGGTTGGAGGAAATTTTTAATTTCTACAAAAATTATTAGAATTCTATCTTTATTCACTTTTGTTAATTTTCACATGTTAACAAAGCCAACGTTTTTGTCTAGCAGACAAGATCTTAAATCCTAACAAAACTCAATTTTTTCCTTTTTTTTAAGTTTGAGAGCCCCATCTTCTCTCTTGCTGCTTTAAATACAACTCAAAAAAAAAAAAAAAAAAAGAAGAAGCTAAATGGGGCAGTAAGACCAGACTTTTTATTTTATTTTATTTATCTTATTTTTAATTAAAAAATTAAAGATTGTATTTATTTATTTGAGAGGGAGAGCATGAGTGGGGCAGGGGGAGGTAGATGCAGAGGGAGACTGAGAAGTATACTTCCTAATGAGCAGGAAGCCCGATATGGAGCTCGTTCCCAGGATCCTGACTGAGATCATGACCAGAGACATGTGCAAAATCCCTTTCTTTCTGGGAAACAATACTTTACAAGAGATGTTTGAAAAAGTACTAGGGAATCAACTTTAATCGGAGATACAAAAATTTAATTGACTTTTGTAAAGCTACAGGGATCCAAATTATGGGAATCCCAGCCCGTTTAGGTTGTGGACCACAGAGTATTCTTCTCTGTAATATTTTATTTTTTTCATGTCTACTAACTCCAGTCCAAGTTCACTGATCTCTTTTTAGATAGTGCACCCGTTTCTCCATGGGGTTGTTTCTGCGAGTTCCGAGTATGGCACATGGTGGCAAGCCCAAGTCTGCCCTTGGGACAGGAGGCCAAGGAGATGTTGTCCCCTTGGGACCAGAGGCACAGGACAGGCCTGCCTTCTGCCCAGACTCCTTCCTCAGAGGGGAGCACGCGACCCTGCCCTAGTCGTCCCCTCATATCTCCTTAGCAGCCAGGCTTCCATCTCTCTGGACAGGGAGCGGGGGACACTTGTCTGGCCACCGGACTGCTGTTCCTGCCACGGCAGGCTATCCTGCTTCCTGAGTGTTTCCCAACCCCAAGGCCAATGGCTCCTTCTCTTCTCCGGGGGCGGTATGCTGCGCCTTCCCCACACGTGGCTTCTCTCTCAGCCAGAGGGGATGCTAGGGCAAAGGGTATTTCGCTCCATGCGGGTATCTTCCACCGAGCTGCGGAGACTAGCCCAGGCAAGCAGCAGCAGCATCCCCAAACCCAACTATGATTTCCCAAGGAACGCTGTGCTTTCCCAGGGGAGATGCCCAGGCAAAGAAGCTTTCGCTGTATGCGGGTTTCTCCCACTGCGCGACTGGGCTCAGGCAAGCAGCAGCAGCCTGCAGAACATTTCAGCGAATGCTGTGCTTTCGCAGAGGCTTTGGCTTGGAGCGAACAGCACTTCGCTGCTGCTTCCTCAGCAAGGCTTTAGTCGTGTCAGGGAAGAAGAGCTTCGGGAGAGCTGGTGCCTCTTGGGCCTTGCTTTCCCGGGCTCCATGTTCGCCTCCTGGGTTCACCCTGCCAGGCCGAACTAAGCAGACACAGCTACAACCCTGCAGTAGCATGCGTAGCCTAGGATGCCACTCAATGCACACTACCAACTCCCAGTGTAGACATCACTTGGCCTTTTACTCTGGCTCACAGGCGAACTCGCGGACTGGGCCAGTGTTTTCCCCACAGGAAAGGAGAGGTGACAGGATCCCTGCACACCGCCCGTGCACTGAATAGGGAGCTTTGGGGGACTGTCCTCACTCCTTTCCCTTAAACCCCGTGCCTCCTCCAAGCTTCCACATCCTGGAGGAAGACGGCGTCTGACTCCCCGTTATTTCAGGGAGCTGTTTCTGCGAGTTCAGCGAAGGCGCCTGGTGGCTAGCGCATCTCTGCCCCAGGGACAGATGGCCAAGGAGCTGCTATCTCTTTGGGCTCAGAGGCTCAGGACAGGCATGCTTTCTACCCAGACTCCATCTTAAGAGTGGAGCACGCTCCCTGCCCTACTCATCCCCTCCTGTCTCCTTAGCACCCAGGCTTCCGTCTCTCTGCACAGGGACCAGGAGACACTTGTATTGCCACTGGCCGCTGTGCCTGCCAGGGCCGGCTCTCCTGCTTCGCAACCGTTTCCAGACCAGAAGGCCAACGGCTCCTGCTCTTCTCCCTGGGCAGCGTGCTGCACCTTCCACAGACATGCTCCTGGGGAGCCCAGTGAAAGACGTGTCCCTTTCCTTAAGGCTCTTTCCACAGGCGCAACCGCGCTTCTCTCTCAGGCAGAGGGGATGCCTAGGCAAAGAGGATTTCGCTCCATGCGGGTTTATTACACAGTGCTGTGGAGACCAGCTCAGGCAAGCAGGAGTATCCCACAGACACGAGTCTGATTTCCCAAAGAATGCTGTGCTTTCCCAGAGGAGATGCCGGACAAAGAGGCTTTCGCTCTATGCGGGTTTCTCCCATCCTGCTACGAATACTAGGCGAAGGCAAGCAGCAACAGCAGCCCACAGAACCGACTCTGATTTCCCAGCGACTGCTATGCTTTCGCATAGGTTTTCAGCTTGGCATGAACCGCACTTCACTGCTGCTTCCTCAGCAAGAATTTGGGTGTTCGCTCTGTCGCTGCAGGGAAGAAGAGCCGCGGGAGAGCTGGTGCCTCTTGGGACTTGCTTTCCCGGGCTCCAAGTTCACGCCCGGGGTTCATCTTGCTTAGCCGAACTAAGCAGACACAGTCACAACCCTGCAGCTGCGTGCGTGTCCTAGCATGGCACTCTATGCCTATTACCATCTCCTGGGTGTAGGTAAGGCTTTGCCTTTTGTCTGGTGCTCAGGCAGACTCGGGGTCTAGGCCAGTCCTTCAGCACAGGGGAGAGGAGGTGACAGGATCACTGCACACGACCCGTGCACTGGGAAGGGGAACTGTGGGGGACTGTCTCCACTCCTTTCCTGGCACACGCCCTGCCACCCAATTCCCTGCCACATCTTGATGGAAGACGGCATCTGACTGCCCGTTACTCCATGGGGCTGTTTCTGCGAGTTCCGGGTATGGCACCTGGTGGCAAGCCCAAGTCTGCCCTTGGGACAGGTGGCCAAGGAGATGCTGTCCCCTTGGGACCAGAGGCACAGGACAGGCCTGCCTTCTGCCCAGACTCTTGCCTTAGAGTGGAGCACGCGACCCTGCCCTAGTCGTCCCCTCATGTCTCCTTAGCAGCCAGGCTTCCATCTCTCCGCACAGGGAGCGGGTGACACTTGTCTTGCCACCGGCTTGCTGTTCGTGCCACGGCAGGCTATCCTGCTTCCTGAGCGGTTCCCGACCCCAAGGCCAACGGCTCCTTCTCTTCTCCGGGGGCGGCGTGCTGCGCCTTCCCCACACGTGGCTTCTCTCTCAGGCAGAGGGGATGCTAGGGCAAAGGGTATTTCGCTCCATGCGGGTATCTTCCACCGAGCTGCAGAGACTAGCCCAGGCAAGCAGCAGCAGCATCCCCAAATCCAACTATGATTTCCCCAAACGCTGTGCTTTCCCAGGGGAGATGCCCAGGCAAAGAGGCTTTCGCTGTATGCGGGTTTCTCCCACCGCGAGACTGGGCTCAGGCAAGCAGCAACAGCACGCAGAACATTTCTCAGCGAATGATGTGATTTCGCAGAGGCTTTGGCTTGGAGTGAACAGCACTTCTCCGATGCTTCCTCAGCAAGGCTTCAGTCTCATCAGGGAAGAAGAGCTGCGTGAGAGCTGGTGCCTCTTGGGCCTTTTTCCCGGGCTCCATTTTCGCGTCCAGGGTTCACCCTGCCAGGTGACACAGCCACAACCCTGCAGTAGCGAGCGTAGCCTAGGATGGCACCCTATACACACTACCATCTCCCGGTGTAGGCATCGCTTGGCCTTTTCCTGTGGCGCTCAGGCCGACTCTCGGACTAGCCCAGTTCTTTCCCCACAAGAAAGGAGGGAGAGGTGACAGGATCCCTGCACACCGCCCGTGCACTGAATAGGGAGCTTTGGGGGACTGTCCCCACCCCTTCCCCTTAAACCCCGTGCCTCCTCCAAGCTTCCACATCCTGGAGGAAGACGGCGTCTGACTCCCCGTTATTTCAGGGAGCTGTTTCTGCGAGTTCAGCGAAGGCGCCTGGTGGCTAGCGCATGTCTGCCCCAGGGACAGGTGGCCAAAGAGCTGCTGTGTCCTTGGGCCCAGAGGCTCAGGACAGGCATGCTTTCTGCCCAGACTCCTTCCTAAGAGTGGAGCACGCGCCCTGCCCTACACATCCCCTCCTCTCTCCGTAGCAGCCAGACTAACGTCTCTCTGCGCAGGAAGCGGGTGACACTTTTATTGCCAACGGCCTCTGTGCCTGCCAGGGCCGGCTCTCCTGCTTCGCAACCGTTTCCAGACCAGAAGGCCAACGGCTCCTGCCTTTCTCCCTGGGCAGCGTGCTGCACCTTCCACAGACCTGCTCCTGGGGAACGCAGTGAAGGACGTGTCCCTTTCCTTAAGCCTCTTTGCACAGGTGCAAGCGCGCTTCTCTCTCAGGCAGAGGGGTGCTAGGGCAAAGAGGATTTCGCTCCATGCGGGTATCTTCCACCATGCTGTGGAGACTAGCTCAGGCATTCAGCTGCAGCATCACACACATCCGATTCTGATTTCCCAACCAATATTTTGCCTTTCCAGAGGAGATGCCCGGGCAACAGGCTTTCGCTGTATGCGGGTATCTCCCACCGCGTGACTGAGCTCAGGCAAGCAGCAGAAGACCCCGCAGTACCGACTCTGATTTCCCAGCGACTGCTATGCTTTCCCAGAGGTTTTCAGCTTGGCGGGAACTGCACTTCACTGGCTGCTCCCTCAGCGATGCTTTGGTCATTCACTCTACCACGGCAGCAAAGAAGAGTCGCGGGAGAGCTGCTGCCTCTTGGGCCATGCTTTCCCGGTCTCCAAGTTCGCGACCGGGGTTCACCTTGCTAAGCCGAACTAAGCAGACACAGTCAAAATCCTGCAGCTGCGTGCGTGGCCCTGCATGGCACTCTATGCCTATTACCATCTCCTGGGGGCGTAGTTAAGGCTTTGCCTTTTGTTCCGGCGCTCAGGCAGACTCGGGGTCTAGGCCAGAGACTTCACCGCAGGAGAGAGGAGGCGACAGGATCCCTGCACACGGCCCGTGCACTTGGATGGGGAACTGTGGGGGACAGTCTCCACTCCATCCCCGGCACAGCACCTGCCACCCACCCACATCGCTGCCACATCTTGGTGGAAGACGGCATCTGACTGCCCGTTTCTCCATGGGGTTGTTTCTGCGAGTTGTGGGTATGGCACCTGGTGGCAAGCCCAAGTCTGTCCTTGGTACAGCTGGCCAAGGAGATGCTGTCCCCTTCGGACCAGAGGCACAGGACAGGCCTGCCTTCTGCCCAGACTCCTTCCTCAGAGTGGAGCACACGCCCCTGCCCTAGTCGTCCCCTCATGTCTCCTTAGCAGCCAGGCTTCGATCTCTCCGCACAGGGAGCGGGGGACACTTGTCTTGCTACCGTCCTGCTGTTCGTGCCACGGCAGGCTATCCTGCTTCCTGAGCGTTTCCCGACCCAAGGTCAACGGAGCCTTCTCTTCTCTGGGGGCGGCGTGCTGCGCCTTCCCCACATTGCTCCTGGGGAGCGCGGTGACAGACGTGTGCAACCATGCTTCTCTCTCAGGCACAGGGGATGCTAGGGCAAAGAGTATTTCGCCCCATGCGGGTATCATTCACCGTGCTGCGGAGACTTGCTCAGGCAAGCAGCAGAAGCATCCCCAAACCCAACTCAGATTTCCAAATTAATGCTCTGCTTTCCAAGGGCAGATGACAAGGCAAAGAGGCTTTCGCTGTATGCGGGTTTCACCCACCGTGAGACAGGGCTCAGGCAAGCAGCAGCCCGCAGAACATTTCTCAGCAAATGCTGTGATTTCGCAGAGGCTTTGGCTTGGAGTGAACAGCACTTCTCCGATGCTTCCTCAGCAAGGCTTCAGTCTCATCAGGGAAGAAGAGCTGCGTGAGAGCTGGTGCCTCTTGGGCCTTTTTCCCGGGCTCCATTTTCGCGTCCAGGGTTCACCCTGCCAGGTGACACAGCCACAACCCTGCAGTAGCGAGCGTAGCCTAGGATGGCACCCTATACACACTACCATCTCCCGGTGTAGGCATCGCTTGGCCTTTTCCTGTGGCGCTCAGGCCGACTCTCGGACTAGCCCAGTTCTTTCCCCACAAGAAAGGAGGGAGAGGTGACAGGATCCCTGCACACCGCCCGTGCACTGAATAGGGAGCTTTGGGGGACTGTCCCCACCCCTTCCCCTTAAACCCCGTGCCTCCTCCAAGCTTCCACATCCTGGAGGAAGACGGCGTCTGACTCCCCGTTATTTCAGGGAGCTGTTTCTGCGAGTTCAGCGAAGGCGCCTGGTGGCTAGCGCATGTCTGCCCCAGGGACAGGTGGCCAAAGAGCTGCTGTGTCCTTGGGCCCAGAGGCTCAGGACAGGCATGCTTTCTGCCCAGACTCCTTCCTAAGAGTGGAGCACGCGCCCTGCCCTACACATCCCCTCCTCTCTCCGTAGCAGCCAGACTAACGTCTCTCTGCGCAGGAAGCGGGTGACACTTTTATTGCCAACGGCCTCTGTGCCTGCCAGGGCCGGCTCTCCTGCTTCGCAACCGTTTCCAGACCAGAAGGCCAACGGCTCCTGCCTTTCTCCCTGGGCAGCGTGCTGCACCTTCCACAGACCTGCTCCTGGGGAACGCAGTGAAGGACGTGTCCCTTTCCTTAAGCCTCTTTGCACAGGTGCAAGCGCGCTTCTCTCTCAGGCAGAGGGGTGCTAGGGCAAAGAGGATTTCGCTCCATGCGGGTATCTTCCACCATGCTGTGGAGACTAGCTCAGGCATTCAGCTGCAGCATCACACACATCCGATTCTGATTTCCCAACCAATATTTTGCCTTTCCAGAGGAGATGCCCGGGCAACAGGCTTTCGCTGTATGCGGGTATCTCCCACCGCGTGACTGAGCTCAGGCAAGCAGCAGAAGACCCCGCAGTACCGACTCTGATTTCCCAGCGACTGCTATGCTTTCCCAGAGGTTTTCAGCTTGGCGGGAACTGCACTTCACTGGCTGCTCCCTCAGCGATGCTTTGGTCATTCACTCTACCACGGCAGCAAAGAAGAGTCGCGGGAGAGCTGCTGCCTCTTGGGCCATGCTTTCCCGGTCTCCAAGTTCGCGACCGGGGTTCACCTTGCTAAGCCGAACTAAGCAGACACAGTCAAAATCCTGCAGCTGCGTGCGTGGCCCTGCATGGCACTCTATGCCTATTACCATCTCCTGGGGGCGTAGTTAAGGCTTTGCCTTTTGTTCCGGCGCTCAGGCAGACTCGGGGTCTAGGCCAGAGACTTCACCGCAGGAGAGAGGAGGCGACAGGATCCCTGCACACGGCCCGTGCACTTGGATGGGGAACTGTGGGGGACAGTCTCCACTCCATCCCCGGCACAGCACCTGCCACCCACCCACATCGCTGCCACATCTTGGTGGAAGACGGCATCTGACTGCCCGTTTCTCCATGGGGTTGTTTCTGCGAGTTGTGGGTATGGCACCTGGTGGCAAGCCCAAGTCTGTCCTTGGTACAGCTGGCCAAGGAGATGCTGTCCCCTTCGGACCAGAGGCACAGGACAGGCCTGCCTTCTGCCCAGACTCCTTCCTCAGAGTGGAGCACACGCCCCTGCCCTAGTCGTCCCCTCATGTCTCCTTAGCAGCCAGGCTTCGATCTCTCCGCACAGGGAGCGGGGGACACTTGTCTTGCTACCGTCCTGCTGTTCGTGCCACGGCAGGCTATCCTGCTTCCTGAGCGTTTCCCGACCCAAGGTCAACGGAGCCTTCTCTTCTCTGGGGGCGGCGTGCTGCGCCTTCCCCACATTGCTCCTGGGGAGCGCGGTGACAGACGTGTGCAACCATGCTTCTCTCTCAGGCACAGGGGATGCTAGGGCAAAGAGTATTTCGCCCCATGCGGGTATCATTCACCGTGCTGCGGAGACTTGCTCAGGCAAGCAGCAGAAGCATCCCCAAACCCAACTCAGATTTCCAAATTAATGCTCTGCTTTCCAAGGGCAGATGACAAGGCAAAGAGGCTTTCGCTGTATGCGGGTTTCACCCACCGTGAGACAGGGCTCAGGCAAGCAGCAGCCCGCAGAACATTTCTCAGCAAATGCTGTGATTTCGCAGAGGCTTTGGCTTGGAGTGAACAGCACTTCTCCGATGCTTCCTCAGCAAGGCTTCAGTCTCATCAGGGAAGAAGAGCTGCGTGAGAGCTGGTGCCTCTTGGGCCTTTTTCCCGGGCTCCATTTTCGCGTCCAGGGTTCACCCTGCCAGGTGACACAGCCACAACCCTGCAGTAGCGAGCGTAGCCTAGGATGGCACCCTATACACACTACCATCTCCCGGTGTAGGCATCGCTTGGCCTTTTCCTGTGGCGCTCAGGCCGACTCTCGGACTAGCCCAGTTCTTTCCCCACAAGAAAGGAGGGAGAGGTGACAGGATCCCTGCACACCGCCCGTGCACTGAATAGGGAGCTTTGGGGGACTGTCCCCACCCCTTCCCCTTAAACCCCGTGCCTCCTCCAAGCTTCCACATCCTGGAGGAAGACGGCGTCTGACTCCCCGTTATTTCAGGGAGCTGTTTCTGCGAGTTCAGCGAAGGCGCCTGGTGGCTAGCGCATGTCTGCCCCAGGGACAGGTGGCCAAAGAGCTGCTGTGTCCTTGGGCCCAGAGGCTCAGGACAGGCATGCTTTCTGCCCAGACTCCTTCCTAAGAGTGGAGCACGCGCCCTGCCCTACACATCCCCTCCTCTCTCCGTAGCAGCCAGACTAACGTCTCTCTGCGCAGGAAGCGGGTGACACTTTTATTGCCAACGGCCTCTGTGCCTGCCAGGGCCGGCTCTCCTGCTTCGCAACCGTTTCCAGACCAGAAGGCCAACGGCTCCTGCCTTTCTCCCTGGGCAGCGTGCTGCACCTTCCACAGACCTGCTCCTGGGGAACGCAGTGAAGGACGTGTCCCTTTCCTTAAGCCTCTTTGCACAGGTGCAAGCGCGCTTCTCTCTCAGGCAGAGGGGTGCTAGGGCAAAGAGGATTTCGCTCCATGCGGATATCTTCCACCATGCTGTGGAGACTAGCTCAGGCATTCAGCTGCAGCATCACACACATCCGATTCTGATTTCCCAACCAATATTTTGCCTTTCCAGAGGAGATGCCCGGGCAACAGGCTTTCGCTGTATGCGGGTATCTCCCACCGCGTGACTGAGCTCAGGCAAGCAGCAGAAGACCCCGCAGTACCGACTCTGATTTCCCAGCGACTGCTATGCTTTCCCAGAGGTTTTCAGCTTGGCGGGAACTGCACTTCACTGGCTGCTCCCTCAGCGATGCTTTGGTCATTCACTCTACCACGGCAGCAAAGAAGAGTCGCGGGAGAGCTGCTGCCTCTTGGGCCATGCTTTCCCGGTCTCCAAGTTCGCGACCGGGGTTCACCTTGCTAAGCCGAACTAAGCAGACACAGTCAAAATCCTGCAGCTGCGTGCGTGGCCCTGCATGGCACTCTATGCCTATTACCATCTCCTGGGGGCGTAGTTAAGGCTTTGCCTTTTGTTCCGGCGCTCAGGCAGACTCGGGGTCTAGGCCAGAGACTTCACCGCAGGAGAGAGGAGGCGACAGGATCCCTGCACACGGCCCGTGCACTTGGATGGGGAACTGTGGGGGACAGTCTCCACTCCATCCCCGGCACAGCACCTGCCACCCACCCACATCGCTGCCACATCTTGGTGGAAGACGGCATCTGACTGCCCGTTTCTCCATGGGGTTGTTTCTGCGAGTTGTGGGTATGGCACCTGGTGGCAAGCCCAAGTCTGTCCTTGGTACAGCTGGCCAAGGAGATGCTGTCCCCTTCGGACCAGAGGCACAGGACAGGCCTGCCTTCTGCCCAGACTCCTTCCTCAGAGTGGAGCACACGCCCCTGCCCTAGTCGTCCCCTCATGTCTCCTTAGCAGCCAGGCTTCGATCTCTCCGCACAGGGAGCGGGGGACACTTGTCTTGCTACCGTCCTGCTGTTCGTGCCACGGCAGGCTATCCTGCTTCCTGAGCGTTTCCCGACCCAAGGTCAACGGAGCCTTCTCTTCTCTGGGGGCGGCGTGCTGCGCCTTCCCCACATTGCTCCTGGGGAGCGCGGTGACAGACGTGTGCAACCATGCTTCTCTCTCAGGCACAGGGGATGCTAGGGCAAAGAGTATTTCGCCCCATGCGGGTATCATTCACCGTGCTGCGGAGACTTGCTCAGGCAAGCAGCAGAAGCATCCCCAAACCCAACTCAGATTTCCAAATTAATGCTCTGCTTTCCAAGGGCAGATGACAAGGCAAAGAGGCTTTCGCTGTATGCGGGTTTCACCCACCGTGAGACAGGGCTCAGGCAAGCAGCAGCCCGCAGAACATTTCTCAGCAAATGCTGTGATTTCGCAGAGGCTTTGGCTTGGAGTGAACAGCACTTCTCCGATGCTTCCTCAGCAAGGCTTCAGTCTCATCAGGGAAGAAGAGCTGCGTGAGAGCTGGTGCCTCTTGGGCCTTTTTCCCGGGCTCCATTTTCGCGTCCAGGGTTCACCCTGCCAGGTGACACAGCCACAACCCTGCAGTAGCGAGCGTAGCCTAGGATGGCACCCTATACACACTACCATCTCCCGGTGTAGGCATCGCTTGGCCTTTTCCTGTGGCGCTCAGGCCGACTCTCGGACTAGCCCAGTTCTTTCCCCACAAGAAAGGAGGGAGAGGTGACAGGATCCCTGCACACCGCCCGTGCACTGAATAGGGAGCTTTGGGGGACTGTCCCCACCCCTTCCCCTTAAACCCCGTGCCTCCTCCAAGCTTCCACATCCTGGAGGAAGACGGCGTCTGACTCCCCGTTATTTCAGGGAGCTGTTTCTGCGAGTTCAGCGAAGGCGCCTGGTGGCTAGCGCATGTCTGCCCCAGGGACAGGTGGCCAAAGAGCTGCTGTGTCCTTGGGCCCAGAGGCTCAGGACAGGCATGCTTTCTGCCCAGACTCCTTCCTAAGAGTGGAGCACGCGCCCTGCCCTACACATCCCCTCCTCTCTCCGTAGCAGCCAGACTAACGTCTCTCTGCGCAGGAAGCGGGTGACACTTTTATTGCCAACGGCCTCTGTGCCTGCCAGGGCCGGCTCTCCTGCTTCGCAACCGTTTCCAGACCAGAAGGCCAACGGCTCCTGCCTTTCTCCCTGGGCAGCGTGCTGCACCTTCCACAGACCTGCTCCTGGGGAACGCAGTGAAGGACGTGTCCCTTTCCTTAAGCCTCTTTGCACAGGTGCAAGCGCGCTTCTCTCTCAGGCAGAGGGGTGCTAGGGCAAAGAGGATTTCGCTCCATGCGGGTATCTTCCACCATGCTGTGGAGACTAGCTCAGGCATTCAGCTGCAGCATCACACACATCCGATTCTGATTTCCCAACCAATATTTTGCCTTTCCAGAGGAGATGCCCGGGCAACAGGCTTTCGCTGTATGCGGGTATCTCCCACCGCGTGACTGAGCTCAGGCAAGCAGCAGAAGACCCCGCAGTACCGACTCTGATTTCCCAGCGACTGCTATGCTTTCCCAGAGGTTTTCAGCTTGGCGGGAACTGCACTTCACTGGCTGCTCCCTCAGCGATGCTTTGGTCATTCACTCTACCACGGCAGCAAAGAAGAGTCGCGGGAGAGCTGCTGCCTCTTGGGCCATGCTTTCCCGGTCTCCAAGTTCGCGACCGGGGTTCACCTTGCTAAGCCGAACTAAGCAGACACAGTCAAAATCCTGCAGCTGCGTGCGTGGCCCTGCATGGCACTCTATGCCTATTACCATCTCCTGGGGGCGTAGTTAAGGCTTTGCCTTTTGTTCCGGCGCTCAGGCAGACTCGGGGTCTAGGCCAGAGACTTCACCGCAGGAGAGAGGAGGCGACAGGATCCCTGCACACGGCCCGTGCACTTGGATGGGGAACTGTGGGGGACAGTCTCCACTCCATCCCCGGCACAGCACCTGCCACCCACCCACATCGCTGCCACATCTTGGTGGAAGACGGCCTCTGACTGCCCGTTTCTCCATGGGGTTGTTTCTGCGAGTTGTGGGTATGGCACCTGGTGGCAAGCCCAAGTCTGTCCTTGGTACAGCTGGCCAAGGAGATGCTGTCCCCTTCGGACCAGAGGCACAGGACAGGCCTGCCTTCTGCCCAGACTCCTTCCTCAGAGTGGAGCACACGCCCCTGCCCTAGTCGTCCCCTCATGTCTCCTTAGCAGCCAGGCTTCGATCTCTCCGCACAGGGAGCGGGGGACACTTGTCTTGCTACCGTCCTGCTGTTCGTGCCACGGCAGGCTATCCTGCTTCCTGAGCGTTTCCCGACCCAAGGTCAACGGAGCCTTCTCTTCTCTGGGGGCGGCGTGCTGCGCCTTCCCCACATTGCTCCTGGGGAGCGCGGTGACAGACGTGTGCAACCATGCTTCTCTCTCAGGCACAGGGGATGCTAGGGCAAAGAGTATTTCGCCCCATGCGGGTATCATTCACCGTGCTGCGGAGACTTGCTCAGGCAAGCAGCAGAAGCATCCCCAAACCCAACTCAGATTTCCAAATTAATGCTCTGCTTTCCAAGGGCAGATGACAAGGCAAAGAGGCTTTCGCTGTATGCGGGTTTCACCCACCGTGAGACAGGGCTCAGGCAAGCAGCAGCCCGCAGAACATTTCTCAGCAAATGCTGTGATTTCGCAGAGGCTTTGGCTTGGAGTGAACAGCACTTCTCCGATGCTTCCTCAGCAAGGCTTCAGTCTCATCAGGGAAGAAGAGCTGCGTGAGAGCTGGTGCCTCTTGGGCCTTTTTCCCGGGCTCCATTTTCGCGTCCAGGGTTCACCCTGCCAGGTGACACAGCCACAACCCTGCAGTAGCGAGCGTAGCCTAGGATGGCACCCTATACACACTACCATCTCCCGGTGTAGGCATCGCTTGGCCTTTTCCTGTGGCGCTCAGGCCGACTCTCGGACTAGCCCAGTTCTTTCCCCACAAGAAAGGAGGGAGAGGTGACAGGATCCCTGCACACCGCCCGTGCACTGAATAGGGAGCTTTGGGGGACTGTCCCCACCCCTTCCCCTTAAACCCCGTGCCTCCTCCAAGCTTCCACATCCTGGAGGAAGACGGCGTCTGACTCCCCGTTATTTCAGGGAGCTGTTTCTGCGAGTTCAGCGAAGGCGCCTGGTGGCTAGCGCATGTCTGCCCCAGGGACAGGTGGCCAAAGAGCTGCTGTGTCCTTGGGCCCAGAGGCTCAGGACAGGCATGCTTTCTGCCCAGACTCCTTCCTAAGAGTGGAGCACGCGCCCTGCCCTACACATCCCCTCCTCTCTCCGTAGCAGCCAGACTAACGTCTCTCTGCGCAGGAAGCGGGTGACACTTTTATTGCCAACGGCCTCTGTGCCTGCCAGGGCCGGCTCTCCTGCTTCGCAACCGTTTCCAGACCAGAAGGCCAACGGCTCCTGCCTTTCTCCCTGGGCAGCGTGCTGCACCTTCCACAGACCTGCTCCTGGGGAACGCAGTGAAGGACGTGTCCCTTTCCTTAAGCCTCTTTGCACAGGTGCAAGCGCGCTTCTCTCTCAGGCAGAGGGGTGCTAGGGCAAAGAGGATTTCGCTCCATGCGGGTATCTTCCACCATGCTGTGGAGACTAGCTCAGGCATTCAGCTGCAGCATCACACACATCCGATTCTGATTTCCCAACCAATATTTTGCCTTTCCAGAGGAGATGCCCGGGCAACAGGCTTTCGCTGTATGCGGGTATCTCCCACCGCGTGACTGAGCTCAGGCAAGCAGCAGAAGACCCCGCAGTACCGACTCTGATTTCCCAGCGACTGCTATGCTTTCCCAGAGGTTTTCAGCTTGGCGGGAACTGCACTTCACTGGCTGCTCCCTCAGCGATGCTTTGGTCATTCACTCTACCACGGCAGCAAAGAAGAGTCGCGGGAGAGCTGCTGCCTCTTGGGCCATGCTTTCCCGGTCTCCAAGTTCGCGACCGGGGTTCACCTTGCTAAGCCGAACTAAGCAGACACAGTCAAAATCCTGCAGCTGCGTGCGTGGCCCTGCATGGCACTCTATGCCTATTACCATCTCCTGGGGGCGTAGTTAAGGCTTTGCCTTTTGTTCCGGCGCTCAGGCAGACTCGGGGTCTAGGCCAGAGACTTCACCGCAGGAGAGAGGAGGCGACAGGATCCCTGCACACGGCCCGTGCACTTGGATGGGGAACTGTGGGGGACAGTCTCCACTCCATCCCCGGCACAGCACCTGCCACCCACATCGCTGCCACATCTTGGTGGAAGACGGCATCTGACTGCCCGTTTCTCCATGGGGTTGTTTCTGCGAGTTGTGGGTATGGCACCTGGTGGCAAGCCCAAGTCTGTCCTTGGTACAGCTGGCCAAGGAGATGCTGTCCCCTTCGGACCAGAGGCACAGGACAGGCCTGCCTTCTGCCCAGACTCCTTCCTCAGAGTGGAGCACACGCCCCTGCCCTAGTCGTCCCCTCATGTCTCCTTAGCAGCCAGGCTTCGATCTCTCCGCACAGGGAGCGGGGGACACTTGTCTTGCTACCGTCCTGCTGTTCGTGCCACGGCAGGCTATCCTGCTTCCTGAGCGTTTCCCGACCCAAGGTCAACGGAGCCTTCTCTTCTCTGGGGGCGGCGTGCTGCGCCTTCCCCACATTGCTCCTGGGGAGCGCGGTGACAGACGTGTGCAACCATGCTTCTCTCTCAGGCACAGGGGATGCTAGGGCAAAGAGTATTTCGCCCCATGCGGGTATCATTCACCGTGCTGCGGAGACTTGCTCAGGCAAGCAGCAGAAGCATCCCCAAACCCAACTCAGATTTCCAAATTAATGCTCTGCTTTCCAAGGGCAGATGACAAGGCAAAGAGGCTTTCGCTGTATGCGGGTTTCACCCACCGTGAGACAGGGCTCAGGCAAGCAGCAGCCCGCAGAACATTTCTCAGCAAATGCTGTGATTTCGCAGAGGCTTTGGCTTGGAGTGAACAGCACTTCTCCGATGCTTCCTCAGCAAGGCTTCAGTCTCATCAGGGAAGAAGAGCTGCGTGAGAGCTGGTGCCTCTTGGGCCTTTTTCCCGGGCTCCATTTTCGCGTCCAGGGTTCACCCTGCCAGGTGACACAGCCACAACCCTGCAGTAGCGAGCGTAGCCTAGGATGGCACCCTATACACACTACCATCTCCCGGTGTAGGCATCGCTTGGCCTTTTCCTGTGGCGCTCAGGCCGACTCTCGGACTAGCCCAGTTCTTTCCCCACAAGAAAGGAGGGAGAGGTGACAGGATCCCTGCACACCGCCCGTGCACTGAATAGGGAGCTTTGGGGGACTGTCCCCACCCCTTCCCCTTAAACCCCGTGCCTCCTCCAAGCTTCCACATCCTGGAGGAAGACGGCGTCTGACTCCCCGTTATTTCAGGGAGCTGTTTCTGCGAGTTCAGCGAAGGCGCCTGGTGGCTAGCGCATGTCTGCCCCAGGGACAGGTGGCCAAAGAGCTGCTGTGTCCTTGGGCCCAGAGGCTCAGGACAGGCATGCTTTCTGCCCAGACTCCTTCCTAAGAGTGGAGCACGCGCCCTGCCCTACACATCCCCTCCTCTCTCCGTAGCAGCCAGACTAACGTCTCTCTGCGCAGGAAGCGGGTGACACTTTTATTGCCAACGGCCTCTGTGCCTGCCAGGGCCGGCTCTCCTGCTTCGCAACCGTTTCCAGACCAGAAGGCCAACGGCTCCTGCCTTTCTCCCTGGGCAGCGTGCTGCACCTTCCACAGACCTGCTCCTGGGGAACGCAGTGAAGGACGTGTCCCTTTCCTTAAGCCTCTTTGCACAGGTGCAAGCGCGCTTCTCTCTCAGGCAGAGGGGTGCTAGGGCAAAGAGGATTTCGCTCCATGCGGGTATCTTCCACCATGCTGTGGAGACTAGCTCAGGCATTCAGCTGCAGCATCACACACATCCGATTCTGATTTCCCAACCAATATTTTGCCTTTCCAGAGGAGATGCCCGGGCAACAGGCTTTCGCTGTATGCGGGTATCTCCCACCGCGTGACTGAGCTCAGGCAAGCAGCAGAAGACCCCGCAGTACCGACTCTGATTTCCCAGCGACTGCTATGCTTTCCCAGAGGTTTTCAGCTTGGCGGGAACTGCACTTCACTGGCTGCTCCCTCAGCGATGCTTTGGTCATTCACTCTACCACGGCAGCAAAGAAGAGTCGCGGGAGAGCTGCTGCCTCTTGGGCCATGCTTTCCCGGTCTCCAAGTTCGCGACCGGGGTTCACCTTGCTAAGCCGAACTAAGCAGACACAGTCAAAATCCTGCAGCTGCGTGCGTGGCCCTGCATGGCACTCTATGCCTATTACCATCTCCTGGGGGCGTAGTTAAGGCTTTGCCTTTTGTTCCGGCGCTCAGGCAGACTCGGGGTCTAGGCCAGAGACTTCACCGCAGGAGAGAGGAGGCGACAGGATCCCTGCACACGGCCCGTGCACTTGGATGGGGAACTGTGGGGGACAGTCTCCACTCCATCCCCGGCACAGCACCTGCCACCCACATCGCTGCCACATCTTGGTGGAAGACGGCATCTGACTGCCCGTTTCTCCATGGGGTTGTTTCTGCGAGTTGTGGGTATGGCACCTGGTGGCAAGCCCAAGTCTGTCCTTGGTACAGCTGGCCAAGGAGATGCTGTCCCCTTCGGACCAGAGGCACAGGACAGGCCTGCCTTCTGCCCAGACTCCTTCCTCAGAGTGGAGCACACGCCCCTGCCCTAGTCGTCCCCTCATGTCTCCTTAGCAGCCAGGCTTCGATCTCTCCGCACAGGGAGCGGGGGACACTTGTCTTGCTACCGTCCTGCTGTTCGTGCCACGGCAGGCTATCCTGCTTCCTGAGCGTTTCCCGACCCAAGGTCAACGGAGCCTTCTCTTCTCTGGGGGCGGCGTGCTGCGCCTTCCCCACATTGCTCCTGGGGAGCGCGGTGACAGACGTGTGCAACCATGCTTCTCTCTCAGGCACAGGGGATGCTAGGGCAAAGAGTATTTCGCCCCATGCGGGTATCATTCACCGTGCTGCGGAGACTTGCTCAGGCAAGCAGCAGAAGCATCCCCAAACCCAACTCAGATTTCCAAATTAATGCTCTGCTTTCCAAGGGCAGATGACAAGGCAAAGAGGCTTTCGCTGTATGCGGGTTTCACCCACCGTGAGACAGGGCTCAGGCAAGCAGCAGCCCGCAGAACATTTCTCAGCAAATGCTGTGATTTCGCAGAGGCTTTGGCTTGGAGTGAACAGCACTTCTCCGATGCTTCCTCAGCAAGGCTTCAGTCTCATCAGGGAAGAAGAGCTGCGTGAGAGCTGGTGCCTCTTGGGCCTTTTTCCCGGGCTCCATTTTCGCGTCCAGGGTTCACCCTGCCAGGTGACACAGCCACAACCCTGCAGTAGCGAGCGTAGCCTAGGATGGCACCCTATACACACTACCATCTCCCGGTGTAGGCATCGCTTGGCCTTTTCCTGTGGCGCTCAGGCCGACTCTCGGACTAGCCCAGTTCTTTCCCCACAAGAAAGGAGGGAGAGGTGACAGGATCCCTGCACACCGCCCGTGCACTGAATAGGGAGCTTTGGGGGACTGTCCCCACCCCTTCCCCTTAAACCCCGTGCCTCCTCCAAGCTTCCACATCCTGGAGGAAGACGGCGTCTGACTCCCCGTTATTTCAGGGAGCTGTTTCTGCGAGTTCAGCGAAGGCGCCTGGTGGCTAGCGCATGTCTGCCCCAGGGACAGGTGGCCAAAGAGCTGCTGTGTCCTTGGGCCCAGAGGCTCAGGACAGGCATGCTTTCTGCCCAGACTCCTTCCTAAGAGTGGAGCACGCGCCCTGCCCTACACATCCCCTCCTCTCTCCGTAGCAGCCAGACTAACGTCTCTCTGCGCAGGAAGCGGGTGACACTTTTATTGCCAACGGCCTCTGTGCCTGCCAGGGCCGGCTCTCCTGCTTCGCAACCGTTTCCAGACCAGAAGGCCAACGGCTCCTGCCTTTCTCCCTGGGCAGCGTGCTGCACCTTCCACAGACCTGCTCCTGGGGAACGCAGTGAAGGACGTGTCCCTTTCCTTAAGCCTCTTTGCACAGGTGCAAGCGCGCTTCTCTCTCAGGCAGAGGGGTGCTAGGGCAAAGAGGATTTCGCTCCATGCGGGTATCTTCCACCATGCTGTGGAGACTAGCTCAGGCATTCAGCTGCAGCATCACACACATCCGATTCTGATTTCCCAACCAATATTTTGCCTTTCCAGAGGAGATGCCCGGGCAACAGGCTTTCGCTGTATGCGGGTATCTCCCACCGCGTGACTGAGCTCAGGCAAGCAGCAGAAGACCCCGCAGTACCGACTCTGATTTCCCAGCGACTGCTATGCTTTCCCAGAGGTTTTCAGCTTGGCGGGAACTGCACTTCACTGGCTGCTCCCTCAGCGATGCTTTGGTCATTCACTCTACCACGGCAGCAAAGAAGAGTCGCGGGAGAGCTGCTGCCTCTTGGGCCATGCTTTCCCCGTCTCCAAGTTCGCGACCGGGGTTCACCTTGCTAAGCCGAACTAAGCAGACACAGTCAAAATCCTGCAGCTGCGTGCGTGGCCCTGCATGGCACTCTATGCCTATTACCATCTCCTGGGGGCGTAGTTAAGGCTTTGCCTTTTGTTCCGGCGCTCAGGCAGACTCGGGGTCTAGGCCAGAGACTTCACCGCAGGAGAGAGGAGGCGACAGGATCCCTGCACACGGCCCGTGCACTTGGATGGGGAACTGTGGGGGACAGTCTCCACTCCATCCCCGGCACAGCACCTGCCACCCACATCGCTGCCACATCTTGGTGGAAGACGGCATCTGACTGCCCGTTTCTCCATGGGGTTGTTTCTGCGAGTTGTGGGTATGGCACCTGGTGGCAAGCCCAAGTCTGTCCTTGGTACAGCTGGCCAAGGAGATGCTGTCCCCTTCGGACCAGAGGCACAGGACAGGCCTGCCTTCTGCCCAGACTCCTTCCTCAGAGTGGAGCACACGCCCCTGCCCTAGTCGTCCCCTCATGTCTCCTTAGCAGCCAGGCTTCGATCTCTCCGCACAGGGAGCGGGGGACACTTGTCTTGCTACCGTCCTGCTGTTCGTGCCACGGCAGGCTATCCTGCTTCCTGAGCGTTTCCCGACCCAAGGTCAACGGAGCCTTCTCTTCTCTGGGGGCGGCGTGCTGCGCCTTCCCCACATTGCTCCTGGGGAGCGCGGTGACAGACGTGTGCAACCATGCTTCTCTCTCAGGCACAGGGGATGCTAGGGCAAAGAGTATTTCGCCCCATGCGGGTATCATTCACCGTGCTGCGGAGACTTGCTCAGGCAAGCAGCAGAAGCATCCCCAAACCCAACTCAGATTTCCAAATTAATGCTCTGCTTTCCAAGGGCAGATGACAAGGCAAAGAGGCTTTCGCTGTATGCGGGTTTCACCCACCGTGAGACAGGGCTCAGGCAAGCAGCAGCCCGCAGAACATTTCTCAGCAAATGCTGTGATTTCGCAGAGGCTTTGGCTTGGAGTGAACAGCACTTCTCCGATGCTTCCTCAGCAAGGCTTCAGTCTCATCAGGGAAGAAGAGCTGCGTGAGAGCTGGTGCCTCTTGGGCCTTTTTCCCGGGCTCCATTTTCGCGTCCAGGGTTCACCCTGCCAGGTGACACAGCCACAACCCTGCAGTAGCGAGCGTAGCCTAGGATGGCACCCTATACACACTACCATCTCCCGGTGTAGGCATCGCTTGGCCTTTTCCTGTGGCGCTCAGGCCGACTCTCGGACTAGCCCAGTTCTTTCCCCACAAGAAAGGAGGGAGAGGTGACAGGATCCCTGCACACCGCCCGTGCACTGAATAGGGAGCTTTGGGGGACTGTCCCCACCCCTTCCCCTTAAACCCCGTGCCTCCTCCAAGCTTCCACATCCTGGAGGAAGACGGCGTCTGACTCCCCGTTATTTCAGGGAGCTGTTTCTGCGAGTTCAGCGAAGGCGCCTGGTGGCTAGCGCATGTCTGCCCCAGGGACAGGTGGCCAAAGAGCTGCTGTGTCCTTGGGCCCAGAGGCTCAGGACAGGCATGCTTTCTGCCCAGACTCCTTCCTAAGAGTGGAGCACGCGCCCTGCCCTACACATCCCCTCCTCTCTCCGTAGCAGCCAGACTAACGTCTCTCTGCGCAGGAAGCGGGTGACACTTTTATTGCCAACGGCCTCTGTGCCTGCCAGGGCCGGCTCTCCTGCTTCGCAACCGTTTCCAGACCAGAAGGCCAACGGCTCCTGCCTTTCTCCCTGGGCAGCGTGCTGCACCTTCCACAGACCTGCTCCTGGGGAACGCAGTGAAGGACGTGTCCCTTTCCTTAAGCCTCTTTGCACAGGTGCAAGCGCGCTTCTCTCTCAGGCAGAGGGGTGCTAGGGCAAAGAGGATTTCGCTCCATGCGGGTATCTTCCACCATGCTGTGGAGACTAGCTCAGGCATTCAGCTGCAGCATCACACACATCCGATTCTGATTTCCCAACCAATATTTTGCCTTTCCAGAGGAGATGCCCGGGCAACAGGCTTTCGCTGTATGCGGGTATCTCCCACCGCGTGACTGAGCTCAGGCAAGCAGCAGAAGACCCCGCAGTACCGACTCTGATTTCCCAGCGACTGCTATGCTTTCCCAGAGGTTTTCAGCTTGGCGGGAACTGCACTTCACTGGCTGCTCCCTCAGCGATGCTTTGGTCATTCACTCTACCACGGCAGCAAAGAAGAGTCGCGGGAGAGCTGCTGCCTCTTGGGCCATGCTTTCCCGGTCTCCAAGTTCGCGACCGGGGTTCACCTTGCTAAGCCGAACTAAGCAGACACAGTCAAAATCCTGCAGCTGCGTGCGTGGCCCTGCATGGCACTCTATGCCTATTACCATCTCCTGGGGGCGTAGTTAAGGCTTTGCCTTTTGTTCCGGCGCTCAGGCAGACTCGGGGTCTAGGCCAGAGACTTCACCGCAGGAGAGAGGAGGCGACAGGATCCCTGCACACGGCCCGTGCACTTGGATGGGGAACTGTGGGGGACAGTCTCCACTCCATCCCCGGCACAGCACCTGCCACCCACATCGCTGCCACATCTTGGTGGAAGACGGCATCTGACTGCCCGTTTCTCCATGGGGTTGTTTCTGCGAGTTGTGGGTATGGCACCTGGTGGCAAGCCCAAGTCTGTCCTTGGTACAGCTGGCCAAGGAGATGCTGTCCCCTTCGGACCAGAGGCACAGGACAGGCCTGCCTTCTGCCCAGACTCCTTCCTCAGAGTGGAGCACACGCCCCTGCCCTAGTCGTCCCCTCATGTCTCCTTAGCAGCCAGGCTTCGATCTCTCCGCACAGGGAGCGGGGGACACTTGTCTTGCTACCGTCCTGCTGTTCGTGCCACGGCAGGCTATCCTGCTTCCTGAGCGTTTCCCGACCCAAGGTCAACGGAGCCTTCTCTTCTCTGGGGGCGGCGTGCTGCGCCTTCCCCACATTGCTCCTGGGGAGCGCGGTGACAGACGTGTGCAACCATGCTTCTCTCTCAGGCACAGGGGATGCTAGGGCAAAGAGTATTTCGCCCCATGCGGGTATCATTCACCGTGCTGCGGAGACTTGCTCAGGCAAGCAGCAGAAGCATCCCCAAACCCAACTCAGATTTCCAAATTAATGCTCTGCTTTCCAAGGGCAGATGACAAGGCAAAGAGGCTTTCGCTGTATGCGGGTTTCACCCACCGTGAGACAGGGCTCAGGCAAGCAGCAGCCCGCAGAACATTTCTCAGCAAATGCTGTGATTTCGCAGAGGCTTTGGCTTGGAGTGAACAGCACTTCTCCGATGCTTCCTCAGCAAGGCTTCAGTCTCATCAGGGAAGAAGAGCTGCGTGAGAGCTGGTGCCTCTTGGGCCTTTTTCCCGGGCTCCATTTTCGCGTCCAGGGTTCACCCTGCCAGGTGACACAGCCACAACCCTGCAGTAGCGAGCGTAGCCTAGGATGGCACCCTATACACACTACCATCTCCCGGTGTAGGCATCGCTTGGCCTTTTCCTGTGGCGCTCAGGCCGACTCTCGGACTAGCCCAGTTCTTTCCCCACAAGAAAGGAGGGAGAGGTGACAGGATCCCTGCACACCGCCCGTGCACTGAATAGGGAGCTTTGGGGGACTGTCCCCACCCCTTCCCCTTAAACCCCGTGCCTCCTCCAAGCTTCCACATCCTGGAGGAAGACGGCGTCTGACTCCCCGTTATTTCAGGGAGCTGTTTCTGCGAGTTCAGCGAAGGCGCCTGGTGGCTAGCGCATGTCTGCCCCAGGGACAGGTGGCCAAAGAGCTGCTGTGTCCTTGGGCCCAGAGGCTCAGGACAGGCATGCTTTCTGCCCAGACTCCTTCCTAAGAGTGGAGCACGCGCCCTGCCCTACACATCCCCTCCTCTCTCCGTAGCAGCCAGACTAACGTCTCTCTGCGCAGGAAGCGGGTGACACTTTTATTGCCAACGGCCTCTGTGCCTGCCAGGGCCGGCTCTCCTGCTTCGCAACCGTTTCCAGACCAGAAGGCCAACGGCTCCTGCCTTTCTCCCTGGGCAGCGTGCTGCACCTTCCACAGACCTGCTCCTGGGGAACGCAGTGAAGGACGTGTCCCTTTCCTTAAGCCTCTTTGCACAGGTGCAAGCGCGCTTCTCTCTCAGGCAGAGGGGTGCTAGGGCAAAGAGGATTTCGCTCCATGCGGGTATCTTCCACCATGCTGTGGAGACTAGCTCAGGCATTCAGCTGCAGCATCACACACATCCGATTCTGATTTCCCAACCAATATTTTGCCTTTCCAGAGGAGATGCCCGGGCAACAGGCTTTCGCTGTATGCGGGTATCTCCCACCGCGTGACTGAGCTCAGGCAAGCAGCAGAAGACCCCGCAGTACCGACTCTGATTTCCCAGCGACTGCTATGCTTTCCCAGAGGTTTTCAGCTTGGCGGGAACTGCACTTCACTGGCTGCTCCCTCAGCGATGCTTTGGTCATTCACTCTACCACGGCAGCAAAGAAGAGTCGCGGGAGAGCTGCTGCCTCTTGGGCCATGCTTTCCCGGTCTCCAAGTTCGCGACCGGGGTTCACCTTGCTAAGCCGAACTAAGCAGACACAGTCAAAATCCTGCAGCTGCGTGCGTGGCCCTGCATGGCACTCTATGCCTATTACCATCTCCTGGGGGCGTAGTTAAGGCTTTGCCTTTTGTTCCGGCGCTCAGGCAGACTCGGGGTCTAGGCCAGAGACTTCACCGCAGGAGAGAGGAGGCGACAGGATCCCTGCACACGGCCCGTGCACTTGGATGGGGAACTGTGGGGGACAGTCTCCACTCCATCCCCGGCACAGCACCTGCCACCCACCCACATCGCTGCCACATCTTGGTGGAAGACGGCATCTGACTGCCCGTTTCTCCATGGGGTTGTTTCTGCGAGTTGTGGGTATGGCACCTGGTGGCAAGCCCAAGTCTGTCCTTGGTACAGCTGGCCAAGGAGATGCTGTCCCCTTCGGACCAGAGGCACAGGACAGGCCTGCCTTCTGCCCAGACTCCTTCCTCAGAGTGGAGCACACGCCCCTGCCCTAGTCGTCCCCTCATGTCTCCTTAGCAGCCAGGCTTCGATCTCTCCGCACAGGGAGCGGGGGACACTTGTCTTGCTACCGTCCTGCTGTTCGTGCCACGGCAGGCTATCCTGCTTCCTGAGCGTTTCCCGACCCAAGGTCAACGGAGCCTTCTCTTCTCTGGGGGCGGCGTGCTGCGCCTTCCCCACATTGCTCCTGGGGAGCGCGGTGACAGACGTGTGCAACCATGCTTCTCTCTCAGGCACAGGGGATGCTAGGGCAAAGAGTATTTCGCCCCATGCGGGTATCATTCACCGTGCTGCGGAGACTTGCTCAGGCAAGCAGCAGAAGCATCCCCAAACCCAACTCAGATTTCCAAATTAATGCTCTGCTTTCCAAGGGCAGATGACAAGGCAAAGAGGCTTTCGCTGTATGCGGGTTTCACCCACCGTGAGACAGGGCTCAGGCAAGCAGCAGCCCGCAGAACATTTCTCAGCAAATGCTGTGATTTCGCAGAGGCTTTGGCTTGGAGCGAACAGCACTTCTCTGCTGTTTCCTCAGCAAGGTTTCTGTCGCTTCAGGGAAGTAGAGCTTCGGGAGAGCTGGTGCTTCTTGGGCCTTGCTTTCACGGGTGCCATGTTCGCCTCTACTTGGGCCCAGAGGCTCAGGAAAGGCATGCTTTCTGCCCGGACTCCTTCCTAAGAGCGGAGCACACGCCCTGTCCACCTCATCCCCTCCTGTCTAAAAAAGTTTTCAAATTTATTTCTAGAAAGATAGATAGATAGGTAGGTAGATGATAGTTAGACAGATATCCCAGAAGCTGCAATGCTAGGCTAAGACCAGGCTTTAAAGGGCTTTTCTATGCTCTACTAAATACTTTAAACCATTCATTATATCATAGCTCAGTGTTCAAATCTCCATTTGTTTCCTCAGTTTCCTAATATATATCTTAAGGTGACCTGATCCAGACTTTTGATCACCTTTGTCTAAATATTTCTATTTTAACAAAGTCCTTTTGAAAACTCAGAGACTATATCTTAGAAAAATACTCTGTTATCTCACCAGAGTGGAAAATATACCCATTAACTAATGATATCCATGTCTACATTAGATCCATGACATTTTTAATTCTTGGGAGCTTTTGGCTAAATGAATTTTTTAAGCTTCCTTTAAATGAAGCTTTAAGCCATCGCCACATGAATAAAATTAAAGAACTAAATGAAAACAAGCCAAGTATTTACAGAGTAATAGAATGTGCAGTGGAAAGAGTACAATTCTGAAATCATAAAGCCTAAATTAGTGTGATGCATCTTTATCAGCCATGTAATCATAAACCAGTTATCTAAATGTGTTAGCCTCAGTTTTTTCACCCATGAAATGGTGATGATAAAACTTATTATGCAGAGTTGTTGTGTGGATGTAATGAAGCATGGAGCATGAGAGTCTCTTATTCCATGCTAAAATGATAGCTATTTTTATACTTATAATAATTCTAATAATAGTAATTAAATTGTTCAAAATGATAATATTCATTTATATTGAGGCATTGTATTGACTATTCATAGACACATTTACCAAAATAAATTTCATTTTACTTTACCCCCTCTGAGGATATATATTCCTTAATTCAATACGAATCTCATTATGAATAATAATTATCATAATAAATATGCTGATTTTTCTTCTATTTATTTTTAGGGAAGTGTCCTTTACTGTTGAACATAAAGAAACTTAAGCAAGTCTGTCTTATTCAAAATTTGCATGCTGCTTTCTTATGAAAATAGATTATAGAGTTGTATGAAATAAATTCATGCAGTTAAGACATTTATGTTTGGAAAACTGGGTGGCCAGTTTAGTATTTCAAAAGAAGATTTTAAATTTAAACCTTAAAACTGAGCTCTTTCAGCCTTATTTATAGACCATCCTTCATGCTTCATAAGTATTCCTTCATTGTAAACTAACTAATAGTGTTTGTCACAGTGTATATAACTAAAATGGATTTTGTATTTCATTATTTCAGAGTTAGTTGCAGTTTCTACTTCCTTAATTCCTTTTTTGAAAAATAGATTAATTCTACAAAAAGATTTTTCCAGCTTTATTGAAAAATAATTGACATATTATAATTTGTAAATTTAAGAAATGATTTCTTATAACACTGCAAACTTTTAACATTGTGTAAATTTTGTACAATTTGATAAATTGGCATACATCTGTATTGCAATATAATCTACATAAAAATGTTAATACATCTACTATCTCATATAGTTTCCACTGTTTTTTATGCATGTATTGTAAGGAATTTTAAGATCCACTCTCTTAGGAACTTTAATGTATATAGTACAGTAGAGATGAACTTCAGAGGTCTTGTGGGTTTTGTTCCAGACCGCCTCAATAAAGCGATTATCTCAATAAACTAAGTCAAATCATTATTATTATTTTTTTTTGGTTTTCCAGTGCAAATAAAAAATTATGTTTCCCAGTGCATATAAAAAATAAACACTATACTGTACTGTTCAAAAGCATTATGTCTTTAAGGAAAAACAATGTATATACCTTAAGTAAACTAGTTCTGAGATATCAGTGGGTCATAATTACTGATCACAGATCACCATAACAAATACAATAATATTGAAAAAACTTGAAATATTGCAAGAATTACCAACATGTGACAGAGAGACACAAAATGAACAAATGTTGTTAGAAAAATGGTGGCAGCAGACCTATTTTATACAAAATTGCTATAAACTTTCAACTTGTAAGAATGTGATATATGCAAAGTTTAATAAAGGGAAGCACAATAAAAAAGTATGTATATATTATTAACTATGATCATCATGCTGTATATTAGATCCGGAGAACTTTTTCATATTATAGTTGCAAGTTTGTACACTTTGAACACCTTATTCCACCCCAGGTTCACCTCTTGTCAACTCAACTCTAAGTTTTCATTAGTTTGCTTTTCCTTCAGATTCTGTATGTAAGGGATATCATAATACATAAATTAAAATTAAAAAAAAATATATAAAATCTTTGAAATATTTCAATTAGTATAATACCTTAAAGATCCATCAATTGTGTTGTAAATGGCAGTATTTCTTAATTTTTCATGGTTAAGTAGTATTCCATAGTATATATTTACCATACTTTTTTATTCATTCATCCATTAATGGATACTGAAGTTATTTCCATCTCTTGCTTAGAGTTAATAATTTTATAATGAACATAAGAGTGCAGATATGTCTTCGAATAGTGACTTCGTTTCCCACCTAGAGGTGGGATTACTGAATCATATGGTAATTTTACTTTTAATAATATGATAGTCTCCATACTGTTTTCCATACAAATTTATATCCCTATCATAGTGCATAAGTTCCGCATTTTACCCAATATTTACCAAAATTTGTTAGTTTTAATTTTTTGGTAGTATATATTCTAATAGGTAGTAATATCTTGCTGTGTTTTTCAGAGGTAAACAACAACAACAACATAATGACTTTGCCCTGAGTTTTTACGTTGAGCACTTTTAAACGCTCCTGTTGGTCATTTATATAACTTTTTTGAAAAAAAAGTCTATTGAGATACTTTTGCTATTTTTTAATTATATATTATTTTCTCTTTGTATCTGTTGGTTATTAACCTCTTTTCAGATATAAGATTTGTAAGTATTTTTTTTCCATTCTGTGGATTGTGTTTTCATTCTTTCTCTCTCTTTTGTTTTTTTGGCAATGCAGAAACTTTAGTTTAATGTAATACCATTTATTTATTTTTGCTTCTTTTGCTTGTGTTTTTGGTCTGGTATCCAAAAAACTATTGGCAAGACCAATGTCAAGGAGAATTTTTCCTATGTTTTCCTTTAGGAAATTTAGTTTCATGCATCACATTTAAGTCTTTAATCTATTTCAAGTTAAGATTTATGAGTAATATAAGGTTCCAGTTTCATGCTGGTTTATGTGACTATTCAGTTTTAAATATCATTTATTGAACAGACTATCTTCACCCATTATATATGTTGGCCCCTGTCAAATATTAGGTGACTGTATGAAAGGATTTATTTCTGGACTCTCGATTCTGTTCTACTTGTTTATGGGTCTGTTTTTATGCCAGTATACTTTATTGTTTTGAGCATGAGGGCTTTGTAGTATAGTTTCAAATCAAGAGTGTAATTTCGCTTCTTCCTTCTTTCTCAGAACTGCTTTAATTATTTGTTGTCTTTTATGGTCTCATATAAATTTTAGGATTCTTTACTTCTGTAAAAACACAATATTGGATTTTTTAAAAGATTATTTAATTATTTATTTCACTGAGAGAGATGACAAGCAGGCAGAGAGGCAGGCAGAGAGAGAAGAGGTAGCAGCTTCCTGCTGAGCAGAGAGCCTGATGCAGGGCTCGATCCCAGGACCCTGGGATCATGACCTGAGCCGAAGGCAGTAGCTTAACCCTCTGAGCCAACCAGGCGCCCCTAACATTGGATTTTTGATACGAATTGAATTTACACAATGTTAATTCTTACCATTCATAAATATGAGCTATCTTTCCATTTGTGTCTCCTTCAATTTCTTTATCAATGTCATAGTTTATGGGGTACAGATCTTTCATCTTCTTAGTTAAATCTTTTCCTAAGTATTTTATTAGTTTTGATGCTAGTGTGAATTAGATTGTTCTCTTTATTTTTTCAGACAGTTCATCATTAGAGTGTTAAAATGCTCCTGTCTTGTGCTTACTTTGGCAGCACATATACTAAAATTGGAATGATGCAGAGAAGATTAGCTTGATCACTGAACAAGGATGACAAGAAAAACTGGGAAGCATTCCATATTTTAAAAAAAAACCAAAACAAAATAAAATTCTTGTGTTTTATATATTGATCTTGTATTTGGCAGCTTTACAAAATTTGTTAATTCAAAATTTTTTGTGAATTTTTTAGGATTCTTTTACATGTAAGTTCATGTTATCCAAAAAGAGAAAATTTTACTTCTTCCTTTTTTTTTTTTTTTTAGTCTTTTATTTCTTTGTGTTCCTTTTTTCTCTGGCTAGGACATCCAGTACTATGTCAAATGAGAGTAGTGAAAGTGGACACATTTGTCTTTTTTCTGATCTTTAAGGGGAAAACTTTCAAACTTTTTTGATTGAATATGAGATTTGCAATATGTGTTTTTTCTTTAATGGATTTTTTAAATTATTTTTTTAAATTTTTTATAAACATATAATGTGTAATTATCCCTAGGAGTACAGGTCTGTGAATCACCAGGTTTACACATTTCACAGCACTCACCATCACTCACCATAGCACCTGCCCTCCCCAATGTCCATACCCCCACCATCCTCTCCCAACACACCTCCCCCCAGCAACCCTCAGTCTGTTTTGTGAGATTCAGTCTTTTATGCTTTGTCTCCCTCCCAATCCCATCTTCTTTTATTTTTCTTTTCGTACGCCCGAAACCGCCTATGATGCATCTCCACTTCATCATATCAGGGAGATCATATGATAGTTGTCTTTCTGAGATTGATTTATTTCGCCAAGCATAATACCCTCTAGTTCCATCCACGTCATCACAAATAGCAGGATTTCATTTCTTTTGATGGCTGCATAGTATCCCATTGTACATATATACCACATCTTTTTATTGATTCATCTGTTGAAGGACATTTAGGTTCCTTCCATAGTTTAACTATTGTGGACATTGCTGCTATAAACATTTGGGTGCATGTGCCCCTTCAGAATGCCACGTTTGTATCTTTAGGGTATATACCCAGTACTACAATCACTGGGTCATAGGCTAGTTCTATTTTCAGCTTTTTGAGGCACCTCCACGCTGTTTTCCAGAGTGGTTTCACCAGCTTGCATTCCCACGTACAGTGTAGGAGGGTTGCCCTTTCTCCACATCCTCGCCAGCATCTGTCATTGACTGACTTGTTCATTTTAGCCATTCTGAAAGGTGTGAGGTGGTATCTCATTCTGGTTTTGATTTGTATTTCCCTGATGCCGAGTGATGTGGAGCATTTTTTCATGTGTCTGTTGGCCATTTGGATGAATTCTTTGCAGAAATGTCTGTTCATGTCCTCTGCCCATTTCTTCATTGGATTATTTGTTCTTAGGGTGTTGAGTTTGATAAGCTCTTTATAGATTTTGGATAGATACTGGCCCTTTATCTGGTATGTCATTTGCAAATATCTTCTCCCAGATAACTTCTGACAGTCATCTTTTGGCTTTGTTAACTGTTTCCTTTGCTGTGCAAAAGCTTTTTGATCTGATGAAATCCCAATAGTTCAGTCTTGCCCTTGCTTCCCTTGCCTTTGGTGATGTTCCTAGGCAGAAGTTGCTACTGCTGAGGTCAAAGAGGTTGCTACCTGTTCTCTCCTCAAGGATTTTGATGGATTCCTTTCTCACATTATGCTTCTTCATCCATTTCCAGTCTATTTTCATGTATGGTGTAAGGAAAAGGTCCAACTTCATGTTTATGCATGTGGCTGTTCAATTTTCCCAACACCATTTGTTGAAGAGGCTGTCTCTTTTCCATAGGACATTCCTTCCTGCTTTGTTGAAGACTAGTTGACCATAGAGTTGAGGGTGTATTTCTGGGCTCTCTATTCTGTTCCATTGATCTATGTCTGTTTTGGGGACAGTTCCCTACTATCTTGATGATGACAACTTTGTAATAGAGCTTGAAGTCTGGAATTGTGATGCCAACAACTTTGGCTTTCTTTTTCAATATTCCTCGGGCTATTCGAGATATTTTCTGGTTCCATATATATTTTAGGATGATTTGTCCCATTTCTTTGAAAAAAACGGATGGGATTTTTGATAGGGATTGCATTAAATGTGTAGATTGCTTTAGGTAGCATAGACATTTTCACAATATTTGTTCTTCCAATACAGGAGCATGGAACATTTTTCCATTTCTTTGTGTCTTCTTCAATTTCTTTCATGAGTACTTTAGAGTTTTCTGAGTATAGATTCTTTTTCTCTTTGATTAGGTTTATTCCTAGGTATCTTAGGGTTTTGAGTGCTATTGTAAATGGGATTCACTCCTTAATTTCTATTTCTTCAGTCTTGTTGGTATAAAAAAATGCAACCAATTTCTGTTCATTGATTTATATCCTGACACTTTACAGAATTCCTATGCAATTTATAGCAGATTTGGAGTGAAGTCCTTTAAGCTTTCCACATACAGTGTCATATCGTCTGCAAACAGGGATAGTTTGACTTCTCTTTTGCCAATTTGGCAAAGTTTGGATGCCTTTAATTTCTTTTTGTTGTCTGATTGCTGAGGCTAGGACTTCTAGTACGATGTTGAATAGCAGTGGTGATAACGGACATCCCTGCCGTGTTCCTGACCTCAGCGGAAAAGTATTCAGTTTTTCTCCATTGAGAATGATATTTGCAGTGGGGTTTTCATAGATGGCTTTGATAATATTGATAATATGTGCCCTCTATCCCTACACTTTGAAGAGTTTTAATCAGGAAGGGACACTGCACATTGCCAAATGCTTTTTCAGCATCTATGGAGAGTATCATATGGTTCTTGTTCTTTCTTTTATTGATGTGTTGTATCACATTGATTGATTTGCAGATGTTAAACCAACCTTGTAGCCCTGGAATAAATCCCACTTGGTCGTGGTGAATAATCCTTTTAATGTACTGTTGAATCTTATTGGCTAGTATTTTGGTGAGAATTTTTGCATCCGTGTTCATCAAGGATATTGGTCTGTAGTTCTCTTTTTTGATGGGATCCTTGTCTGGTTTTGGGATGAAGGTGATGCTGGCCTCAGAAAAAAAAGAGTTTGGAAGTTTTCCTTCCATTTCTCTTTTTTTGGAACAGTATCAGGAGAATAGGAATGAATTCTTCTTTAAATGTTTGGTAGGATTCCCCTGGGAAGCCATATGGCCCGGGGCTTTTGTTTGTTTGGAGATTTTTGATGACTGTTTCAATCTCCATACTGGTTATGGGTCTGTTCAGGTTTTCTATTTCTTCCTGGTTCAGTTGTGGTAGTTTATATGTCTCTAGGAATGTATCCATTTCTTCCCGATTGTTGAATTTGTTGGCGTAGAGTTGCTCATAGCATGTTCTTATAATTGTTTGTATTTCTTTGCTGTTGGTTGTGATCTCTCCTCTTTCATTCATGATTTTATTTATTTGGGTCCTTTCTCTTTCTTTATCAATCTTATTAATTCTTTCAAAGAACCAGCTCCTAGTTTCGTTGATTTGTTCTATTGTTTTTTTGTTTTGCTTTGTTTGTGTGCTTTTTTGTTCGTTTTTATTTCATTGATTTATGCTCTGATTTATTATTCCTCTTCTCCTGCTGGGTTTAGGCTTTCTTTGTTGTTCTTTCTCTGACCCCTTTAGGTGTAGGGTTATGTTTTGTATTTGAGATCTTTCTTGTTTCTTGAGAAAGGCTCGTACAGCTTTATATTTTCCTCTCAGAACTGCCTTTGCTGTATCCCACAGATTTTGAACACTTTTGTTTTCATTATCATTTCTTTCCATGATTTTTTTCAATTCTTCTTTAATTTCCTGGTTGACCAATTCATTTTTTAGAAGGATGCTGTTTAGTCTCCATGTATTTGTGTTCTTTCCAAATTTCCTCTTGTGATTTAGTTCTAGTTTCAGAGCATTGTGGTCTGAGAATATGCAGGGGATGATCCCAATCTTTTGATAATGGTTGAGATCTGATTTATGACCCAGGATGTGGTCTATTCTGGAGAATGTTCCATGTGCACTAGAGAAGAATGTGTATTCTGTTATTTTGGGATGGAATGTGTTGAATATACCTGTGATGTCCATCTTGTCCAGTGTGTCATTTAAGGCCTTTTTCCTTGTGGATCTGTTGCTTGGATGATCTGTCCATTTCAATGAGGGGAGTGTTAAATTCCCCTACTATTATTTTATTGTTGTCGATGTGTTTCTTTGATTTTGTTATTAATTGGTTTATATAGTTGGCTGCTCCCATGTTAAGGACATAGATATTTAAAATTGTTAGGTCTTCTTGTTGGACAGACCCTTTGAGTATGATATAGCGTCCTTCCTCATCTCTTATTATAGTCTTTGGCTTAAAATCTAATTGATCTGATATAAGGATTGCCACCCCAGCTTTCTTCTGATGTCCATTAGCATGGTAAATTGTTTTCCACCCCCTCTCTTTAAATCTGGGGGTGTCTTCGGATCTATGATGAGTTTCTTGGGCAGCATATTGACGGGTTTTGCTTTTTATCCATTATGATACCCTGTGTCTTTAGATTGGTGCATTTAGGCCATTTACATTCAGGGTAACTATTGAGAGATATGAATTTAGTGGCATTGTATTGCCTATAATGTGACTGTTACTGTATATTGTTTCTGTTCCTTTCTGATCTACTACTTCTAGGCTTTCTCTTTGCTTAGAGGACTCCTTTCAATATTTCCTGGAGAGTTGGTTTGGTGTTTGCAAATTCTTTCAGCTTTTGTTTGTCCTGGTAGCTTTTTAATCTCTCCTTCTATTTTCAATGATAGCCTAGCTGGATATAGTATTCTTGGCTGCATGTTTTTCTCCCTTAACACTCTGAATATATCATGCCAGTTCTTTCTGGCCTGCCAGGTCTCTGTGGATAAGTCTGCTGCCAGTCAAATGTTTTTACTGTTGTACAATACAGACTTCTTTTCCCAGGCTGCTTTCAGGATTTTCTCTTTGTTGTTAACAGTTGTAAATTTTACTATCAGGTTGTGGGGTGTGGACCTATTTTTATTGATTTTGAGGGTCATTCTTTGCATCTCCTGGATTTTGATGTTTGTTCCCTTTGCCATATTAGGGAAATTCTCTACAAAAATTCTCTCCAATATACCTTCTGCTCCCCTCTCTCTTTCTTCTTCTGGGATCCCAATTATTCTAATGCTGTGTCGTCTTATAGTTTCACTTATCTCTCAAATTCTCTCCTCATGGCCCAGTATTTGTTTGTCTCTCTTTTGCTCAGCTTCTTTATTCTCCATAATTTGGTCTTCTATATCACTAATTCTTTTGCCTCATTTATCCTAGCAGTAAGAACTTCCATTTTTTATTGCACCTCATTAATAGCTCTTTTGATTTCAACTTGGTTAGATTTTAGTTCTTTTATTTCTCCAGAAAGGGCTTTTATCTCTCTGGAGAGGGTTTCTCTAATATCTTCCATGCCTTTTTCGAGCCCAGCTAGAACCTTGAGAGTTGTCATTCTGAACTCTAGTTCTGTCATATTACCAATGTCTGTTTTGATTAGGTCCCTTGCTTTTGGTTCTGCCTCTTGTTCTTCTTCTTGTGGTGAGTTTTTCCACCTTGTCATTTTGAGCAGATAAGAATATACAAAGGAGCAATAAAATGCTAAAAGGGTGGTTAAGACCCCAGGAAAATGTGCTTTAACCAAATCAGAAGAGACCCCTAGTTGTGGGAGAATGAAAGGGGATAAAAAAGAAGTTCAAGGGGAAAATGGGTTTAAAAAAAAACAAGGAAAAAATATTAAAAAAGAAAAAATATATATATACTAGACTTGTGACTAGAACAGGGTCACTCACTTAATTTGGGGAGTATTTTGGTCTCTTAGAAGAAACTACCTCCCAAGATTTTAAAGGATGAAAAACATAAAAGGGTAGGCACAATGAAGGGATGGAATAAACCTATAAAAATGAGGAAAAAAGGGACGCCTGGGTGGCTCAGTTGGTTCAGCAGCTACCTTCGGCTCAGGTCATGATCTCAGCATCCTGGGATCGAGTCCCACATCGGGCTCCTTGCTCGGCAGGGCGCCTGCTTCTCCCTCTGCCTCTGCCTGCCATTCTGTCTGCCTGTGCTCACTCTCTCCCACCCTCTCTCTGATAAATAAATAAAATCTTTAAAAAAATGAGAAATAAATTTAATTTCTAAAAATAAGTTGATAAAGCAAGTTGGTTGGGACAGTAAAGAAAAATAAACTGGAGAGAATCTGCTCAGTCTGGACACTAGAACTATCTTGGAGATAGATTTAGGGTATATTTTGTTCTATTAGGAGAAGTTATACCCCAAATTTTTTAAAAGAAAAAACCCTATGTGTAAAAAAATATATAGTTAGGTAAAATGGAGGATAAAATATGACTATAATAATGAAGGTTCAAAATAGATGATTATTTTTTGTAAGGTATTTTAAAAATAAACTAGTTAAAAATCATTAAAAGAGGAAAGGGTAAAAGTTAAAAAAATTAGCAGAAGAAAAAAGAAAAAAAGATATAACTGCAAGACTAATGAATCATTGGGAGAAAGCCACGAATTCCTTGTTTTGCTTTCTCCTCCTCTGGAATTCCACTGTTCTCCTTACTAAGTGAAGTTGATCTTGGCTGGGTTTCTTGTTGGTCTTCTGGCAAGGGGCCTGTTGTATTGATTCTCAAGTGTCTTTGCCCGAGATGGATTTGTTCTGCCCTTACCTGGGGTAAGGCTAAGTAATCCGAGAGCTTTTGTTCCCTGAAGGCTTTCCGTAGAGTTCTGGGTGATGGAATGATAATGGCGGTCTCACAATCCTGCCCAGAGGAGTGGAGAGCTCAAGGCCCCGCTCCTCAGTGCACCCTTAGAGAAAAGTGCTTAATCACTCCCATCTTCACAGCCTCTGGCCATGCTTGAAGAAAAGCGCTCTGTCACTCGTACTTGGAGAAAAGTCCTTGGTCATTCTCATCTCCCTGGCCTCTGGCCATGCTTGGAGAAAAGAGCTCAATTACTCCCGTCTCCCTGGCCCTTGGCCGTGCTCCAAGCTCATCCTGCCTATGCCTGCTTCAAAGTAACCCTGGGTTGAGAGCTCACTCCTCAGCTTTGTCTCTGTAGCCGGCTTCCCCACTCTAATACCTGTGAGTTCTGTGACACTCAGATACCCCTGGTCCTTCTGTGACCCTGAGGGACCTGGGACTATGCTGAGCCCACTTGGGCTTCACTCTGGTTTAGCCTCTGGGGTGATATCCCTCAGTGGATCAAACTTTTAAAAAGTCCTGATTTTGTGCTCCGTTGCTCCCCCGCTTGCCAGGAGCTGCACCCCCCCCCCCCGCGGTCTACCTTCCTGTTCTTCGGGTTCACTTTTCTGCCGGCTCTACCTTTCAGAAAGTGATCAATTTTCTGTTTCTAGAATTGTTGCTCTCCTTCTCTTTGATCTCCCATTGGATTTGTAGGTGTTTGCAATGGTTAGATAAGCTATCTAGCTGATCTCCTTGTACCTGATGTCGTCTCAGCCTGCTACTTCTCCGCCATCTTGAATCCTTCCACGGAATATGTGGTTTTTATTATGTTGATGTGTATTCTTTCTGTACCCAGTTTGGTGAGTATTTTTATTATGAAAGGGTGTTAAATTTTGTCAAATGCCTTTTCTGCATATATTGAGTTGATCATATGAGATTTTATTGATCATTCTATTAATATAATGCAACACATTTACTGATATGTGCTGGTGAATTCAGTTTTGTAGCATTTTGTAGAGAATTTTTACATTTTTATTTATCAGGAATATTATCCAGTAGTTCTTTTTGTTGCTGCTTTGTTTTTTTGTTTGTTTGTTTGTTTTTGTTTTGTTTTGTTTTGCGTTTGTAGTGCTCCTGTCTGGTTTTGATATCAAGATAATGCTGGCCTGTAAAATGTGCCTCGGAGTATTTCAACCTCTTCAACTCTTTGGGAAGGGTTTAAAAAGTATTTGTATTATTTTGCCTTAAAATATTTGGTAGAATTCACTGTGGAAATCATCTGATTCTGGACTTTTATTTGTTAGAAGGTTTTTATTACGGATTCAATCTCCTTACCACTTATTGGTCTGTTCACATTTTTTATGTCCTTATGATTCAGTCTTGATTGGTTGTATGTGCCTAGGAATTTGTCCATTTCCTCTAGGCTTTTGATTCGCTGGCATTTAACTGTCTTTTATCCTTTATATTTCTGTGGTATCTGTTATAATGTCTCCTTTTTCATTTCTGATTTTATTGAGTCCTCTCTCTTTTTTCTGAGTTAGTCTAGCTGTCTTTTTTTTAAATTTTATTTTTTATAAACATATATTTTTATCCCCAGGGGTACAGGTTGTGAATCACCAGGTTTACACACTTCACAGCACTCACCAAAGCACATACCCTCCCCAATGTCCATAATCCCACCCCCTTATCTCAAACCCCTTTCCCCCAGAAACCCTCAGTTTGTTTTGTGAGATTAAGAGTCACTTATGGTTTGTCTCCCTCCCAATCCCATCCTGTTTCATTTACTCTTCTCCTACCCACGTAAGCCCCCCTGTTGCATCACCACTTCCTCATATCAGGGAGATCATATGATAGTTGTCTTTCTCTGCTTGACTTATTTCACTAAGCATGATACGCTCTAGTTCCATCCATGTTGTCGTGAATGGCAAGAGATTTCATTTCTTTTGATGGCTGCATAGTATTCCATTGTGTATATATACCACACCTTATTGATCCATTCATCTGTTGATGGACATCTAGGTTCTTTCCATAGTTTGGCTCTTGTGGACATTGCTGCTATAAACATTCGGGTGCACGTGCCCCTTTGGATCACGACGTTAGTATCTTTAGGGTAAATACCCTGTAGTGCAATTGCTGGGTCATAGGGCAATTCTATTTTCAACATTTTGAGGAACGTCCATGCTGTTTTCCAGAGAGGTTGCACCAGCTTGCATTCCCACCAATAGTGGAGGAGGGTTCCCCTTTCTCTGCATCCTCGCCAGCATCTGTCATTTCCTGACTTGTTGATTTTAGCCATTCTGACTGGTGTGAGGTGATATCTCATTGTGGTTTTGATTTGTATTTCCCTGATGCCGAGTGATATGGAGCACTTTTTCATGTGTCTGTTGGCCATCTGGATGTCTTCTTTGCAGAAATGTCTGTTCATGTCCTCTGCCCATTTCTTGATTGGATTATTTGTTCTTTGGGTGTTGAGTTTGCTAAGTTCTTTATAGATTCTGGACACTAGTCCTTTATCTGATATGTCATTTGCAAATATCTTCTCCCATTCTGTCAGTTGTCTTTTGATTTTGTTAACTGTTTCCTTTGCTGTGCAAAAGTTTTTGATCTTGATGAAATCCCAATAGTTCATTTTTGCCCTTGCTTCCCTTGCCTTTGGCGTTGTTCCTAGGAAGATGTTGCTGCGGCTGAGGTCGAAGAGGTTGCTGCCTGTGTTCTCAAGGATTTTCATGGATTCCTTTTACACACTGAGTTCCTTCACCCATTTTGAATCTATTTTTGTGTGTGCTGTAAGGAAATGGTCCAATTTCATTTTTCTGCATGTGGCTTTCCAATTTTCCCAGCACCATTTATTGAAGAGGCAGGTTTTTTTCCATTGGACATTCTTTCCTGCTTTGTCGAAAAGTAGAGTTGAGGGTCTATTTCTGGGCTCTCTATTCTGTTCCATTGATCTATGTGTCTGTTTATGTGCCAGTACCATGCTGTCTTGATGATGACAGCTTTGTAATAGAGCTTGAAGTCCAGAATTGTGATGCCACCAACGTTGGCTTTCTTTTTCAATATCCCTTTGGCTATTCGAGGTCTTTTCTGGTTCCATATAAATTTTAGAATTATTTGTTCCATTTCTTTGAAAAAGATGGATGGTACTTTGATAGGAATTGCATTAAATGTGTAGATTGCTTTAGGTAGCATAGACATTTTCACAATATTTATTCTTCCAATCCAGGAGCATGGAACATTTTTCCATTTCTTTGTGTCTTCCTCAATTTCTTTCATGAGCACTTTATAATTTTTTGAGTATAGATTCTGTGTCTCTTTGGTTAGGTTTATTCCTAGGTATCTTATGGTTTTGGGTGCAATTATAAATGGGATTGACTCCTTAATTTCTCTTTCTTCTGTCTTGCTGTTGGTGTAGAGAAATGCAACTGATTTCCTTGCATTGATTTTATATCTTGACTCTTTACTGAATTCCTGTATAAGTTTTAGCAGTTTTGGAGTGGAGTCTTTTGGGTTTTCCACATATAGTATCATATCATCTGCGAAGAGTGATAATTTGACTTCTTCTGTGCCAATTTGGATGTCTTTAATTTCCTTCTGTTGTCTGATTGCTGAGGCTAGGACCGCTAGTACTATGTTGAATAGCAATGGTGATAATGGACATCCCTGCCGTGTTTCTGACCTTAGCGGAAAAGCTTTCAGTTTTTCTCCATTGAGAATGATATTTACGGTGGGTTTTTCATAGATGGCTTTGATGATATTGAGGTATGTGCCCTCTATCCCTACACTTTGAAGAGTTTTGATCAGGAAGGGATGCTGTACTTTGTCAAATGCTTTTTCAGCATCTATTGAGAGTATCATATGGTTCTTGTTCTTTCTTTTATTGATGTGTTGTATCACATTGACTGATTTGCGGATGTTGAACCAACCTTGCAGCCCTGGAATAAATCCCACTTGGTCGTGCTGAAGAATCCTTTTAATGTACTGTTGAATCCTATTGGCTAGTATTTTGTTGAGTATTTTTGCATCTGTTTTCAGCAAGGATATTGGTGTATATCTCTCTTTTTTGGTGGGATCCTTGTCTGGTTTTGGGATCAAGGTGATGCTGGCCTCATAAAATGAGTTTGGAAGTTTTCCTTCCATTTCTATTTTTTGGAACAGTTTCAGGAGAATAGGAATTAGTTCTTCTTTAAATGTTTGGTAGAATTCCCCCGGGAAGCCGTCTGTCCCTCGGCTTTTGTTTGTTTGGAGATTTTTAATGACTGTTTCAATCTTCTTACTGGTTATGGGTCTGTTCAGGCTTTCTATTTCTTCCTGGTTCAGTTGTGGTAGTTTATATGTTTCTAGGAATGCATCCATTTCTTCCAGATTGTCAAATTTTTTGCCGTAGAGTTTCTCATAGTATGTTCTTATAATAGTTTGTATTTCTTTGGTGTTAGTTGTGATCTCTCCTCTTTCATTCATGATTTTATTTATTTGGGTCCTTTCTCTTTTCTTTTTGATAAGTCAGTCCAGGGGTTTATCAATTTTATTAATTCTTTCAAAGAACCAGCTCCTACTTTCGTTGATTTGTTCTATTGTTTTTATGGTTTCTATTTCATTGATTTCTGCTCTGATCTTTATGATTTCTCTTCTCCTGCTGGGCTTAGGGTTTCTTTCTTGTTCTTTCTCCAGCTCTTTTAGGTGTAGGGTTAGGTCGTGTACCTGAGACCTTTCTTGTTTCTTGAGAAAGGCTTGTACCGCTATATATTTTCCTCTCAGGACTGCCTTTGTTGTGTCCCACAGATTTTGAACCTTTGTATTTTCATTATCATTTGTTTCCATGATTTTTTTCAATTCTTCTTTAATCTCCCGGTTGACCCATTCATTCTTTAGAAGGATGCTGTTTAGTCTCCATGTATTTGGGTTCTTTTCAAACTTCCTTTTGTGGTTGAGTTCTAGCTTTAGAGCATTGTGGTCTGAAAATATGCAGGGAATGATCCCAATCTTTTGATACCGGTTGAGTCCTGATTTAGGACCAAGGATGTGATCTATTCTGGATAGCTGTCTTTTTTTTTTTTTATTTACCATTAACAAGTTTAATTTTATTTACCATTTAAAAAAAAACTTTCTAGTTTTTTAATTCTATATTTCATTTATTTCTGCCCTAATTTTTAGTTTTTTCCTTCCTTTTGCTACTTTTAAGTTTACTTTGTTCTTTTTGTATTTTTTTGAATTTTTATATTAAGTTCTTTATTTGAAATCTTTTTTTATATACATTTATAGCTATAAAATTTCCTTTTATAACTGCTTTGCTGCTTCTCATAATTTTTTGGTATATATTTTTTATTTTCCTCAAGATGTATTTTATTCCCACTTTGTCTTCTTTTTTTGATTTTTTGTTTGTTTAAAAATGTGTATGTCTGTGTATTTGTAAATTTTCCAAATTTCCTTCTGTATTGATTTCTAGTTTCATATTATTTTGGCTGGAAATATACTTGATATGCTTTCTATATTATTGATTTTGGGGGGACTCTTGTTTTGTGGTTTAAAATGTGATCTATCCTAGAAAATTTTCCACATGTGTTTGAGAAGAATATTTATTATGATACTATTGGATGGAATATCCTGTAAATATGTTAGGTTCATTTGACATATTTCTTGTTTGTTTGTTTGTTTTGTTTGTTTGAGAGAGAGCAGGGCAGAGAGAATGAGCAAGGGGCAAGCGCAGAGACAGAGTGAGAAGACCCCCTCCTGAGCAGGGAGCCCAATGTGGGACTCTATCTCAGGACCCTGGGATCACGACCTGAGCCAAAGGCAAAGGCTTAACTGACTGAGCCACCCAGTTGTCCAGGCATAGTGTCTAAATTCACAATTTTCTTATTGATTTTCTGTCTGGATGATCTATCCATAGGTAAGAGTGGGGTATTATTGTCCCCAGATATTATTGTATTGCTATTTATTTCTCCTTTTTGTTTTGTTAGTATTTGTTTTATATATTTATGTGGCTCAATATTAGGTACATGATATTTACAATTACTGTATTGATGAATTGATGACACTTTTCTTATTGTATAATGACCTTCTTTGACTCCTGTGGTAATTTTTAGCTTATATAAACCCTATTTTGTCTGTTATAGTTATTGCCACCCTTGTTTTCTTTTGTTATCATTAGCTTGGAATATCGTTTTCCATACCTTTACTCTCTGCCCATGTGTGCCCTTAAAGCTAAAGTGATTCTTTTATATGCCACATATTGTTGGATCTTGTGTTTTTTGTTTGTTTTTTAATCTATTCTAGCCTTTCTATGTCTTCCAACTGATGATTCCATTCACTTATAGTTAAAGTAATTATGGATAGGTAAGGACTTAACTATTGCCTTTCATTCTTTTTATATTTCATGATTTATTTAAATTTTAGTTAGTATATAGTGTAATATTAGTTTCAGGAGTAGAATTTAGTAATTCACCATTTACATATGCTCATCAATGCTCATCACAAGTGACCTCCTAATAATTATTACTGGCTTATCCCATACCCCTGCCCATCTCCCCTCCAGAAACAGTTTGTTACTTATAGTTAAGTGTACTATGGTTTGCCTTCCCCTCCCTTTTAAAATTTTTTTTTCTTTCCCCAGTGTTTATCTGTTTTGTTTCTCTTTTGTAGATGCTCTGCTCTTTATTTCCTGTCTTGTTGTCTTTGTTTGTAATCTGATGACTTTTTGTGGCAGTATGTTTTAACTTCTTTATCAAAATCTTTTGTGAATCTACTAATTTTTTATATTTACCATTAAGCTTATATAAAATACGTTAGTTATAACATTCCATTTTATTTTGAAAACAACTGAACTTCAATAGTTTACAGAAAATTTATACTTCTCCTATAACAACAGGTTATTGATGTTTTTACATTTTAGATCATTTTTATATTGTATTTTCAATAACAAATGATTGCAGTTATAGTTATTTTTAATAGGCTTGTTTTTTTAACTTTTAATCTAGACTACTAAATGATTTATATATCACCATTACAATATTAGAGAATCTGGTTTTGACTATACATTTACCTTTCGCAATAAATAAGGAGCCATCCATGCATCCATGTTGCCATCTTGATGACATCACCATCCCCAAAGCTTCAGTAAGTGTTACTTTATCTTTTTTTTTTTTTAAGATTCTGTTTATTTGACAGAGAGAGAGATAGAGAGAGCTCAAGTTCGCAGAGTGGCAGGCAGAGGAAGATCGAGAGGCAGGCTTATTACCCAGCAGTGAGCCCGATGCAGGTCTTAATCCCAGGACCCTGGGATCATGACCTGAGCCAAATGCAGCTGCTTAACTGATTGAGTCACCCAGGGAGCCCTAAATTTTACTTTAGTTAATATATGACTATTTTTTATTTCTACTAATAGACATATCAATTTTATTGCTTTTAATATTAAGGTCTTCTCCTTCGCATTATCAATTTTATAAGTGTTGTTTACATTTGTGGTGGTAAGTATGTAATTCATGTATGTGGTGGTATGTACGTAATTCAAATATGAATTTTAAACTCTAGATCATATGCTCCATTGTGGCAGATATTTGTCTTATTCATCCCACCCACAAAAAATTAGTACTAAATAGGTCTTTGTTGATTGGCTGAATGAATTAAGTGTTCTGACACTAGCATAGCTGACCAAACCAGAGATAAAGGAGAAAATATAATGATTGTCAAATGGGTGAACCTGAGATAAAAAGACACTTTTAGCTTCGTCAGTTTGATATACACTCCGGATAACATTCCAACTTTGCATGGATTTTTGGAAAGCAAACAACTCCTCTCCTAAATAATAAATTTATTAATTGCCTTCCTTATGAGTCCTGACAGCAGTCAGCTTTGTGGGTTTCGGATTCCATTCCAAGAGGTTGAATGTCTGTTTGATTTATGTAATAGGCAACAGTGTCATGAGGAAAGACTTGTAGGATAAAATTTCTTAAAGATGGGAACACAGATAGCTGCCTATGGACTGTGAGGTGGGTGTTAATGAAAATGCATTGAGCAGTAAGGGAAGGGCAGCTCACAACCATAGGAAAGGTGCCCTGTGTTTTTGTTTTGTTTTGTTTTGTTTTACAAACAGATACCATTTCCCCTCCCCATGGAAATTTTCAAATTTACTTTGCTCTAACAACCACAAATACTTAGGACATTAGGAACACAAGATGGGCATTAAAGGATAAAAATAAACAAAAATTTAAGTAAATGTTAAGTGTTTATCATTATTTCAGCCATGTTTTTCTATGCTTAACTGCTCAAAGAAATTACACATGTTTCTAAATATTATACCGGGCTGTTAAACTAATGCAAAGGGTTTTATGGAATTTTCTATAACACCATCTCGATTTTCTACATTGGCTGTCACTCCTGAAAATTCTCAGTTTATAAATGTGCATATATTTACTATAATAATATTCACTGGTTATTCATCTGGTTATTTACGCTGCCACATCTTGGAGGAAGAAGGCCTCTGACTGCCTGTTTCTCCAGGGAGCTCTTTCTGTGAGTTCCGGGTATTGCGCCTGGTGGCAAACCCAAGTCTGCCCTAGGGACAGGTGTCCAAGGAGATGCTGGCCCCTTGGGACCAGAGGCACAGGACAGGCCTGCCTTCTGCCCAGACTCCTTCCTCAGAGAGGATCACGAGCGCCCTCATGGCTCCTTAGCCGCTCGTGTCTCCTCAGCCGCCAGGCTTCATTTTATCCCCACAGGGAGCGGGTGACACTTGTCTTGCCACCTGCCTGCTGTTCCTGCCATGGCAGGCTCTCCTGCTTCACCACCGTTTCCCGACAGCAACGCCAACAGCTCCTTCACTTCTCCCAGGGCGGCGTGCGGCGTCTTATGCAGGCATGCTCCTGAGGAGCGCGGTAACAGACGTGTCCCTTTCATTAAGGCTGTTTCGACAGGTGCTCTCTCAGGCAGAGGGGGATGCACGGGCAAAGAGGATTTTGCTCAATGCGGGTTTATTACACCGTGCTGTGGAGACTAGCTAAGGCAAGCAGCAGCAGCATCCCACAGACCCGACTCTGATTTCCCAAAGAATGCTGTGCTTTCCCAGAGGGAATGCTCGGGCAAAGAGGCTTTCGCTCTATGCAGGTTTCTCCCACTCTGCTGCGAATACTAGGCTAAGGCAAGGAGCAAGAGCAGCCCACAGAACCGACTCTGATTTCCCAGCGACTGATATGCTTTTGTAGTGGTTTTCAGCTTGGCGTGAAACGCACTTCGCTGCCGCTTCCTCAACAAGGCTTTGGGCGTTCGCTCGGTCCCGTCAGGGAAGAAGAGCTGTGGGAGAGCTGGTGCCTCTTGGGCTTTGTTTTCCCGGGCTCCATGTTAGCACTTCGGTTCACACTGCCTAGCTGAACTAAGACAGAGTCACAACCCTGCAGAATCGTGCGCGCCCTAGGATGGCACTCTAAGCCCACTACCATCTCCTGGCATAGGCAAAGCTTGGCTTTTTGCTCTGGCGTGCACGCAGACTCGGGGACCAAGCCAGTGCCTTCCCCACAGGAGAGGAGAGGCGTCACGATCCCTGCCCACCGCCCGCGCACTGGGATGGGGAGCTGTGGGGGACGGTCCCCAATCCTTGCCTGGACACCCCGTGCCTTCGCGAACGCTTCCACATCCTGGAGGAAGACGGAATATGACTGCCAGTTCTTTCAGGGAGCTGTTTCTGCGAGTTCAGGGTAGGCGCCTGGTGGCAAGCCCATGTCTCCACCAGAGACAGGTGGCCAAAGCTGCTGTCTCCTTGGGCCCAGAGGCTCAGGACAGGCATGCTTTCTGCCCAGACTCCTTCCTCAGAGTGGAGCCCTTTCCCCTGCCCTAATCTTCCTCTCGTGTCTCCTTAGCAGCCAGGATTCCGTCGCTCTGCAGTGACAGACGTGTCCCTTTCCTTAAGGCTCTTTCCACAGGTGTAACCATGCTTCTCTCTCAGGCAGAGGGGATGCCCAAGCAAAGAGGATTTCGCTCCATGCGGGTTTATTACACTGTGCTGTGGAGACTAGCTCAGGCAAGCAGCAGAAGCATCCCACAGACCCGACTCTGTTTTCCCAAAGAATGATGTGCTTTCCCAGAGGGGATGCCCGGGCAAAGAAGCTTTCACTCTATGAGGGTTTCTCCCGCCATGCTGCGAATACTAGGATAAGGCAAGCAGCAACAGCAGCTCACATAACCAACTCTGCTTTCCCAGTGACTGCTAAGCTTTCGCAGAGATTTTCAGCTTGGTGCGAACCGCACTTCGCTGCTGCTTCCTCAGCAAGGCTTTGGGCGTCCGCTCTGTCGCCTCAGGGAAGAGAAGCCGTGGGAGAGCTGGTGCCTCTTGGGCCTTGCTTTCCCGGGTTCCATGTTCACGCCCTGGATTAACCCAACCAGGCCGAAGTAAGCAGACACAGCCACAAACCTGCAGCCGCGTGCGTGGCCTAGGATGGCAATCTATGCACACTACCATCTCCCAGTGTAGGCAACGCTTGGCCTTTTGCACTGGCCCTCAGGCAGACTCGTGGACAAGGCCAGTGCCTTCCACACAGGAGAGGAGAGGCGACAGGATCCCTGAACACCGCCCGTGCACTAGATTGGGGAGCTTTGGGGGATTGTCGCCACTCCTTCCCCGGCACACACCCTGCCACCGACAACGATGTCACATCTTGGAGGACGATGGCATCTGACTGCCCTTTTCTCCAAGGAGCTGTTTCTGCGAATTCAGGGTATGATGCCTGGTAGCAAGCCCAAGTCTGCCCTACGGACTGTTGTCCAAGGAGATGCTGTGCCCTTGGGACCAGAGGCACAGGACAGGCCTGCCTTCTGTCCAGACTCCTTCCTCAGAGGGGAGCACGCGCCCCAACCCTAGTCGTCCCCTCATATCTCCTTAGCAGCCAGGCTTCCATCTCTCCACACAGGGAGCGGGTGACACTTGTCTTGCCACCAGCCTGCTGTACTTGCCACGGCAGGCTATCCTGCTTCTCGAGCGTTTTCCGACCCCAAGGCCAACGGCTCCTCTTCTCCGGGGGCAGCGTGCTGCGCCTACCCCAGACGTGCTCCATGGTAGGGCGGGGAAAGACATGTCCCTTTCCTTAAGGCCCTTTCAGATGTGCAAACACGTTTCTCTCTCAGGCAGAGGGGATGCTAGGGCAAAGAGAATTTCGCTCCATGCGGGTATCTTCCACCGTGCTGCAGGGACTAGCTCAGGCAAGCAGCAGCAGCATCCCCAAACCCAACTCTGATTTCCCAACGAATGCTGTGCTTTCCCAGAGGAGATGACCGGGCAAAGAGCCTTAAGACTGGGTTCAGGCAACCAGCAGCAGCAGCCCACAGTACCGACTCTGATTTCTCAGCGAATGTTGTGCTTTCAGAGAGGCTTTGGCCTTGGAGCGAACTGCACTTCACCACTGCTTCCTCAGCAAGGCTTCGTTCGCGTCAGGGAAGAAGAGATGCCTGAGAGCTGGTGCCTCTTGGGCCTTGCTTTCCCGGGCTCCAAGTTCGCGCCAGGGGTTCACCTTGCTAGGCCGAACTAAGCAGACAGTCACAACCCTGCAGCAGCATGCGTGGCCTAGCATGGCACTCTATGCCTATTACCATCTCCTGGGGTAGGTAAGGCTTTGTCTATTGTTCCGGCGCTCAAGCAGACATGGGGTCTAGGCCAGTGCCTTCACCACAGGAGAGAGGAGGCGACAGGATCCTTGCACACGGCTCGTAAACTTGGATGGGGAACTGTGGGGGACAGTCTCCACTCCTTCCCCGGCACACACCCTGCCACCCACATCGCTGCCACATCTAGGTGGAAGATGGCATCTGACTGCTCGTTTCTCCATGGGGTTGTTTCTGCGAGTTGCGGGTATGGCACCTGGGGGCAAGCCCAAGTCTGCCCCTGGGACAGGTGGCCAAGGAGATGCTCTCCCCTTGGAAACAGAGGCATAGGACAGGCCTGCGTTCTGCCCAGAATCCTTCCTCAGAGGGGAGCACGCGCCCCTGCCCTAGTCATCCCCTCATGTCTCCTTAGCAGCCAGGCTTCCATCTCTCCGCACAAGGAGCGGGGGACACTTGTCTTGCCACAGGCTTGCTGTTCGGGCCACGGCAGGCTATCTTGCTTCCCGAGCGTTTCCTGAACCCAAGGCTAACGGCTCCTTCTCTTCTCCAGGGGCGGCGTGCTGCGCCTTCCCAACACTTGCTCCTGGGGAGCGCGGTGACAGACGTGTGCAACCACGCCTCTCTCTCAGGCAGAAGGGATGCCAGGGCAAAGGGTATTTCGCTCCATGCGGGTATCATCCACCGTGCTGCGGAGACTAGCTCAGGCAAGCAGCAGCAGCATCTGCAAACCCAACTCAGATTTCCCAACGAATGCTGTGCTTTCCAAGGGCAGATGACAAGGCAAAGAGGCTTTCGCTGTATGCGGGTTTCTCCCACCGCGAGACAGGGCTCAGGCAAGCAGCAGCAGCCCGCAGAACATTTCTCAGCGAATTCTGTGCTTTCGCAGAGGTTTTGGCTTGGAGCGAACAGCACTTCGCTGCTGCTTCCTCAGCAAGGCTTCAGTCGCGTCAGGGAAGAAGAGCTGCGGGAGAGCTGCTGCCTCTTGGGCCTTTTTTCCTGGGCTCCATGTTCGCGTCCTGGGTTCACCCTGCCAGGCCGAACTAAGCAGACACAGCCACAACCCTGCAGTAGCATGAGGAGCCTAGGATGGCACCCTATACACACTACCATCTCCCGGTGTAGGCATCGCTTGGCCTTTTACTCAGGCGCTCAGGCGGACTCGTGGACTAGCCCAGTGCTTTCCCCACAGGAAAGGAGAGGAGACAAGATCCCTGCACACCGCCCGTGCACTGAATAGGGAGCTTTGGGGGACTGTCCCCACCCCTTCCCCTTAAACCCCGTGCCTCCTCCAAGCTTCCACATCCTGGAGGAAGATGGCGTCTGACTCCCCGTTATTTCAGGGAGCTATTTCTGCGAGTTCAGCGTAGGCGCCTTGTGGCTAGCGCATGTCTGCCCCAGGGACAGGTGGCCAAAGAGCTGCTGTCTCCTTGTGCCCAGAGGCTCAGGACAGGCATGCTTTCTGCCCAAACTCCTTCCTAAGAGTGGAGCACGTGCCCTGCCCTACTCATCCCCTCCTCTCTCCGTAGCAGCCAGGCTTCCGTCTCTCTGCACAGGGATCGTGTGACACTTGTATTGCCACCGGCCGCTGTGCCTTCCAGGGCCGGCTCTCCTGCTTCGCAACCGTTTCCAGACCAGAAGGCCAACGGCTCCTGCTCTTCTCCCTGGGCAGCGTGCTGCACCTTCCACAGACATGCTCCTGGGGAGCGCAGTGAAAGACGTGTCCCTTTCCTTAAGGCTCTTTCCACAGGCGCAACCGCGCTTCTCTCTCAGGCAGAGGGGTGCTAGGGCAAAGAGGATTTCGCTCCATGCGAGTATCTTCAACCATTCTGCGGAGACTAGCTCAGGCATTCAGCTGCAGCATCCCACACATCCGATTCTGATTTCCCAACGAATGCGGTGCTTTAGCAGAGGAGATGCCCGGGCAAAGAGGCTTTCGCTGTATGCGGGTTTCATCCACTGCGAGACTGGGCACAGGCAGGCAGCAGAAGAGCCCGCAGAACCGACTCTGATTTCTCAGCAAATGCTGTGCTTTCGCAGACGCTTTGGCTTGAAGCGAACAGCACTTCGCCGCTGCTTCTTCAGCAAGGCTTCAGTCGCGTCAGGGAAGAAGTTCTGCGGGAGAGCTGTTACCTCTTGGGGCCTTGCTATCCCGGGCTCCAAGTTCATATCCTGGGTTCATCCTGCCAAGCTGAAATAAGCAGACACAGTCTCGACCCTGCAGCAGCGTGCGTGGTCTAGGATGGCACTCTGCTCACAATGCCATCTCTCAGCGTAGGCACGGCCGGCCCTTTTGCTCTGGCATTCAGGTGGACAGGGGACTAGGCCAGTGCCTTCCCTGTCCTTGAGGAGACGCGAGAGGATCACTGCACACCGCCCGTGCCCTGGGATGGGTAGTAATGGGTAAGTGTCCCTGTTTCCCCGGGACACCGCCTGCCTCCGCCAATGCTGCCACATCCTGGAGGAAGACGGCATCTGATTGCCCGTTCCTCCAGGAGGTGTTTCTGTGAGTTCAGGCCCGGGAGCTTGGTGGCAAGCCCACGTCTGCCCTCTGGACAGGTGGCCAAGGAGATGCTTTCCACTTGGGACCAGAGGCACAGGAAAGACCTTCTTTCTGCCCAGACTCCTTCCTCAGATTGGAGCATGTTCCCCGGCCCAATCATCCCCTCATGTCTCCTTAGCAGCCAGGCTTCGTCTCTCTGCACAGGGAGTGGGTGACACTTGTCTTGCCACCGGCCCGCTGTTCCTGCCAGGGTCGGCTGTCCAGCTTCGCGACCATTTCCCGACCACAAGGCCAATGGCTCCTTCTCTTCTCCTGGGGCAGCTTGCTGCACTTTCCCCAGAGAGGCTCCTGAGGAGTCCAGTGACAGACATGTCCCTTTCCTTAAGGCTCTTTCCACAGGCGCAACCACGGTTCTCTCTCAGGCAGTGGGGATGCCCAGGCAAAGAGGATTTCGCTCCATGCAGGTTTATTACACCGTGCTGTGGAGTCTTGCTCAGGCAAGCAGCAGCATCATCCCACAGACCCGACTCTGATTTCCCAAAGAATGCTGTGCTTTCCCAGAGGAGATGCCCAGGCAAAGAGCCGTTCGCTGTATGAGGGTTTCTCCCGCCGTGCTGCAAATACTAGGCTAAGGCAAGCAGCAACAGCAGCCCACAGAACCGACTCTGATTTCCCAGCGACTGCTATGCTTCCGCAGAGGTTTTCAGCTTGGCATGAACGGCACTTCGCTGCTGCTTCCTCAGCAAGGATTTGGGTGTTCGCTCTGTCGCATCAGGGAAGAAGAGCTGCAGGAGAGCTGGTCCCTCTTGGGCCTTGCTTTCCCAGGCTCCATGTTGGCGCTCTGGGTTCACCCTGCCAGGCCGAACTAAGCAGACACAGTCACAACCCTGCAGCAACGTGCATGGCGTAGGATGGCACTCAATGCACACTACATTCTCCCGGTGTAGGCAACGCTTGGCCTTTTGCACTGGCCCTCAGGCGGACTCGCTGACAAGGCCAGTGCCTTCCCCACAGGAGAGGAGAGGCGACAGTATCCCTGAACACCGCCCGTTCACTGGAATGGGGAGCTTTGGGGGATTGTCCCCACTCCTTCCCTGCCACCGAAAACGCTGTCATATCTTGGAGAAAGATGGCATCTGACTGCCCGTTTCTCGAGGGAGCTATTTCTGCAAGTTCCGGATATGGCGCCTGGTATCTAGCCCAAGTCGGCCCTACGGACAGGTGGTCAAGGAGATGCTGTCCCCTTGGGACCAGAGGCACAGGAAAGGCCTGTCTTCTGCCCAGACTCCTTCCTCAGAGTGGAGCATGCATCCCTGCCCTAGTCATCCCCTCATGTCTCCTTAGGAACCAGGCTTTGTCTCTCCGCACAGGGAGCAGGTGACACTTGTCTTGCCAATGGCCTGCTGTTCCTGCCACGGCAGGCTATTCTGCTTCCCGACCTTTCCCGACCACAAGGCCAATGGCTCCTTCTCTTCTCCTGGGGTGGCGTGCTGCGCCTTCCCCAGACATGCTCCTGGGGAGCGCAGTGACAGACGTGTGCACCTATGCTTCTCTCTCAGATATCAAATACACAACATAACCCTACACCTAAAGGAGATGGAGAAAGAACAACAAAGAAAGCCTAAACCCAGCAGGAGAAGAGGAATAATAAAGATCAGAGCAGAAATCAATGAAATAGAAACAAATAAACAAACAAAAACCCAACAGCAACAACAAAAAACAATAGAACAAATCAACGAAACTAGGAGCTGGTTCTTTGAAAGAATTAATAAGATTGATAAACCCCTTTCCAGACTTATCAAAAAGAAAAGAGAAAGACCCAAATAAATAAATTCATGAATGAAAGAGGAGAGATCACAACCAACAAACACCAAAGAAATACAAACAATTATAGGAACATACTATGAGCAACTCTACGTCAACAAATTCAACAATCTGGAAGAAATGGATACATTCCTAGAGACAGATAAACTACCACAACTGAACCAGGAAGAAATAGGAAACCTGAACAGACCCATAACCAGTACAGAGATTGAAACAGTCATCAAAAATCTCCAAACAAACAAAAGCCCCGGGCCAGATGCTTCCCAGGGGAATTCTACCAAACATTTACAGAAGAATTAATTCCTATTCTCACGATACTGTTCCAAAAAAATAGAAATGGAAGGAAAACTTCCAAACTCTTTTTTTCTGAGGCCAGCATCATCTTGATCCCAAAACCAGACAAGGATCCCATCAAAAAAGAGAACTACAAACCAATGTCCTTGATGAACACAGATGCGAAAATTCTCACCAAAATACTAGCCAATAGGATTCAACAGTACATTAAAAGGATTATTCACCACGACCAAGTGGGATTTATTCCAGGGCTACAAGGTTGGTTCAACATCTGCAAATCAATCAATGTGATACAACACATTAATAAAAGAAAGAACAAGAACCATATGATACTCTCCATAGATGCTGAAAAAGCATTTGGCAAAGTGCAGTGTCCCTTCCTGAATAAAACTCTTCAAAGTGTAGGGATAGAGGGCACATATTATCAATATTATCAAAGCCATCTATGAAAAACCCATTGCAAATATCATTCTCAATGGAGAAAAACTGAATACCGCTGAGGTCAGGAACACTGCAGGGATGTCCGTTATCACCACTGCTATTCAACATCGTACAAGAAGTCCTAGCCTCAGCAATCAGACAACCAAAAGAAATTAAGGGCATCCAAACTTTTCCAAGTTGGCAAAAGAGAAGTCAAACTATCCCTGTTTGCAGACGATATGACACTGTATGTGGAAAGCTTAAAGGACTCCACTCCAAATCTGCTATAACTTGTATAGGAATTCTGTAAAGTGTCAGGATATAAATCAATGAACAGAAATTGGTTGCATTTTTTTTATACCAACAAGACTGAAGAAATAGAAATTAAGGAGTGAATCCCATTTACAATTGCACCCAAAACCCTAAGATACCTAGGAATAAACCTAACCAAAGAGACAAAGAATCTATACTCAGAAAACTCTAAAGTACTCATGAAAGAAATTGAAGAAGACACAAAGAAATGGAAAAATGTTCCATGCTCCTGTATTGGAAGAACAAATATTGTGAAAATGTCTATGCTACCTAAAGCAATCTACACATTTAATGCAATCCCTATCAAAAATCCCATCCGTTTTTTTCAAAGAAATGGGACAAATCATCCTAAAATATATATGGAACCAGAAAATATCTCGAATAGCCCGAGGAATATTGAAAAAGAAAGCCAAAGTTGTTGGCATCACAATTCCAGACTTCAAGCTCTATTACAAAGTTGTCATCATCAAGATAGTAGGGAACTGTCCCCAAAACAGACATAGATCAATGGAACAGAATAGAGAGCCCAGAAATACACCCTCAACTCTATGGTCAACTAGTCTTCAACAAAGCAGGAAGGAATGTCCTATGGAAAAGAGACAGCCTCTTCAACAAATGGTGTTGGGAAAATTGAACAGCCACATGCATAAACATGAAGTTGGACCTTTTCCTTACACCATACATGAAAATAGACTGGAAATGGATGAAGAAGCATAATGTGAGAAAGGAATCCATCAAAATCCTTGAGGAGAGAACAGGTAGCAACCTCTTTGACCTCAGCAGCAGCAACTTCTGCCTAGGAACATCACCAAAGGCAAGGGAAGCAAGGGCAAGACTGAACTATTGGGATTTCATCAGATCAAAAAGCTTTTGCACAGCAAAGGAAACAGTTAACAAAGCCAAAAGATGACTGTCAGAAGTTATCTGGGAGAAGATATTTGCAAATGACATACCAGATAAAGGGCCAGTATCTATCCAAAATCTATAAAGAGCTTATCAAACTCAACACCCTAAGAACAAATAATCCAATGAAGAAATGGGCAGAGGACATGAACAGACATTTCTGCAAAGAATTCATCCAAATGGCCAACAGACACATGAAAAAATGCTCCACATCACTCGGCATCAGGGAAATACAAATCAAAACCAGAATGAGATACCACCTCACACCTTTCAGAATGGCTAAAATGAACAAGTCAGTCAATGACAGATGCTGGCGAGGATGTGGAGAAAGGGCAACCCTCCTACACTGTACGTGGGAATGCAAGCTGGTGAAACCACTCTGGAAAACAGCGTGGAGGTGCCTCAAAAAGCTGAAAATAGAACTAGCCTATGACCCAGTGATTGTAGTACTGGGTATATACCCTAAAGATACAAACGTGGCATTCTGAAGGGGCACATGCACCCAAATGTTTATAGCAGCAATGTCCACAATAGTTAAACTATGGAAAGAACCTAAATGTCCTTCAACAGATGAATCAATAAATAAGATGTGGTATATATGTTCAATGGGATACTATGCAGCCATCAAAAGAAATGAAATCCTGCTATTTGTGATGACGTGGATGGAACTAGAGGGTATTATGCTTGGCGAAATAAATCAATCTCAGAAAGACAACTATCATATGATCTCCCTGATATGATGAAGTGGAGATGCAACATAGGCGGTTTCGGGCGTACGAAAAGAAAAATAAAAGAAGATGGGATTGGGAGGGAGACAAAGCATAAAAGACTGAATCTCACAAAACAGACTGAGGGTTGCTGGGGGGAAGTGTGTTGGGAGAGGATGGTGGGGGTATGGACATTGGGGAGGGCAGGTGCTATGGTGAGTGCTGTGAAATGTGTAAACCTGGTGATTCACAGACCTGTACCCCTAGGGATAAAAACATTATATATTTATAAAAAATTTTTAAAAATAATTTAAAAAATCCATTAAAGAAAAAACACATATTGCAAGCCCAGAGGTAATCTCATATTCAATCAAAAAAGTTTGAAAGTTTTCCCCTTAAAGATCAGAAAAAAGACAAATGTGTCCACTTTCACTACTCTCATTTGACATAGTACTGGATGTCCTAGCCAGAGAAACAAGGAACACAAAGAAATAAAAGACTTAAAAAAAAGAAAAGGAAGAAGTAAAATTTTCTTTTTTTTGGATAACATGAACTTACATGTAAAAGAATCCTAAAAAATTCACAAAAAATTTTGAAAAAACAAATTTAGTAAAGCTGCCAAATACAAGATCAATATATAAAAGAGAAGAATTTTGTTTTGTTTCATTTTTTTAATAGTTTTTCATGTCATCCTTGCTCAGTGATCACGCTAATCTTCTCTGCATCATTCCAATTTGAGTATATGTGCTGCCATAAAGTAAGCACAAGACAGGAGCATTTTAACACTCTAATGATGAACTATCTGAAAAAATAAAGAAAACAATCTAATTCACACTAGCATCAAAACTAATAAAATACTTATGATAAGATTTAACTAAGACGATGAAAGATCTGTACCCCATAATCTATGACATTGATATGAAATTCAAGGAGACACAAATGGAAAGATAGCTCATATTTATGAATGGTAAGAATTAACATTGTTAAAATGTCCATACTACCGAAAACCATCTGTAAATTCAATTCCAATCAAAAATCCAATGTTAGGGGCACCTGGGTGGCTCAGTGGGTTAAGCTGCTGCCTTCAGCTCAGGACATGACCCCAGGGTCCTGGGATCGAGCCCCGCATCAGCCTCTCTGCTCAGCAGGAAGCTGCTACCTCTTATCTCTCTGCCTGCCTCTCTGCCTGCTTGCCATCTCTCTCTCTCAAATAAATAAATAAATAATCTTTTTAAAAATCCAATATTGTGTTTTTACATAAATAAGTAAAAAATCCTAAAATTTATATGAGACAAACAAATAATCAAAGCAGTTCTGAGAAAGAATGAAGAAGAGAAATTACACTTCTTGATTTGAAACTATACTACAAAGCCCCCGTGCTCAAAACAATAAAGTATACTGGCATAAAAACAGACCAATAAACAAGTAGAACAGAATTGAGAGTCCAGAAATAAATCTTTTCATACAGTCACCTAATATTTGACAGGGGCCAACATATGTAATGGGTAAAGATAGTCTGTTTCAGTAAATGATATTTAAAACTGAATAGTCACATAAATCAGCATGAAACTGGAACCTTATATCACTCATAAATCTTAACTTGAAATAGATTAAAGACTTAAATGTGATGCATGAAACTAAATTTCCTAAAGGAAAACATAGGAAAAATTTTCCTTGACATTGGTCTTGCCAATAGTTTTTTGGATACCAGACCAAAAACACAAGCAAAAAAAGCAAAAATAAATAAATGTTATTACATCAAACTAAAGTTTCTGCATTGCCAAAAAAAAGGGAATGAAAACACAATCCACAGAATGGAAGAAAATTCTTAAAAATCTTATATCTGAAAAGAGGTTAATAACCAACAGATACAAAAAGAAAAAAATATATAATTAAAAAAATAGCAAAAGGATCTCAATAGACTTTTTATTCAAAAAAGTTATATAAATGACCAACAGGAGCATTAAAAAGTGCTCAACATAAAAAACTCAGGGCAAAGTCATTATGTTGTTGTTTTTGTTTACCTCTGAAAAACACAGCAAGATATTACTACCTATTAGAATATATACTACCAAAAAATTAAAACTAACAAATTTTGGTAAATATTGGGGAAAATGGGTACCTTATGCACTGTGATAGGGATATAAATTTGTATGGAAAACAGTATGGAGACTATTCATATTATTAAAAGTAAAATTACCATATGATTCAGTAATCCCACTTCTAGGTATATATCTAAAGGAAACGAAGTCACTATTCGAAGACATATCTGCACTCTTATGTTCATTATAAAATTATTAACTCTAAGCAAGAGATGGAAATAACTTCACTATCCATTAATGGATGAATGAATAAAATAAGTATGGTAAATATATACTATGGAATACTACATAACCATGAAAAATTAAGAAATACTGCCATTTACAATACCATGGATGGATCGTGAAGGTATTATACTAAGTGAAATATTTCAAAGATTTTATATATTTTTTAATTTATGTATTACGATAACCCTTACATACAGAATCTGAAGAAAAAGCAAACTAATGGAAACATAGAGTTGAGTTGACAAGAGGTGAACCTGGGGTGGAATAAGGTGTTCAAAGTGTACAAACTTGCAACTATAATAGGAAAAAGTTCTGGGGATCTAATGTACAGCATGATGATCATAGTTAATAATATATACATACTTTTTTATTGTGCTTCCCTTTATTAAATTTTGCATATATCACATTCTTACAAGTTGAAAGTTTATAGCAATCTTGTATAAAATAGGTGTGCTGCCACCATTTTTCTAACAACATTTGTTCATTTTGTGTCTCTCTGTCACATGTTGGTAATTCTTGCAATATTTCAAGTTTTTTCATTATTATTGTATTTGTTATGGTGATCTGTGATCAGTAATTATGACCCACTGAAAACTCAGAACTAGTTTACTTAAAGTATATGAATTGTTTTTTTTTAAAGACATAATGATTTGAACAGTACAGTATAGCGTTTATTTTTTATATGCACTGGGAAACATGATTTTTTATTTGCACTGGGAAACCAAAAAAAAAAAAAAATGATTTGACTTAGTTTATTGATATAATCACTTTATTGAGGCAGTCTGGAACAAAACCCACAAGACCTCTGAAGTTTATCTCTACTGTACTATATACATTAAAGTTGCTAAGAGAGTAGATCTTAAAATTCCTTACAATACATGCATAAAAAACAGAGGCAACTATATGAGATAGTAGATGTATTAACATTTTTATGTAGAATATATTGCAATATAGATGTATACCAATTTATCAAATGGTACAAAATTTACACAATGTTAAAAGTTTGCAGTGTTATAAGAAATCATTTCTTAAATTTACAAATTATAATATGTCAATTATTTTTCAATAAAGCTGGAAATAACTTTTTGTAGAATTAATCTATTTTTCAAAAAAGGAAGTAAGGAAATAGAAACTGCAACTAACTCTGAAATAATAGAATACAAAATCCATTTTAGTTATATACAATGTGACAAACACTATTAGTTAGTTTACAATGAAGGAATACTTATGAAGCATGAAGGATGGTCTATAAATAAGGCTGAAAGAGCTCAGTTTTAAGGTTTAAATTTAAAATCTTCTTTTGAAATACTAAACTGACCACCCAGTTTTCCAAACATTAATGTCTTAACTGATTGAATTTATTTCATACAACTCTATAATCTAGTTTCATAAGAAAGCAGCATGCAAATTTTGAATAAGACAGACTTGCTTAAGTTTCTTTATGTTCAACAGTAAAGGATACTTCCCTAAAAATAAATAGAAGAAGGGGGAGGAGTCAAGATGGCGGAGAAGTAGCAGGCTGAGACTCATTCAGCTAGCCGGAGATCAGCTAGATAGCTTATCTAAAGATTGCAAACACCTGAAAATCCATCGGCAGATCGAAGAGAAGAAGAACAGCAATTCTGGAAACAGAAAAACAACCACTTTCTGAAAGGTAGGACTGGCGGAGAAGTGAATCCAAAGCGACGGGAAGATAGACCCCGGGGGGAGGGGCCGGCTCCCGGCAAGCGGCAGAGCAACTGCTGAGGGACATCACTCCCGAGGCTACCCGGGGCAAAGCCCACGCGGGGTCAGCGTGGCCTCAGGTCCCGCAGGGTCACAGAAGGATCGGGGTTTGTCTGAGTGTTGCAGAGCTTGTGGGTATTGGAACGGGAAAGCCGGCTACAGAGACAGAGCCGACAGTAAGCTCGCAGCTCGGGGTGACCTTGAACCGGTCGCAGGCTCAGTGAGCTCGGAGCGCGGCCGGAGGTCAGGCAGACGGGAGTAACTGGCGCTGTTCTCTGAGCTCGCACTGAGGAGTGTGGCCCTGGGCTCTTGGCTCCTCTGGGCCAGAGACCAGGAGGCTGCCATTTGTATTCTCGTCCTCCGGAACTCTACGGAAAGCGCTCAGGGAACAAAAGCTCCTGAAAGCAAACCCCAGCGGATTACTCACCCCGGCCCCGGGTAAGGGCGGTGCAATTCCTCCTGGGGCAAAGACACTTGAGAATCACTACAACAGGCCCCTCCCCCAGAAGATCAACAAGAAATCCAGCCGAGACCAAGTTCACCTACCAACGAGTGCGGTTTCAATACCAAGGAGAGCAGCAGAATTCTAGAGGAGGAGAAAGCAAAGCACGGAACTCATGGCTTTTTCCCTGTGATTTTTTTTAGTTTTGCGGTTAATTTAATTTTTTTCTTTTTCATTTTTTGTTTTTTTTTCTCACCTTCGGATAAAATTTTTTTTTTAACTGTTACCTTTTTCTCTTTTAATGATTTTTTTACTAGTTTATCTAATATATATATTTTTTCTTTTTTATATTTTTCTTAGGTGGTTTCTTTTTTTAAAAATTCTTTTCTTTTTTTTTCTTTTTTCTTTTTTTTTTCTTTCTTTCTTTTTGAAACTCTTTTTATCCCCTTTCTCCCCCCTCACGATTTGGGATCTCTTCTAATTTGGTTAAAGCATATTTTCCTGGGGTTGTTGCCACCCTTTTAGTATTTTACTTGCCCCTTCATATACTCTTCTCTGGACAAAATGACAAGACGGAAAAATTCAACACAAAAAAAAGAACAAGAGGCAGTACCGAAGGCTAGGGACCTAACCAATACAGACATTGCTAATATGTCAGATCTAGAGTTCAGAATGACAATTCTCAAGGTTCTAGCTGGGCTCGAAAAAGGCATGGAAGATATTAGAGAAACCCTCTCGAGAGATACAAAAGCCCTTTCTGGAGAAATAAAAGAACTAAAATCTAACCAAGTTGAAATCAAAAAAGCTATTAATGAAGTGCAATCAAAAATGGAGGCTCTCACCGCTAGGATAAATGAGGCAGAAGAAAGAATTAGTGATATAGAAGACCAAATGACAGAGAATAAAGAAGCTGAGCAAAAGAGGGACAAACAGCTACTGCACCACGAGGGGAGAATTCGAGAGATAAGTGACACCATAAGACGAAACAACATTAGAATAATTGGGATTCCAGAAGAAGAAGAAAGAGAGAGGGGAGCAGAAGGTATACTGGAGAGAATTATTAGGGAGAATTTCCCCAATATGGCAAAGGGAACGAGCATCAAAATTCAGGAGGTTCAGAGAACGCCCCTCAAAATCAATAAGAATAGGCCCACACCCCGTCACCTAATAGTAAAATTTACAAGTCTCAGTGAAAAAGAGAAAATCCTGAAAGCAGCCCGGGAAAAGAAGTCTGTAATATACAATGGTAAAAATATTAGATTGGCAGCTGACTTATCCACAGAGACCTGGCAGGCCAGAAAGAGCTGGCATGACATTTTCAGAACACTAAATGAGAAAAACATGCAGCCAAGAATACTATATCCAGCTAGGCTATCATTGAAAATAGAAGGAGAGATTAAAAGCTTCCAGGACAAACAACAACTGAAAGAATTTGCAAACACCAAACCAGCTCTACAGGAAATATTGAAAGGGGTCCTCTAAGCAAAGAGCCTACAAGTGGTATATCAGAAAGGAACAGAGACCATATACAGTAACAGTCACCTTACAGGCAATACAATGGCACTAAATTCATATCTCTCAATAGTTACCCTGAATGTTAATGGGCTAAATGCCCCTGTCAAAAGACACAGGCTATCAGAATGTATAAAAAAACAAAACCCATCTATATGTTGCCTCCAAGAAACTCATTATAAGCCCGAAGACACCTCCAGATTTAAAGTGAGGGGGTGGAAAAGAATTTACCATGCTAATGGACATCAGAAGAAAGCAGCAGTGGCAATCCTTATATCAGATCAATTAGATTTTAAGCCAAAAACTATAATAAGAGATGAGGAAGGACAATATATCATACTCAAAGGGTCTGTCCAACAAGAAGATTTAACAATTTTAAATATCTATGCCCCTAATGTGGGAGCAGCCAACAATATAAACCAATTAATAACAAAATCAAAGAAACACATCAACAATAATACAATAATAGTAGGGGACTTTAACACTCCCCTCACTGAAATGGACAGATCATCCAAGCAAAAGATCAGCAAGGAAATAAAGGCCTTAAACGACACACTGGACCAGATGGACATCACAGATATATTCAGAACATTTCATCCCAAAGCAACAGAATACACATTCTTCTCTAGTGCACATGGAACATTCTCCAGAATAGATCACATCCTCGGTCCTAAATCAGGACTCAACCAGTATCAAAGGATTGGGATCATTCCCTGCATATTTTCAGACCACAATGCTCTAAAGCTAGAACTCAACCACAAAAGGAAGTTTGAAAAGAACCCCAATACATGGAGACTAAAAGCATCCTTCTAAAGAATGAATGGGTCAACCGGGAAATTAAAGAAGAATTGAAATAAATCATGGAAACAAATGATAATGAAAATACAAAGGTTCAAAATCTGTGGGACACAACAAAGGCAGTCCTGAGAGGAAAATATATAGCGGACAAGACTTTTTCAAGAAACAAGAAAGGTCTCAGGTACACACCTAACACTACACCTAAAGGATCTGGAGAAAGAAGAAGAAAGAAACCCTAAGCCAAGCAGGAGAAGAGAAATCATAAAGATCAGCGCAGAAATCAATGAAATAGAAACCAAAAAAACAATAGAACAAATCAACGAAACTAGGAGCTGGTTCTTTGAAAGAATTAATAAAATTGATAAACCCCTGGCCTGACTTATCAAAAAGAAAAGAGAAAGGACCCAAATAAATAAAATCATGAATGAAAGAGGAGAGATCACAACTAACACCAAAGAAATACAAACTATTATAAGAACATACTATGAGCAACTCTATGCCAATAAATTTGACAATCTGGAAGAAATGGATGCATTCCTAGAAACATATAAACTACCACAACTGAACCAGGAAGAAATAGAAAGCCTGAACAGACCCATAACCAGTAAGGAGATTGAAACAGTCATTAAAAATCTCCAAACAAACAAAAGCCCAGGGACAGACGGCTTCCCGGGGGAATTCTACCAAACATTTAAAGAAGAACTAATTCCTATTCTCCTGAAACTGTTCCAAAAAATAGAAATGGAAGGAAAACTTCCAAACTCATTTTATGAAGCCAGCATCACCTTGATCCCAAAACCAGACAAGGATCCCACCAAAAAAGAGAGCTATAGACCAATATCCTTGATGAACACAGATGCGAAAATACTCAACAAAATACTAGCCAATAGGATTCAACAGTACATTAGAAAGATTATTCACCACGACCAAGTGGGATTTATTCCAGGGCTGCAAGGTTGGTTCAAAATCCGCAAATCAGTCAATGTAATACAACACATCAATAAAAGAAAGAACAAGAACCATATGATACTCTCAATAGATGCTTAAAAAGCATTTGACAAAGTACAGCATCCCTTCCTGATCAAAACTCTTCAAAGTGTAGGGATAGAGGGCACATACCTCAATATCATCAAAGCCATCTATGAAAAACCCACCGCAAATATCATTCTCAATGGAGAAAAACTGAAAGCTTTTCTGCTAATTTTAGGAACACGGCAGGGATGTCCATTATCACCACTGCTATTCAACATAGTACTAGAGGTCCTAGCCTCAGCAATCAGACAACAAAAGGAAATTAAAGGCATCCAAATCGGCAAAGAAGAAGTCAAATTATCACTCTTCGCAGATGATATGATACTATATGTGGAAAACCCAAAAGACTCCACTCCAAAACTGCTAGAACTTATACAGGAATTCAGTAAAGTGTCAGGATATAAAATCAATGCACAGAAATCAGTTGCATTTCTCTACACCAACAGCAAGACAGAAGAAAGTGAAATTAAGGAGTCAATCCCATTCACAATTGCACCGAAAACCATAAGATACCTAGGAATAAACCTAACCAAAGAGACACAGAATCTATACTCAAAAAATTATAAAGTGCTCATGAAAGAAATTGAGGAAGACACAAAGAAATGGAAAAATGTTCCATGCTCCTGGATTGGAAGAATAAATATTGTGAAAATGTCTATGCTACCTAAAGCAATCTACACATTTAATGCAATTCCTATCAAAGTACCATCCATCTTTTTCAAAGAAATGGAACAAATAATTCTAAAATGTATATGGAACCAGAAAAGACCTCGAATAGCTAAAGGGATATTGAAAAAGAAAGCCAATGTTGGTGGCATCACAATCCCGGACTTTAAGCTCTATTAAAAAGCTGTCATCATCAAGACAGCATGGTACTGGCACAAAAACAGACCCATAGATCAATGGAATAGAATAGAGAGCCCAGAAATAGACTCTCAACTCTATGGTCAACTAATCGTTGACAAAGCAGGAAAGAATGTCCAATGGAAAAAAGACAGCCTCTTCAATAAATGGTGCTGGGAAAATTGGACAGCCACATGCAGAAAAATGAAATTGGACCATTTCCTTACACCACACACGAAAATAGACTCAAAATGGATGAAGGACCTCAATGTGGGAAAGGAATCCATCAAAATCCTTGAGGAGAACACAGGCAGCAACCTCTTCGACCTCAGCCGCAGCAACATCTTCCTAGGAACAACGCCAAAGGCAAGGGAAGCAAGGGCAAAAATGAACTATTGGGATTTAATCAAGATCAAAAGCTTTTGCACAGCAAAGGAAACAGTTAACAAAATCAAAAGACAACTGACAGAATGGAGGAAGATATTTGCAAATGACATATCAGATAAAGGACTAGTGTCCAGAATCTATAAAGAACTTAGCAAACTCAACACCCAAAGAACAAATAATCCAATCAAGAAATGGGCAGAGGACATGAACAGATATTTCTGCAAAGAAGACATCCAGATGGCCAACAGACACATGAAAAAGTGCTCCATATCACTCGGCATCAGGGAAATACAAATCAAAACCACAATGAGATATCACCTCACACCAGTCAGAATGGCTAAAATCAACAAGTCAGGAAATGACAGATGCTGGCGAGGATGCGGAGAAAGGGGAACCCTCCTACACTGTTGGTGGGAATGCAAGCTGGTGCAACGTCTCTGGAAAACAGCATGGAGGTTCCTCAAAATGTTGAAAATAGAACTGCCCTATGACCCAGCAATTGCACTATTGGGTATTTACCCTAAAGATACAAACGTAGTGATCCAAAGGGGCACATGTACTCGAATGTTTATAGCAGCAATGTCCACAATAGCCAAACTATGGAAAGAACCTAGATGTTCATCAACAGATGAATGGATCAAGAAGATGTGGTATATATACACAATGGGATACTATGCAGCCATCAAAAGAAATGAAATCTTGCCATTTGCGACAACATGGATGGAACTAGAGCGTATCATGCTTAGCGTAATAAGAAAAGCGGAGAAAGAGAACTCTCATATGATCTCCCTGATATGAGGAAGTGGTGTTGCAACATGGGGTCTTAAATGGGTACGAGAAGAATAAATGAAAGAAGATGGGATTGGGAGGGAGACCAACCATAAGTGACTCTTAATCTCACAAAACAAACTGAGGGTTGCTGGGGGGAGGGTGTTTGGGAGAAGGGGGTGGTATTATGGACATTGGGGAGGGTATGTGATTTGGTGAGTGCTGTGAAGTGTGTAAACCTGGTGATTCACAGACCTGTACCCCTGGGGATAAAAATATATGTTTATAAAAAATAAAAAAATTATAAAAAAAAAAAAAAAAGAAAAGAAAAAGAAGGGAAAAGAATCTTAAGCAGGCTCCAGGCTCAGCACAGAGCCCAACTCTGGGCTCTATTTCACAACCCTGACATCATGACCTGAGCCAAAATGAAAGAAATAAAATAAAATTAAGGTGTTAAAAAAAAGGAAAACGAATTGGAGGTTTAATTAATTGAGCCACCCAGGTACCCCTGTGGTATCTTAAATTGGCTGTCATATCTTTAAAGTTCTAGAGTATCCATTTGGTTCATTTATAAAATATTTCTCAATATCATTTTTTAGTTTCAGTTTTTTGTTCAATTTGCTTCCCTTCTCATTTCTTTGAGCAGAGTAATCAAGCCATTTTATAATATTTATTGATCATTTTAATATCATACTTAATTCCATTTTGTCTATCAAATCTTGTTAATGGTTTTTCTTTGTGTGCTTTGTTCCATTTTGCTATGTTCAAGACATTATATTTGAAACTCTTATTGATTAGGGATAATTAAGAGCTATAATAATGGTATGGTCCTCCTTGGCAGGATTTTCTCTTATATCTGAGACTCTACAAGACAATCATACTCCAAATTCAGTGGTTGACTTTCTCAGTTTACACACAAGGCAAGGTAGGCTCTAGTCTTATTTCTGCTTCTCCTTGTGCTTTGGGGATCTCAACTTAAATTTGGGTTGTACCAAAGTCCTCAAATTTGATTGCTGCTGGATTTTGAATTTTGTTTCTCTAGTATCATGTGTCTATTAAAAACACAGCTCAGTGTGTTTTAGCAGTTTCTAATGCTCTCATAGCTAAAATGGCTTCAGGGCATGTATCTCTAGACTCTCATTGTGTTTCGTATTTTGGCCCAGTAATCCCTCACTTATTTTTATAATCATTCTGATATTTTTAACTTTAAAAGCTATTTTGTCTGGATTTTTAAGTTGTCTTAAGTAGGAGTTTTTAGATCACCATTACTAGAAGCAACAACAAATATACATGAAAATATCTGCAGTAGTTTATCACATCTTTATGGCTTTGAACTTCCATAAGCCGAGGCATCCTTCTCTAATCACTTAGGCAAACTCCAATTTACCCTTTAAAACAACACAAGAATTGCTTCATTTAAGAACATGTTCAGGGATGACTCTTCCCCACTGTTCTTACCAACATTCCCACACACTCTTTGCTACCCACACCTTGTTTATGAACTTTCATTAGGTATATCAGCGTCACCAGAATTTTGCTCTATTGTATTTTTGTCCTTTAGAGCTTTAATTAAATATTAATTCCATAGAAAGTCTGTCCCTTTTCTTTCAAACCTGGGTTAGTTATTTCTTCTCATTCTTTGTCAGAAGTTACTTTATTAGAGAAACTTACAGGTGTATTGTGAGTTTGGAGCCTTTACAGTTTTTTGACTGGAAAAATCACCCATCTCTGAGATTTTTACGCAGCTTCCTAGCTGATATTATTCAGAAATCTGTTCAAAACAGACTTTTTCAGGGAGGCCCTTTCAGACCACTCAGTTACAAAACCTCTTCTCAATCACTGCTCTTTTTAAAATGTGCTTATTTAGTTCAAATATGCATCACTATTAAAGGAAAACCCAGTACAATTTTTTTCTTTTTAAAGTTGGCTTACCTATTATCTATCTCTCCCATTAAAATGATTCCTCTGGGCTGGGGTTTTGTTGTGCTCATCTTAGGCCAGGCACTCAATAAATTGTCTCTGAATGATTGAATTGTTTGACTCCCTTGCTAGATTCTCAACTTCATGAAGCCAAGGATTGTTCTATTCAGTCCTTTATCCTCAATGTCTGTTATATTGCAGTCACTTACGTGACTAATTGGAAAAATCACAGAAAGAAAGAGTTAAAACTACAGAAAAACCCCGTAGGTTCAATAACACAAAGCTTTCTAAAATTATTTAGCCCAGGAATTGAATACTGGCTGCACTTTTGATTTTTTTTAAATGGTATTGAATTTAATTTAAATGGAAATACTTGAATGGTAGAATGATAAAAAAAATTATAAAAGCAACTTGCTCCTTAAAGTAAGAATTATATAGGGCATCTCTTCTAGAAGCAAAATTTTCAAATGTCAAACATCTGAAAGCATAGAAGGAGAAGTAAGAGTGTGAATTGTACTTCAATGCTCTTTTCTTTATATTCAGCAAACAGCTCATTCACACCTTTCCAATTTTTTCAACTCTTTTGACAAAGCCTTCAGAGGAGTTACTGCTGATGACAACCATCACAGCCTAACAGGAGAAATTTTATGAAGAAAAATAATAGCGTGTTTTTCCCAAATTGTTAAGGATATGGTGAAGCTCTGTCAGATTCAAAGGAGGAATGTGCAATTCCATGCTATATATAATAATAACTTATTTTAATAGTGGCTTTGCAATTTTTCAGATATATCCATTTACTGAAACCACTATCAAATAAACAAAAACAAACAAATTAACAGGGGTTCGAGACAGGAATTATCTAATCTAAAAATAGCACATGTTCACAGAATACACAACACATATCCCAAGTACTACTATAGGTTTCAAGTAATAGTCAAAACAATAGTAAACATGATTCAGACCCTACCAGTCAAATCATAAATGGGATCTTAACTGTAAATCCTTATCTTTAGACCAAAGTGGGTAATTGGGTGCTGAAGATACATTATAGAACTAATATGTTATAGAACTCCTCTGAAATGAGTCATTTATTCCATCACTTTTCCTGCACAGCTGCTGACCCATGTTTTGGTTCCTGGAAATAGCTGCTACCATGTCATACTTCTTAAAAGCACATATATTGATAACTCTACTCATTGCTCCATTACTCTGTGACTGTCACTGTGTTAAAATGTGGAGTCAGCTGACTCACTTGTGGTGGTAATAAAGTAGATGAGTTTGCAAAGTATTTTGTTATTTCTAAAAATGCAAAAACCAAATTACATTGAAATCCTAAGGGGTGTTTCAGGGAGAGCTGTAGGATGTGGTTTCTTGTGTAATCCACAGAGATTAGCTCCAACACATATTTAAACTCTGCTCTAGGAGCAACCTTAGTGGTAAAGCAAGAAGATAAACAGATGTATACACACCCTGGCACAAAATTATCACTTATGTTTGGCTTCCTAGTCTCCTCGTGTTACTTATTTATCTTAACTTCTCTCTGAAATCAGGGTACACAGAATCTCAATCAGTCGATATTTTTCTGCTGAATTACCCAATAGTCTGATCATACCCCTAAGACTTTTTAAAATTATTTCACTCATAATCCGAAATCTGCTTTGCCTCCTCAGCTCAGTACACTGTAATTTGATTTCAAAATGAGGACGGTTGTCAGTCATGCCACACTCATTAATCTATTTTACAATTCCATGTACTTAGAACTATGAAAATATGTTAATAACATCCATTCCAATAAGCCACCCTAAATTTATTCTCATGAAACAAGACCTCAAGAAAGAGAATTCAAAATCATCCATGTATTTGCAATTTATTGCAATAAAGCCTTTATCAATAGACTTCCCTGTGCACATGGTGGTCAAATTGCTGGTGAAAACCAGCCAAATCTATTACAAGCTTTCTCATGGCTTCTAGGTAACCCAAGTGAGCCTTTATTGATAAAGGGAAGGGATAAAGCAGGGAAGGGATAAACAGTGATGTAAGAATTGGCTAGACAAAAGTAATGACTCTCATTACAGAGTGAGTATTTTAAAGCAAAAGAGTCTGTTGGGAATATTGTTTTATAAAATAGTGGTTTTTTTTAATGAACTTTTAAAAATTCAATTAGTTAACATATAGTGTACCTTTAGTTTCAAAAGTAGATTTCAGTTATTCATCCATTGCATATAATAACTAATGCTCAGTACTTACTGTTATAGCTTCTTGAAAGAATTTTAACCCACTGAGCCACCCAGGCGCCCTTGAAAGCAGAAATTTAGATCATATTTTCTGATTACTTCCATGAAGTACAACACTTTCCTGCTAGCAACCTTCAAAACATACTGTTTGTTAGAGGAATTTCTTTAATAATAAATAAATAGGAATTTATTTAAATTTATTTAAATATTGCACACTGTTTCATTGTTCATAAATAAGGTGATGATATTATAGCCATTAGTTGGTAGCACTGATATATCACTTTCTTTTTACTTCTCAGTGCATTCTCTTTACACAAAATAGATATATATTTTAAAAGAATCTGAATCTGTGGCAAACTTTTAAAAAAACCCTATACAGTAAAGTTTATCATTTTAAGTAATCTCAATTATCTTCCTCAATTGTGATAGTATATCCTTCTATCTAGGCCAGATATTGTATGAGGGATTTGAAGAGACATACTTTTCTAAATTTCACTTTTCTCATCTGCAAAATGCTGATCATGATCCTACAATAAAATATACTTACAATTTTTTGATGAAAATTTATTTATTTATTTTAAGATTTATTTATTTATCAGAGAGAGTGGGCGAGAGAGCAAGCACAGGCAGACAGAATGGCAGGCAGAGGCAGAGGGAGAAGCAGGCTCTCGGCCGAGCAAGGAGCCCGATGTGGGACTCGATCCCAGGACGCTGGGATCATGACCTGAGCCAAAGGCAGCTGCTTAACCAACTGAGCCACCCAGGCGTCCCTTTTGATAAAAATTTAATCTGTATAAACAATATATTTGCTGTAATGCGTGGTTCATGGTAAACATCTTATTTAATTATAAGCAACAACAGTATTAGAAATTAAGTAAATGTGTCTATAATATTTAAAGTTTTAACACATAATTCCAGTGCTTTGCCTTATTTTCTCAAATCCCTTTACCACTTTCACTGACAGAGTGAAATGTACTTTTTCTACTAGTAGCCAGCTCTTTGTCTTTTGTCAGAAAGATGCCCTTGTGAATTATTTATAATAGAGATATTAGCAATAATAATAAAAATAAATAGCAATGAAAATGTTAAAAAAAGGTTTCTTAACTAATTAAGGTTCTTAGACATCAATTAGAGGAACCACCTCTGGCAAGCAAATTAATCTGCAAGACATTCCCAGAATTAACAAGTCAGTCAGATACAGGGTTGTCCGTAGACTGAAAGGTGAAGCAAAAAGACTAGGTTTGGAAAATAGGTAAGGACAGTGAAAAAAATGATCAAATTTTTGGGCAAAATAAATTCTTAGGTGTCCTTTCAATGGAGTCCTGGGCATTATGTAGCAGAAACTCTGGAGATTATCTCAATCCATTGGAGTCACCCTGTTTATTAGCTTGCTATTGACAAAGTTATTTACAAACTGTAGAGCAAGAGGTTATAATGTAGAAAACTGATGGTAATGCACAAGATTCTTGTTAACAATAATGCAAGTTAGTGATATTTCATTAGAAAACATAAATTCTATAACCCAAATTATGGGCCCAGAGCACTTCTGCTGCACAACTCTGCTTATATCCCAAATAACCATGTGAACTAGTTTTAACATCTGCTTCTTATTAATTTTTGAATAAAAATTCTTGACACAAGTATTTTATAATTGTGTGATAATCATGCATTTAATTTCTTGGAGAACAAAACACACTTTAGCGTAACTATGTTCGTTCACAGAACCAGCCTTGATAACACACTTCTATATGTTAGAAATGATGTAATACATGTAGAATATTGGGCACTCGTTTGGTATTCTTTGACATGTTTTGCACTATCTAAAAAGAGATCAGTGAACTTGGACTGGAGTTAGTAGACATGGAAGAAAATAAAATATTACAGAGAAGAATACTCTGTGGTCTACAACCTAAACGGGCTGGGATTCCCATCATTTGGATCCCTGTAGCTTTACAAAAGTCAATTAAATTTTTGTATCTCCGATTAAAGTTGATTCCCCAGTACTTTTTCAAACATCTCTTGTAAAGTATTGTTTCCCAGAAAAAAAGGGATTTTGCACATGTATCTGCCTTTGTCTCTGGTCATGATCTCAGTCAGGATCCTGGGATCGAGCTCCATATGGGGCTTCAAATGTAGTCTCTCTCTGCAGCTACCTCCCCCTGCCCCACTCATGCTCTCTCTCTCAAATAAATAAATACAATCTTTAATTTTTTAATTAAAAATAAGATAAATAAAATAAAATAAAAAGTCTGGTCTTACTGCCCCATTTAGCTCCTTTTTTTTTTTTTTTGAGTTGTATTTAAAGCAGCATGAGAGAACATGAAACTCTCAAACTTAAAAAAAAAAAAGGAAAAAATTGAGTATTGTTAGGATTTAAGATCTTGTCTGCTAGACAAAAACATTGGCTTTGTTAACATGTGAAAATTAACAAAAGAGAATAAGATAGAATTCTAATAATTTTTGTAGAAGTTAAAAATTTCCTCCAACCCAATTACATACAGACCCATTAAGTAAATTCATTCCAATGTCCCAAACCAATCTTTTCTAATACTAATGCATCTGTGTAAACAGAGTCAACCCAAGGAATAAATAAATATTATTATTTTTACCTGTCTCTTCCACAGTCACATCTGGGTATATTGGTAGCAAGTCAATTATCTATCTTATCTTATAAGACATGATATCATAAGGAAGGGTATTCTGTCCATTTGGAACAACTGAAAATCATTGTAATTTTATCTTGGTGCAGTAACTTGAGATGGCACAGTGTGGGTTATGAATATATTTTATTTTATTTTTTTTACTGGGAAGAAGAGATTATAGAGATATTGGTTATCCAAGAGAGACTGACAGGTGTTGATAGTTGCCAGGTCAATATCCATCTACTTTTTCTTTAATCTCAGAAAGCACTGAGGGATTGACAACAAGGAAACTTAAAACAACATCAAATATTTTATTGTCTCTTTTCTAGTTATATTGTAACCATATGACAAAGTATCAGTCGTACAATATATCATTCTCTTTTACCTCTATCTTTCTGCCAGAAATGTGGGCTTAATAGTGAGAACTCCAACAGCAATTTTTGCAACTGTGAATAAAAAGCCATGAAAACCTCTAAGATAGTTCACTTGACTTTCTTAAGACGCTGAACCAACACCAGAAAACACTCTCTGTAGTCTTCTTGTTAAATGAAAAAATATGGTTAAACCACTTTTGAAAGTCTACTACATACAGCAAAATGTAAATCTTAAATGAAATATGCCCTCTCAGCTGTGCTTAAGCAACTGAGTCCTGAGCTTTTCAGTTTTCAGTCTGAAAGAATACACCTCTGGTGCTCTGAAAGGGAATAGAAAGGACACCCTGTTCTCCATATAAATTAAAGAAGAGAAATCTGTGCATTTAAGTGGGCCATATAAAATTTATCAAGCAATTATCTCCTAACACCTTCCTATCCAAAATACCTGATATGCTCTCCCTACTCCTTTATTCCACGTTACTGCCTTTTCCAGGATTCTGTATCACATCACAACATGTCTTCTGTTATTTCCTTCTTGCAAGCTACTTTTGTTTTCTCCATCTAAAAAAATCAACAATCATTGTGTATTTCAATTCCCATTTTCCTCAATTGCATTGATTCTTCTTATCTATTACTCTTTTCTCATACTCACTGTCTTTGTCTTTATGGGGTTTGTACTTTGCTTTTCCACATCCTTTACTGAAATTATATAATCAAATCTAATAACTTCTTAGAGAAAGTTAAAAATTCCTGCATAGCCACACGTGAACACAAAGTCACTGATTTTTAGCAAACCTATAAGATAGTCAAAAATCCATTCAATTTCTTTTTTTTAAGATTTTATTTATTTATTTGACAGAGAGAGATGACAAGCAGGCAGAGAGGCAGGCAGAGAGAGAGGAGGAAGCAGGCTCCCTGCTGAGCAGAGAGCCCGATTTGGGGCTCGGTCCCAGGACCCTGGAATCATGAACTGAGCCGAAGACAGTGGCTTAACCCACTGAGCCACCCAGGCGTCCCTCCATTCAATTTCTTAACTGAGTCTCAAAGGCATCCTGAGTTCTAACCTAAACCTAAGTTCTACTTCTTACACGTTGTTATATGACCAAATTCTTTCAGTTCAGTATTTTGTAACATGAAAATAATCTGAATACTGTAGATTTTTTGTTATATTTATAGATTTATAATCAAAGTTTCATCAGTTGAAGTTTTTCAAAATTTCAGATATAATGATTAACCTAAAATGATACTGCCTCAAATCCCTCTGATATCAAGGCCCAACACCTGATTATAGCCAAACCTGTGGTGGATAGTTCCATGGGAAATTGCAGTTACTCAACACTGATAGCATCTCATGTTCTCTCTCTCATTTTAGAATGTCTCCAACACAACCCAAAAGTGTAGGAGAGTTAATGTCCTCTGTGGACAGCTCTCAGAGAAGTGGAAATAAGAACCATAGATAAAATTGTCAGTTTTCTGGTCTTCATGAGGACAACTTAAAGAAGTTTCTCAGGACCTTTCAGTAAAAGCAAGCCTTCATTTTCTATCCACAACAATTATATCAACAATGTACCTCTTTGACAAAGTTGCTTCTTCACTGTCTCACTTTCCCATTCTTTTCTACCTTGGATAATCTCCCAGATAAACTAACAGTACTCAAATCCTTTGTCCTACTCTTTGCTCTCAGGATAAATGGAGCCAAAAGACTTAGATTAATATCAAGTTCTGAATGGGATCTTAGAGCTATTTCTGTCCAGATTTTCATAAACATAGGGACCTTTGAATTATCAGGCTATAAATAAGTTCTAAATGGAGGGGGCAAAACAAAAAGTAGAAATTTTTATGTTTGATATTTAATCATGATTAATTGACTTTATTGATTATTAAAAATACTAACATTATAAAAGTATGGATATTTGTAAAACAATGTCATAATGTAAGAAATAAGTTGCATAGTCCTTTGGAGAATATTAAACCAAGTGTTCAGGTGCCATCTAATTTCTTGTTTAATCCAGAACTTTGGTGTGCATTATCTTGAGGAATAGGATTTTGAAGTCCAGACAGACTAACAGAAAACTGATCCAAATGTGTGTGTTTATATTTCTGCTTTTGTTGTAAAAATCAAAGTGTGATTGCTGGCTTAAAATGGTAAAACTAATAATGTTCATGGACTCTATTATAAATTTTCTAATTGTATGGGAAGAATCCAATAAACATAGAATTAATTGATTTGCAAATCCTCAAAGAGCTACAGGATCAGGTAGTGGTATGTTCTGATTCAACAGCATCAGAATGCAGCATTTTATATGTGTGGCTAATGGATATTTTCATGAATGTTTGCTAGCTAGTCAGCCAATACAGAGAAATATTAGGTAGGGTAATTACTCACAGTTGTGTTTAATAAAATGAGAGAAAATTATCAAATGACACTAATAATAATAATCCTATAGCAGGCTAAATAATTCAGTGATAATTACAAGTATTAATCTAGCTTTCTTCCCTGATTCTGACTCTTCTCTCCTTTATCATAATGGGAGTAGCAGATTGTCTGCAATGAATTGTGAAAACCCAGCAGTGACTTTGGCAGTGAAGGCCTCCCATCAATTTTGATAGTTTAAAATGATTCCGGTTGGTCTTGAGCAAATGTGTCAATTTATTTTTTTCTGTGTGTGTCATAAAAGAAAGAAGCAATAGTAAATTCTTGCTGTTATTCCATGGAGCCAATAAAATCATACTGCCAACAAGAGGCTGTTGACACTGTAAGTGTAGTTAACTGTCTTGAAATACTAGGCCTGGAAATAAAATTCCAATATTTCACATAACCTCTTTTTATTTAAAGAAAAAAAACAAAACAAAACCAAACAACTATACTGCTTACATTTAGGGCCCTGCTGTTGTGTAACTATTTTTGAACATGTCTACTGTAAGTGTATATATATATATTTTTTTTCTGTGCAATAAATTCATTTAGAGATAAATTTGGATTGCAAATTATTTTGGGGGAGGCATGGTATTTGTAGCTAGTCTTACAAGTAAAAAGGACTAAAAGAAAGAAGAAAAACATTTTTTATTACAGCATATTTACATCTGTCCAAAGTACTTATTTACTATAATACTGGACACAAAGAAAGAAGTTAAATGAGTTATAATTCAGTCGAAGTATAGCTGGCCATTTTAAAACTTACCACTGAATCTTTCTGGTATGAAATGTGATATCTGGCAATCTGGTCCAGTTCATTACATCAGGCCATTTATATGTTCTTATTACCATTTTGATAGCATAGCTCATTTTATAACCCAGACATTTTACAATGGAACTATGATGCATGTATTTTCAAAAGTATAGACATACATGAAGCTATGAGGTCAAAAAATATGTATGTCCGTAGTACCATATAGACTCAACAAATAAAAGTGTCCAAGGCTCTGAGTGAGATTTATGAATATTGTGTAAGTTTAGACCATCATGTGGTTTTGATATAAATAATCTGTTCTTAAATTAGAATTACAGTCGTTGAGTACAGTGTTGAAAATGGCAAATAGATTTTAGCTATCTTTGCTCACTAGGGAAAATGGAAAAATGTTTAGTTTGGTCAGATTTTCACTTAACTTCTGAAAAATCTTACGTTTGAGAGAACCCTTCTGAAATAAGAATCCTTAAAGACATAACCCCTTTGGCACAAGTTTTCAAGAAACTTGTGTGATGTTGTAGACAATCATATGACACACGTACTGTTCTAGATGTTTCATGCCAATAATATGTAAGCCATACCAAGGCTACATTTACATATAGAGATGTTCCTCAGCTTACAACGGGGCTATGTACAGAGAAACACATAAAAAATTGAAAATGCATCTAATACCTCTAAACTATAAAATATCATAGCTTACCTTAATCTTATTTAAACATACTCAAAACACTTACATTTGCCTGCATTTGGGCAAAATCATCTTAAGCAAAGCCTATTTTATAACAAAGTATCAAATATCACATGCAATTTATTAAATATTACACTAAAAAAAAGAAGAATGGTTATATATAGAATGGTTGTAATAATATCAGGTGTTCACCCCTGTAATCTTCTAGCTGACTGGGATCTGTGGCTCACTGCCCCTGCCCAGCATCACAAGACGGCACCATACCACAAGTCACTGGCCCTATTTATAAAGACCCAAATTCAAAATTCAAAGTACAGTTTCTACTGAATCACTTTCACTTTCACATCATTGCCAAATATATCGTAAGTTGAATCATTGTAAATCAGGAGCCATCTTATTTGAAAGTTAAATCACAGTCACCCGTATACACACAAAAAATGGCCTTCATGTAGGGCCATCTATGTATCTCTAAACAACATAGCATGACATATCAACAGCAAAAAATGGATGTGAAGGGGACAATTGCTTTGCGTCAGTACTCTGAGCAGTAACATACATGGCCTTACTCACCTAGCAGAACTCCAGAGCTAGCTGATGGCAAGGAATTTTACAAATGTTTGCTAAACAGCCTAAGCACTATTATTTTTAAATTAGTGTGCATATCTGTTTTCTAAAGATATGTTAATTTATTTTATTGATTTATTACAAAACCAAATAACTTCCTCTTATTTAAGTGGCAGGTAAATAGAATTCTTTTTAATTTAAATCAAATGGCTTTTTAGGGAAAATATACTAAAAATTCTGAAACTTGTATTGCTTATGAATCTTTTATTGGAATCCTTATCAAGTTGTATTTTTCAAGTTTTTCCTAAATAATCTTCAATGAATTGAAAATATTTTTTGGATTTTACTCAAGGCTATTAACACACAATTTCACTTTGTTAAATATAGTGCTAAACGTTCAACCAAAACGTTGTGTCTTTTTTTTTCCACTACCACATCCTCCATCTACTGACTGGATTCTCTCCCCAACTAGCACATATATACCATTGTCTATCTTTAGGATAAGTAAGGGTCATCTTTTGTCTTTATTCTATTCCTCGCATGCTTCTGAACTTTTGAATTTTAATATAGTCACAACATAAGCATCACATATTTGATTCCCTTTTCAATAGTAAACAGTGCACAACCAGAGCATACCTTCAAAGCTATCAATAGACTTACTCTGATATATTATTTTTGTATTTTTGTAAATTAAAATAATTAAATTATAGAACAAGAGTTTCAGGTGGTAGGTGTTGTAAGTTTTACCCAAACTGACTTTTGTCAAACTCGTTTTTGTCATCATATATGTCAAGTAGTGTTCTCAGTTTTATTTTTAGAACATCCTTGTATAATGAATATTTACACTGATATCTAGTATAAAAATTTTGCAATTTAATTTAGAAACATTAAGATATTGAAAATCAATCTATTTCTTTGATTCATTGAAGACATTTTTGGCTTGTTTCCAGTACTTTCTTACTGGTTAAAAAATGAATTTGAAGTAGTCTGAATTCATTATTATATGGCACTTTTCCTTTGATGAATACAAAGATGATATTCTATATTAGCTATCTGAGAAGAATTTATTTTTTTCATTTTATTTATTTGGAAGAGAGAGTGAGAGAGAGCACAAGCAGGGGGAGCAGCAGGGTGAGGGAGAAGCAAACTCCTGGCTAAGCAGGGAATCTGTTGCAGAACTGAGTCCCAGGACCCTAAGATCATGACCTGAGCTAATGGCTCAGGCGTTTAACTGACTGAGCCATCCAGGTGTCCCAATCTGAGAAGATTTCTGTATGTTATTCCTATTAATATGCAGTTTAAAGTCTAGGTGATTAACTTAATAGTTTAGTGGCTATTACATAGATAGCACTATGTTCCAGGCAGAGAGTAAGAAAGAAATATTAAATCAACCATATTCTATGCATACTAAATGAAAATAATTAATCATAATAAATACTTCTATTTATGGAATATCAACTTATAAGCTTTCCTCCATATGAACAATGCCAAATACCAGAATAAAGGGTCATCTAATACAAATAAAGGATAGAATTAAAGAATTCTGGTAAGCCATTTAATTTTGAAATTGGTGTTATATTGTTGCTGAGTTGTGGTTATTAGTTACATAATATCTGATAAGTGTAGAAGTAACATGAGTGTTACATGAGATGAGAAATGGTATATAATTAAGATATTTTTAAAAGTACATTTAAATACAAATTTGTAAACATAGCATTATGGAGGAATAAAAATAAATGATAGCTACACACTCTAAAGTGAATAAATCTTGGAAAGTTAATAGAGAATTAAAACAAGGACAGTGCAAAAAGTATGGTATATTTTTATGAAGTTCAAACAAATTCTGTGAAACCATAGAAGGACTTAAAGATACTATTATGTATCAAATATTGTAAAAATTAAGCAAGGAAATAGCAAACATAAAATAACCAAAGCATACAAACTTGGGTAGATACAATAGGTGTGATCATGTTCTACTTCATAAAGAGATGAGTTAATAGATAAATAAAAGTAACTAGACTTTTTAGAAGTTAATAAAACTTTGCCTGTTATTTCTTAGTAATATAAAAATATATGGTTTTCTAACAAAATCGCTTATCTTAAAAATATTTAAAAATAAATTTCAGGCTACTCATAAGGTTATATTTACTTTTCCACTGAAGGAAAAGCTGGTTGTTGTAGTTGTAGTTGTTTGTTTTAGTCTCCTAGTTTTTATTATTATAATGTGGAATGAGGAATATTAGATTGAAAAGTGAATTATTTTATAGACAAAAATCATTACTTGATTCACCTCCTGGTACAGCAGATGGAACTCCTGAAAATATGCCCTTTTGCCAAAGGAAGAGTAACAGTTATGCTTACTTCTGAAACATACTTGGTGGTGGCCCTAAATAGTGACACCATAGTAAACATTTTGAATATTTGCAATTAATTTTTATAGTCATAGGCACTGCTGGTATCTTAGCAGGTATTTCAATAAAGCTAAAAGTTGCCTGACTGTTTAAAAATATTAACAAGGCACAAATCATGGCAGAAGTATTGTCCTCAGATATTATTTTTTTCCATATGCTCCTGATTCCAGACATGACAAGTTATTTTTTTTTAATTTTTTTTATAAAAGATTTTATTTATTTATTTAACAGAGATCACAAGTAGGCAGGGTCAGACAGAGAGAGAGGAGGAAGTAGGCTCCCTGATGAGCTGAGAGCCTAATGTGGGACTTGATCCAAGGATCCTGGGATCATGACCTGAGCCGAAGGCAGAGGCTTTAAACCACTGAGCCACCCAGTCACCCCCATGACAAGTTATTTTTGATAGATATATATACAATGTATTTTCCAGTTATAAGAAAAATGGTTCTGCTATTTTTAACCTTTTTTAAAAATTACATAATTTTTTTAAATTAAAATTTTATTTTTTAATGTTTTAATTTTCTTTTCTTTTTTTAAAAAGATTTTATTTATATACTTGAAAGAGAGAGATCACAAGTACGCAGATAGGCAGGCAGAGAGAGAGAGAGAGGGAAGCAGGATTCCTGTGGAACAGGGAGCCCGAAGTGGGGCTCCATTCCAGGAACCTGAGATCATGACCCGAGCCAAAGGCAGCAGCCCAAACCACTGAGCCACCCAGGCACCCCAATGTTTTACTTTTCAATATACTACTTAGAATATAAAACCTTTTCCAGTTGGTAAGATGTTTACCGTTTAAAAAATGGTAATTTTCTCATTGTGTCTTCCCCTCTCATTGTGTCTTCCCCTCTCATTGCTTTATTTTGAATAAAAAATTTCACAATAAACATAACTGATGCTTTCCTTTTGATAGTCCCTCTGTTGGTCATATTGTATATGAGCCATGACAATAAGTTTTACAAAATTTATTCATGTTTGTTGATATGTTTTATCATAACTAATTTTTCCTCCATTATCTAGATTCCCCAGCTTTCAAACAGGTGGACACTTCAATAAACCATACCCAAGGGATGTATCAAGTACTTCTTAGACATCGCTCAGATCCTTGAGGTCTCATTTTGCTTAATATTAACAAACTTATTTTAAAGTTTATATGGAGAGGGAAAGACTCACAATAGTCAACATAGCGTTGAAGGAGAACAAAGACTGAGGACTGACTTCAAAGTTTACCATAATGATGGGGCGCCTGGGTGGCTCAGTGGCTTAAGCCTCTACCTTCGGCTCAGGTCATGATCCCAGGGGCCTGGGATTGAGTCCCACATAGGGCTCTCTGCTCAGCAGGGAGCAGGGAGCCTGCTTCTCCTCATCTCTCTCTCAGTCTGTCTCTCTGCCTATTTGTGATCTCTCTCTCTGTCAAATAAATAAATGAAATCTTTTTTAAAAAGTATACCATAATGATAATTGTAAGCAAGATATTGTAATATCACAGAAAGACTAGATTAAAGGAACAGAATATATATTATCAATTATATTTTATATTTAATATAAAAACAAAAGCAATACAAGAGAGCAAAATACAATCTTTTAAACAAAAGGTTCTGGAGTAATGGTGAAGCTAACTGTAAAAATATAAAATAAAATAAAATAAAATACAATAATAAAATAAAATAAATCCAGGCAGATATCATACACTCTTCACAAAAATTAACTCAGATTGGATTATAAACCTAAACATGAAACATGTAGAAGGTAATATAGAAGAAAATTTAAATGACCTTGGTTTTGGAAATAATTTTAGCTACAAAAGCACAAGCACTGAATTTAAAAATGTCTACTCTGTGAAACATAATGCCAAGAGAATGAAAAGGCAAAGCACAGACTAAGAAAAAATTTGCAAAATACACATCTGGCAAAGGACTGTTAATCAAAAATACACAAAGACCCCTTAAATCTCAACAATGGGGAAAAAACCTGATTAAAAATGACCTTAGCAGATACCTCACAAAGACCAAAGACCTTAGAAGATACCTCACAAAAGAGAATATTACCGATGGCAATTAAGCATATAAAAAGATGCTTCAAATCATATGTCATCAGGAAAATGCAAATTAAAACAAAAAAGAGACACCAGTGCATACCCAGAATCCAGAACACAGACAACAGAACACGAAATGTTGGTGAGGATGTGGAGCAACAGGAATGTTCTTCCATGTCTATTGAGAATAAAGAATGGAAAACAACTTGGCAGTTTCTTACAAAACTAAACATATTCTTGCCAAATGATTCAGCAGTAGCAGTTCTTGGTATCTATCCAAAGAAGATGAAATCTATACCCACAAAGATGTCTATAGTAGTTTTATTCATAACTGACAAAAGCTTGGAGGCAACCAAGATATCCTTCCATAGGTGAAAGGTCAAATAAAGTGTAGTACATGCAAACAATGGAATATTATTTAATGCTAGAGAAATGAATTACCAAGCCATGAAAAGATATGGATATAAATATTTAATAAATATTTGATTTTAGGCTTCTACCAGTCTATCAATAGTATTAGTATATTTTAACAGTGAATGCTCAGCATTCATGAATTTACCTAATAAAATATTTTGGGTTCAATATTTTAAATACTTCAACCTCTATGATTATATTCCTAATAATTTTGAATTGGGGTAAATAAACCTTAACTTTTTGTAACTTGTTTCTTATTGCAAAAGAGCTCAACGAAATTTTAGAAAATAAAAATTTACAAAAAAAATTTAGTTTACTATTGCCAAATAATTTAAAACTTTATCTTATATTCAAATACATATATTTTTCTAAATTGATTTATATGCTACTCCCACCAAAAACTTTTAGTTATACTAGATTTCATATCATGCAATCAATGCCAGAAAGCCATCTGGCGATGACTTTTCTTAAATAGAGTTAAGATGGGCGTTATTACAATGCAAGATGGAAACAAAGATAGTATAACAATTGAGTGTTACATAACTTTTCTGTTTTGATCAAGTTACTAATCTACAAAAGCCTTTATCGGTGACAGACTTAGGAATTTAACAAAACTTTTAAACTAGCATGTGCGACTCATTCCTAGAAAACAACACAATCAATAACACTTTATTTAGATTAAATAATGACTATTTCTCCATTTGAATAAAAAAGGTAGCAACCCCAATAAATTTATTGAACATGAAAAGTTGAAATGCTGTAATGCTCCTAAGGAATCAAATGATCCAGTCATGAATTACAAAAAAAGGATATAAATTACCAAAGTGTTTGTATAATTGTACAACTGCCCATTATCGTTCTATAGTGTAGGCTTGTACAAGAACTCTATAAAAGAACTCCACTTCTAAACTGTGGAAAATATGTTCCCTTTCCCCCTATATACAACTATTAAGCCATTCATTTAGCTTTTAAAATATCCACTTAATACAGGCTTTTAACTCATTTGAACCTGGCAGCAGGGCTCTATTCTTATTGCTTACATCTGAAGGATAGATTTCTAGCGTAAAAAGTAAAGCCCATAAAGGAGCCCAATAATAACAACAAAATACAGTTTAGTGATCCCTTACAATCTGCCAGCTACCTTTCTGAGAATACTTCAATTAATAAAACATATAAAATAGCTGACCAAAAAGAGCTTACATTCTTTTGAAATATAATAGTGAAATAAAGCAAAAATAGAGGGGCACCTGGGTGGCTCAGTCCATTGAGTGACTACCTCTGGCTTGGGTCATGATCTCAGGGTCCTGGGATGTAACTCCCCAGCAGGCTTTCTAGGCAGTGGGGTGTTTTCTTCTTCCTCTGCACCCCTCCCAATTCTCTCTCTCTGTGTCTCAAATAAGGAAATAAACCAGTAATAGAAAAATGATTGATGGTTGATGGTGATAAGTGTTACAAAGGAATACAAGAAAGGTAAAAGCCATTGGAGAATGCTGGGATGAAAGTTAATTTTATTTTGTGTTGCGTGGTTATATCGCATTTATGAGATGTTATTTGCACAAAGACCCAGGAAGTAAAGGAGGGTGTTATACAAATATTAAAGGAAAAGATTGCTCTAGGCAGAGCAAGTAAGTATATAGACTTTGTGTGAACAGCTGGTCTGTTACTTTTGAGGAAAAGCAAGGAGGCCAATGAGGAGTTCATAGTGGTGGAGAGAGGAAGAACATATTGATGCATGACATTCTAGTACATTGAAACGCATTCAGTTTTTATTTAATATGAAAGGGGAAGATACCAAAAGACTTTCAACAGCAGAATAAAATCATCTGACTTGATTTTTAGGTTAAGTTGCTGTACCAAAATAAATTTGCAAGGAGAAAGGAGTGCAGTATGTGTGGAAGTGGGGCTATCAATCAAGTCAATAATCCAGGAACATATGATGGTGTTTTTAGAATGCTGGGTAGTAATAGAAGTGGTGAGGTATGGTTTTTATTTTATATATATTTTGATGGTGAATATTCTGGTGAACAGGATGGAGTATGTGCAGGACAGACAATATCAACATTTATTTTACCTGCACAAACAGAAGGGTGGAGTATTCATTCCCTGATATGGAGAGAACGCTGAGTTCAAATGTTCTTTCTGATTAAATGGCATAGTGATGATGAGGATTTAGTCAGATAGTGAAAGAGAACAGTAAGCATAGCGTTAAGCGGTAAGACATTATAATACATTTGAACAACAAATAACGTTGTGTTGGATCATGAGTTTATGTGAGTAAATAAATAAATAAAGCTTCCTGGGGTTCTGATAGAGGTAAAGAAGACTAGTATATGATCCAAAGGGGCACGTGCACCAAATGTTTATAGCAGCAATATCCACAATAGCCAAACAATGGAAAGAACCTAGATGTCCATCAACAAATGAATGGTATATATATGTATACGATGGAATACTATGCAGCCATCAAAAGAAATGAAATCTTGCCATTTGCGATGACATGGATGGAACTAGAGGGTATTATGCTTAGCAAAATAAGTCAACCAGAGAAAGACACTATCATATGATCTCCCTGATATGAGGAAATGGAGGTGCAATGTGGGGGTTTGGGGGACAGGAAAAGAGTAAATGAAACAAGATGGGATCAGGAGTGAGACAAACCATAAGAGACTCTTAATCTTACAAAACAAACTGAGAGATGCCGGGGCGTGGGGAGGGTAGGGAGAAGGTGGTGGGGTTATGAACATTAGGGAGGGTATGTGCTGTGGTGAGTGCTGTGAAGTGTGTAAACCTGGCGATTCACAGACCTGTACCCCTGGGGCTAATAATACATTATATGTTAATTAAAAAAAGAAGAAGACTACTATAAATCAAATGCTATGGTTTTCAGCAAAGAGTGTGTAATCAGGCATATTTTATTAAAGTAACCATGTAAAATGATGGTTGAAAATTGTAATAACAGAAAACATAAAAATTAGAGATTTTAAAAAGAGATCTGGGACAGTGTAGAGAATATAATCAATGATATTATAATAGTGTTATATGGTGACAGATGGTGGCTATATTTGTAGTGATCATAAAATAATGTATGGAGATATTGAAAACCTGAAACAAATGTAACACTGAATATCAACTATACTCAAATAAAAAAATAGTAAAAATAAAACATTTTATTTTAAAAAGATAAAAAGAGGGACAAGAATTTGTAAAGTGAATTTCTAAAAGCTTAAAGATGAGGCTAAGACATACTCTGAACCTTGAGGAAAACACCATTTTGAAAATTCTTCCCATTTTGAGAAAACTCAAATGAATCAATACCATAAAAGAACCCATTTTAACTGAGAGATGTAATGAATGCTCAAGAAATAATTTTATGACAGGATAATTCTTCCCTATGAAACAGCATACAGAAACCAGGGGAACCACCTGGAAGCAAAATAAACTATACTGAAAATAAGAATTAGGAAAAAGATAAATGATGAAAGATAAGAAAATTAGACCTGTGACAGAGACCTAGTGAAGAGAATCTTTAGCTTGTGGTTTAATGTATTTGAGGATAATCTAGAGTTCATAACTGCCTTGAGACAGGCTGGTTGTAGGCAGTTTAGGCAGACCCCTAAGACAGGCCTACTTTGGGCAGGTGGTGTTGGAGGAGGCCATTGGGCTGGACAAAGACAAATCCAACCATTTGACTAAAGTGTCTGTGAAGATGTTGAAGTCAGATGCAACAGAGAAAGACCTGTCAAACCTAATCTCAGAAATGGAGATGATGAAGATGATTGGACAGCACAAGGACACCATCAACCTGCTGGGTCCTGCACACAGGACGGTCCTTTGTACACTCTCATGGAATATGCCTCCAAAGACAACATACAGGAGTACCTGCAGGCCCAGAGGCCTCCTGACCTGGAGTACTGTTACAATATCAGCCACAATGCAGCAGAGCAACTCTCCTCCAAGGACCTGGTATCCTGTGCCTATCAGGTAGCCTGAGGCATGGAGTACCTTGCCTCCAAGAAGTGCATACACCAAGACCTGGCCACCAGGGAAGTGCTGGTGACAAAGGACAGCATGATGAAGATCTCAGACTTCAGCCTTGCCAGAGATATCACCACATCAGTTACTACAAAAAGACAACCAACAGTGGACTGCCTGTGAAGTGGATGGTCCCTAAGGCCATGTTTGACCAGATCTACATCCACCAGAGTGACCTCTGGTCCTTTGGGGTGATCCTGTGCAAAATCTTCACTCTGGAAGCCTCCCATATCCTGGAGTGCCTGTGGAGGTGGTTTTCAAGCTGCTGAAGGAGTCATTTGATGGATAAGCCAATAGGTGCACCAGGGAGTTATACACAATAATGAGGGGTGGCTGGCATGTGGTTCCTTCAAGCTGTTGGTAGAAGAACTGGATCATACTGTGGCCTTGACCTCCAACCAGGAGCACCCGGACCTGTCCTTGGCCCTGGAACAATACTGTCTATGCTTTCCCAACACCCAAAGCTCCACCTGCTCCTCAGAGAAGAATTCCACCTTTTCTCATGTGCCGTTGCCCAGGGAGGCCTATCTGCCCTGACACCCAGCCCAACTTGCCAATGGTGGACTCAAATGACTAGTATCCCTATTACTCCTGTCCAGATTCTGTCATAAGCTGTAACCCTTACCCCCCACCCTCCCTGCAAGACTCACTGCCTTCTCCTTTGTGCCTTTCCTACTGGCAGGTGCCAGCTGCCTACCTGAGGCCTTCACCCCTTGAAGTTCACCTCTCTTCCCCTTCCTCTTCCTCCTCCTCACAACATGCTCATGAAAGAAAGGCACAGAGAGGCAGGTACTTGCTCGTGGCTACTTCCTTCCCTCCCATATGTTGGACCAAGACCCCTCCCTGGCATCTGATACTGCCTGGACGTCGAGGGAGTGGGAGATGAGGCCTGCCAGTGAAAGGTGTGGGAGCTTTCCTGTTTGGGTTTTGTCTGCTTAGCATAACATGTAAGACTGAGTTCTGGTGGCAGGGACCTAGTCCTTGGGGCTATAGCACTAGCGAGGGGAGGTCAACTGCTCTGGGCCTTGGCTAAGAGCAACCCCTGCTCCAGAGATATGGTGCCAAGGGCTTATTAATTTTGATACTAATTTGCTTTGCTAACGAAATACCTGGTATCAAAGATGGGAAGGCAAAGGCTGAAAGCACTGTTGTGACCATGAGGTCCAGCCCCAAAATATGAAGAAAACACAAAGTGTATAAATCTGAGTAAGTATATATTTACACACCTTTTTAAATAGGTTGTTATCAAAGATTTAATCAATGGGTAATATGCTCCTCATGGCTGGGAAGCATCAGTTGCCATATATTAAAAACAAAGAAAATAGGTGTCTGGGTGGCTTCCTCCATAAGTGTCCCTTCTTTTCAGGTCATGATCCCAGGGTTCTGATATGGAGCCCCACATCAGGCTCTCTGCTCAGTGGCAAACCTGCTTCTCCTTTTCCCTCTGCCCTGCTTATAGTTCCTCTTCCTATCTCTCTGTCTGTAAAATAAATAAAATATTAAAAAAGAAAGAAAGAAACAAAATGTTTTTGAAAGGTCTTTTTTTTTTTTTTTAATTTTCTAGGGGTGCCTGGATGACTCAGTTGTTTAAGCAGATGTTTGCCTTTGGCTGAGGTCATGATTCCAGTGTACAGGGATCCAGCCCTGTATGGGACTACTTGCACCCCAAGGAGCTTGCTTCTTCCTCTCCCTTTGCACGTGATTCCCCCTGCTTGTGCGCTTCCTCTCTGTCTCTTTCTCTTTCTCTCTCTCGCTGTCAATAAACAAAATAAAATCTTTTCCTAAATAAATAAATAAATAAATAAATTTCTAAACCTACTTTCAGTTTAGGTCCCTTAACAAAAATTGCTACTGCTTCATTAAAAAAAAAAAAAAGATAATTTAGAAAGATGCTTCCAGAGCCAAAAAGCTGTTTTGTTTTTTTTTGTCAGGATTATATAGAAGTGCTTTAAAAAGTAAAAGAAAAAATATGCTATATTAACACTAATCACCTTAACTTTGGTGGTTATATCAAGATAATGAAAAGTGATTTTAAAGGAAATTTCATTATCAGACATAAAGATCAAGTCAAAATTACAGAAGAGTAAAAGGATGAATTCCTCAGGGAGTATAATAATTATTGACTTTTAATACTTAATAACAGATTTGGGGATATATAGGGAAAAACTAAGAGCAAAAATCATAACTTCTACCTTAGAAGAGAAATGGAAAAAAATTTCAACACCTTTATTTTAAGATTATATAGACAAATGGTCATCAAATTGGTAAGATATGTAAGACTTGCACAAAATTATCAACTAACTAGATATGCTTGATATTACACAACACTCCCAACAACCGCAGACTACATATATCTTAAGCCATGATTTTCTTTGCAAAGGTCAACATTGATAATGTTCTAGTCATACCTCCGTGTACCACGAAAGAAGTAGCACATTTCTTGAAAGACACAGCTATCAAAGCTCCATTGAGAAACCGTAAAGATGGAGAAGGGATTTGCAAATTATATATCTGATAATGGACATCTACTCTGATTATTAAAAAATGAATAAAAATAAAAAACCTTACTAATAACCAAACAGAGTATCCAATTTTACATGTGAAGAAAATTATTGCAGAGACATGTCACCAAAAGGATATGGATGGCTTATAAGCACATGACAAATTTCTCAACATTTAGACATTAAAGAAATACAAATTAATATCAAAATGAGAGATGCTTACATATCTATTAGAATGGCTAAAATTATAAAGGCTAATTGTACTTCGTCGGAGCTAGATTGAGAAGCAACAAAAAATCTAAACTGTTGTTGGCATATATCATGATACCACCACTTTGGAAAATATCTGCCATATAATAGGTTCAGTAGACAATTTGTAAATTTCAGAAATAATTAATGTTGAGAGTATACTGAATTTCATAAGTCATTTCAATAATTTTTTCCAAAAAATAAACTATGTAAAACATACCTTAAATTTACTTTCTAAATATTTTATAGCATATAATGGACAATATACATAAGCCTTAAAGAAACAATCATATAAAGAACCATTTAATACCTACTTAAAAATTGCATAATACCACACTCCTAGATCCTCTCTGAATGGTCTAAAATAACCCTTAAAGGAAATACATTTTTAAAAATAACAGATTTTTTGGCAAATAATTTAATAAAATAAAAGTTTCATTCATCTATGTAGATCATAATAAATGGTTTTAATAAGCATGAAATTATAACTCTGAAGTGTGCTAAAATGAAACCACCAGCTAAGGGTGAGAGAACAAAAATAAACATCATTTTTCCAAGTAAGAGGAATTTATTACCTTCGAATCAAAGAATGTGGATTTGTTCAAACTGACATTAAAGGAATATGGAAAAACAAACCATAGAAAGTCATATTTCAGATTTCTAAAACTTCAAAGTGAAGAGTATACATTTTTTAAATGTTACATAATGCTACATAATGACAAGATGACAGGTTGTGACAAATAGCATTTTAAAAGCTCTACTCATAATGGAACGGAAGGTGTCATTTCTCTGTAATTTTATATATGTCATTATTTTACTATATCTGGACACAACATATTACCAAACAGATGTTCATCAAAGACTAAATCATTTTTAATGGAACATAATAATTTGAACCTACATCTATTAATCATTTTTTTCGATCAAACATTTATAGTCTCGCTAAATATTATATCAGTTTTCGACAAAATTAAAAAACAGTAGGATAAAATGTCATGTTTGGAAAAGTAGATTTTCTTTGAAATTTGCATTTAAATGAAAATAATTGCTCATATTTTTAAAACTATAAATGTAATTTTATATATATCTGACGTATCAAATGATATAAAATTTTTGGAGACTTAATATAGTTTGGGGCACATGGTAAGCAATAATCAATTTTTTTGTTGATCCAAGTGTTCTTGTATTGTTTTTCTTAATTATTCTAGTACCAAAATTTATAGTTCTAAGATTTTTCCACCCCCCATTTTAATATCTCTTAAGGTGGCACTCACCTTGCACTTGATGACATATCCTAGTTTACCTGTCAGCATTTCTCTTTCTTAGTCAAACGTAAACTATAGTGCATCTTACCCTTGATGAAAGCTAGGATGCAATTAAATACTCTATTATGGTTATGATTCTGATATTTGAAATCCTCTGGTAGCTCCCTGTGCCCCCATAGTGTAGTACCTCACCTCCTCGGCATAGTAAACAAACCATCTCACCCCCAGTGTTAACCCCGCGGCTCAGCCTCCATCCCCAAGTGATGCTGCCAGATCAGCTGTCGGTTGTCATGAACTTGCTGTAGTTTCCCGAATGCACTGCGCTGCCTCCTGGCACTTTGAAACTTGACACACTCATCCTCATTCTTCGCTTTGCCCTTGTCTATCACCACCCCTGAAAATCTGTTCCTAAGTGGCTTTTCCCAGCTCCAACCTACCCTTGGTAGTCTTTTATCTCCCTGTGGTAAAGCCTGTCACACTGCACCATGGACATGCCCATTGTCCCCCTGAGAAGAGAAAAGGGACAGTGAGGGCCCCCCAGCATTTGCAGCTCTAGTGCAGAGCCCCATGCCTGGCTTGCAGGAAATGCCAGATCATGAAGACAAACGGAGATCATCCACTGGCTAAAACCAGCTCTTCTTTGCCTACCGCAGGGTCTGGATCAATAAAGGGCAGCCAGTTATTATTGCTGTTTTTCTAGGGATTTTTTCCCCATATATTTCCCAGGTCTTTACTCTTTTTATAGCACTTTAATTCAGGCTTCAACCACTTCCTAGTCAGATCAGGTGAAATCATTTTCCTTCCCATACCCTCGATGTATTTCACACGTAGTAATTCTTTTTTTAAAGATCTTATTTACCCATTTGACAGACACATCACAAGTAGGTAGAGAGGCAGGCAGAGAGAGAGGGGGGAAGCAGGCTACCCGCTGAACAGAGAGCCTGATGTGGGACTCCATCCCAGGACCCTGAAATCATGACCTGAGCCGAAGGCAGAGGCCTAAAGCACTGGGCCACGCAGGAGACCCCATATCTGGTAATTTTTAATCAACGTGGATTTGCTGCATCAAATAGTTCCTTCTTCAAATATAAATATATAAATATATTGATCAAGTCACTCGCATGTCTTAGGAGAATGTCATGCCTTTAGTAGCAAACTTGAAATCTTGGCCATTGGTTTTGATTTTTGATTTTTGTTTTGGTTTGATTTGGTTCGGTTTTTGTAATTTTAAAAATCCCTCCACCCCTTGGAACTGTCTGACCTGATTGCTTTCAGCTGTTTCTGCAACAAAATTGTCCCCGCAGGGAAAACTCTCATTGTTTACAGTGGCGCCCCCTTCTGAACACTTTGTTAATAAAAAGATTTTTTTTTTTTTTTTTTTTTTTGGCTATGGTAAATGTGGAACAACAATGAGGTATTTCAAAGAGGTGAACCACAGATAAATTTCTCTAAGGGTGGGGTGAGGGTTACTCAAAAAGGAACTTGACAAGGCTTTTAAAGATATCGACAATCATTATAACATAACGTGACTGATTGTTACCGTGCTCTTAACTGGGCAAACACTTGTTGGCTTCCAAGATAGACTAACATAGTTGAGATGGTTCTAGAGGCCTGCTAGCACAGGGTCTCATGAGGCAGGGATTCTAGCCACTGGCTGTGCAAGGCATGAGGCCTGTTAGTGATTCTCTTTTTTCCTCTGCAGAATGGGTCTTTCTACATTCCAGGTCCTTTCTACCCCAATAAATAATGCGGTGATTCTCTCAGTGAGTTGTACTTTTGGTTTAAACAGCCAACTGTCTCTTAAGAAGGAATTTTGTTTAAATTCCTTAAAAAAAAAGTCCTTTTAAAAAAATCTTTTTATTATTTTTTATTTTTTAATCCCATATGTTTACTCTGATCCTGGAACTTTGTCATTTTGACCTTCTCTGCTGATTAAAATATTCTTCATCATCAGCACCTACTGCTCTCCTCTCCTTGTGGTCTCTCCGGAAGGGGTCTTCTCTTGCTCTTCTAGCAGGAGATGGGCACTTCCCCTCTACCCCTGTTGCCGGACCAACCTTACCTATCCTGCAGGGTCAGGTAGGCCTGGCCTTTTATCTGTTGTTCTCTTCTGAGTGGTTAGTTTTTCATAGATACTGTGTTTTCCTTTTGTCAGGATTTACCCTGGACTATCAAAACCCTTTTCTTGTGCCAGTGAAGCCTAAGAAACAGTCCTGATGAGAGAACCAGGAAATCGAACAGATCATATTTATCCTGAATGTTCCGTCCAAAATGAAAAATACATTTCTTAGGAGTCTCAAGATCTCTGAGAAGGGAAGTTTCACCAACTCTGTCATGTAGGGGCATCAATTCCGATTCTGTGTCAATTCTCCTACTTTCCCAGCTAGTAATTCTCTACCTCAGAAAGCCCACTCTCAACCATTTCCTCCCTCAAAGGCAGTTGCTCTTAGAGTCTGCACATGGCACTTGGGGCCTGCTGGTCGTTGGCTACTGCGCGCTGTACTTTGGGTCTAAGAGATGCGCGGCATCAAGATGAGAACGTCTCTTGTTCTAAGACATAATATAGTTTGGGGCACATGGTAAGAAATAATCACATTTTTAGTTGATCCAAGTGTTCGAACTTTCTTAATTATTCTAGTACCACAATTTACTTGTTCTAAGATTTGTCACCCCCCCCATTTTAATATCTCTTAAGGTGGCACTCACCTTGCACTTGATGACATATCCTAGTTTAACTGACAGCATTTCCCTTTCTTAGTCGAACATAAACTATAGTGCATCTTAGCCTTGATGAAAGCTAGGATGCAATTAAATACTCTATTATGGTTATGATTCTGATATTTGAAATCCTCCGGTAGCTCCCTGTGCCAACACAGTGTAGAGCCAAACCTCCTCGGCATAGTATACAAACCATCTCACCCCCAGTGTTAACCCCGCGGCTCAGCCTCCATCCCCAGGTGATGCTGTGAGATCAGCTGTCGGTTGTCATTAACTTGCTGTAGTTTCCCGAATGCACTGTGCTCCCTTCTGGCACTTTGAAACTTGACACACTCATCCTCATTCTTCGCTTTGCCCTTGTCTATCACCTCCCCTGAAAATCTGTTCCTAAGTGGCTTTTCCCAGCTCCAACCTACCCTTGGCAGTCTTTTATCTAACTGTGGTAAAGACTGTCACACTGCACCATGGACATGCCCGTTGTCCCCCTGAGAAGAGAAAAGGGACAGTGAGGGCCCCCCAGCATTTGCAGCGCTAGTGCAGAGCCCCATGCCTGGCTTGCAGGAAATGCCAGATCATGAAGACAAACGGAGATCATCCACTGGCTAAAACCAGCTCTTCTTTGCCTACCGCAGGATCTGGATCAATAAAGAGCAGCCAGTGATTATTGCTGTATTTCTAGGGATTTTTTCCCCATATATTTCAGGGGATTCTGGTTAGCCCCAGAGGGCAATGTTTTTTCTTCTGGAGGGCAGGCAGAGGGCTGCATTGTAGTTCTGGAATTGCCAAACTGGAGGGCTTGTGGGCCAGGAGTTGAGGACAGAAGTCTGAGAACACAAGCAACCTTAGGTTTCTGGTTGAGGGCATGGCAGGTACGTTCTGCAGAGCTGAAACGAGATCTCGTGCATCTGAAATCAGGTGAGGATCTGACGAACGCTCAGGTTGGAGTTTCTGTCCCTTATGGCCCTCTTCATGAAGAGGTGGTGGATCACGAGGCCATGGAATTTTTCCCACGATGGGAGTTGTGAGATGCTCCAAACCGTGAAGATTCTTCTGCAGGGCGATTGAGACCTGTTGCTTGGCTCCAGGACTACCCATACGAATCGATTCCGAGTAGGGTTCTAAGGATGGATGGCTGGGAAGCCCGACTCTCATTCCTCTTGTGTCCTAGTGACAAGACAGGTTAGATCTGCTGGATCTGGGGGAGAAACTGAGAGGGTTGAGTTGAAATGGACTCTCTTGTGGATGGGTCCTAATGTGGGTTTGTGTCCATGGAGAACTTGGAATGAGGCAGTGGCACAGGGTCCCTGAAGGGTTCTCCTAACCAGAGGCTTTGACACAGCTCCAACGTGCAAGATTCCCACGTGGAGACGAGATTTGTTCTGATGGGTGCCTCAAGAAACAGCCATATGCTGCTATTGGAATCCAGGCCTCTGGGGAGAGATGCCTGGACAACAAAGCAATGGATCCGATTAGGATCTAGGGGCCTGCTCATTCCAATTGTCCTCTGGGGACATCTGTCCACGGGTCTAAGTGCAGGTAGATGCTCAGCTGGTGTCAGACCGCCCTTGTTTTTCCTGGGCAGTCAACACTATTGGGATGGCCCCGGGCACTTTGGAGGTTTATCATCCTATTTCTAGGTTTGTGGCCAATGGAATGGGCAGAATTCCCAGGTACAGTCCTCAGGTTTGGCTCCAAGAACCTGTGCCTGTAGGTTTTGTGGGCCAGGGCTGTGGGGACAGTTGTCTGAAAACACAAACTCGGCTTAGGTTTCGGGTCGTAGGTATTGCAGGACTGATCTACAGACCGTGAGGACAACTCTTCAGGATATGAACAAGGGGGCGAGTGTGAGACGCTTGCTCAAGATTTTGTCTCTGGATATTGTGTCACTGATGGCCGAGGAATGTCCGGGTGGCCTCATGGGCCATGGACGAGTCTTCCTCTCTGGGCATTTGGCCCGATGCCAAGAGTTTGGGGTTATTCTTTGAGATGGGAGGAGTCCGTTTTGTTTTGTTTTTACCTCAGGTGTCCCACCAAAAGAAAGTTTCCAGAGCAGAGCCCTGGGGAGGGGCGACTGGACAAGCAGAAACTGGTTAAAACTTGGGGCCTAGGGGCATGGCAAGCCCATTATGACGTCTAATGGTCCAGCCACTGAGAGGACTTACTAGAGGACAGGACTCACGCTGAGGGTCACAATGCGTGTTTGTGCCCTCTACGTCCTTAAGCATTGAAGGGGCATAATGGGGTCAGGGTCAGGGTCATTGTCAGGGTTTGGGTTAGGGTTTGGGGCAGGCTCACAGTCAGTGTCATTGTCAGGGTTAGTTGATACTGTTAGGGTTATCCCCGCTCCTGGGTTATGGACCCATCAGTTCAGGGTCTCAGGATAAACCATGTGCAGAAGGGTGTAGACCCTCCACCCGATCCCACTTAACCAGCCTTAAACTGGGGTGTGAACATAACTTGCCCACCAGACATCTAAACCCTCATCTGCCTGATCCTGCTTGGGGCATCTCCTCCCACGATGGCATGGCGAGGTCCTCTTTACACACAGACACACAGACACACAGACACACACAGAAACGGGGAAGAGACCTAGGGCTACACCGGTCGATCAGAAGGTGTGGGACTATCTGACTATGAACCCCCTGGTGTCACCTTTTGATTTTATTAGCCAAAGGGTCTGAGGCATTGGGGAATACTGATATGACCTGAAGGGAGCGACGTGTCTGGCGGGCGAGCTCTCTTCTCCCTGCATCCTCTCAGCTTCAGTACAGCAGAAGAACATGTCGCTTCCTTTAGGATGTGCCTAGAAATGAGCTGGGCAGGTGGATTTTCTCTGTAATGGGGTGCCTGGATACGTGGGTTCCTATTCCGTTGGGCTCTGTCGTCAGGGAAGCCAAGTCACCGCGTCCAGGGCGCTCCTTATCGAACTTCCTGCAACACCAAAGCTCCCTGAGGCCCCGGTCCCCGAGCTGCACAAGGCTCACACTCCACTCAATGCAGTGCCAATACAGTGACCCCCATATAGCCTCCCCCCAACCCAGGGAGGCCTGGGTGCAGCTGTTGTCCCCGCTGGAGGGAACAGAGCTGGGTTTAGACCAGGTTAGTGTTAGGATTAGGCTTAGAAAGCTTTAAGGTCTGGGTTAGGGTTAGATTTCGTTGGGGTCAGGGTTAACATAAGGCTTAGGGTAGGGGTCAGGATTAGGGTTAGGTTCTTGGTTAGGTTTAGGGTCAGGCTCACAGTAGGGTCATGGTTAGCATTACAGTCAGAGTCAGGGTCAGGGTCAGTGTTAGGGTAACGGTTAGGTTTAGGGTCAGGCAGGGTCATGGTCAGATTTAGGGTCAGGTTTAAGTTTTGGTTTGGGGGCTAGGTTCATGTCAGGGTCAGGGATAGGTTTCGGACAGTTTTAGTGTCAGGGTTAGGGTCAGGGTCAGGGTTAGGTTCATGGTCAGCTTTATGTTTAGGTTCTGTTTTATGAGTAGGTTCTGGATCAGGCTTAGTTTTAGGGTTACGATTCTGTTCAGGATCACGGATTGGGTCAGAGGTAGGGTTATGATCAGGGTCAGGGAGGGGGTCAGGATTATTGTTAACGTCTGGTTAGGGTTAGGGTTAGAGGTAAGTTGAGGGTTAGGGTTAGACCGTGTTAGGATCAGTGTCAAGGACAATGTTAGGTTGTTAGTTTTAGGGTTAGGTTCAGCGTTAGGTTTCGGGTCAGAGCCCGTGTTAGTGTCAGGGTCACGGTTACGTTAAGGTTTAGAGTTAGGGTCAGGCTCACATTCAGTATCAGGGTTAGACTTAGGGTCAGGTTCAGGGTCACTGTTAGGGTCAGGGTTAAGTTTATGGTCTTTGCCAGTATCAGGGTCAGGGTGAAGTCTTGGGCCAGTGTCAGTTTCCGGTCAGGAGCAGATATTGGTTTAAAGTCCACATTCGGGTCAGCGACAGGGTTATGTAGTGGTCAGTGTTAGGGTCATGGTTAGGTTTACGCTCAGGGCCAGGGTCAGGTTTAGGGTCAGGGTCTGGTATAGGCAAATTTCAGGTTTAGGCTTATGATCATAGTCAGGTATAGGGTCAGGGTTATTGTTAAAGTTTAGGGTTTGTGTTAGGGTTAGTGTTTGGTTGACGGTTAGGCTTAGAATTTGATAAGATCAGTGTCCATGGTAGGTTTAGGGGTTAGTGTTAGGGTTAGGTTCAGCGATAGGATTTGGGGGAGGGCCCGTGTTAGTGTCAGGGTCAGGTCTACATTTAGGGTTAGAGTTAGGGTCAGGCTCACAGTCAGGGTCAGGTTTGTTGTACAGGTAGGGTCAGGGTCACTCTTAGGGTCAGGGATAGGTTTATTGTCATGGTCTGGGTCAGGGTCAGGGTGAAGTTTAGCTCCAGTGTCAGGTTTAGTGTCAGGTTTAGGTATTGGTTTAAAGTCCACATTCGGGTCAGGGACAGGATTTTGTAGTGGTCAGTGTTTGTGTCATGGTTAGGATTAGGGTCAGGGTCACGGTCAGGTGAAGGTCAGGGCCAGGGTCAGCTTTAGGGTCAGGCTTTGGTTTAGGGTCAATGTTCGGTTCAGTGTCACAGTTAGGTTTTGGCTGTAGGGTTTGGGATTGGGGTTTGGGTTAGAGTTAGGAGTAGGGTTACGGTTAGGGTTAGACAGCCTAAGGTCAAGGTTAGTGTTTGGTTTAGGGTAGGGGTTAGTGTTAGTGTTAGGGTCAGCGTTAGGTTTAGGTTCAGGGTCCGTATTAGGGTCATGGTTAGAGTTAACTTTAGGTTTAGTGTTAGGGTCAGGATCCCAGTCACGGTCAGGTTAGGGTTAGGGTCAGGGTTAGGTCAGTGTCAGGGTTAGGATTAGGGTCCTGTTTAGGTTTGAGTCATGGCTACGGTAATGTCAGATTTAAGTTTAAGTTCAGGGCCCACATCAGGGTGAGTGTCAGGCTTAGGTTTAGGTTTAGGGTTCAGGTCAGGATCAAAGTCAAGGTCAGGGTCAGTGTTAGGCTTGGGTTAGGGTTTGGCGCAGGCTCACAGTCAGTGTCAGGGCCAGGGTCAGGTTGAGGGTCAGGCTTTGGTATAGGGTCAATGTTTGGTTCACTGTCACAGTTAGGTTTGGCGGTAGGGTTTGGGATTGGGGTTAGGGTTAGAGTTAGAAGGAAGGTTTAGGTTAGGGTTAGAGATAGACAGCGTAAGGTCAGGGTTAGGGTTTGCTTTAGGGTTTGGGTTAGTGTTAGGGTCAGGGTCAGCATTAGGTGTAGGTTCAGGGTCCTTATTAGGGTCATGGTTAGAGTTACCATTAGGTTTAGTGTTATGGTCAAGCACACTGTCACGGTCAGGGGTAGGATTAGGGTCCGGGTTAGGTCAGCGTCAGGGTTAGGATTAGGGTCAGGGTCACGGTCCTTGTAAGGTTTGAATCATGGTTACAGTAATGTCAGAGTTAGGTTTAGGTTCAGGGCCCACATCAGGGTCAGTGTCAGTCTTAGGTTTAGGTTTAGGGTTCAGGTCAGAGTCAGGGTCAGAGTCAGGGTCAGGGCTTGGGTTAGGGTTTGGGGCAGGCTCACATCAGTGTCAGGGTCAGGGTTAGTGGTTACTGTTAGGGTTAGCCCCGCTCCTGGGTCATGGACCCATCCGTTCAGGGTCTCAGGATAAACCCTGGGCAGAAGGGTGTAGACCCTACACGCGATCCCTCTTAACCAGCCTTAAACTGGGGTGTGAACATGACTTGCCCACCAGACATCTACCCCCTCATCAGCCTGATCCTGCTTGGCGCATCTCCACCCAGGACGGCATGGCCAGATCTTCTTTACACACAGACACACAGACACCCTGAGGCACACGCACACACACACACACACACACAGGGAGGAGACCTAGGGATACTCAAGTGGATAAGAGGTGTGGGACTCTCTGACTCTGAACCCCCTGGTGTCACCTTTTAATTTTATTAGCCAAAGGTCCTGAGGCGTTGGGGAAACCTGATATGACCTGCCAGGGAAGTGACGTGTCTGGCGGGTGAGCTCACTTCTCCCAGCATCCTCTGGGCTTCAGTACAGTAGAAGAACGTGGTGCTTCCTTTAGGATGTGCCTAGATAGAGCTGAGGAGGGCGTTTCTCTGTAATGGGATGCCTGGATACGTGCGTTCCAATTCCTTTGGGCTCTGTCATCAGGGCAGTGAGGGCACCACTGCCTGGGGGCTCCTTACCGAACTTCCTGCTCCACCAGAGCTCCCTTAGCCACCGGTCCCCACGCTGCTCAAGGCTCACACTCCACTCAATGCAGTGCCCATGCAGTGACCCCCATACAGCCTCCTCCCAGACCCTGGGAGGCCTGGGTGCCACTGTTGTCCCCGCTGGAGGGAACAGAGCTGGGTTTAGACCAGCTTAGTGTTAGGGTTAGGGCTAAGAAAGACGTAGGGTCAGGGTTAGGGTTAGACATCTTTGGGGTCAGGGTTAGCATAAGGCTTAGGGTAGGGGTCAGAGTTAGGGTTAGGTTCATGGTTAGGTTTAGGGTCAGGATCACAGTAGGTTCAGGGTTAGCATTACGGTCAGAGTCAGGGTCAGGGTCAGTGTTAGGCTGACAGTTAGGTTTATGTCCAGACAGGGTCATGGTCAGTTTTAGGGTCAGGTTCAAGTTTTGGTTTGGGGCAAGGTTCATGTCAGGGTCGGGGTTAGGTTTGGGACAGGTTTAGTGTCAGGGTTAGGGTTAGGTTCATGATTAGGGTAAGGTCAGCTTTATGTTTAGGTTCTGTTTCATGAGTAGGTTCAGGATCAGGGTTAGCTTTACAGTTTTGATTCTGTTCAGGATCACGGATTGGGTCAGATATAGGTTTACAGTCAGGGTTAGGGTCAGTATTAAGGTCAAGGCCACGGTCAGGTTTAAGGTTAAGTTCTGACATAGGCAAAGCTCAGAGTTAGGGTTATGTTGAGGGTCAGGGAGAGGGTCAGGATTATTGTTAAAGTGGGGTTAGGTTTAGAGTTAGAGGTAGGTTGCGGGTTAGGGATAGACCGGGGTGGGGTCAGTGTCAGGGATAATGTTAGGGGTTAGTTTTAGGGTTAGGTTCAGCGTTAGGTTTCGGGGCAGGGCCCGTGTAGTGTCAGGGTCAGGGTTACGTTTAGGGTTAGAGATAGGGTCGGGCTCACATTCATGTCAGGGTTAGTGTTAGGTTCAGAGTCAGGGTCACTGTTAGGGTCAGGCTTAGGTTTCTGGTCTTTGCCTGGGTCTGGGTCAGGGTGATGTCTAGGGCCAGTGTCAGGTTTACGGTCAGGATCAGGTATTGGTTTAAAGTCCACATTCGGATCAGGGACAGAATTATTTAGTTGTCAGAGTTAGTGTCAAGGTTAGGATTAGGTTCAGAGTCAGGGTCAGGTAAAGGTCAGGGCCAGGGTCCGGTTGAGGGTCAGGCTTTGGTATAGGGTCAATGTTCGGTTCAGTGTCACAGTTAGGTTTTGGCGGTAGGGTTTGGGATTGGGGTTTGGGTTAGAGTTAGATGTAGGGTTATGGTTAGGGTTAGGGTTAGACAGCATAAGGTCAGAGTTAGGGTTTGGTTTAGGGTAGTGGTTAGTGTTAGGGTCAGGGTCAGCATGAGGTGTAGGTTCATGGTCCTTATTAGGGTCATGGTTAGAGTTACCATTAGGTTTAGGGTTAGGGTCAAGCACACTGTCACGGTCAGGGGTACGGTTAGGGTCCGGGTTAGGTCAGCGTCAGGGTTAGGATTAGGGTCAGGGTCAGGGTCCTGGTTAGGTTTGAGTCATGGTTATGGTAATGTCAGAGTTAGGTTTAGGTTCAGGGTCCACATCAGGGTCAGTGTCAGGATTAGGTTTAGGTTTAGGTTTCAGGTCAGGATCACAGTCAGGGTCAGGGTCAGGGTCAGGGTCAGGGCTTGGGTTAGTGTTTGGGGCAGGCTCACAGTCAGTCAGGGTCAGGGTCAGGGTTAGTGGTTACTGTTAGGGTTAGCCCCGATCCTGGGTCATGGACCCATCGCTTCAGGGTCTCAGGATAAACCCTGGGCAGAAGGGTGTAGACGCTACACCCGATCCCACTTAACCAGCCTTAAACTGGTGTGTGAACATGACTTGCCCACCAGACATCTACCCCCTCGTCAGCCTGATCCTGCTTGGGGCATCTCCACCCTCGATGGCATGGCCAGGTCCTCTTTACACACAGACACACAGACACCCAGAGGCACACGCACACACACACACACACACACACAGACAGGGAGGAGACCTTGGGCTACTCAAGTGGATAACAGGTGTGGGACTTTCTGACTATGAACCCCCTGGTGTCACCTTTTAATTTTATTAGCCAAAGGGCCTGAGGCGTTGGGGAAACCCGATATGACCTGCCAGGGTGGGGACGTGTCTGGCGGGCGAGCTCTCTTCTCCCTGCTTCCTCTCGGCTTCAGTACAGCAGAAGAACATGTCGCTTCCTTTAGGATGTGCCTAGATAGAGCTGGGGAGGGCGTTTCTCTGTCATGGGATGCCTGGATACGTGCATTCCAATTCCGTTGGGCCCTTCGTCAAGGAAGTGAGGTCACCACTGCCTGGGGTCTCCTTACCGAACTTCCTGCTCCACCAGAGCTCCCTGAGCCGCCGGTCCCCATGCTGCTCAAGGCTCACACTGCACTCAATGCAGTGCCCATCCTGTGACCTCCATACAGCCTCCCCCCAGCCCCTGGGAGGCCTGCGTGCAGCTGTTTTCCCCGCTGGAGGGAACAGAGCTGGCTTTAGAACAGGTTAGTGTTAGGGTTAGGGTTAAGAAAGACGTAGGGTCAGGGTTAGGGTTAGACGTCTTTGGGGTCAGGGTTAGCATAAGGCTTAGGGTAGGGTTCAGGGTTAGGGTTAGGTCCATGGTTAGGTTTAGGGTCTGGCTTACAGTAGGTTCAGGGTTAGCGTTAAGGTCAGAGTCAGGGTCAGGGTCAGTGTTAGGCTCACGGTTAGTTTTAGGGTCAGGTTCAGGGTCATGGTCAGTTTTAGGGACAGGTTTAAGTTTTGGTTGGGGGCAAGGTCATGTCAGGTCAGGGTTAGGTTTGGGACAGGTTTAGTGTCAGGGTTAGGGTCAGGGTCAGGGTTAGGTTCATGGTTATGGTAAGGTCAGCTTTATGTTTAGTTTCTGTTTTATGAGTAGTTCAGGATCAGGGTTAGCTTTAGGGTTACTAATCTGTTCAGGCTCACGGATTGGGTCAGAGTTAGGTTTACAGTCAGGGTTAGGGTCAGTGTTAAGGTCAGGGCCAGGGTCAGTTTTAAGGTTAAGTTCTGACATAGGCAATGTTCAGAGTTAGGGTTATGATCAGGTTCAGGGAGAGGGTCAGGATAATTGTTAAAGTGGGGTTAGAGTTAGGCTTAGAGGTAGGTTGAGGGTTAGGGTTAGACTGGGTTAGGGTCAGTGTCAGGGATAATGTTAGGGGTTTTTTTAGGGTTAGGTTCAGCGTTAGGTTTCGGGTCAGGGCCCATGTTAGTGTCATGGTCAGGGTTACGTTTAGGGTTAGAGTTTGGGTCAGGCTCACATTCAGTGTCAGGGTTAGTGTTAGGTTCAGGGTCAGGGTCCTTGTTTGGGTCAGAGTTAAGTTTATGGTCTTTGCCTGGGTCGGGGTCAGGGTGAAGTCTAGGGCCAGTGTCAGGTTTACGATAGAATCAATTATTGGTTTAAAGTCCACATTCGGGTCAGGGACAGGGTTATGTTGTGGTCATTGTAAGAGTCATGGTTAGGTTTAGGGTCAGGGCGAGGGTCAGGTTTAGGGTCAGGGTCTGGTATAGGCAAAGTTCAGGGTTAGGGTTATGATCATTATCAGGTATAGGGTCATGGTATTTGTTTAAGTTTGGGTTAGTGTTAGGGTTAGCGTTAGGTTGACTGTTAGGGTTAAAACTTGTTAGGGTCAATGTCCGTGGTAGGTTTAGGGGTTAGTGTTAGTGTTAGGATCAGCGATAGGACTCGAGGAGGTCCAGTGTCAGCGTCAGGGTCAGGGTTACATTTATGGTTCGAGTTAAGGTCAGGCTCACAGTCAGGGTCAGGTTTAGTTTTCAGGTCAGGGTTGGGTTCACTGTTAGGGTCAAGGTTAGGTTTATGGTCATGGTCTGGGTCAGGCTCAGGGTGAAATTTAGCACCAGTTTCAGGTTGAGGGTCAGGTTCAGCTTGGTTTAAAATCCACATTCGGTTCAGGGACAGGTTTATGTAGTGGTCAGTGTTAGTGTCATGGTTTGGATTAGGGTCACGGTCAGATGAACGTCAGGGCCACGGTCAGGTTGAGGGTCAGGCCTTGGTATAGGGTCAATATTCGGTTCAGTGTCACACTTAGGTTTTGGCGGTAGGGGTTGGGATGGGGTTGGGGTTAGATTTAGAAGTAGGGTTATGGTTAGGGTGGGTAAGACAGCGTAAGGTCAGAGTTAGGGTTTGGTTTAGGGTAGGGGTTAGTGTTAGGGTCAGGGTCAGCTTTAGGTTTAGATTCAGGGTCCGTAGAGGGTCATGGTTAGAGTTACCTTTAGCGTCAGGCTCACAGTCACGGTCAGGCGTAGGGTTAGGGTCCGGGTTAGGTCAGCGTCATGGTTAGGACTAGGGTTTGGGTCCGGGTCCTGGTTAGGTTTGAGTCATGGTTACGGTTATGTCAGAATTAGGTTTAGTTTCAGGGTCCACATCAGGGTCAGTGTCAGGTTTAGGTTTAGGTTTAGGTTTAGGGTTCAGGTCAGGATCACATTCAGGGTCAGGTTCAAGGTCAGGGTCAGGGCTTGGGTTATGTTTTAGTGCAGGCTCACAGTCAGTGTCAGGGTCAGAGTTAGTGGTTTCTGTTAGGGTTAGCCCCTCTTCTGAGGCATGGACCCATCCCTTCAGGGTCTCAAGATAAACCCTGGGCAGAAGGGTGTATACCCTACACCCGATCCAACTTAACCAACCTTAAACTGGGGTGTGAACAGGACTTGCCCACCAGATATCTAAACCCTCATCAGCCTGATCCTGCTTGGGTCATCTCCACCCACGATGGCATAGCCAGGTCCTCTTTACACACAGACACAGAAACCCAGTGGCACACACACAAAAACACACACACACATAGAGCAGAGACAGGGAGGAGACCTAGGGCTACACCCATAGATCAGAAGGTGTGGGACTCTCTGACTCTGAGCCCCCTGGTGTCCCCTTTTGATTTTATTAGCCAAAGGGCCTGAGGCGTTGGGGAAACCCAATATGACCTGCCAGGGAGGGGACGTGTCTGGCGGGCGAGCTCTCTTCTCCCTGCATCCTCTCAGCTTCAGTAAAGCAGAAGAACATGTCGCTTCCTTTAAGAAGTACCTAGAAATGGACTGGGCATGGGGGGTTTCTCTGTAATGGGGTGCCTGGATACGTGGGTTCCAATTCCCTTGGGCTCTGTCGTCAGGGAAGTGAGGGCACCACTGCCTGGGGGCTCCTTACCGAACTTCCTGCTGCACCAGAGCTCCCTGAGCCGCCGGTCCCCACGCTGCTCAAGGCTCACACTCCACTCAATGCAGAGCCCATCCAGTGACCCCCATACAGCCTCCTCCCAGCTCCTGGGAGGCCTAGGTGCAGCTGTTGTCCCCGCTGGAAGGAACAGAGCTGGGTTTAGACTAGGTTAGTGTTAGGGTTAGGGTTAAGAAAGACGTAGTTTCAGGTTTAGGGTTAGATGTCGTTGAGGTCAGGGTTAGCGTAAAGCTTAGGGTAGGGGTCAGGGTTAGGGTTAGGTTCATGGTTAGGTTTAGGGTCAGGCTCACAGTAGGGTCACGGTTAGCGTTACGGTCACAGTCAGGGACAGGTTCAGTGTTAGGATGACGGTTAGGTTTAGGGTCAGGTCCAGTGTCATGGTCAGATTTAGAGTCAGGTTCAAGTTTTGGTGTGGGGGCAGGGTTCATGTCAGGGTCAGGTTTAGGTTTGGGACAGGTTTAGTGTCAGGGTTAGGGTCAGGGTCAGGGTTAGGTTCATGGTTATGGTAAGGTCAGCTTTATGTTTAGGTTCTGTTTCATGAGTAGGTTCAGGATCAGGGTTAGCTTTACGGTTAAGATTCTGTTCATGATCACGGATTGGGTCAGAGATAGGTTTACAGTCAGGGTTAGGGTCAGAGTTAAGGTCAAGGCCAGGGTCAGGTTTCAGTTTAAGTTCTGACATAGGCGAAGTTCAGAGTTAGGGTTATGATCAGGGTCAGGGAGAGGGTCAGGATAATTGTTAAAGTGGGGTTAGGGTAGGGTTAGAGGTAGCTTGCGGGTTAGGGTTAGACCTGGTTTGGGTCAGTGTCAGGGATAATGTTAGGGGTTAGTTTTAGGGTTAGGTTCAGCGTTAGGTTTCGGGGCAGGGCCCGTGTAGTGTCAGGGTCAGGGTTACGTTTAGGGTTAGAGATAGGGTCGGGCTCACATTCATGTCAGGGTTAGTGTTAGGTTCAGAGTCAGGGTCACTGTTAGGGTCAGGCTTAGGTTTCTGGTCTTTGCCTGGGTCTGGGTCAGGGTGATGTCTAGGGCCAGTGTCAGGTTTACGGTCAGGATCAGGTATTGGTTTAAAGTCCACATTTGGGTCAGGGACAGGATTATTTAGTTGTCAGAGTTAGTGTCAAGGTTAGGATTAGGTTCAGAGTCAGGGTCAGGTAAAGGTCAGGGACCTACCACGGACCCTGACCCTAACAAGTTCTAACCCTAAAGATGTCTAACTCTAACCCTGACCCTAAATCTTTCTCAACCCTATCCCTAACACTAACCTGGTCTAAACCCTGCTCTGTTCCCTCCAGAGGGGACAACAGCTGCACCCTGCCCTCCCAGGGCGTGGGGAGGCTGTATGAGGTTAACTGGATGGGAACTGCATTGAGTGGAGTGTGAGCCTTGAGCAGCATGGGGACCGGCGGCTCAGGGAGCTCTGTTGAAGCAGGAAGTTCGGTAAGGAACCCGCAGGCAGTGGTGACCTCACTTCCTTGATGACAGAGACCAACGGAATTGGAACCCACGTATCCAGGCACCCCATAACAGAGAAAATGGCTGTTCCCAGCTCATTTCTAGGCACATCCTAAAGGAAGCGACATGTTCTTCTGCTCTACTGAAGCCAAGAGGATGCAGGGGGAAGAGAGCTCGCCCGCCAGACACGTCCAATCCCTGGCAGGTCATATCAGGTTTCCCCAACGCCTCAGGCCCTTTGGCTAATAAATTCAAAGGGGACACAAGGGGGCTCCGAGTCTGAGAGTCCACACCTTCTGATCAACCAGTGTAGCCCTAGGTCTCCTTCCCGTCTCTCTCTCTGTGAGTGTGTGTGTGTGTGTGCGTGTGTGTGCCTCTGGGTGTCTGTGTGTCTGTGTGTAAAGAGGACCTGGCCATGCCATCGTGGGTGGAGATGCCCCAAGCAGGATCAGTCTTGAGGGGTTAGATGTCTGGTGGGCAAGTCATGTTCACACCCCAGTTTAAGGCTGGTTAAGTGGGATCGGTATAGGGTCTACACCCTTCTGCCCAGGGTTTATTGTGAGACCCTGAAGGGATGGGTCCATGACCCAGGAGCGGGGCTAACACCAAGAGTAACCACTAACCCTGACAATGACCCTGACTGTGAGCCTGGCCCAAACCCTAACCCAAGCCCTGACCATGACCCTGACACTGAAATTGACTATGATCCTGACCTGAACCCTAAACCTAAACCTAAGCCTGACACTGACCCTTTTGTGGACCCTGAACCTAAACCTACGTCTGACATTACCATAACCATGACTCATACCTAACCATGACCATGACCCTGACCCTAATCCAAACCCTGATGCTGACCTAACCCTGACTCAACCCTAGTACTGACCGTGACTGTGATCCTGACGCTAATCCTAAACCTAAAGGTAACTCTAACCATGACCCTCTACGGACCCTGAACCTAAACCCAACGCTGACCCTGACCCTGACACTAATCCCTACCCTAAACCAAACACTAACCCTGACCTTAAGCTATCCCTAACCCTAACCATAACCCTACTTCTAACTCTAACCCTAACTCCAATCCCAAACCCTTCCGCCAAAACCTAACTTTGACACTGAACCGAACATTGCCCCTACACCAAAGCCTGACCCTAAACCTGACCCTGGCCCTGACCTTAACGTGACCCTGACCCTGACCCTGACCCTAATCCTAAGCATGACACTAACACTGACCATTACATAACCCTGTCCCTGACCCGAATGTGGACTTTAAACCAATACCTGAACCAGACCCTTAAAAGACACTGGCGCGAAACTTCACCCTGACCCTGACCCAGACCATGTCCATCAACCTAACCCTGACCCTAACAGTGACCCCGACCCTGACCTGAACACAAACCTGACCCTGACTGTGAGCCTGACCCTAACTCTAACCCTAAATGTAACCCAGACCCTGACACTAACACGGGCCGTACACCAAATCCTATCGCTGAAACTAACCCTAACACTAACCCCTAATCCTACCACGGACCCTGACCCTAACAAATTCTAACCCTAACAGTCAACCTAACGCTAACCCTAACACTAACTTTACACTTTAACAATAACCCTGACCCCTACCTGACTATGATCATAACCCTACCCCTGAACTTTGCCTATACCAGACCCTGACCCTAAAACTGACTCTGGCCCTGACCCTAAACCTAAACATGATTCTAACACTTACCACTACATAACCCTGTCCCTGATCCAAATGTGGACTTTAAACCAATATCTGATCTTGACCGTAAAGCTGTCACTGGCCCTAGTCTTCACCCTGACCCTGACCCAGCCAAAGACCATAAGCCTTACCCTGACCCTAACACTAACCCTGACACTGAATGGGAGCCTGACACTAACTCTAACCTTAACCGTAACCCTGACCCTGACACTAACACGGGCCCTCACCTGAAACCTTACGCTGAACATAACCCTAAAACTAACCCCTAACATTATCCCTGACACTGATCCTAACCCGGTCTAACCCTAACCCTCAACCTACCTCAAACCCTAACCCTAACCCCACTTTAACAATAAACCTGACCCTCTCCCTGACCCTGATCATAACCCTAACTCTGAACTTTGCCTATGTCAGACCTTAACCTTAAACCTGACCCTGGCCTTGACCTTAACACTGACCCTAACCCTGTCTGTAAACCTAACTCTGACCCAATCCATGATTCTGAACAGAATCGTAACCCTAAAGCTAACCCTGATCCTGAACCTACTCATAAAACAGAACCTAAACGTAAAGCTAACCTAACCCTAACCCTGACACTAAACCTGTCCCAAACCTAACCCTGACCCTGACATGAAACTTGCCCCCAATCCAAAACTTGAACCTGACCCTAAATCTGACCATGACCCTGAACCTGACCCTAAACCTAACCGTCACCCTAACACTGACCCTGACCCTGACTCTGAGCGTAACGCTAACCCTGACCCTACTGTGAGCCTGACCCTAAACCTAACCATGAACCTAACCCTAACCCTGACCCCTACCCTAAGCCTTACGCTAACCCTGAGCCATCGTTATCTAACCCTAAACCTCTGCCTGTCCTCCGTCCACTTGTGATCTCTCTGTGTCAAATATATAATGAATAAAATCTTAAAAAAAAGAATGACTCTACTTTTAAATAATAGCTTAAAAGGGGCACCTGGGTGGCTCAGTGGTTTAAAAAGACATGTAGACCAGTGGATTAGAGTAGAGTGCCCAGATATGGACCATCAACTCTATGGTCAAAAAATCTTTGACAAAGCAGAGAAAATAACACAGTGGAAAAAAGACAGCCTCTTCAATCATGGTGTTGGAAAAATTGGACAGCTATGTATGGAAGAATGACACTCAACCATTCTCTTATACCATACATAAAGACAAATTCGAAATGGACAAAAGACCTCAACGTGAGGCAGGAATCTATCAAAATCCTAGAGGAGAACATAGGCAGTAACCTCTTGGACACTGGCCACAGCAAATTCTTTCAAGACATGTCCCCAAAGACAAAGGAAACAAAAGCAAAAATGAACTTTTGGGACTTCATCAAGATCAAAAGTTTCTGCACAGCAAAGGAAACAGTCAACAAAATGAAGAGACAACCCACTGAATGGGAGAAGATTTTCACAAAGGACATTACAGATAAAGGGCTGATATCCAAGATCTATAAAGAAATCCTCAAACTCAACACACACAAAATAGATAATCATGTCAAAAAATGGGCAGAAGACATGAACAGACACTTCTCCAAAGAAGACATACAAATGGCAAACAGATGCATGACTAAATGTTCATCATCATTAGCCATCAGGGAGATTCAAATCAAAAGCACATTGGGATACCACCTTACACAGTTAGAAGGGCCAAAATTAAGAAGGCAATAAACAGCAAGTGTTGGAGAGGATGTGGAGAATGGGGAACCCTCTTACACTATTGGTGAGAATGCCAGTTGGTGCAGCTACTTTGGGATACAGTGTGGAGACTCCTTAAGAAATTAAAATTAGAGCTACCCTATGACCCTGCAATTGCACTACTGAGTATTTACCCCTAAGATACAGATGCAGTGAAAAGAAGGGACATCTGTACCCTAATGTTTATAGCAGCAATGGCCACAGTCATTAAACTTTGGAAAGAACCAAGATGACCTTCAATGGATGAACGGATAAAGAAGATATGATCCATTTTTACAATGGAGTATTATGCTTCCTTCTGAAAGGAAGGATACCCAACTTTTGTATCAACATGGACGGGACTGGAGGAGATAATCCTGAGTGAAATAATTCAAGCAGAGATTGTCAATTTTCATATGGTTTCACTAATTGTGGAGCATAAACAATAACACAGAAGACACTGGGTGATCAAGAAGAGAAGTGAGTGGGGGGAAATTGGAGGGGGAGACAAACGATGAGAGACTCTGAGAAACAAACTGAGAGTTTTGAGGGGAAGGGGCAGACGGTTGGGTAAGCCTGTTAATGGGAGTTATGGAGGGCACATATTGCATGGAGTACTGGGTGTGGTGCATAAACAGTGAATTTTGGAACCCTGAAAAAAATAAAATAAAAATGACAACAACTCCTTTTCCCAACATGTGGTAGGAGTCCTCCAAATGATTGGAAGCAGCCTCCATTAGAGATCAATCCACTGCATGTTGAAGGTCCTCCCACTTCAAAAAGACCAAGAAATATCCAATCCCAAAACAAAGTAAGGGCCAGCTCCACCTCATGGAATACGACCTGCTCTCCCTTAGATAGTGTGCTGTTGCTTTAATAAACCTGCCTTCTGCTTTCACTTGGGCATTGATATCTAATTCTCACGGGCCAACAATAAAAATAATGATGGTTTACCATTACAATTCATAGAAAAGAAGGTACAGGGAAATTGAATGAAAGGGAATAACAAAGTAGGTTCATAAGTCAATCTTCCTTGTAAAAAAATTAACCTGAAAGTAAGTTTCTGCCACCTCTCTCCTGTTTGATATGATAAAGAATGACCACGATATATGAATTATAGTTCAGGATTTTGAAAAGCATAATAGCTTTATACCAACACTTGAGTATTTATTTATTTATTTATTTATTTATTTATTGCTAACAAGATAGCTCGATTTGATATGCGGTTCCTGACAACCAACCTCACAAGAAATTCCATCTTCATGAGAAGTCAGAAAGAACCACAAACCAAACCTCTAAATAGATGCAAAGAGAAAATACTCTTAAAAAAATTTCCCTTCCTGGGGCACCCGAGTAGCTCAGTGAGTTTGGCTCACTGGGCCTTTGCGTTCGGCTCAGGTCATGATCCTAGGGTCCTGGGATTGAGCCCCATGTCTGGCTCCCTGCTCAGCAGGGATCCTGCTTCCACTTCTCTCTCTGCCTGCTCTCTGCCTACTTGTGATCTCTGTCTGTCAAATAAATAAATAAAACCTTTTAAAAAATTTCCCTTGGGCACCTGGGTGGCAGAGTGAGTTAAAGCCTCTGCCTTTGGCTCAGGTCATGATTCCAGGGTCCTGGGATCGAGCCCCACATCAGGCTCACTCCTCAGCAGGGAGCCTGTTTCTTCCTCTCTCTCTGCCTGCCTCTCTTCCTACTTGTGATCTCTATCAAATAAATAAATAAAATCTTTAAAACTAAAATTTCCCTTCCTATCAGAAGCAGACCAAACCACTAACAAATTCCCCAGAAAGCTTCATCTAAAAGGTTGTACTTTCTTCAGACACCCAGCAGGACCTTCTTCTCTGGGCCTGGTATTTCTTCAATGGCCTATTCCAGAGAATAAGACACTAAACTACTGAGCGCCAAGGGCCTCAGAACCATGAAAGACATGATGAGGGGCACAAAGCACGCCTCTGGTCACCAAGAGGGATGTAAACGTTTCCTGCTTTTCTGCATTTTTCAAAGCTGAGTTTTTAGCTGGTGGCAGCTCCTTTAGGATAAATTGCTGATACCGTATAGTAAAAGCTGTTATATGATCTTTTACAAACCATTTCCTATCTTTGCAATCTCATGTGCCAAGACAGACACGGATTATTTAAAACCCTGAAGAGAGTGCTATTGCATTTAAATTGCCTGTAACCTTCGTGTAATAGATTTATGATTGATGATAGATTTCGTTAAAATATAACTGTTTTAAATATTTATTCTTAGTAAACGATTTCAAACTATGCTCATTTAAGTAAGTTGGTGCATAATCCCATTTCTATTAAAACATAGTGCAAGGACCAATGCCACGCTTCCGCGAGAACCCCAAGCTCTTTTTCTAGAATGGCCATATGTGTATGTATCAGGTGTCCTCTTTTCACTCCCTTTGTGGAGCACCTACCATGGAGGTCATGTAATAACCAATAACCAAAAAACAAACAAAAAACCCAAACATCCAGGTCGAAGTGATTTGCGCGTGCCATCATGCAATGGCGGACTCTCCCTGGAGACTAGGAGACTGCTCAAACAGATCGCGGGCAGGCATCTCAGCCCAGGCCTGTGCTGGGGAAGCTGGTTCCCGGCTTTGGGCACAATCAGGAAGCCAGCGAAGGTACCCGAGAGTGCAGCCGGGTTTAGGGCTGATGATCTTTTTCGCAGCCAGGCAGCACTCGGACACCCGCTCGGGGGGCCCAGCTAGGAGGCTTCCCAGCGCTGGCGCTGGCCACGCTAGCAGTCCCCCGGGGCTTCGCCGGCGCCCGTGCCCCGGGCCTGCGCCTCAGGGCGGAGGGGGAGGGGGGCGGGGGCGGCCGGGAGAAGGGGCTTTGCTAATTGCGGAAGCGGGAAGTGAGCTCTCAGAGGTCCCGAGGTCCCAGGGGAGAGTCTGAGAGGAGGTGGAGGGGCTGGCAGAGGAGGGGCGCGCAGCGCCACCGTGCTGTGCTGTGGCCCAGTAAGGACTCAGGACCCCCTTTCTCGCCGCCCCTGCAATCCCGCGCTCCAGCCCAGCCCCTGAGCCCGCGCTTTCCCGCTCCCGCGGCCCGCTGCCCCGCCCCGCCCCATGGCCTCTCCGGACGACCCTCTGTGAGCAGGTAAAGTGACACCGTGCCTCGCCCTCATCTGGAGCAGAAAGCGCGGGCCGCGAGCTCGCGGGGGTGTCGGGACCCAGTCTCCCGCGACACCCGGGGCAGCGGGACCACCCCGGCCGACACGCCGCACCCGGGACCCCACGGGGTCCGGCCGTGGACGGAGCCGTGCTAGGTGCACCCCCGCCAGCGAGCGCAATAGCCCCCATCGTTTGGCACCACCACGCGCGGGTGCCGGAGGACCCCCTTCTCTCATTCCGTGGCGTGGCCCCGCCACTTTTGTTCTGGACTTGGGATCCCAGGTGGAAACTAGTCCCTCAGACCTCCCTGGCAGCAAGGAGCGCAGGGAGGGATTCTCGGTTTTTCCACCCTGGCTCTTCTTCTCTCCACATTCACATGCCTTCTGGCGTCCCTTTCCTCTCCTCATTGTCACTTTTATTAAATGGTTTTGTTCTGCGTGTTGACCCGCAGAGCGATTTCATGAATGAATATACAGGAAACTGAGTCGGAGCCCACCTGTGAGAGCCCACCTGTGGAGGCCTTTCATTAGAATGGTCTCTGGTTCTAGCCTCAGTTCAGAATACTGCGTGTACCTGAGGACCGAGTCCAGATGTTTCTTTCATCTCTGACTTGAATTTGAAATCCTAACGTCACTATGACCTGGGAAGCCGAGGTCCACAGCATCTTCATCTGAAATTCCACTAGAGCTCCCATTTACCTAGTGCCCAGCCTGAGTCTGTTTTCCACTACTGTCAGGGTTCTAGAAGTTCATGCACTGCCCACCACTGACAGTAGGGGCATCTCTCTGTCCAGATTTTCCCTTTACATAAGGAGGTCAGTTACTGGAGATTAGGGCCCACTCTAACGACCTCACTGTAATGTGATTGCATGTGTAAGGACTCTAGTTCCAAATAAGGTCACGTTCTGTGGTACCAGAGATAAGGATAGCAGCAAGGTTTCTGGGGGTAATGCAAGGTCAGCTCTTAACAGTCCACTCACTGGCTCCCCAAATTCGCGTCCTTCCCGTGTGCAAAATACCTTCACCCAATGCCCTCCAAAGAACTAATCATCCCAGAATCAACTCAAAATCTGAAATCTCATCTGTCCGCCTCCACTCAAAGACCTAGATCTCACCCAGACCATGGGACCTGAGGACTGCATCCAGAAGCCACAGTCTCCTGGTAAAGCTGCCCATCAGGTCCTGACATCACCCTCATTCGTCCCAGCAGCCGAGGGCCTATAGTTCCCAGAGACAGTTTCTCAGAGGAAGTTTGAAGACCACCTCAGAGGACGTTCTTTGGGAGTGAATGAAGAGGGAAGGGGGTCAGAGACTCCAGCCATTCCCAGGGCACCCAGAACCCAGAGAGTGAGGCCTTGGGTGCTTTCTAGTGACAGATTCAAGGCAATTCTTTGACTTTGGGACTTCAGAGTTAACTTAGATTTCATTTGTGATTATTATTTTTGTGTGGGGTTCATAGCTTTTCTTTTGACCTATGGCTGTTTTCACTCCCGGTTCTGAAGAAGCCCCTAAATCCTAACCCTGTTGAGGACTCCAAAAGCTCTCAGAGCAGCAGTACTGGGGGACAGTGTGGCCACATGGTTTGGTTTCTCCTCTGGCCTGATTCTGCGGCAGCCCCGCTCTGTCCTCCTCAGACTTCAGAGCAATAGCTGAATAAGTGGAGAAAGGACCACGGGGTCAGGTAGGTGGCCACCGAAGAGTGAGTTCTCTGGAGGGTGGCTGAGCTAGCGAGTGAGCGTGTTAGTCCAGCTCTGCCTGCAGTCTAGATGGAGCTGAACAGGGGCCAGGGAAGGGGAGGAGGAGCAGAGAGCGGGGACAAAGGGACCAAAGAGGAGATTCAGATGAAGGGAAGTAATTGGCAGGAGAGAAGAAACTCTAGAAGACAGGCATGTAAGAAAGGAAAAGGGATGAAGTGGGCATCGGGAGAGGGCACCACCAGGGAAGGAGAGAGGGGAAGGAAGAGGGAGGGAGGGAGGAAAGGGGAAAAGAAGAAGGGAGGAGTCAGCACGCCAGGGCTCCCCCTGCATCTGAAGAAGAGGTGGCTGGTCCAGCTTGTCAAACAGGGTGCTCACTCTTTGGTCCCAGTTTCTGCTCCCACTGCTACTAGGCTTTGCAACAAATTAATGACATATATAAAATTATAGAGAAATGACACCTTCCGTTCCATTATGAGTACAGCTTTAAAATGGTCTCATGAAGCACGGATTCTAGCCATTGGCTGTGCAAGGCATGAGGCCTGTTAGTGATTCTATTTTTTCCTCTGCAGAATGGGTCTTTCTACATTCCAGGTCCTTTCTACCCCAATAAATAATGCGGCGATTCTCTCAGTGAGTTGTACTTTTGGTTTAAACAGCCAACTGTCTCTTAAAAAGGACTTTTGTTTAAATTCCTTAAAAAAAAAAAGTCCTTTCAAAAAAATCTTATTTTTTATTTTTTATTTTTTAATCCCATAGGTTTACTCTGATCCTGGAACTTTGTCATTTTGACCTTCTCTGCTGATTAAAATATTCTCCATCATCAGCACCTACTGCTCTCCTCTCCTGGTGGTCTCTCGGGAAGGGGTCTTCTCTAGCTCTTCTAGCAGGAGTGGGCACTTCCCCTCTACCCCTGTTGCCGGACCAAACTTACCTATCCTGCAGGGTCAGGTCGGCCTGGGCTTTTATCTGTTGTTTTCTTCTGAGTGGTTAGTTTTTCATAGATACCGTGCTTTGCTTTTGTCAGGACTTACCCTGGACTTTCAAAACCATTTTCTTGTGCCACTGAAGCCTAGGAAATAGTCCTGATGAGAGAACCAGGAACTCGAACAGATCATGTTTATCCTGAATGTTCCGTCCAAAATGAAAAATACATTTCTGAGGAGCCTCAAGTTCTCTGAGAAGGGAAGTTTCACCAACTCTGTCATGTAGGGGCATCAATTCCGATTCTGTGTTAATTTTCCTCCTTTCCCAGCTAGTAATTCTCTACCTCAGAAAGCCCACTCTCAACCATTTCCTCTCTCAAAGGCAGTTGCTCTTAGAGTCTGCACATGGCACTTGGGGCCTGCTGGTCGTTGGCTACTGCCCTCTGTACCTTGGGTCTAGCAGCTGCGGGGCATCAGGATGAGAACGTCTCTTGTTCTAAGACTAAATATAGTTTGGGGCACATGGAAAGCAATAATCACTTTTTAAGTTGATCCAAGTGTTTGACCTTTCTTAATTATTCTAGTTCCACTATTTACTTAATCTAAGATTTGTCCTCCCCCCCATTTTAATATCTCTTAAGGTGGCACTCACCTTTCACTTGAGGACTCTTCTTAGTTTAACTGACAGCATTTCTCTTTCTTAGTCAAACATAAACTATAGTGCATCTTACCCTTGATGAAAGCTAGGATGCAATTAAATACACCATTATGGTTACAATTCTGATATTTGATATCCTCCGGTAGCTCCCTGTGCCCCTACAGTGTAGTACCTCACCTCCTCGGCATAGTATACAAACCATCTCAACCCCAGTGTTAACCCCGGGGCTCAGCCTCCATCCCCAGGTGATGCTGTGAGATCAGCTGTTGGTTGTCATGAACTTGCTGTAGTTTCCCGAATGCACTGTGCTGCCTCCTGGCACTTTGAAACTTGACACACTCATCCTCACTCTTTGCTTTGCCCTTGTCTATCACCTCCCCTGAAAATCTGTTCCTAAGTGGCTTTTCCCAGCTCCAACCTCCTTTGGCAGTCTTTTATCTCCCTGTGGTAAAGCCTGTCTCACTGCACCATGGACATGCCCGTTGTCCCTCTGAGAAGAGAAAAGGGACAGTGAGGGCCCCCCAGCATTTGCAGCTCTAGTGCAGAGCCCCATGCCTAGCTTGCAGGAAATGCCAGATCATGAAGACAAACGGAGATCATCCTCTGGCTAAAACCAGCTCTTCTTTGCCTACCGCATGATCTGGATGAATAAAGAGCAGCCAGTTATTATTACTGTTTTTCTAGGGATTTTTCCCCCATATATTTCCAAGGTCTTTACTCTTTTCATAGCACTTTAATTCAGGCTTCAACCACTTCCTAGTCTGATCAGGTGAAATCATTTTCCTTCCCATACCCTCGATGTATTTCTCACCTAGTAATTCTTTTTTTAAAGATCTTATTTACCCATTTGACAGATCACAAGGAGGTAGAGAGAAAGACAGGGGGGGGGGGGATGCAGGCTCCCCGCTGAGCAGAGAGCCCGATGTGGCGCTCCATCCCAGGACCCTGAAATCATGACCTGAGCCGAAGTCAGAGGCCTAAAGCACTGAGCCACCCAGGAGCCCCATATCTGGTAATTTATAATCAACGTGGATTTGCTGCATCAAATAGTTCCTTCTTCTTCAAATATAAATATGTAAATATATTGATCAAGTCATGCACATGTCTTAGGAGAATGTCATACCTTTAGTAGCAAACTTGAAATCGTGGCGATTGGTTTTGATTTTTGTTTTGGTTTGATTTGGTTTGGTTTTTGTAATTTTAAAAATCGCTCCAGCCCTTGGCTCTGTCTGACCTGATTGCTTTCAGCTGTTTCTGCAACAAAGGTGTCCCAGCAGCGAAAACTCTCATTGTTTACAGTGGCGCCCCCTTCTGAACACTTTGTTTATAAAATGTTTTTTTGTTTTTGTTTTTGTTTTTTTGGCTATGGTAAATGTGGAACAACAATGAGGTATTTCAAAGAGGTGAACCACAGATAAATTTCTCTAAGGGTGGGGTGAGGGTTACTCAAAAAGGAACTTGACAAGGCTCTTAAAGATATCAACAATCATTATAACATAACGTGACTGATTGTTACCGTGCTCTTAACTGGGCAAACACTTGTTGGCTTCCAAGATAGACTAACATAGTTGAGATGGTTCTAGCGGCCTGCTAGCACAGGTTCTCATGAGGCAGGGATTCTAGCCACTGGCTGTGCAAGGCATGAGGCCTTTTAGTGATTCTCTTTTTTCCTCTGCAGAATGGGTCTTTCTATATTCCAGGTCCTTTCTACCCCAATAAATAATGCGTATATTCTCTCAGTGAGTTGTACTTTTGGTTTAAACAGCCAACTGTCTCTTAAAAAGAACTTTTGTTTAAATTCCTTAAAAAAAAAAAGTCCTTTCAAAAAAATCTTTTTTTTAATTTTTCATTTTTTAATCCCATATGTTTACTCTGATCCTGGAACTTTGTCATTTTGATCTTCTCTGCTGATTAAAATATTCTCTCCAAAATGTCAGTTATTTGCAGGTACTTGCACTGTAGACATTCTTTACATATTTTTTAAAAAATCCATTCATGATTCTTAGTGAAAATCCCGGGAATCTGAAAGTCTACCATTTGCTATTCATCGAACAGTTACTGTCTCCACTAAGTGATAGGGTTTCAGAGAACGTGAGCTCACAAGAGATGTAACCTTTTTTCCACTTTCTGCTATCATGTTCATTTCTATGTTACTCAGAGGAGCCTTCTTTGTAGAAACATATTATCCAATCTTTTATAAAGCTGAATTTAAATTCTGTCCCTTCATTCCCCACAAAGCTTAAAAAGCCAAGCAAATTTTGTTCCATTTTTTAAAAGCCCATAGATGGCATTTTTTTAATGTTGCATTTTTGAGTTTTCATCACTCTTTATGTTACTTCTACTTCACAGATAAACAATTGCTAATGACAATGTGAACTTCCTACAAATGTGCAATCAAAATCCCTAGGTACACATTACTGAAGTTCTTCGTTCCCTTTAAACATTATTTCTCTCTTGATATGCATTTTTGTTTTGTATTATATTGCATTATAAAGTTTTTTTTAACAGACTGCATTTTTAGAGTACTTTGGGGATCAAAGTAAAATTCCCTTTCCCCACATACACACAGCCTTCCCCATTATCCACATCCTGTACCACAGTGATAATTTTTCACGCTCACTGACCTACACTGACACATCATTATCACCCCAAAGTCCACAGTTTACATTAGAGTTCACTCTTGGTGGGGCACCAGGGTGGCTCAGTGGGTTAAGGCTTCTGCCTTCGGCTCAGGTCTTAATCTCGCGGTCCTGGCATCGAGCCCCAGACCACACTCTCTGCTTGGCAGGGAGCCTGCTTTCCCCCAACCCCTGCTTTCCCCGCCTGCCTCTCTGCCTGCTTTGATGCCTGTCAAATAAATAAATAAAATCTTAAAAAAAACTTTTCTCATAGAGTTCACTCTTGGTATAGTATCTTATGCATTTTGACAACTGTGTAGCGATATATATCTAAAATATCATGCATGTCATACAGAACATTTTCACTGGCCTACAAATCCTCTGTGCTCTGCCTGTTCATCCTGCTCCTCTCCTAACTGCTACAAACCGCTGACCTTTATACCATTTGCATAGTTCTGCCTTTTCTAGAAGGTCATATAGTTGGAACCTTGCAACATGAAGCTTTTTCAAATTGACTTCTTTCACTTATTATGACGGATTTTAAGTTTGCTCCATGTCTTTTCATTGCTTGATAGCCATTTCTCTTTATCGCTGAATCATATCCCATTGTTTCAATGGACCACAGTTTATCTATCCATTCTCCTCCTGAAGGACATCTTGGTTACTTCCAACTCTTGGCACTTATGGGTAAAGCTGTTACAAACACAGGTTTATATGCAGGATTCTGTGTACACAAAGTTTTCGCTCTTTTGGGTGAGTACCAAGGAGCACGATTTCTGGATCATATGGTAAGAATATGTTTAGTTTTGTAAGAAACTGCCCAACTGTCTTCCAAAGGTGGTAGCACCATTTTGGTGTTCTCACCAGAATGAATGAGAGTTTCTCTTGTTCCTCATCGTCAAAAGCATTTTATGTGGTTAGTATTTTGGATTTTAGCCATTCTAATAGATGTGTAGTGATATATCATTGTTTTATTTATTTATTTATTTATTTTTTAAAAAGATTTTATTTATTTATTTCACAGAGAGAGATCACAAGAAGATGGAGAGGAAGTCAGAGAGAGAGAGAAAGGGAAGCAGGCTCCTGCTGAGCAGAGAGCCCAACGTGGAACTCGATCCCAGGACCCTGAGATCATGACCTGAGCCAAAGGCAGCGGCTTAATCCACTGAGCCATCCAGGCGCCCCTCTTTGTTCTTTTAATTTACAATTCCTTAATTAGACATGCTGTGGATCATCACAGCATCTTTTCATATCATTATTGCCATCTCAATATCTTCTTCAGTGAGGTGTCTGTTCCAGTCCTTTCCAATTTTTCAATCAGGTCATTCATTTTCTTGTGTTTGAGTTAATAAATAAATACATAATGATAATAAATAAATAAATAATAAATAAATAATAAATAAATGAATGAATTTATTATATATATTATATATGTTACATATAGTATATTATATATATTATTATATATTAAATAATAATTTATTAAAAATAAATTTACTAATGAGGCCAAGAATTCAGAATCACAAATACTTCAGAACTAATAATAACTGCCTTCACTTGATGTTATTCTATAAGATAAATCCTACGATCAAGTTTCAATTTTAAATTCTTAAATCCTTATGAAGAAGCATCATTTGGAGGGAGCAGTTTTCATAATTTAGCCTTTTTTAAAAGATTTTATTTATTTATTGGACACAGAGAGAGAGAGAGAGAGAGAGATCACAAGTAAGCAGAGAGGCAAGCAAGCAGGGAGGGAAGCAGGCTTCCTTTTGAGCAGAGCCCGATGTGGGGCTGGATCCCAGGACCCAGAGACCATGACTTGAGATGAAGGCAGAGGCTTAAGCCACCACCCACGTGATGAGAGAGCCCCTCAGGTGCCCCTCATCCATCAGTCTTAATTGTTTGGAGGAAAATGTGTGGATGAATAATGCCTTAGGGAGCTAATCTCTCTAAAGAATTTTCAAGTCTTTACCCCTTCAAGGTTTTTTTACAGTTCTGATCGCCTCTAAACATCCAGCTGATTTCTACAGTGACAGGCCTGTTAAAACCTGTCCTCAAACCAGGAATAGAGCTTGAAACATACCAGTCAAGAGCAACTTTGAGTATTTTAAGGAATTTATCATCATTTCTTTGTTTTTGGTTAATATCTAAAATAGTTCCCTATTACACTTGCATAATTTCTCCAGAGCTGACTTTGAAGGAGGCATTCAGTTCCAGCTAGTTCCATATTTTGGCAAGAACTATAATTCTATATAAAAAAAAGAACATATTTTAGGGCGCCTGGGTGGCTCAATGGGTTAAAATCTCTGCCTTCGGCTCAGGTCATGATTCCAGGTTCCTGGGATTGAGTCCCACAGTGGGCTCTCTTCTCAGCAGGGAGCCTGCTTTCATTCCTCTCTCTCTGCCTGCCTCTCTGCCTTCCTGTGATCTCTGTCAAGTAAATAAATAAAATTTTTAAAAAAACATATTTTATACCAGTTATTCGTGTTTATTAACTAAGATATCACAATACAAATAATACAAACAGTTGCTCTTTATTAATACCTTCAACCAAGATCAAAAAAATAAGTCATACTTTCTCCAAAAATTTTATATCATCTGATAGGTCAGATATATATAAAATTACATTTAAAGTTTTAAAAATATCAGCAAATATTTTCATTTAAACGCAAATTTCAAAGAAAATCTACTTTTCCAAACACGACTTTTTATCCTATTTTTTTTGAATTTTGTCGACAACTGATAAAATGTTTAGTGACACTATAAATGTTAGATCGAAAAAAATGATTAATAAATGTAGGTTCAAATTATTATGTTCCATTAAAAATGATTTAGTCTTTGATGAACATCTGTTTGGTAATGTGTTGTATCCAGATATAGTAAATTAATGACATATATAAAATTATAGGGAAATGACACCTTCCGTTCCATTATGAGTAGAACTTTTAAAATGCTATTTGTCACAACCTGTCATCTTGTCATTATGTAGCATTATGTAGCATTTAAAAAATGTATACTCTTCACTATGAAGTCTTTTAGAAATCTAAAATATGACTTTCTATTGTTTGTGTTTCCATATTTTTTTATTGCCAGTTTGAACAAATCCACATGCTTTGATTCAAAGGTAATAAATTCCTCTTATTTGGAAAAATGATGTTTATTTTATTTTTTTAAATTTTTTATTTTTTATAAACATATATTTTTATCCCCAGGGGTACAGGTCTGTGAATCACCAGGTTTACACACTTCACAGCACTCACCAAATCACATATCCTCCCCAATGTCCATAATCCCACCCCCTTCTCCCAAACCCCCTCCCCCCGGCAACCCTCAGTTTGTTTTGTGAGATTAAGAGTCACTTATGGTTTGTCTCCCTCCCAATCCCATCTTGTTTCATTTATTCTTCTTCTACCCACTTAAGCCTCCATGTTGTATCACCACTTCCTCATATCAGGGAGATCATATGATAGTTGTCTTTCTCTGCTTGACTTTTTTCGCTAAGCATGATACGCTCTAGTTTCATCCATGTGCACAGAAATCAGTTGCATTTCTCTACACCAACAGCAAGACAGAAGAAAGAGATATTAAGGAGTCAATCCCATTTACAATTGCATCCAAAACCATAAGATACCTAGGAATAAATGATGTTTATTTTTGTTCTCTCACCCTTAGCAGGTGGTTTAATTTTAGCATACTTCAGAGTTATAATTTCATGCTTATTAAAAACATTTATTATGATCTACATAGATGAATGAAACTTTTATTTTATTAAATTATTTGCCCAAAAATCTGTTATTTTAAAAATGTAATTCCTTGGAAGGGTTATTTTAGAGCATTGAGAGAGGATCTAGGAGTGTGGTATTATGCAATTTTTAAGTAGGTTTGAAATGGTTATTTATATGATTGTTTCTTTAAGGCTTTTGTCTTATGTTGTTTTTTTTTTTTTTGTCTTATTTTGTCCTTTATATGCTATAAAATATTTTGAAAGTAAATTTAAGGTATGTTTTACATAGTTTATTTTTTGGAAAAAAAAATATTGAAATGACTTATGAAATTCAGTATACTCTCAACATTAATTTTTTCTGAAATTTACCAATTGTGTTTTGAACCTATTATATGGCAGTTATTACTTCAGACTACACTGGTAAATGAAATACTTGGCTTTGTAGAACGTTTATTTTAATGGGTGAGACAATTAAAAGCTATAAACCTTAATAAAAATTGCATAGTGCATTCAAAAATGATGAGTACAATGGGGAAAAAGAAAAATTAGATCAGGGTGAGAAAAATCAAGGTTGCTAGGCAGGGGATGGGGAGTTAAGAATTTTAATAGGAAGATCAGGGTAGTTACAATGAAGCTGACAATTGAACAAAGGCGTGGAAAGGTGATGAATTTGCCCAGAACTTTCAGCAATAAGGTCACTCCAGACAAAGGAATTGGCTATCTTGAAGGCCATAAGGTTGGATCGTGCCTGGCATATCTGAGGAATAGCAAGGAGGCCACTGTGAGTGACTGAAGAGTAGCAGGGAAAGAGGTCACAGAGGTTAAATGAGTGGCTAGATCATGTAAAAGCTTAGAAGTCATTGTAAAACTCAGGCTTTTATATTTGGAAACTTACTGTGTGATAGAATTTCTGCTAATAACTGAGAGTTCAAATGTCCATAAAATTTCAAGGATTCTTATTCTAGTAAGACAGAATAAAGAAAAAGAGTTCATATTTTCACATGGTGTAACAAATGCTCAGAGATCCAAGTGTAGGAAGCTATGGGAGCACAGAAGAAGGCACTAAAATCACACCAATATATTTGATGACTGTGACTATATATAAATTTGTATTTTCTAGATTTTTTTATAGTCATGGAATCACACAGTATATACTATTCATTGCCTGGCTTTTCTTTTCTCAGCACCATTACTTTGAGAATCTCCAGTTGTAAATAGTTCATTTTGATGTTGAATAGTAATCTCTTTAATGAATAGATCATAATTTGTCTTTGCTCTATTGATGGACATTGATGAACATTTCCACTGTTTTCAATTCTTAAAAATAAAGCTGCTATGAAATTCATATACAAGTCCTTGTACGAACATAGGGTTTGTTTCTCTTGGTTAAATGCCTAGAAGTAAAATGGCTATTCGTGTAACTGCAACATATTTTGCATTTAAAAAAATTTCCAAACTATTTTCCAAAGTGGTGGTATCATAATATATGCCAACAACAGTTTAGATTTTTTGTTGCTTCCCAATCTAGCTCAGACGAAGTACAATTAGCCTTTATAATTTTAGCCATTCTAATAGATATGTAAGCATGTCTCATTATGATTTTAATTTGTATTTCTTTAATGTCTAAATGTTGAGAAATTTGTCATGTGCTTATAAGCCATCCATATCCTTTTGGTGACATGTCTCTGCAATAATTTTCTTCACATGTAAAATTGGATACTCTGTTTGGTTATTAGTAAGGTTTTTTATTTTTATTCATTTTTTAATAATCAGAGTAGATGTCCATTATCAGATATATAATTTGCAAATCCCTTCTCCATCTTTACGGTTTCTCAATGGAGCTTTGATAGCTGTGTCTTTCAAGAAATATGCTAATTCTTTCCCGGTACACAGAGGTATGACTAGAACATTATCAATGTTGACCTTTGCAAAGAAAATCATGGCTTAAGATATATGTAGTCTACGGTTGTTGGGAGTGTTCTGTAATATCAAGCATATCTAGTTCGTTGATAATTTTGTTCAAGTCTTACATATCTTACCAATTTGATGACCATTTGTCTATATAAACTTAAAATAAAGGTGTTGAAATTTTTTTTCCATTTCTCTTCTAAGGGAGAAGTTATGATTTTTGTTCTTAGTTTTTCCCTATATATCCCCAAATCTGTTATTAAGTATTAAAAGTCAATAATTATTATACTCCCTGAGGAATTCATCCTTTTACTCTTCTGTAATTTTGACTTGATCTTTATGTCTGATAATGAAATTTTCTTTAAAATCACTTTTCATTATCTTGATATAACCACCAAAGTTATACTTTGATTAGTGTTAATATATCATAGTTTTTCTTTTAATTTATAAAGCAATTCTATATTTAATCCTGAAAAAAAAAAACAGCTTTTTAGCTCTGGAAGCAGCTTTCTAAATTATGTTTTCTTTTTTTTTTTTAATGAATCAGGTGAAATTTTTGTTAAGGGACCTAAAATGAAAGTAGGTTTAGAACTTTATTTATTTATTTAGTAAAAGATTTTATTTTGTTTATTGACAGCGAGAGAGAGAGAGAGAGAGGAAGCGCACAAGTGGGGTAAATCACGTGCAGAGGGAGAGGAAGAAGCAAGCTCCTTGGGGGTGCAAGTATTCCCATGTAGGGCTGGATCCTTGTACACTGGTATCATGACCTCAGCCAAAGGCAAACATCTGCTTAAACAACTGAGTCATCGAGGCACCCCTAGAAAATTAAAAAAAAAAAAAGACCTTTTAAAAACATTTTGTTTGTTTCTTTTTTTAAAATATTTTATTTGTTTGACAGACAGAGAGACAGGAAGAGGAACTATAAGCAGGACCCTGGGATCATGACCTGAAAAGAAGGGACACATATGGAGGAAGCCACCCAGACACCTCTTTTCTTTGTTTTTCATATATGGCAACTGATGCTTCCCAGCCACGAGGAGCATATTACCCATTGATTAAATCTTTGATAACAACCTATTTAAAGAGGTGTGTAAATATATACTTACTCAGATTTATACACTTTGTGTTTTCTTCATAGTTTGGGGCTGGACCCCATGGTCACAACACTGCTTCCAGTCTTTGCCGTCCCATCTTTGGATACCAGGTATTTGGTCAGCAAAGCAAATTAGTATCAAAATTAATAAGCCCTTCGCACCATATCTCTGGAGCAGGGGTTGCTCTTAGCCAAGGCCCACAGCAGTTGACCTCCCCTCGCTAGTGCGATAGCCCCAAGGATTAGGTCCCTGCCACCAGAACTCAGTCTTACATGTTATGCTAAGCAGACAAAACCAAAACAGGAAAGCTCCGACAGGTTTCACTGGCATGCCTCATCTCCCACTCCCTCGACGTCCAGGCAGTACCAGATGCCAGGGAGGGGTCTTGGTCCAACATATGGAAGGGAAGGAAGTAGCCACGAGCAAGTGCCTTTCTTTCATGAGCAGGTTGTAAGGAGGAGGAAGAGGAAGGGGAAGAGAGGTGAACTTCAAGGGGTGAAGGCCTCAGGTAGGCAGCTGGCTCCTACCGGTATGAAAGGGACAAAGGAGAAGGCAGTGAGTCTTGCAGGGAGGGTGGGGGGTAAGGGTTACAGCTTATGATGGAATCTGGACAGGAGTAATAGGGATACTAGTCATTTGAGTCCACTATTGGCAAGCTGGGCTGGGTGTCAGGGCAGATAGGCCTCCCTAAGCAACGGCACATGAGAGAAGGTGGAATTCTTCTCTGAGGAGCAGGTGGAGCTTTGGGTGTTGGGAAAGCATAGACAGTATTGCTTCAGGGCCAAAGAAAGGTCCGGGTACTCCTGGTTGGAGGTCAAGACCACAGTATGATCCAGGTCTTCTACCAGCAGCTTGAAGGAACCACATGCCAGCCACCCCTCATTATTGTGTATAAGTCCCTGGTGCACCTATTGGCTTATCCATCGAATGACTCCTTCAGCAGCTTGAAAACCACCTCCACTGGCACTCCAGGATATGGGAGGCTTCCAGAGTGAAGATTTTGCACAGGATCACCCCAAAAGACCAGAAGTCACTCTGGTGGATGTAGATCTGGTCAAACATGGCCTTAGGGACCATCCACTTCACAGGCAGTCCACTGTTGGTTGTCTTTTTGTAGTAACTGATGTGGTGTTATCTCTGGCAAGGCTGAAGTCTGAGATCTTCATCATGCTGTCCTTTGTCACCAGCACTTCCCTGGTGGCCAGGTCTTGGTGTATGCACTTCTTGGAGGCAAGGTACTCCATGCCTCAGGCTACCTGATAGGCACAGGATACCAGGTCCTTGGAGAAGTGTTGCTCTGCTGCATTGTGGTTGATATTGTAACAGTACTCCAGGTCAGGAGGCCTCTGGGCCTGCAGGTACTCCTGTATGTTGTCTTTGGAGGCATATTCCATGAGAGTGTACAATGGACCGTCCTGTGTGCAGGACCCAGCAGGTTGATGGTGTCCTTGTGCTGTCCAATCATCTTCATCATCTCCATTTCTGAGATTAGGTTTGACAGGACTTCCTCTGTTGCATCTGACTTCAACATCTTCACAGACACTTTAGTCAAATGGTTGGATTTGTTTTTGTCCATCCCAATGGCCTCCTCCAACACCACCTGCCCAAAGTAGGCCTGTCTTAGGGGTCTGCCTAAACTGCCTACAACCAGCCTGCCTCAAGGTAGTTATGAACTCTAGATTATCCTCAAAAACATTAAACCACAAGCTAAAAGTTCTCTCCACTAGGTCTCTGTCACAGGTCTAATTTTCTTATCTTTCATCATTTATCTTTTTCCTAATTCTTATTTTCAGTATAGTTTATTTTGCTTCCAGGTGTTTCCCTTGGTTTCTGTATGCTGTTTCATAGGGAAGAGTTATCCTGTCATAAAATTATTTCTTGAGCATTCTTTACATCTCTCAGTTAAAATGGATTCTTTTATGGTATTGATTCATTTGAGTTTTCTCAAAATGGGAAGAATTTTCAAAATGGTGTTTTCCTCAAGGTTCAGAGTATGTCTTAGCCTCATCTTTACTCTTTTTGAAATTCAATTTTCAAATTCTTTTCCCTCTTTTTATCTTTTTTAATTAAAATGTTTTATTTTTACTATTCTTTTATTTGAGTATAGTTGATATTCAGTGTTACATTGGTTTCAGGTTTTCAATATCTCCATACATTATTCTATGATCACTACAAATATAACCACCATCTGTCACCATATAACACTATTATAATATCATTGACTATATTCTCTACACTGTCCCATATCTCTTTTTAAAATCTCTGATATTTATGTTTTCTGTTATTCCAATCTTCGACCATCATTTTACTTGGTTACTTTAATAAAATATGCCTGATTACACACTCTTTGCTGAAAACCATAGCATTTGATTTATAGTAGTCTTCTTCTTCTTCTTTTTTTTTTAAATTAACATATAATGTATTATTAGCCCCAGGGGTACAGGTCTGTGAATCGCCAGGTTTACACACTTCACAGCACTCACCACAGCACATACCCTCCCCAATGACATAACCCCACCCCCCTCTCCCTACCCTACCCACGCCCCTAGCAACTCAGTTTGTTTTGTGAGATTAAGAGTCTCTTATGGTTTGTCTGCCTCCCGATCCCATCTTGTTTCATTTACTCTCTTCCTGTCCCCCATATGGCACCTCCATTTCCTCATATCAGGGAGATCATATGATAGTGCTTTCTCTGGTTGACTTATTTTGCTAAGCATAATACCCTCTAGTTCCATCCATGTCATTGCAAATGGCAAGATTTCATTTCTTTTGATGGCTGCATAGTATCCCATCATATATATATACCATTCATTTATTGATGGACATCTATGTTCTTTGCATAGTTTGGCTATTGTGGATATTGCTGCTATAAACATTTGGTGCACGTGCCCCTTTGGATCATATAGTAGTCTTCTTTACCTCTATCAGAACCCCAGGAAGCTTTATTTATTTATTTACTCACATAAACAGATGATCCAACACAACGTTTTTTGATGTTCAAATGTATTATAATGTCTTAGCGCTTAACACTATGCTTACTGCTCTCTTTCACTGTCTGACTAAATCCTCATCATCACTATGCCATTTAATCAGAAAGAACATTTGAACTCAGAGTTCTCTCCATATCAGGGAATGAATACTCCACCCTTCTGTTTGTGCAGGTAAAATAAATGTTGATATTGTCTGTCCTGCACATACTCCATCCTGTTCACCAGAATATTCACCATCAAAATATATACAAAATAAAAACCATACCTCACCACTTCTATTACCACCCAGCATGCTAAAAACACCATCATATGTTCCTGAATTATTGACGTGATTGATAGCCCCACTTCCACACATACTGTACTCCTTTCTCCCTGCAAATTTATTTTGGTACAGCAACTTAACCTAAAAATCAAGTCAGATGATTTTATTCTGCTGTCGAAAGTCTTTTGGTATCTTCCCCTTTCATATTAAATAAAAACTGAAGGCGTTTCAATGTACTAGACGGTCACGCATCAATACATTCTTACCTCTCTCCACCACTATGAACTCCTCATTGGGCTCCTTGCTTTTCCTCAAAAGTAACAGACCAGCTGTTCACACAAAGTCTATATACTTACTTGCTCTGCCTAGAGCAATCTTTTCCTTTAATATTTGTATAACACCCTCCTTCACTTCCTGGGTCTTTGTGCAAATAACATCTCATAAATGAGATATAACCACCCAACACAAAATAAAATTAACTTTCCTCCCAGCATTCTCCAATGGCTTTTACCTTTCTTGTATTTCTTTGTAACACTTATCACCATCAACCATCAATCATTATTCTATTACTGGTTTATTTCCTTATTTGAGACAGAGAGAGAGAGAATTGGGAGGGGGCACAGAGGAAGAAGAAAACACCCCACTGCCTAGAAAGCCTGCTGGGAAGTTACATCCCAGGACCATGTGATCATGACCCAAGCCAGAGGCAGTCACTCAATGGACTGAGCCACTGAGGTGCCCCTCTATTATTGTTTTATTTCACTATTATATTTCAAAAGAATGTAAGCTCTTTGTGGTCAGGTATTTTATATGTTTTATTAATTGAAGTATTCTCAGAAAGGTAGCTGGCAGATTGTAAGGGATCACTAAACTGTATTTTGTTATTATTATTGGGCTCCTTTATGGGCTTTACCTCTTACTCTAGAAGTCTATCCTTCAGATGTAAGCAAATGAGTAAAAAGCCTATATTAAGTGGATATTTTAAAAGCTAAATGAATGGCTTAATAGTTGTATATAGGGGGAAAGGGAACATATTTTCCACAGTTTAGAAGTGGAGTTCTTTTATAGAGTTCTTGTACAAGCCTACACTATTGAACAATAATGGGCAGTTGTACATTACAATTATACAAACACTTTGGTAATTTATATCCTTTTTTTGTAATTCATGACTGGATCATTTAATTCCTTAGGAGAATTATAGCATTTCAACTTTTCATTTTCAATATACTTATTGGGGTTGCTATCTTCTTTATTCAAATGGAGAAATAGTCATGATTTAATCTAAATAAAGTGTTATTGTTTGTGTTGTTTTCTAGGAATGAGTCGCACATGCTAGTTTAAAAGTTTTGTTAAATTCCCAAGTCTGTCACCGATAAAAGCCTTTTGTAGATTAGTAACTTGATCAAAACAGAAAAGTTATGTAACACTCAATTGTTATACTATCTTTGTTTCCATCTTGCATTGTAATAATACCCATCTTAACTCTATTTAAGACAAGTCATCGCCAGATGGCTTTCTGGCATTGATTGCATGATATGAAATCTAGTATAACTAAAAGTTTTTGGTTTTAGTAGCATATAAATCAATTTAGAAAAATATATGTATTTGAATATAAGGTAAAGTTTTAAATTATTTGGCAATAGTAAACTAAACTTTTTTGTTGTAAATTTTTATTTTCTAAAATTTCATTGAGCTCTTTTGCAATAAGAAACAAGTTACAAAAAATTAAGGTTTATTTACCCCAATTCAAAATGATTAGTAATATAATCATAGAGGTTGAAGTATTTAAAATATTGAACCCAAAACATTTTATTAGGTAAATTCGTGAATGCTGAGCATTCACTGTTAAAATATACTAATACTATTGATAGACTGGTAGAAGCCTAAAATCAAATATTTATTAAATATTTATATCCATATCTTTTCATGGCTTGGTAATTCATTTCTCTAGCATTAAATAATATTCCATTGTTTGCATGTACTACACTTTATTTGACCTTTCACCTATGGAAGGATATCTTGGTTGCTTCCAAGCGTTTGTCAGTTATGAATAAAACTACTATAGACATCTTTGTGGGTATAGATTTCATCTTCTTTGGATAAATACCAAGAACTGCTACTGCTGAATCATCTGGCAAGAATAGGTTTAGTTTTGTAAGAAACTGCCAAGTTGTTTTCCATTTTTTATTCTCAATAGACATGGAAGAACATTCCTGTTGCTCCACATCCTCACCAACATTTCGTGTTCTGTTGTCAGTGTTCTGGATTCTGGGTATGTACTGGTGTCTCTTTTTTGTTTTAATTTGCATTTTCCTGATGACATATGTTGTGAAGCATCTTTTTATATGCTTATTTGCCAACTGTACTATTTTCTTTTGTGAGGTATTGGCTAAGGTCTTTGGTTCATTTTTAATCAGGTTTTTCCCCCATTGTTTAGTTAAGGGGTCTTTGTGTATTTTTGATTAACAGTCCTTTGCCAGATATTTTGCAAATTTTTTCTCATAGTCTGTGCTTTGCCTTTTCATTCTCTTGGCATTGTGTTTCACAGAATAGCCATTTTTAAATTCAGTGCTTGTGCTTTTGTAGCTAAAGTTATTTCCAAAAGCAAGGTCATTTAAATTTTCTTCTATATTACCTTCTACATTTTTCATCTTTAGGTTTATAATCCAATCTGAGTTAATTTTTGTGAAGAGTGTATATCTGCCTGGATTTATTTTATTTTATTATTTTATTTTATTTTTATTTTATATTTTTACATTTAGCTTCAGCATTACTCCAGAACCATTTGTTTAAAAGATTGTATTTTGCTCTCTTGTATTGCTTTTGCTTTTATATTAAATATAAAATATAATTGATAATATATATTCCGTTCCTTTAATCTAGTCTTTCTCTGGTATGACAATATCTTGCTTACAATTATCGTTATGGTAAACTTTTTAAAAAAGATTTTATTTATTTATTTGACAGAGAGAGAGAGATCACAAATAGGCAGAGAGACAGACAGAGAGAGAGATGAGGAGAAGCAGGCTCCCTGCTGAGCAGAGAGCCTGATGCGGGACTCGATCCCAGGCCCCTGGAATCATGACTTGAGCCGAAGGCAGAGGCTTAACCCACTGAGACACCCAGGCACCCCATCGCTATGGTAATCTTTGACGTCAGTCCTCAGTCTTTGTTCTTTTTCAACACTATGTTGAATATTGTGAGTCTTTGCCTCTCCATATAAACTTTAAAATAAGTTTGTTAATAGTAAAAAAAAAGAACTTGCTGGAATGCATTAATTGTATAGATAAACTTGGAAAACAGTGATCTCTTGAGCTTAGAAGGAGATCAAGACTTTAAACTTCATATGATCCTCTGGCAGAACCTATTGCAAATCCCTAGGCAAAATGAGACCTCAAGGATCTGAGAGAATGTCTAAGAAGTACTTGATACATCCCTTGGGTATGGTTTATTGAAGTGTCCACCTGTCTGAAAGCTGGGGAATCTAGATAAGGGAGTGAAAATTAGTTATGATAAAACATATCAACAAACATCAATAAATTTTGTAAAACTAATTGTCATGGCTCATATACAATATGACCAACAGAGGGACCATCAAAAGGAAAGCATCCGTTATGTGTATAGTGGAATTTTTTATTCAAAATAAAGCAATGAGAGGGGAAGACACAATGAGAAAATTACCATTTTTCAAATGGTAAACTTCTTACAAAATGGAATAGGTTTTATATTCTAAGTAGTATATTGAATGTAAAACATTGGGGCGCCTGGGTGGCTCAGTGGTTTGGGCTGCTGCCTTTGGCTCGGGTCATGATCTCAGGGTCCTGGGATCGAGCCCTTCATCAGGCTCTCTGCTCCGCAGGAAGCCTGCTTCTCTCTCTCTCTCTCTGCCTGCCTCTCTGCCTACTTGTGATCTCTGTCTGTCAAATAAATAAATAAAATCTTTTTAAAAATGAAAAGAAAAGTAAAACATTAAAAAATAAAATTTTAATTTAATAAAATTATTGATTTTTTAAAAACCTTAAAAATAGCAGAACCATTTTTCTTATAACTGGAAAATACATTGTATATATATCTATCAAAAATAACTTGTCGGGCGCCTGGATGGCTCAGTGGGTTAAGCTGCTGCCTTCAGCTCAGGTCATGATCTCAGGGTCCTGGGATGGAGCCCCACATCGGGCTCTCTGCTCATCGGGGAGCCTGCTACCTCCTCTCTATCTCTGCCTGCCTCTCTGCCTACTTGTAATCTCTCTCTGTCAAATAAATAAATAAAATCTTTAAAAAAAAATAACTTGTCATGGGGCGCCTGGGTGGCTCAGTGGGTTTAAAGCCTCTGCCTTGGGCTCAGGTCATGATCCCAGGATCCTTGGATTGAGTCCCACATCGGGCTCTCAGCTCAGCAGGAAGCGTGCTTCCTCCTCTCTCTCTGCCTGACCCTGCCTACTTGTGATCTCTGTCAAATAAATAAATAAAATCTCTTATTAAAAAAATTAAAAAAAAATAACTTGTCATGTCTGGAATCAGGAGCATATGGAAAAAAATAATATCTGAGGACAATACTTCTGCCTTGTTTTGTGCCTTGTTAATATTTTTAAACACTCAGGCAACTTTCAGCTTTTTTGAAATACCTGCTATGATACCAGCAGTGCCTTTTGGAGCCCAATGACTATAAAAATTAATTGCAAATATTCAAAATGTTTACTATAATGTCACTATTTAGGGCCACCACCAAGCATGTTTCAGAAGTAAGCTTAACTGTTACTCTTCTGTAAGGCAAAAGGGCATATTTTCAGGAGTTCCATCTGCTGTACCAGGAGGTGAATCAGGTAATGATTTTTGTCTATAAAATAATTCACTTTTCAATCTAACATTCCTCATTCCACATTATAATAATAAAAACTAGGAGGAGACTAAAACAAACAAACAACTACAACTACAACCACCAGCTTTTCCTTCAGTGGAAAAGTAAATAGAACCTTATGAGTAGCCCGAAATTTATTTTTAAATATTTTTAAGATAAGCGTTTTTGTTAGAAAACCATATATTTTATATTACTAAGAAATAACAGGCAAAGTTTTAGTAACTTCTAAAAAGTCTAGTTACTTCTATTTATCTATTAACATATCTATTTATGAAGTAGAACATGATCACAACTATTGTATCTACCCAAGTTTGTATGCTTTGGTTATTTTATGTTTGCTATTTCCTTGCTTAATTTTTACAATATTTGATACATAATAGTATCTTTAAGTCCATCTACGGTTTCACAGAATTTGTTTGAACTTCATAAAAATGTACCATACTTTCGCACTGTCCTTGTTTTACTTCTCAATTAACTTTCCAATATTTATTCACTTTAGAGTGTGTAGCTATCATTTATTTTTATTCCTCCATAATGCTATGTTTACAAATTTGTACTTATCTGTACTTATAAAAATATCTTAATTATAAACCATTTCTCATCTCACATAACACTCATGTTACTTCTACACTTATCAGATATTATGTAACTGAAAACCACAACTCAGCAACAATATAGCACCATTTTTCAAAATTAAATGGCTTACCAGAATTCTTTAATTCTATCCTTTATTTGTATTAGATGACCCTTTATTCTGGTATTTGGCATTGTTCATATGGAGGAAAGCTTATAAGTTGATATTCCATAAATAGAAGGATTTATTATGATTGATTAATTATTTTCATTTAGAATGCATAGAATATGGTTGATTTAATATTTCTTTCTTACTCTCTGCCTGGAACATAGTGCTATCTATGTAATAGCCACTAAAATATTAAGTTAATCACCTAGACTTTAAACTTCATATGAATAGGAATAACATACAGAACTCTTCTCAGATTGGGACACCTGGGTGGCTCAGTCAGTTAAACGCCTGAGCCTTTAGCTCAGGTCATGATCTTAGGGTCCTGGGACTCAGTTCTGCAGCAGATTCCCTGCTTAGCCGGGAGTTTGCTTCTTCCTCACCCTGCTGCTCCCCCTGCTTGTGCTCTCTCTCACTCACAAATAAATAAAATTAAAAAAATAAATTCTTCTCAGATAGCTAATATAGAATATCGTCTTTGTATTCATCAAAGGGAAAGTGCCATATAATAATGAAATTCAGACTACTTCAAATTCATTTTTTAACCAGTAAGAAAGTACTGGAAACAAGCCAAAAATGTATTTAATGAATTAAAGAAATAGATTGATTTTCAATATCTTAATGTTTCTAGAATAAATTGCAAGATTTTTATACTAGATATCAGTGTAAATATTCATTATACAAGGATATTCTAAAAATAAAACTGAGAACACTACTTGACATATATGATGACAAAAACGAGTTTGACAAAAGTCAGTTTGGGTAAAACTTACAACACCTACCACCTGAAACTCTTGTTCTATAATTTAATTATTTTAATTTACAAAAATACAAAAATAATATATCAGAGTAAGTCTATTGATAGCTTTGAAGGTATGCTCTGGTTGTGCACTGTTTACTATTGAAAGGGGAATCAAATATGTGATGCTTATGGTGTGACTATATTAAAATTCAACAAGTTCAGAAGCATACAAGGAATAGAATAAAGACAAAAGATGACCCTTACTTAACCTAAAGATAGACAATGGTATATATGTGCTAGTTGGGGAGAGAATCCAGTCAGTAGATGGAAGATGTGGTAGTGGAAAAAAAAAGACACAACGTTTTGGTTGAACGTTTAGCACTATATTTAACAAAGTGAAATTGTGTGTTAATAGCCTTGAGTAAAATCCAAAAAATATTTTCAATTCATTGAAGATTATTTAGGAAAAACTTGAAAAATACAACTTGATAAGGATTCCAGTAAAAGATTGATAAGCAATACAAGTTTCAGAATTTTTAGTATATTTTCCCTAAAAAGCAATTTAATTTAAAATAAAAAGAATTCTATTTACCTGCCACTTAAATAAGAGGAAATTATTTGGTTTTGTAATAAGTCAATAAAATAAATTAACATATCTTGAGAAAACAGATATGCACACTAAGTTAAAAATAATAGTGCTTAAGGTGTTCAGCAAACATTTGCAAAATTCCTTGCCATCAGCTAGCTCTGGAGTTCTGCTAGGTGAGTAAGGCCATGTATGTTACTGCTCAGAGTACTGACGCAAAGCAATTGTCCCCTTCACATCCATTTTTTGCCATTGATATGTCATGCTATGTTGTTTAGAGATACATAGATGGCCCTACATGAAGGTTTTTTTGTGTGTGTATATGGGTGACTGTGATTTAACTTTCAAATCAGATGGCTCCTGATTTACAATGATTGAACTTACGATATATTTGGCAATGATGTGAAAGTGAAAGTGATTCAGTAGAAACTGTACTTTGAATTTTGAATTTGGGTCTTTATAAAAAGGGCCAGTGACATGTGGTATGGTGCAGTCTTGTGATGCTGGGCAGGGGCACTGAGCCACAGCTCCCTGTCAGCTAGAAGATTACAGGGGTGAACACCTGATATTCTTACAACCACTCTATATATAACCATTCTTCTTTTTTTAAGTGTAATATTTAATAAATTGCATGTGATATTTGATACTTTGTTATAAAATAGGCTTTGCTTAAGATGATTTTGCCCAAATGCAGGCAAATGTAAGTGTTCTGAGTATGTTTAAATAAGTTTAAGGTAAGCTATGATATTTGATAGTTTAGGGGTATTAAATGCATTTTCAATTTTTTATGTGTTTCTCTGTACATAGCCCCGTTGTAAGCTGAGGAACATCTCTATATGTATATGTAGCCTTGGTATGGCATACATATTATTGGCATGAAACATCTAGAACAGTACGTGTGCCATATAATTGTCTACAACATCAAACAAGTTTCTTGAAAACTTGTGCCAAAGGGTTTATGTCTTTAAGGATTCTTATTTCAGAAGGGTTCTCTCAAACGTAAGATTTTTCAGAAGTTAAGTGAAAATCTGACCAAACTAAACATTTTGCCATTTTCCCTAGTGAGCAAAGATAGCTAAAATCTATCCGCCATTTTCAACACTGTACTCAACGACTGTAATTCTAATTTAAGAACAGATTATTTATATCAAAACCACATGTTGGTCTAATCTTACACAATATTCATAAATCTCACTCAGAGCCTTGGACACTTTTATTTGTTGAGTCTATATGGTACTACGGACATTCATCTGTTTTGACCTCATAGCTTCATGTATGTCTATACTTTTGAAAATACATGCATCATAGTTCCATTGTAAAATGTCTGGGTTATAAAATGTGCTATGCTATCAAAATGGTAATAAGAACATACAAATGACCCGATGTAATGAACTGGACCAGATTGCCAGATATCACATTTCATACCAGAAAGATTCAGTGGTAAGTTTTAAAATGGCCAGCTATACTTCGACTGAATTATAACTCATTTAACTTCTTTATTTGTGTACAGTATTATACATTAGTCAGTATTATAGTAAATAAGTACTTTGGACAGATGTAAATAGGCTGTAATAAAAACTGTTTTTCTTCTTTCTTTTAGTCCTTTTTACTTGTAAGACTAGCCACAAATACCATGCCTCCCCCAAAATAATTTGCAATCCAAATTTATCTCTAAATGAATTTATTGCACAGAAAAAAAATATATATATATATATACACTTACAGTAGACATGTTCAAAAATAGTTACACAACAGCAGGGCCCTAAATGTAAGCAGTATAGTTGTTTTGTTTTGTTTTCTTTTTTTCTTTAAAAAAAAAGAGGTTATGTGAAATATTGGAATTTTATTTCCAGGCCTAGCATTTCAAGACAGTTAACTACACTTACAGTGTCAACAGCCTCTTGTTGGCAGTATGATTTTATTGGCTCCGTGGAATAACAGCAAGAATTTACTATTGCTTCTTTCTTTTATGACACACACAGAAAAAAATAAACTGACACATTTGCTCAAGACCAACCGGAATCATTTTAAACTATCAAAATTGATGGGAGGCCTTCACTGCCAAAGTCACTGCTGGGTTTTCACAATTCATTGCAGACAATCTGCTACTCCCATTATGATAAAGGAGAGAAGAGTCAGAATCAGGGAAGAAAGCTAGATTAATACTTGTAATTATCACTGAATTATTTAGCCTGCTATAGGATTATTATTATTAGTGTCATTTGATAATTTTCTCTCATTTTATTAAACACAACTGTGAGTAATTACCCTACCTAATATTTATCTGATTTGGCTGACTAGCTAGCAAACATTCATGAAAATATCCATTAGCCACACATATAAAATGCTGCATTATGATGCTGTTGAATCAAAACATACCACTACCTGATCCTGTAGCTCTTTGAGGATTTGCAAATCAATTAATTCTATGTTTATTGGATTCTTCCCATACAATTAGAAAATTTATAATAGAGTCCATGAACATTATTAGTTTTACCATTTTAAACCAGCAATCACACTTTGATTTTTACAACAAATGCTGAAATATAAACACACACATTTGGATCAGTTTTCTGTTAGTCTGTCTGGACTTCAGAATCCTATTCCTCAAGATAATGCACACCAAAGTTCTGGATTAAACAAGAAATTAGATGGCACTTGAACACTTGGTTTAATATTCTCCAAAGAACTATGCAACTTATTTCTTACATTATGACATTGTTTTACAAAGATCCACACTTTTATAATGTTAGTATTTTTAATAATCAATAAAGTCAATTAATCATGATTAAAAATCAAACATAAAAATTTCTACTTTTTGTTTTGCCCCCTCCATTTAGAACTTATTTATAGCCTGTTAATTCAAAGGTCCCTATGTTTATGAAAATCTGGACAGAAATAGCTCTAAGATCCCATTCAGAACTTGATATTAATCTAAGTCTTTTGGCTCCATTTATCCTGAGAGCAAAGAGTAGGACAAAGGATTTGAGTACTGTTAGTTTATCTGGGAGATTATCCAAGGTAGAAAAGAATGGGAAAGTGAGACAGTGAAGAAGCAACTTTGTCAAAGAGGTACATTGTTGATATAATTGTTGTGGATAGAAAATGAAGGCTTGCTTTTACTGAAAGGTCCTGAGAAACTTCTTTAAGTTGTCCTCATGAAGACCAGAAAACTGACAATTTTATCTATGGTTCTTATTTCCACTTCTCTGAGAGCTGTCCACAGAGGACATTAACTCTCCTACACTTTTGGGTTGTGTTGGAGACATTCTAAAATGAGAGAGAGAACATGAGATGCTATCAGTGTTAAGTAACTGCAATTTCCCATGGAACTATCCACCACAGGTTTGGCTATAATCAGGTGTTGGGCCTTGATATCAGAGGGATTTGAGGCAGTATCATTTTAGGTTAATCATTATATCTGAAATTTCGAAAAACTTCAACTGATGAAACTTTGATTATAAATCTATAAATATAACAATAAATCTACAGTATTCAGATTATTTTCATAAAAATACACAGACGAAACATCAATTGATTAATATTTAAATGTTACAAAATACTGAACTGAAAGAATTTGGTCATATAACAACGTGAAAGAAGTAGAACTTAGGTTTAGGTTAGAACTCAGGATGCCTTTGAGACTCAGTTAAGAAATTGAATGGAGGGACGCCTGGGTGGCTCAGTGGGTTAAGCCACTGTCTTCGGCTCAGTTCATGATTCCAGGGTCCTGGGACCGAGCCCCAAATCGGGCTCTCTGCTCAGCAGGGAGCCTGCTTCCTCCTCTCCCTCTGCTCGCCTCTCTGCCTGCTTGTCAACTCTCTCTGTCAAATAAATAAAAAAATCTTAACAAAAAAAAAATTGAATGGATGTCTGACTATCTTATAGATTTGCTAAAAATCAGTGACTTTGTGTAGACGTGTGGCTATGCAGGAATTTTTAACTTTCTCTAAGAAGTTATTAGATTTGATTATATAATGGCAGTAAAGGATGGGGAAAAGCAAAGTACAAACCCCATAAAGACAAAGACACTGAGTATGAGAAAAGAGTAATAGATAAGAAGAATCAATGCATTTGAGGAAAATGGGAATTGAAATACACAATGATTGTTGATTTTTTTTAGATGGAGAAAACAAAACTAGCTTGCAAGAAGGAAATAACAGAAGACATGTTGTGATGTGAGACAGAATCCTGGAAAAGGCAGTAACGTGGAATAAAGGAGTAGGGAGAGCATATCAGGTAATTTGGATAGGAAGGAGTTAGGAGGTAATTTACTTGATAAATGCACAGATTTCTCTTCTTTAATTTATATGGAGAACAGGGTGTCCTTTCTCTTCCCTTTCAGAGCACCAGAGGTGTACTCTTTCAGACTGAAAACCTGAAAAGCTCAGGACTCAGTTGCTTAAGCACAGCTGAGAGGACATATTTCAATTAAGATTTACATTTTGCTGTATGTAGTAGACTTTCAAAAGTGGTTTAACCATATTTTTTCATTTAACATGTTTTCTGGTGTCATTTCAGAGTCTTAAGAAAGTCAAGTGAGGGGGCCTGGGTGGCTCAGTGGGTTAAGCTGCTGCCTTCGGCTCGGGTCATGATCTCAGGATCCTGGGATCGAGTCCCGCATCGGGCTCTCTGCTCAGCAGGGAGCCTGCTTCCTCCTCCCTCTCTCTGCCTGCCTCTCTGCCTACTTGTAACCTCTCTCTGTCAAATAAATAAATGAAAATCTTTAAAAAAAATAAAAATAAAAATAAGAAAGTCAAGTGAACTATCTTAGAGGTTTTCATGGCTTTTTATTCACAGTTGCAAAAATTGCTGTTGGAGTTCTCACTATTAAGCCCACATTTCTGGCAGGAAGATAGAGGTAAAAGAGAATGATAGCTTGTACGACTGATACTTTGTCATATGGTTACAATATAACTAGAAAAGAGACAATAAAATATTTGATGTATATTAAGTTTCCTTGTTGTCAATCCCTCAGTGCTTTCTGATATTAAAGGAAAAAGTAGATGGATATTGACCTGGCTACTATCAACACCTGTCAGTCTCTCTTGGATAACCAATATCTCTAATCTCTTCTTCCCAGTAAAAAAAAATAAAATATATTCATAACCCACACTTTGCCATCTCAAGTTACTGCACCAAGATAAAAATACAATGATTTTCAGTTGTCCCTAATGGACAGAATACCCTCCTTATGATATCATGTCTTATAGATAATTGGCTTGCTACCAATATACCCAGATGTGACTGTGGAAGAGACAGGAAAAAAATAATAATATTTATATATTCCTTGGGTTGACCCTGTTTACACAGATGCATTACTATTAGAAAAGGTTGGTTTGTGACATTGGAATGAATTTACTTAATGGGTATCTATGTAATTGGGTTGGAGGAAATTTTTAATTTCTACAAAAATTATTAGAATTCTATCTTTATTCACTTTTGTTAATTTTCACATGTTAACAAAGCCAACGTTTTTGTCTAGCAGACAAGATCTTAAATCCTAACAAAACTCAATTTTTTCCTTTTTTTTAAGTTTGAGAGCCCCATCTTCTCTCTTGCTGCTTTAAATACAACTCAAAAAAAAAAAAAAAAAAAGAAGAAGCTAAATGGGGCAGTAAGACCAGACTTTTTATTTTATTTTATTTATCTTATTTTTAATTAAAAAATTAAAGATTGTATTTATTTATTTGAGAGGGAGAGCATGAGTGGGGCAGGGGGAGGTAGATGCAGAGGGAGACTGAGAAGTATACTTCCTAATGAGCAGGAAGCCCGATATGGAGCTCGATCCCAGGATCCTGACTGAGATCATGACCAGAGACATGTGCAAAATCCCTTTCTTTCTGGGAAACAATACTTTACAAGAGATGTTTGAAAAAGTACTAGGGAATCAACTTTAATCGGAGATACAAAAATTTAATTGACTTTTGTAAAGCTACAGGGATCCAAATTATGGGAATCCCAGCCCGTTTAGGTTGTGGACCACAGAGTATTCTTCTCTGTAATATTTTATTTTTTTCATGTCTACTAACTCCAGTCCAAGTTCACTGATCTCTTTTTAGATAGTGCACCCGTTTCTCCATGGGGTTGTTTCTGCGAGTTCCGAGTATGGCACATGGTGGCAAGCCCAAGTCTGCCCTTGGGACAGGAGGCCAAGGAGATGTTGTCCCCTTGGGACCAGAGGCACAGGACAGGCCTGCCTTCTGCCCAGACTCCTTCCTCAGAGGGGAGCACGCGACCCTGCCCTAGTCGTCCCCTCATATCTCCTTAGCAGCCAGGCTTCCATCTCTCTGGACAGGGAGCGGGGGACACTTGTCTGGCCACCGGACTGCTGTTCCTGCCACGGCAGGCTATCCTGCTTCCTGAGTGTTTCCCAACCCCAAGGCCAATGGCTCCTTCTCTTCTCCGGGGGCGGTATGCTGCGCCTTCCCCACACGTGGCTTCTCTCTCAGCCAGAGGGGATGCTAGGGCAAAGGGTATTTCGCTCCATGCGGGTATCTTCCACCGAGCTGCGGAGACTAGCCCAGGCAAGCAGCAGCAGCATCCCCAAACCCAACTATGATTTCCCAAGGAACGCTGTGCTTTCCCAGGGGAGATGCCCAGGCAAAGAAGCTTTCGCTGTATGCGGGTTTCTCCCACTGCGCGACTGGGCTCAGGCAAGCAGCAGCAGCCTGCAGAACATTTCAGCGAATGCTGTGCTTTCGCAGAGGCTTTGGCTTGGAGCGAACAGCACTTCGCTGCTGCTTCCTCAGCAAGGCTTTAGTCGTGTCAGGGAAGAAGAGCTTCGGGAGAGCTGGTGCCTCTTGGGCCTTGCTTTCCCGGGCTCCATGTTCGCCTCCTGGGTTCACCCTGCCAGGCCGAACTAAGCAGACACAGCTACAACCCTGCAGTAGCATGCGTAGCCTAGGATGCCACTCAATGCACACTACCAACTCCCAGTGTAGACATCACTTGGCCTTTTACTCTGGCTCACAGGCGAACTCGCGGACTGGGCCAGTGTTTTCCCCACAGGAAAGGAGAGGTGACAGGATCCCTGCACACCGCCCGTGCACTGAATAGGGAGCTTTGGGGGACTGTCCTCACTCCTTTCCCTTAAACCCCGTGCCTCCTCCAAGCTTCCACATCCTGGAGGAAGACGGCGTCTGACTCCCCGTTATTTCAGGGAGCTGTTTCTGCGAGTTCAGCGAAGGCGCCTGGTGGCTAGCGCATCTCTGCCCCAGGGACAGATGGCCAAGGAGCTGCTATCTCTTTGGGCTCAGAGGCTCAGGACAGGCATGCTTTCTACCCAGACTCCATCTTAAGAGTGGAGCACGCTCCCTGCCCTACTCATCCCCTCCTGTCTCCTTAGCACCCAGGCTTCCGTCTCTCTGCACAGGGACCAGGAGACACTTGTATTGCCACTGGCCGCTGTGCCTGCCAGGGCCGGCTCTCCTGCTTCGCAACCGTTTCCAGACCAGAAGGCCAACGGCTCCTGCTCTTCTCCCTGGGCAGCGTGCTGCACCTTCCACAGACATGCTCCTGGGGAGCCCAGTGAAAGACGTGTCCCTTTCCTTAAGGCTCTTTCCACAGGCGCAACCGCGCTTCTCTCTCAGGCAGAGGGGATGCCTAGGCAAAGAGGATTTCGCTCCATGCGGGTTTATTACACAGTGCTGTGGAGACCAGCTCAGGCAAGCAGGAGTATCCCACAGACACGAGTCTGATTTCCCAAAGAATGCTGTGCTTTCCCAGAGGAGATGCCGGACAAAGAGGCTTTCGCTCTATGCGGGTTTCTCCCATCCTGCTACGAATACTAGGCGAAGGCAAGCAGCAACAGCAGCCCACAGAACCGACTCTGATTTCCCAGCGACTGCTATGCTTTCGCATAGGTTTTCAGCTTGGCATGAACCGCACTTCACTGCTGCTTCCTCAGCAAGAATTTGGGTGTTCGCTCTGTCGCTGCAGGGAAGAAGAGCCGCGGGAGAGCTGGTGCCTCTTGGGACTTGCTTTCCCGGGCTCCAAGTTCACGCCCGGGGTTCATCTTGCTTAGCCGAACTAAGCAGACACAGTCACAACCCTGCAGCTGCGTGCGTGTCCTAGCATGGCACTCTATGCCTATTACCATCTCCTGGGTGTAGGTAAGGCTTTGCCTTTTGTCTGGTGCTCAGGCAGACTCGGGGTCTAGGCCAGTCCTTCAGCACAGGGGAGAGGAGGTGACAGGATCACTGCACACGACCCGTGCACTGGGAAGGGGAACTGTGGGGGACTGTCTCCACTCCTTTCCTGGCACACGCCCTGCCACCCAATTCCCTGCCACATCTTGATGGAAGACGGCATCTGACTGCCCGTTACTCCATGGGGCTGTTTCTGCGAGTTCCGGGTATGGCACCTGGTGGCAAGCCCAAGTCTGCCCTTGGGACAGGTGGCCAAGGAGATGCTGTCCCCTTGGGACCAGAGGCACAGGACAGGCCTGCCTTCTGCCCAGACTCCTGCCTTAGAGTGGAGCACGCGACCCTGCCCTAGTCGTCCCCTCATGTCTCCTTAGCAGCCAGGCTTCCATCTCTCCGCACAGGGAGCGGGTGACACTTGTCTTGCCACCGGCTTGCTGTTCGTGCCACGGCAGGCTATCCTGCTTCCTGAGCGGTTCCCGACCCCAAGGCCAACGGCTCCTTCTCTTCTCCGGGGGCGGCGTGCTGCGCCTTCCCCACACGTGGCTTCTCTCTCAGGCAGAGGGGATGCTAGGGCAAAGGGTATTTCGCTCCATGCGGGTATCTTCCACCGAGCTGCAGAGACTAGCCCAGGCAAGCAGCAGCAGCATCCCCAAATCCAACTATGATTTCCCCAAACGCTGTGCTTTCCCAGGGGAGATGCCCAGGCAAAGAGGCTTTCGCTGTATGCGGGTTTCTCCCACCGCGAGACTGGGCTCAGGCAAGCAGCAACAGCACGCAGAACATTTCTCAGCGAATGCTGTGATTTCGCAGAGGCTTTGGCTTGGAGTGAACAGCACTTCTCCGATGCTTCCTCAGCAAGGCTTCAGTCTCATCAGGGAAGAAGAGCTGCGTGAGAGCTGGTGCCTCTTGGGCCTTTTTCCCGGGCTCCATTTTCGCGTCCAGGGTTCACCCTGCCAGGTGACACAGCCACAACCCTGCAGTAGCGAGCGTAGCCTAGGATGGCACCCTATACACACTACCATCTCCCGGTGTAGGCATCGCTTGGCCTTTTCCTGTGGCGCTCAGGCCGACTCTCGGACTAGCCCAGTTCTTTCCCCACAAGAAAGGAGGGAGAGGTGACAGGATCCCTGCACACCGCCCGTGCACTGAATAGGGAGCTTTGGGGGACTGTCCCCACCCCTTCCCCTTAAACCCCGTGCCTCCTCCAAGCTTCCACATCCTGGAGGAAGACGGCGTCTGACTCCCCGTTATTTCAGGGAGCTGTTTCTGCGAGTTCAGCGAAGGCGCCTGGTGGCTAGCGCATGTCTGCCCCAGGGACAGGTGGCCAAAGAGCTGCTGTGTCCTTGGGCCCAGAGGCTCAGGACAGGCATGCTTTCTGCCCAGACTCCTTCCTAAGAGTGGAGCACGCGCCCTGCCCTACACATCCCCTCCTCTCTCCGTAGCAGCCAGACTAACGTCTCTCTGCGCAGGAAGCGGGTGACACTTTTATTGCCAACGGCCTCTGTGCCTGCCAGGGCCGGCTCTCCTGCTTCGCAACCGTTTCCAGACCAGAAGGCCAACGGCTCCTGCCTTTCTCCCTGGGCAGCGTGCTGCACCTTCCACAGACCTGCTCCTGGGGAACGCAGTGAAGGACGTGTCCCTTTCCTTAAGCCTCTTTGCACAGGTGCAAGCGCGCTTCTCTCTCAGGCAGAGGGGTGCTAGGGCAAAGAGGATTTCGCTCCATGCGGGTATCTTCCACCATGCTGTGGAGACTAGCTCAGGCATTCAGCTGCAGCATCACACACATCCGATTCTGATTTCCCAACCAATATTTTGCCTTTCCAGAGGAGATGCCCGGGCAACAGGCTTTCGCTGTATGCGGGTATCTCCCACCGCGTGACTGAGCTCAGGCAAGCAGCAGAAGACCCCGCAGTACCGACTCTGATTTCCCAGCGACTGCTATGCTTTCCCAGAGGTTTTCAGCTTGGCGGGAACTGCACTTCACTGGCTGCTCCCTCAGCGATGCTTTGGTCATTCACTCTACCACGGCAGCAAAGAAGAGTCGCGGGAGAGCTGCTGCCTCTTGGGCCATGCTTTCCCGGTCTCCAAGTTCGCGACCGGGGTTCACCTTGCTAAGCCGAACTAAGCAGACACAGTCAAAATCCTGCCGCTGCGTGCGTGGCCCTGCATGGCACTCTATGCCTATTACCATCTCCTGGGGGCGTAGTTAAGGCTTTGCCTTTTGTTCCGGCGCTCAGGCAGACTCGGGGTCTAGGCCAGAGACTTCACCGCAGGAGAGAGGAGGCGACAGGATCCCTGCACACGGCCCGTGCACTTGGATGGGGAACTGTGGGGGACAGTCTCCACTCCATCCCCGGCACAGCACCTGCCACCCACCCACATCGCTGCCACATCTTGGTGGAAGACGGCATCTGACTGCCCGTTTCTCCATGGGGTTGTTTCTGCGAGTTGTGGGTATGGCACCTGGTGGCAAGCCCAAGTCTGTCCTTGGTACAGCTGGCCAAGGAGATGCTGTCCCCTTCGGACCAGAGGCACAGGACAGGCCTGCCTTCTGCCCAGACTCCTTCCTCAGAGTGGAGCACACGCCCCTGCCCTAGTCGTCCCCTCATGTCTCCTTAGCAGCCAGGCTTCGATCTCTCCGCACAGGGAGCGGGGGACACTTGTCTTGCTACCGTCCTGCTGTTCGTGCCACGGCAGGCTATCCTGCTTCCTGAGCGTTTCCCGACCCAAGGTCAACGGAGCCTTCTCTTCTCTGGGGGCGGCGTGCTGCGCCTTCCCCACATTGCTCCTGGGGAGCGCGGTGACAGACGTGTGCAACCATGCTTCTCTCTCAGGCACAGGGGATGCTAGGGCAAAGAGTATTTCGCCCCATGCGGGTATCATTCACCGTGCTGCGGAGACTTGCTCAGGCAAGCAGCAGAAGCATCCCCAAACCCAACTCAGATTTCCAAATTAATGCTCTGCTTTCCAAGGGCAGATGACAAGGCAAAGAGGCTTTCGCTGTATGCGGGTTTCACCCACCGTGAGACAGGGCTCAGGCAAGCAGCAGCCCGCAGAACATTTCTCAGCAAATGCTGTGATTTCGCAGAGGCTTTGGCTTGGAGTGAACAGCACTTCTCCGATGCTTCCTCAGCAAGGCTTCAGTCTCATCAGGGAAGAAGAGCTGCGTGAGAGCTGGTGCCTCTTGGGCCTTTTTCCCGGGCTCCATTTTCGCGTCCAGGGTTCACCCTGCCAGGTGACACAGCCACAACCCTGCAGTAGCGAGCGTAGCCTAGGATGGCACCCTATACACACTACCATCTCCCGGTGTAGGCATCGCTTGGCCTTTTCCTGTGGCGCTCAGGCCGACTCTCGGACTAGCCCAGTTCTTTCCCCACAAGAAAGGAGGGAGAGGTGACAGGATCCCTGCACACCGCCCGTGCACTGAATAGGGAGCTTTGGGGGACTGTCCCCACCCCTTCCCCTTAAGCCCCGTGCCTCCTCCAAGCTTCCACATCCTGGAGGAAGACGGCGTCTGACTCCCCGTTATTTCAGGGAGCTGTTTCTGCGAGTTCAGCGAAGGCGCCTGGTGGCTAGCGCATGTCTGCCCCAGGGACAGGTGGCCAAAGAGCTGCTGTGTCCTTGGGCCCAGAGGCTCAGGACAGGCATGCTTTCTGCCCAGACTCCTTCCTAAGAGTGGAGCACGCGCCCTGCCCTACACATCCCCTCCTCTCTCCGTAGCAGCCAGACTAACGTGTCTCTGCGCAGGAAGCGGGTGACACTTTTATTGCCAACGGCCTCTGTGCCTGCCAGGGCCGGCTCTCCTGCTTCGCAACCGTTTCCAGACCAGAAGGCCAACGGCTCCTGCCTTTCTCCCTGGGCAGCGTGCTGCACCTTCCACAGACCTGCTCCTGGGGAACGCAGTGAAGGACGTGTCCCTTTCCTTAAGCCTCTTTGCACAGGTGCAAGCGCGCTTCTCTCTCAGGCAGAGGGGTGCTAGGGCAAAGAGGATTTCGCTCCATGCGGGTATCTTCCACCATGCTGTGGAGACTAGCTCAGGCATTCAGCTGCAGCATCACACACATCCGATTCTGATTTCCCAACCAATATTTTGCCTTTCCAGAGGAGATGCCCGGGCAACAGGCTTTCGCTGTATGCGGGTATCTCCCACCGCGTGACTGAGCTCAGGCAAGCAGCAGAAGACCCCGCAGTACCGACTCTGATTTCCCAGCGACTGCTATGCTTTCCCAGAGGTTTTCAGCTTGGCGGGAACTGCACTTCACTGGCTGCTCCCTCAGCGATGCTTTGGTCATTCACTCTACCACGGCAGCAAAGAAGAGTCGCGGGAGAGCTGCTGCCTCTTGGGCCATGCTTTCCCGGTCTCCAAGTTCGCGACCGGGGTTCACCTTGCTAAGCCGAACTAAGCAGACACAGTCAAAATCCTGCAGCTGCGTGCGTGGCCCTGCATGGCACTCTATGCCTATTACCATCTCCTGGGGGCGTAGTTAAGGCTTTGCCTTTTGTTCCGGCGCTCAGGCAGACTCGGGGTCTAGGCCAGAGACTTCACCGCAGGAGAGAGGAGGCGACAGGATCCCTGCACACGGCCCGTGCACTTGGATGGGGAACTGTGGGGGACAGTCTCCACTCCATCCCCGGCACAGCACCTGCCACCCACCCACATCGCTGCCACATCTTGGTGGAAGACGGCATCTGACTGCCCGTTTCTCCATGGGGTTGTTTCTGCGAGTTGTGGGTATGGCACCTGGTGGCAAGCCCAAGTCTGTCCTTGGTACAGCTGGCCAAGGAGATGCTGTCCCCTTCGGACCAGAGGCACAGGACAGGCCTGCCTTCTGCCCAGACTCCTTCCTCAGAGTGGAGCACACGCCCCTGCCCTAGTCGTCCCCTCATGTCTCCTTAGCAGCCAGGCTTCGATCTCTCCGCACAGGGAGCGGGGGACACTTGTCTTGCTACCGTCCTGCTGTTCGTGCCACGGCAGGCTATCCTGCTTCCTGAGCGTTTCCCGACCCAAGGTCAACGGAGCCTTCACTTCTCTGGGGGCGGCGTGCTGCGCCTTCCCCACATTGCTCCTGGGGAGCGCGGTGACAGACGTGTGCAACCATGCTTCTCTCTCAGGCACAGGGGATGCTAGGGCAAAGAGTATTTCGCCCCATGCGGGTATCATTCACCGTGCTGCGGAGACTTGCTCAGGCAAGCAGCAGAAGCATCCCCAAACCCAACTCAGATTTCCAAATTAATGCTCTGCTTTCCAAGGGCAGATGACAAGGCAAAGAGGCTTTCGCTGTATGCGGGTTTCACCCACCGTGAGACAGGGCTCAGGCAAGCAGCAGCCCGCAGAACATTTCTCAGCAAATGCTGTGATTTCGCAGAGGCTTTGGCTTGGAGTGAACAGCACTTCTCCGATGCTTCCTCAGCAAGGCTTCAGTCTCATCAGGGAAGAAGAGCTGCGTGAGAGCTGGTGCCTCTTGGGCCTTTTTCCCGGGCTCCATTTTCGCGTCCAGGGTTCACCCTGCCAGGTGACACAGCCACAACCCTGCAGTAGCGAGCGTAGCCTAGGATGGCACCCTATACACACTACCATCTCCCGGTGTAGGCATCGCTTGGCCTTTTCCTGTGGCGCTCAGGCCGACTCTCGGACTAGCCCAGTTCTTTCCCCACAAGAAAGGAGGGAGAGGTGACAGGATCCCTGCACACCGCCCGTGCACTGAATAGGGAGCTTTGGGGGACTGTCCCCACCCCTTCCCCTTAAACCCCGTGCCTCCTCCAAGCTTCCACATCCTGGAGGAAGACGGCGTCTGACTCCCCGTTATTTCAGGGAGCTGTTTCTGCGAGTTCAGCGAAGGCGCCTGGTGGCTAGCGCATGTCTGCCCCAGGGACAGGTGGCCAAAGAGCTGCTGTGTCCTTGGGCCCAGAGGCTCAGGACAGGCATGCTTTCTGCCCAGACTCCTTCCTAAGAGTGGAGCACGCGCCCTGCCCTACACATCCCCTCCTCTCTCCGTAGCAGCCAGACTAACGTCTCTCTGCGCAGGAAGCGGGTGACACTTTTATTGCCAACGGCCTCTGTGCCTGCCAGGGCCGGCTCTCCTGCTTCGCAACCGTTTCCAGACCAGAAGGCCAACGGCTCCTGCCTTTCTCCCTGGGCAGCGTGCTGCACCTTCCACAGACCTGCTCCTGGGGAACGCAGTGAAGGACGTGTCCCTTTCCTTAAGCCTCTTTGCACAGGTGCAAGCGCGCTTCTCTCTCAGGCAGAGGGGTGCTAGGGCAAAGAGGATTTCGCTCCATGCGGGTATCTTCCACCATGCTGTGGAGACTAGCTCAGGCATTCAGCTGCAGCATCACACACATCCGATTCTGATTTCCCAACCAATATTTTGCCTTTCCAGAGGAGATGCCCGGGCAACAGGCTTTCGCTGTATGCGGGTATCTCCCACCGCGTGACTGAGCTCAGGCAAGCAGCAGAAGACCCCGCAGTACCGACTCTGATTTCCCAGCGACTGCTATGCTTTCCCAGAGGTTTTCAGCTTGGCGGGAACTGCACTTCACTGGCTGCTCCCTCAGCGATGCTTTGGTCATTCACTCTACCACGGCAGCAAAGAAGAGTCGCGGGAGAGCTGCTGCCTCTTGGGCCATGCTTTCCCGGTCTCCAAGTTCGCGACCGGGGTTCACCTTGCTAAGCCGAACTAAGCAGACACAGTCAAAATCCTGCAGCTGCGTGCGTGGCCCTGCATGGCACTCTATGCCTATTACCATCTCCTGGGGGCGTAGTTAAGGCTTTGCCTTTTGTTCCGGCGCTCAGGCAGACTCGGGGTCTAGGCCAGAGACTTCACCGCAGGAGAGAGGAGGCGACAGGATCCCTGCACACGGCCCGTGCACTTGGATGGGGAACTGTGGGGGACAGTCTCCACTCCATCCCCGGCACAGCACCTGCCACCCACCCACATCGCTGCCACATCTTGGTGGAAGACGGCATCTGACTGCCCGTTTCTCCATGGGGTTGTTTCTGCGAGTTGTGGGTATGGCACCTGGTGGCAAGCCCAAGTCTGTCCTTGGTACAGCTGGCCAAGGAGATGCTGTCCCCTTCGGACCAGAGGCACAGGACAGGCCTGCCTTCTGCCCAGACTCCTTCCTCAGAGTGGAGCACACGCCCCTGCCCTAGTCGTCCCCTCATGTCTCCTTAGCAGCCAGGCTTCGATCTCTCCGCACAGGGAGCGGGGGACACTTGTCTTGCTACCGTCCTGCTGTTCGTGCCACGGCAGGCTATCCTGCTTCCTGAGCGTTTCCCGACCCAAGGTCAACGGAGCCTTCTCTTCTCTGGGGGCGGCGTGCTGCGCCTTCCCCACATTGCTCCTGGGGAGCGCGGTGACAGACGTGTGCAACCATGCTTCTCTCTCAGGCACAGGGGATGCTAGGGCAAAGAGTATTTCGCCCCATGCGGGTATCATTCACCGTGCTGCGGAGACTTGCTCAGGCAAGCAGCAGAAGCATCCCCAAACCCAACTCAGATTTCCAAATTAATGCTCTGCTTTCCAAGGGCAGATGACAAGGCAAAGAGGCTTTCGCTGTATGCGGGTTTCACCCACCGTGAGACAGGGCTCAGGCAAGCAGCAGCCCGCAGAACATTTCTCAGCAAATGCTGTGATTTCGCAGAGGCTTTGGCTTGGAGTGAACAGCACTTCTCCGATGCTTCCTCAGCAAGGCTTCAGTCTCATCAGGGAAGCAGAGCTGCGTGAGAGCTGGTGCCTCTTGGGCCTTTTTCCCGGGCTCCATTTTCGCGTCCAGGGTTCACCCTGCCAGGTGACACAGCCACAACCCTGCAGTAGCGAGCGTAGCCTAGGATGGCACCCTATACACACTACCATCTCCCGGTGTAGGCATCGCTTGGCCTTTTCCTGTGGCGCTCAGGCCGACTCTCGGACTAGCCCAGTTCTTTCCCCACAAGAAAGGAGGGAGAGGTGACAGGATCCCTGCACACCGCCCGTGCACTGAATAGGGAGCTTTGGGGGACTGTCCCCACCCCTTCCCCTTAAACCCCGTGCCTCCTCCAAGCTTCCACATCCTGGAGGAAGACGGCGTCTGACTCCCCGTTATTTCAGGGAGCTGTTTCTGCGAGTTCAGCGAAGGCGCCTGGTGGCTAGCGCATGTCTGCCCCAGGGACAGGTGGCCAAAGAGCTGCTGTGTCCTTGGGCCCAGAGGCTCAGGACAGGCATGCTTTCTGCCCAGACTCCTTCCTAAGAGTGGAGCACGCGCCCTGCCCTACACATCCCCTCCTCTCTCCGTAGCAGCCAGACTAACGTCTCTCTGCGCAGGAAGCGGGTGACACTTTTATTGCCAACGGCCTCTGTGCCTGCCAGGGCCGGCTCTCCTGCTTCGCAACCGTTTCCAGACCAGAAGGCCAACGGCTCCTGCCTTTCTCCCTGGGCAGCGTGCTGCACCTTCCACAGACCTGCTCCTGGGGAACGCAGTGAAGGACGTGTCCCTTTCCTTAAGCCTCTTTGCACAGGTGCAAGCGCGCTTCTCTCTCAGGCAGAGGGGTGCTAGGGCAAAGAGGATTTCGCTCCATGCGGGTATCTTCCACCATGCTGTGGAGACTAGCTCAGGCATTCAGCTGCAGCATCACACACATCCGATTCTGATTTCCCAACCAATATTTTGCCTTTCCAGAGGAGATGCCCGGGCAACAGGCTTTCGCTGTATGCGGGTATCTCCCACCGCGTGACTGAGCTCAGGCAAGCAGCAGAAGACCCCGCAGTACCGACTCTGATTTCCCAGCGACTGCTATGCTTTCCCAGAGGTTTTCAGCTTGGCGGGAACTGCACTTCACTGGCTGCTCCCTCAGCGATGCTTTGGTCATTCACTCTACCACGGCAGCAAAGAAGAGTCGCGGGAGAGCTGCTGCCTCTTGGGCCATGCTTTCCCGGTCTCCAAGTTCGCGACCGGGGTTCACCTTGCTAAGCCGAACTAAGCAGACACAGTCAAAATCCTGCAGCTGCGTGCGTGGCCCTGCATGGCACTCTATGCCTATTACCATCTCCTGGGGGCGTAGTTAAGGCTTTGCCTTTTGTTCCGGCGCTCAGGCAGACTCGGGGTCTAGGCCAGAGACTTCACCGCAGGAGAGAGGAGGCGACAGGATCCCTGCACACGGCCCGTGCACTTGGATGGGGAACTGTGGGGGACAGTCTCCACTCCATCCCCGGCACAGCACCTGCCACCCACCCACATCGCTGCCACATCTTGGTGGAAGACGGCATCTGACTGCCCGTTTCTCCATGGGGTTGTTTCTGCGAGTTGTGGGTATGGCACCTGGTGGCAAGCCCAAGTCTGTCCTTGGTACAGCTGGCCAAGGAGATGCTGTCCCCTTCGGACCAGAGGCACAGGACAGGCCTGCCTTCTGCCCAGACTCCTTCCTCAGAGTGGAGCACACGCCCCTGCCCTAGTCGTCCCCTCATGTCTCCTTAGCAGCCAGGCTTCGATCTCTCCGCACAGGGAGCGGGGGACACTTGTCTTGCTACCGTCCTGCTGTTCGTGCCACGGCAGGCTATCCTGCTTCCTGAGCGTTTCCCGACCCAAGGTCAACGGAGCCTTCTCTTCTCTGGGGGCGGCGTGCTGCGCCTTCCCCACATTGCTCCTGGGGAGCGCGGTGACAGACGTGTGCAACCATGCTTCTCTCTCAGGCACAGGGGATGCTAGGGCAAAGAGTATTTCGCCCCATGCGGGTATCATTCACCGTGCTGTGGAGACTTGCTCAGGCAAGCAGCAGAAGCATCCCCAAACCCAACTCAGATTTCCAAATTAATGCTCTGCTTTCCAAGGGCAGATGACAAGGCAAAGAGGCTTTCGCTGTATGCGGGTTTCACCCACCGTGAGACAGGGCTCAGGCAAGCAGCAGCCCGCAGAACATTTCTCAGCAAATGCTGTGATTTCGCAGAGGCTTTGGCTTGGAGTGAACAGCACTTCTCCGATGCTTCCTCAGCAAGGCTTCAGTCTCATCAGGGAAGAAGAGCTGCGTGAGAGCTGGTGCCTCTTGGGCCTTTTTCCCGGGCTCCATTTTCGCGTCCAGGGTTCACCCTGCCAGGTGACACAGCCACAACCCTGCAGTAGCGAGCGTAGCCTAGGATGGCACCCTATACACACTACCATCTCCCGGTGTAGGCATCGCTTGGCCTTTTCCTGTGGCGCTCAGGCCGACTCTCGGACTAGCCCAGTTCTTTCCCCACAAGAAAGGAGGGAGAGGTGACAGGATCCCTGCACACCGCCCGTGCACTGAATAGGGAGCTTTGGGGGACTGTCCCCACCCCTTCCCCTTAAACCCCGTGCCTCCTCCAAGCTTCCACATCCTGGAGGAAGACGGCGTCTGACTCCCCGTTATTTCAGGGAGCTGTTTCTGCGAGTTCAGCGAAGGCGCCTGGTGGCTAGCGCATGTCTGCCCCAGGGACAGGTGGCCAAAGAGCTGCTGTGTCCTTGGGCCCAGAGGCTCAGGACAGGCATGCTTTCTGCCCAGACTCCTTCCTAAGAGTGGAGCACGCGCCCTGCCCTACACATCCCCTCCTCTCTCCGTAGCAGCCAGACTAACGTCTCTCTGCGCAGGAAGCGGGTGACACTTTTATTGCCAACGGCCTCTGTGCCTGCCAGGGCCGGCTCTCCTGCTTCGCAACCGTTTCCAGACCAGAAGGCCAACGGCTCCTGCCTTTCTCCCTGGGCAGCGTGCTGCACCTTCCACAGACCTGCTCCTGGGGAACGCAGTGAAGGACGTGTCCCTTTCCTTAAGCCTCTTTGCACAGGTGCAAGCGCGCTTCTCTCTCAGGCAGAGGGGTGCTAGGGCAAAGAGGATTTCGCTCCATGCGGGTATCTTCCACCATGCTGTGGAGACTAGCTCAGGCATTCAGCTGCAGCATCACACACATCCGATTCTGATTTCCCAACCAATATTTTGCCTTTCCAGAGGAGATGCCCGGGCAACAGGCTTTCGCTGTATGCGGGTATCTCCCACCGCGTGACTGAGCTCAGGCAAGCAGCAGAAGACCCCGCAGTACCGACTCTGATTTCCCAGCGACTGCTATGCTTTCCCAGAGGTTTTCAGCTTGGCGGGAACTGCACTTCACTGGCTGCTCCCTCAGCGATGCTTTGGTCATTCACTCTACCACGGCAGCAAAGAAGAGTCGCGGGAGAGCTGCTGCCTCTTGGGCCATGCTTTCCCGGTCTCCAAGTTCGCGACCGGGGTTCACCTTGCTAAGCCGAACTAAGCAGACACAGTCAAAATCCTGCAGCTGCGTGCGTGGCCCTGCATGGCACTCTATGCCTATTACCATCTCCTGGGGGCGTAGTTAAGGCTTTGCCTTTTGTTCCGGCGCTCAGGCAGACTCGGGGTCTAGGCCAGAGACTTCACCGCAGGAGAGAGGAGGCGACAGGATCCCTGCACACGGCCCGTGCACTTGGATGGGGAACTGTGGGGGACAGTCTCCACTCCATCCCCGGCACAGCACCTGCCACCCACCCACATCGCTGCCACATCTTGGTGGAAGACGGCATCTGACTGCCCGTTTCTCCATGGGGTTGTTTCTGCGAGTTGTGGGTATGGCACCTGGTGGCAAGCCCAAGTCTGTCCTTGGTACAGCTGGCCAAGGAGATGCTGTCCCCTTCGGACCAGAGGCACAGGACAGGCCTGCCTTCTGCCCAGACTCCTTCCTCAGAGTGGAGCACACGCCCCTGCCCTAGTCGTCCCCTCATGTCTCCTTAGCAGCCAGGCTTCGATCTCTCCGCACAGGGAGCGGGGGACACTTGTCTTGCTACCGTCCTGCTGTTCGTGCCACGGCAGGCTATCCTGCTTCCTGAGCGTTTCCCGACCCAAGGTCAACGGAGCCTTCTCTTCTCTGGGGGCGGCGTGCTGCGCCTTCCCCACATTGCTCCTGGGGAGCGCGGTGACAGACGTGTGCAACCATGCTTCTCTCTCAGGCACAGGGGATGCTAGGGCAAAGAGTATTTCGCCCCATGCGGGTATCATTCACCGTGCTGCGGAGACTTGCTCAGGCAAGCAGCAGAAGCATCCCCAAACCCAACTCAGATTTCCAAATTAATGCTCTGCTTTCCAAGGGCAGATGACAAGGCAAAGAGGCTTTCGCTGTATGCGGGTTTCACCCACCGTGAGACAGGGCTCAGGCAAGCAGCAGCCCGCAGAACATTTCTCAGCAAATGCTGTGATTTCGCAGAGGCTTTGGCTTGGAGTGAACAGCACTTCTCCGATGCTTCCTCAGCAAGGCTTCAGTCTCATCAGGGAAGAAGAGCTGCGTGAGAGCTGGTGCCTCTTGGGCCTTTTTCCCGGGCTCCATTTTCGCGTCCAGGGTTCACCCTGCCAGGTGACACAGCCACAACCCTGCAGTAGCGAGCGTAGCCTAGGATGGCACCCTATACACACTACCATCTCCCGGTGTAGGCATCGCTTGGCCTTTTCCTGTGGCGCTCAGGCCGACTCTCGGACTAGCCCAGTTCTTTCCCCACAAGAAAGGAGGGAGAGGTGACAGGATCCCTGCACACCGCCCGTGCACTGAATAGGGAGCTTTGGGGGACTGTCCCCACCCCTTCCCCTTAAACCCCGTGCCTCCTCCAAGCTTCCACATCCTGGAGGAAGACGGCGTCTGACTCCCCGTTATTTCAGGGAGCTGTTTCTGCGAGTTCAGCGAAGGCGCCTGGTGGCTAGCGCATGTCTGCCCCAGGGACAGGTGGCCAAAGAGCTGCTGTGTCCTTGGGCCCAGAGGCTCAGGACAGGCATGCTTTCTGCCCAGACTCCTTCCTAAGAGTGGAGCACGCGCCCTGCCCTACACATCCCCTCCTCTCTCCGTAGCAGCCAGACTAACGTCTCTCTGCGCAGGAAGCGGGTGACACTTTTATTGCCAACGGCCTCTGTGCCTGCCAGGGCCGGCTCTCCTGCTTCGCAACCGTTTCCAGACCAGAAGGCCAACGGCTCCTGCCTTTCTCCCTGGGCAGCGTGCTGCACCTTCCACAGACCTGCTCCTGGGGAACGCAGTGAAGGACGTGTCCCTTTCCTTAAGCCTCTTTGCACAGGTGCAAGCGCGCTTCTCTCTCAGGCAGAGGGGTGCTAGGGCAAAGAGGATTTCGCTCCATGCGGGTATCTTCCACCATGCTGTGGAGACTAGCTCAGGCATTCAGCTGCAGCATCACACACATCCGATTCTGATTTCCCAACCAATATTTTGCCTTTCCAGAGGAGATGCCCGGGCAACAGGCTTTCGCTGTATGCGGGTATCTCCCACCGCGTGACTGAGCTCAGGCAAGCAGCAGAAGACCCCGCAGTACCGACTCTGATTTCCCAGCGACTGCTATGCTTTCCCAGAGGTTTTCAGCTTGGCGGGAACTGCACTTCACTGGCTGCTCCCTCAGCGATGCTTTGGTCATTCACTCTACCACGGCAGCAAAGAAGAGTCGCGGGAGAGCTGCTGCCTCTTGGGCCATGCTTTCCCGGTCTCCAAGTTCGCGACCGGGGTTCACCTTGCTAAGCCGAACTAAGCAGACACAGTCAAAATCCTGCAGCTGCGTGCGTGGCCCTGCATGGCACTCTATGCCTATTACCATCTCCTGGGGGCGTAGTTAAGGCTTTGCCTTTTGTTCCGGCGCTCAGGCAGACTCGGGGTCTAGGCCAGAGACTTCACCGCAGGAGAGAGGAGGCGACAGGATCCCTGCACACGGCCCGTGCACTTGGATGGGGAACTGTGGGGGACAGTCTCCACTCCATCCCCGGCACAGCACCTGCCACCCACCCACATCGCTGCCACATCTTGGTGGAAGACGGCATCTGACTGCCCGTTTCTCCATGGGGTTGTTTCTGCGAGTTGTGGGTATGGCACCTGGTGGCAAGCCCAAGTCTGTCCTTGGTACAGCTGGCCAAGGAGATGCTGTCCCCTTCGGACCAGAGGCACAGGACAGGCCTGCCTTCTGCCCAGACTCCTTCCTCAGAGTGGAGCACACGCCCCTGCCCTAGTCGTCCCCTCATGTCTCCTTAGCAGCCAGGCTTCGATCTCTCCGCACAGGGAGCGGGGGACACTTGTCTTGCTACCGTCCTGCTGTTCGTGCCACGGCAGGCTATCCTGCTTCCTGAGCGTTTCCCGACCCAAGGTCAACGGAGCCTTCTCTTCTCTGGGGGCGGCGTGCTGCGCCTTCCCCACATTGCTCCTGGGGAGCGCGGTGACAGACGTGTGCAACCATGCTTCTCTCTCAGGCACAGGGGATGCTAGGGCAAAGAGTATTTCGCCCCATGCGGGTATCATTCACCGTGCTGCGGAGACTTGCTCAGGCAAGCAGCAGAAGCATCCCCAAACCCAACTCAGATTTCCAAATTAATGCTCTGCTTTCCAAGGGCAGATGACAAGGCAAAGAGGCTTTCGCTGTATGCGGGTTTCACCCACCGTGAGACAGGGCTCAGGCAAGCAGCAGCCCGCAGAACATTTCTCAGCAAATGCTGTGATTTCGCAGAGGCTTTGGCTTGGAGTGAACAGCACTTCTCCGATGCTTCCTCAGCAAGGCTTCAGTCTCATCAGGGAAGAAGAGCTGCGTGAGAGCTGGTGCCTCTTGGGCCTTTTTCCCGGGCTCCATTTTCGCGTCCAGGGTTCACCCTGCCAGGTGACACAGCCACAACCCTACAGTAGCGAGCGTAGCCTAGGATGGCACCCTATACACACTACCATCTCCCGGTGTAGGCATCGCTTGGCCTTTTCCTGTGGCGCTCAGGCCGACTCTCGGACTAGCCCAGTTCTTTCCCCACAAGAAAGGAGGGAGAGGTGACAGGATCCCTGCACACCGCCCGTGCACTGAATAGGGAGCTTTGGGGGACTGTCCCCACCCCTTCCCCTTAAACCCCGTGCCTCCTCCAAGCTTCCACATCCTGGAGGAAGACGGCGTCTGACTCCCCGTTATTTCAGGGAGCTGTTTCTGCGAGTTCAGCGAAGGCGCCTGGTGGCTAGCGCATGTCTGCCCCAGGGACAGGTGGCCAAAGAGCTGCTGTGTCCTTGGGCCCAGAGGCTCAGGACAGGCATGCTTTCTGCCCAGACTCCTTCCTAAGAGTGGAGCACGCGCCCTGCCCTACACATCCCCTCCTCTCTCCGTAGCAGCCAGACTAACGTCTCTCTGCGCAGGAAGCGGGTGACACTTTTATTGCCAACGGCCTCTGTGCCTGCCAGGGCCGGCTCTCCTGCTTCACAACCGTTTCCAGACCAGAAGGCCAACGGCTCCTGCCTTTCTCCCTGGGCAGCGTGCTGCACCTTCCACAGACCTGCTCCTGGGGAACGCAGTGAAGGACGTGTCCCTTTCCTTAAGCCTCTTTGCACAGGTGCAAGCGCGCTTCTCTCTCAGGCAGAGGGGTGCTAGGGCAAAGAGGATTTCGCTCCATGCGGGTATCTTCCACCATGCTGTGGAGACTAGCTCAGGCATTCAGCTGCAGCATCACACACATCCGATTCTGATTTCCCAACCAATATTTTGCCTTTCCAGAGGAGATGCCCGGGCAACAGGCTTTCGCTGTATGCGGGTATCTCCCACCGCGTGACTGAGCTCAGGCAAGCAGCAGAAGACCCCGCAGTACCGACTCTGATTTCCCAGCGACTGCTATGCTTTCCCAGAGGTTTTCAGCTTGGCGGGAACTGCACTTCACTGGCTGCTCCCTCAGCGATGCTTTGGTCATTCACTCTACCACGGCAGCAAAGAAGAGTCGCGGGAGAGCTGCTGCCTCTTGGGCCATGCTTTCCCGGTCTCCAAGTTCGCGACCGGGGTTCACCTTGCTAAGCCGAACTAAGCAGACACAGTCAAAATCCTGCAGCTGCGTGCGTGGCCCTGCATGGCACTCTATGCCTATTACCATCTCCTGGGGGCGTAGTTAAGGCTTTGCCTTTTGTTCCGGCGCTCAGGCAGACTCGGGGTCTAGGCCAGAGACTTCACCGCAGGAGAGAGGAGGCGACAGGATCCCTGCACACGGCCCGTGCACTTGGATGGGGAACTGTGGGGGACAGTCTCCACTCCATCCCCGGCACAGCACCTGCCACCCACATCGCTGCCACATCTTGGTGGAAGACGGCATCTGACTGCCCGTTTCTCCATGGGGTTGTTTCTGCGAGTTGTGGGTATGGCACCTGGTGGCAAGCCCAAGTCTGTCCTTGATACAGCTGGCCAAGGAGATGCTGTCCCCTTCGGACCAGAGGCACAGGACAGGCCTGCCTTCTGCCCAGACTCCTTCCTCAGAGTGGAGCACACGCCCCTGCCCTAGTCGTCCCCTCATGTCTCCTTAGCAGCCAGGCTTCGATCTCTCCGCACAGGGAGCGGGGGACACTTGTCTTGCTACCGTCCTGCTGTTCGTGCCACGGCAGGCTATCCTGCTTCCTGAGCGTTTCCCGACCCAAGGTCAACGGAGCCTTCTCTTCTCTGGGGGCGGCGTGCTGCGCCTTCCCCACATTGCTCCTGGGGAGCGCGGTGACAGACGTGTGCAACCATGCTTCTCTCTCAGGCACAGGGGATGCTAGGGCAAAGAGTATTTCGCCCCATGCGGGTATCATTCACCGTGCTGCGGAGACTTGCTCAGGCAAGCAGCAGAAGCATCCCCAAACCCAACTCAGATTTCCAAATTAATGCTCTGCTTTCCAAGGGCAGATGACAAGGCAAAGAGGCTTTCGCTGTATGCGGGTTTCACCCACCGTGAGACAGGGCTCAGGCAAGCAGCAGCCCGCAGAACATTTCTCAGCAAATGCTGTGATTTCGCAGAGGCTTTGGCTTGGAGTGAACAGCACTTCTCCGATGCTTCCTCAGCAAGGCTTCAGTCTCATCAGGGAAGAAGAGCTGCGTGAGAGCTGGTGCCTCTTGGGCCTTTTTCCCGGGCTCCATTTTCGCGTCCAGGGTTCACCCTGCCAGGTGACACAGCCACAACCCTGCAGTAGCGAGCGTAGCCTAGGATGGCACCCTATACACACTACCATCTCCCGGTGTAGGCATCGCTTGGCCTTTTCCTGTGGCGCTCAGGCCGACTCTCGGACTAGCCCAGTTCTTTCCCCACAAGAAAGGAGGGAGAGGTGACAGGATCCCTGCACACCGCCCGTGCACTGAATAGGGAGCTTTGGGGGACTGTCCCCACCCCTTCCCCTTAAACCCCGTGCCTCCTCCAAGCTTCCACATCCTGGAGGAAGACGGCGTCTGACTCCCCGTTATTTCAGGGAGCTGTTTCTGCGAGTTCAGCGAAGGCGCCTGGTGGCTAGCGCATGTCTGCCCCAGGGACAGGTGGCCAAAGAGCTGCTGTGTCCTTGGGCCCAGAGGCTCAGGACAGGCATGCTTTCTGCCCAGACTCCTTCCTAAGAGTGGAGCACGCGCCCTGCCCTACACATCCCCTCCTCTCTCCGTAGCAGCCAGACTAACGTCTCTCTGCGCAGGAAGCGGGTGACACTTTTATTGCCAACGGCCTCTGTGCCTGCCAGGGCCGGCTCTCCTGCTTCGCAACCGTTTCCAGACCAGAAGGCCAACGGCTCCTGCCTTTCTCCCTGGGCAGCGTGCTGCACCTTCCACAGACCTGCTCCTGGGGAACGCAGTGAAGGACGTGTCCCTTTCCTTAAGCCTCTTTGCACAGGTGCAAGCGCGCTTCTCTCTCAGGCAGAGGGGTGCTAGGGCAAAGAGGATTTCGCTCCATGCGGGTATCTTCCACCATGCTGTGGAGACTAGCTCAGGCATTCAGCTGCAGCATCACACACATCCGATTCTGATTTCCCAACCAATATTTTGCCTTTCCAGAGGAGATGCCCGGGCAACAGGCTTTCGCTGTATGCGGGTATCTCCCACCGCGTGACTGAGCTCAGGCAAGCAGCAGAAGACCCCGCAGTACCGACTCTGATTTCCCAGCGACTGCTATGCTTTCCCAGAGGTTTTCAGCTTGGCGGGAACTGCACTTCACTGGCTGCTCCCTCAGCGATGCTTTGGTCATTCACTCTACCACGGCAGCAAAGAAGAGTCGCGGGAGAGCTGCTGCCTCTTGGGCCATGCTTTCCCGGTCTCCAAGTTCGCGACCGGGGTTCACCTTGCTAAGCCGAACTAAGCAGACACAGTCAAAATCCTGCAGCTGCGTGCGTGGCCCTGCATGGCACTCTATGCCTATTACCATCTCCTGGGGGCGTAGTTAAGGCTTTGCCTTTTGTTCCGGCGCTCAGGCAGACTCGGGGTCTAGGCCAGAGACTTCACCGCAGGAGAGAGGAGGCGACAGGATCCCTGCACACGGCCCGTGCACTTGGATGGGGAACTGTGGGGGACAGTCTCCACTCCATCCCCGGCACAGCACCTGCCACCCACCCACATCGCTGCCACATCTTGGTGGAAGACGGCATCTGACTGCCCGTTTCTCCATGGGGTTGTTTCTGCGAGTTGTGGGTATGGCACCTGGTGGCAAGCCCAAGTCTGTCCTTGGTACAGCTGGCCAAGGAGATGCTGTCCCCTTCGGACCAGAGGCACAGGACAGGCCTGCCTTCTGCCCAGACTCCTTCCTCAGAGTGGAGCACACGCCCCTGCCCTAGTCGTCCCCTCATGTCTCCTTAGCAGCCAGGCTTCGATCTCTCCGCACAGGGAGCGGGGGACACTTGTCTTGCTACTGTCCTGCTGTTCGTGCCACGGCAGGCTATCCTGCTTCCTGAGCGTTTCCCGACCCAAGGTCAACGGAGCCTTCTCTTCTCTGGGGGCGGCGTGCTGCGCCTTCCCCACATTGCTCCTGGGGAGCGCGGTGACAGACGTGTGCAACCATGCTTCTCTCTCAGGCACAGGGGATGCTAGGGCAAAGAGTATTTCGCCCCATGCGGGTATCATTCACCGTGCTGCGGAGACTTGCTCAGGCAAGCAGCAGAAGCATCCCCAAACCCAACTCAGATTTCCAAATTAATGCTCTGCTTTCCAAGGGCAGATGACAAGGCAAAGAGGCTTTCGCTGTATGCGGGTTTCACCCACCGTGAGACAGGGCTCAGGCAAGCAGCAGCCCGCAGAACATTTCTCAGTGAATGCTGTGCTTTTGCAGAGGCTTTGGCTTGGAGCGAACAGCACTTCTCTGCTGTTTCCTCAGCAAGGTTTCTGTCGCTTCAGGGAAGTAGAGCTTCGGGAGAGCTGGTGCTTCTTGGGCCTTGCTTTCACGGGTGCCCTGTTCGCCTCTACTTGGGCCCAGAGGCTCAGGAAAGGCATGCTTTCTGCCCGGACTCCTTCCTAAGAGCGGAGCACACGCCCTGTCCACCTCATCCCCTCCTGTCTAAAAAAGTTTTCAAATTTATTTCTAGATAGATAGATAGATAGGTAGGTAGATGATAGTTAGACAGATATCCCAGAAGCTGCAATGCTAGGCTAAGACCAGGCTTTAAAGGGCTTTTCTATGCTCTACTAAATACTTTAAACCATTCATTATATCATAGCTCAGTGTTCAAATCTCCATTTGTTTCCTCAGTTTCCTAATATATATCTTAAGGTGACCTGATCCAGACTTTTGATCACCTTTGTCTAAATATTTCTATTTTAACAAAGTCCTTTTGAAAACTCAGAGACTATATCTTAGAAAAATACTCTGTTATCTCACCAGAGTGGAAAATATACCCATTAACTAATGATATCCATGTCTACATTAGATCCATGACATTTTTAATTCTTGGGAGCTTTTGGCTAAATGAATTTTTTAAGCTTCCTTTAAATGAAGCTTTAAGCCATCGCCACATGAATAAAATTAAAGAACTAAATGAAAACAAGCCAAGTATTTACAGAGTAATAGAATGTGCAGTGGAAAGAGTACAATTCTGAAATCATAAAGCCTAAATTAGTGTGATGCATCTTTATCAGCCATGTAATCATAAACCAGTTATCTAAATGTGTTAGCCTCAGTTTTTTCACCCATGAAATGGTGATGATAAAACTTATTATGCAGAGTTGTTGTGTGGATGTAATGAAGCATGGAGCATGAGAGTCTCTTATTCCATGCTAAAATGATAGCTATTTTTATACTTATAATAATTCTAATAATAGTAATTAAATTGTTCAAAATGATAATATTCATTTATATTGAGGCATTGTATTGACTATTCATAGACACATTTACCAAAATAAATTTCATTTTACTTTACCCCCTCTGAGGATATATATTCCTTAATTCAATACGAATCTCATTATGAATAATAATTATCATAATAAATATGCTGATTTTTCTTCTATTTATTTTTAGGGAAGTGTCCTTTACTGTTGAACATAAAGAAACTTAAGCAAGTCTGTCTTATTCAAAATTTGCATGCTGCTTTCTTATGAAAATAGATTATAGAGTTGTATGAAATAAATTCATGCAGTTAAGACATTTATGTTTGGAAAACTGGGTGGCCAGTTTAGTATTTCAAAAGAAGATTTTAAATTTAAACCTTAAAACTGAGCTCTTTCAGCCTTATTTATAGACCATCCTTCATGCTTCATAAGTATTCCTTCATTGTAAACTAACTAATAGTGTTTGTCACAGTGTATATAACTAAAATGGATTTTGTATTTCATTATTTCAGAGTTAGTTGCAGTTTCTACTTCCTTAATTCCTTTTTTGAAAAATAGATTAATTCTACAAAAAGATTTTTCCAGCTTTATTGAAAAATAATTGACATATTATAATTTGTAAATTTAAGAAATGATTTCTTATAACACTGCAAACTTTTAACATTGTGTAAATTTTGTACAATTTGATAAATTGGCATACATCTGTATTGCAATATAATCTACATAAAAATGTTAATACATCTACTATCTCATATAGTTTCCACTGTTTTTTATGCATGTATTGTAAGGAATTTTAAGATCCACTCTCTTAGGAACTTTAATGTATATAGTACAGTAGAGATGAACTTCAGAGGTCTTGTGGGTTTTGTTCCAGACCGCCTCAATAAAGCGATTATCTCAATAAACTAAGTCAAATCATTATTATTATTTTTTTTTGGTTTTCCAGTGCAAATAAAAAATTATGTTTCCCAGTGCATATAAAAAATAAACACTATACTGTACTGTTCAAAAGCATTATGTCTTTAAGGAAAAACAATGTATATACCTTAAGTAAACTAGTTCTGAGATATCAGTGGGTCATAATTACTGATCACAGATCACCATAACAAATACAATAATATTGAAAAAACTTGAAATATTGCAAGAATTACCAACATGTGACAGAGAGACACAAAATGAACAAATGTTGTTAGAAAAATGGTGGCAGCAGACCTATTTTATACAAAATTGCTATAAACTTTCAACTTGTAAGAATGTGATATATGCAAAGTTTAATAAAGGGAAGCACAATAAAAAAGTATGTATATATTATTAACTATGATCATCATGCTGTATATTAGATCCGGAGAACTTTTTCATATTATAGTTGCAAGTTTGTACACTTTGAACACCTTATTCCACCCCAGGTTCACCTCTTGTCAACTCAACTCTAAGTTTTCATTAGTTTGCTTTTCCTTCAGATTCTGTATGTAAGGGATATCATAATACATAAATTAAAATTAAAAAAAATATATAAAATCTTTGAAATATTTCAATTAGTAGAATACCTTAAAGATCCATCAATTGTGTTGTAAATGGCAGTATTTCTTAATTTTTCATGGTTAAGTAGTATTCCATAGTATATATTTACCATACTTTTTTATTCATTCATCCATTAATGGATACTGAAGTTATTTCCATCTCTTGCTTAGAGTTAATAATTTTATAATGAACATAAGAGTGCAGATATGTCTTCGAATAGTGACTTCGTTTCCTTTAGATATATACCTAGAGGTGGGATTACTGAATCATATGGTAATTTTACTTTTAATAATATGATAGTCTCCATACTGTTTTCCATACAAATTTATATCCCTATCATAGTGCATAAGTTCCGCATTTTACCCAATATTTACCAAAATTTGTTAGTTTTAATTTTTTGGTAGTATATATTCTAATAGGTAGTAATATCTTGCTGTGTTTTTCAGAGGTAAACAACAACAACAACATAATGACTTTGCCCTGAGTTTTTACGTTGAGCACTTTTAAACGCTCCTGTTGGTCATTTATATAACTTTTTTGAAAAAAAAGTCTATTGAGATACTTTTGCTATTTTTTAATTATATATTATTTTCTCTTTGTATCTGTTGGTTATTAACCTCTTTTCAGATATAAGATTTGTAAGTATTTTTTTTCCATTCTGTGGATTGTGTTTTCATTCTTTCTCTCTCTTTTGTTTTTTTGGCAATGCAGAAACTTTAGTTTAATGTAATACCATTTATTTATTTTTGCTTCTTTTGCTTGTGTTTTTGGTCTGGTATCCAAAAAACTATTGGCAAGACCAATGTCAAGGAGAATTTTTCCTATGTTTTCCTTTAGGAAATTTAGTTTCATGCATCACATTTAAGTCTTTAATCTATTTCAAGTTAAGATTTATGAGTAATATAAGGTTCCAGTTTCATGCTGGTTTATGTGACTATTCAGTTTTAAATATCATTTATTGAACAGACTATCTTCACCCATTATATATGTTGGCCCCTGTCAAATATTAGGTGACTGTATGAAAGGATTTATTTCTGGACTCTCGATTCTGTTCTACTTGTTTATGGGTCTGTTTTTATGCCAGTATACTTTATTGTTTTGAGCATGAGGGCTTTGTAGTATAGTTTCAAATCAAGAGTGTAATTTCGCTTCTTCCTTCTTTCTCAGAACTGCTTTAATTATTTGTTGTCTTTTATGGTCTCATATAAATTTTAGGATTCTTTACTTCTGTAAAAACACAATATTGGATTTTTTAAAAGATTATTTAATTATTTATTTCACTGAGAGAGATGACAAGCAGGCAGAGAGGCAGGCAGAGAGAGAAGAGGTAGCAGCTTCCTGCTGAGCAGAGAGCCTGATGCAGGGCTCGATCCCAGGACCCTGGGATCATGACCTGAGCCGAAGGCAGTAGCTTAACCCTCTGAGCCAACCAGGCGCCCCTAACATTGGATTTTTGATACGAATTGAATTTACACAATGTTAATTCTTACCATTCATAAATATGAGCTATCTTTCCATTTGTGTCTCCTTCAATTTCTTTATCAATGTCATAGTTTATGGGGTACAGATCTTTCATCTTCTTAGTTAAATCTTTTCCTAAGTATTTTATTAGTTTTGATGCTAGTGTGAATTAGATTGTTCTCTTTATTTTTTCAGACAGTTCATCATTAGAGTGTTAAAATGCTCCTGTCTTGTGCTTACTTTGGCAGCACATATACTAAAATTGGAATGATGCAGAGAAGATTAGCTTGATCACTGAACAAGGATGACAAGAAAAACTGGGAAGCATTCCATATTTTAAAAAAAAACCAAAACAAAATAAAATTCTTGTGTTTTATATATTGATCTTGTATTTGGCAGCTTTACAAAATTTGTTAATTCAAAATTTTTTGTGAATTTTTTAGGATTCTTTTACATGTAAGTTCATGTTATCCAAAAAGAGAAAATTTTACTTCTTCCTTTTTTTTTTTTTTTTAGTCTTTTATTTCTTTGTGTTCCTTTTTTCTCTGGCTAGGACATCCAGTACTATGTCAAATGAGAGTAGTGAAAGTGGACACATTTGTCTTTTTTCTGATCTTTAAGGGGAAAACTTTCAAACTTTTTTGATTGAATATGAGATTTGCAATATGTGTTTTTTCTTTAATGGATTTTTTAAATTATTTTTTTAAATTTTTTATAAACATATAATGTGTAATTATCCCTAGGAGTACAGGTCTGTGAATCACCAGGTTTACACATTTCACAGCACTCACCATCACTCACCATAGCACCTGCCCTCCCCAATGTCCATACCCCCACCATCCTCTCCCAACACACCTCCCCCCAGCAACCCTCAGTCTGTTTTGTGAGATTCAGTCTTTTATGCTTTGTCTCCCTCCCAATCCCATCTTCTTTTATTTTTCTTTTCGTACGCCCGAAACCGCCTATGATGCATCTCCACTTCATCATATCAGGGAGATCATATGATAGTTGTCTTTCTGAGATTGATTTATTTCGCCAAGCATAATACCCTCTAGTTCCATACACGTCATCACAAATAGCAGGATTTCATTTCTTTTGATGGCTGCATAGTATCCCATTGTACATATATACCACATCTTTTTATTGATTCATCTGTTGAAGGACATTTAGGTTCCTTCCATAGTTTAACTATTGTGGACATTGCTGCTATAAACATTTGGGTGCATGTGCCCCTTCAGAATGCCACGTTTGTATCTTTAGGGTATATACCCAGTACTACAATCACTGGGTCATAGGCTAGTTCTATTTTCAGCTTTTTGAGGCACCTCCACGCTGTTTTCCAGAGTGGTTTCACCAGCTTGCATTCCCAAGTACAGTGTAGGAGGGTTGCCCTTTCTCCACATCCTCGCCAGCATCTGTCATTGACTGACTTGTTCATTTTAGCCATTCTGAAAGGTGTGAGGTGGTATCTCATTCTGGTTTTGATTTGTATTTCCCTGATGCCGAGTGATGTGGAGCATTTTTTCATGTGTCTGTTGGCCATTTGGATGAATTCTTTGCAGAAATGTCTGTTCATGTCCTCTTTAACAATAATCCTGACCGTCTCCCTGACCCTGATCATAACCCTAACTCTGAACTTTGCCTATGTCAGAACTTAACCTTAAACCTGACCCTGGCCTTGACCTTAATACTGACCCTAACCCTGACTGTAAACCTAACTCTGACCCAATCCGTGGTCCTGAACAGATTAGTAAACCTAAAGCTAACCCCGATCCTGAACCTACTCATGAAACAGAACCTAAACATAAAGCTGACCTTACCATGACCATGAACCTAACACTGACCGTGACCCTAACCCTGACACTAAACCTGTCCCAAACCTAACCCTGACCCTGACATGACCTTGCCCCCAAACCAAAACTTGAACCTGACCCTAAAACTGACCATGTCCCTGAACCTGACCCTAAACCTAACCATCAGCCTAACACTGACCCTGAGCCTGACTCTGACCGTAATGCTAACCCTGAACCTACAGTGATCCTGACCCTAAACCTAACCATGAACCTATCCCTAACCCTGACCCCACCCTAAACCTTACGCTAACCCTGACCCCAAAGACGTCTAACCCTAACCCTGACCCTAAGTCATTCTTAACCCTAACCCTAACACTAACCTGGTCTAAACCCAGCTCTGTTCCCTCCAGCGGGGACAACAGCTGCACCCAGGCCTCCCAGGGCCTGGGGGGAGGCTGTATGGGGGTCACTGGATGGGCTCTGCATTGAGTGGAGTGTGAGCCTTGAGCAGCTTGGGGACCGGCGGCTCAGGGAGCTCCGGTGGAGCAGGAAGTTCGGTAAGGAGCCCCCAGGCAGTGGTGACCTCACTTCCTTGACGACAGAGCCCAACTGAATGGGAACCCACGTATCCATGCACCCCATTACAGAGAAAACCGCCGTGCCCAGCTCATTTCTAGGCACATCCTAAAGGAAGCGACATGTTCTCTGCTGTACTAAAGCCGAGAGGATGCAGGGAAAAGAGAGCTCGCCCGCCAGACACGTCCCCTCCCTGGCAGGTCTTATCAGGTTTCCCCAACGCCGCAGGCCCTTTGGCTAATAAAATTAAAAGGTGACGCCAGGGGGCTCAGAGTCAGAGAGTCCCACACATCTTTTCCAATTGTGTAGCCCTAGGTCTCCTCCCTGTCTCTGTGTGTGTGTGTGTGTGTGTGCGAGTGCCTCTGGGTGTCTGTGTGACTGTGTGTAAAGAGGACCTTGCCATGCCATCTTGGGTGGAGATGCCCCAAGCAGGATCAGGCTGATGAGGGTTTAGATATCTGGTGGGCAAGTCATGTTCACACCCCAGTTTAAGGCTGCTTAAGTGGGATCGGGTGTAGGGTCTACACCCTTCTGCCCAGGGTTTATCCTGAGACCCTGAACGGATGGGTCTATGACCCAGGAGCGGGGCTAACCCTAACAGAAACCATTAACCCTGACCCTGACCCTGACACTGACTGTGAGCCTGCCCCAAAACCTGACCCAAGCCCTGACCCTGACCCTGAACCTGACCCTGACTGTGATCCTGACCTGAACCCTAAACCTAAACCTAAGCCTGACACTGACCCTGATGTGGACCCTGAACCTAAACCTAACTCTGACATTACCGTAACCATGACTCAAACCTAACCCGGACCCTAACCCCACCCCTGACCGTGACAGTGTGCTTGACCCTAACCCTAAACCTAATGGTAACTCTAACCATGACCCTAATAAGGACCCTGAACCTACACCTCATGCTGACCCTGAACCTAACACTAACCCCGACCCTAAACCAAACCCTAACCCTGACCTTACGCTGTCTAACCCTAACCCTAACCCTCACCATAACCCTACTTCTAACTCTAACCCAAACCCCAATCCCAAACCCTACCGCCAAAACATAACTGTGACACTGAACCGAACATTGACCCTATACCAAAGCCTGACCCTGAACCTGACGCTGGCCCTGACCTTTACCTGACCCTGACTCTGAACCTAATCCTAACCTTGACACTAACTCTGACCAGTACATAGCCCTGTCCCTGACCCGAATGTGGACTTTAAACCAATACCTGAACCTGACCCTAAAAAGGACACTGGTGCTAAACTTCACCCTGACCCTGACCCAGACCATGACGATAACCTAACCCTGACCCTTACAGTGACCCCGACAATCAACTGAACACTAAACCTGACCCTTACTCTGAGACTGAACCTAACTCTGACCCTAAATGTAACCCTGACCCTGACACTAACATGGGCCCTCCCCCGAATCCTATCTCTGAACCTAACCCTAACGCTAAGCCCTAACCCTACCACGGACCCTGACCCTAACAAGTTCTCACCCTAACCGTCAACCTAACGCTAAACGTAGAACTAACCCTAAACATTAACAATAACCCTGACCCTATACCTGACTATGATCATAACCCTAACCCTGAACTTTGCCTATACCAGACCCGGACCCTAAACCTGACCCTGGCCCTGACCCTAAACCTAACCATGACCCTAACAATGACCACTACATAACCTTGTCCCTGACCCGAATGTGGACTTTAAACCAATACCTGACCCTGACCGTAAACCTGACACTGGCCCTAGACTTCACCCTGCCCCAGGCACAGGCAAAGACCAGAAACCTAACCCTGACCCTAACAGTGACCCTGACCCTGAACCTAACACTAACCCTGACACTGAATGGGAGCCTGAACCTATCTCTAACCCTAAACGTAACCCTGACCCTGACACTAACACGGGCCCTGACCCGAAACCTAATGCTGAACCTAACCCTAAAACTAACCCCTAACATTATCCCTGACACTGACCCTACCCCGGTCGAACCCTAACCCGCAACCTACCTCTAACCCTAAACCTAACCCCACTTTAACAATAATCCTGACCCTCTCCCTGACCCTGATCATAACCCTAACTCTGAACTTTGCCTATGTCAGAACTTAACCTTAAACCTGACCCTGGCCTTGACCTTAATACTGACCCTAACCCTGACTGTAAACCTAACTCTGACCCAATCCGTGGTCCTGAACAGATTAGTAAACCTAAAGCTAACCCCGATCCTGAACCTACTCATGAAACAGAACCTAAACATAAAGCTGACCTTACCATGACCATGAACCTAACACTGACCGTGACCCTAACCCTGACACTAAACCTGTCCCAAACCTAACCCTGACCCTGACATGACCTTGCCCCCAAACCAAAACTTGAACCTGACCCTAAAACTGACCATGACCCTGAACCTGACCCTAAACCTAACCATCAGCCTAACACTGACCCTGAGCCTGACTCTGACCGTAATGCTAACCCTGAACCTACAGTGATCCTGACCCTAAACCTAACCATGAACCTATCCCTAACCCTGACCCCACCCTAAACCTTACGCTAACCCTGACCCCAAAGACGTCTAACCCTAACCCTGACCCTAAGTCATTCTTAACCCTAACCCTAACACTAACCTGGTCTAAACCCAGCTCTGTTCCCTCCAGCGGGGACAACAGCTGCACCCAGGCCTCCCAGGGCCTGGGGGGAGGCTGTATGGGGGTCACTGGATGGGCTCTGCATTGAGTGGAGTGTGAGCCTTGAGCAGCTTGGGGACCGGCGGCTCAGGGAGCTCCGGTGGAGAAGGAAGTTCGGTAAGGAGCCCCCAGGCAGTGGTGACCTCACTTCCTTGACGACAGAGCCCAACTGAATGGGAACCCACGTATCCATGCACCCCATTACAGAGAAAACCGCCGTGCCCAGCTCATTTCTAGGCACATCCTAAAGAAAGCGACATGTTCTCTGCTGTACTAAAGCCGAGAGGATGCAGGGAAAAGAGAGCTCGCCCGCCAGACACGTCCCCTCCCTGGCAGGTCTTATCAGGTTTCCCCAACGCCGCAGGCCCTTTGGCTAATAAAATTAAAAGGTGACGCCAGGGGGCTCAGAGTCAGAGAGTCCCACACATCTTTTCCAATTGTGTAGCCCTAGGTCTCCTCCCTGTCTCTCTGTGTGTGTGTGTGTGTGCGAGTGCCTCTGGGTGTCTGTGTGACTGTGTGTAAAGAGGACCTTGCCATGCCATCTTGGGTGGAGATGCCCCAAGCAGGATCAGGCTGATGAGGGTTTAGATATCTGGTGGGCAAGTCATGTTCACACCCCAGTTTAAGGCTGCTTAAGTGGGATCGGGTGTAGGGTCTACACCCTTCTGCCCAGGGTTTATCCTGAGACCCTGAACGGATGGGTCTATGACCCAGGAGCGGGGCTAACCCTAACAGAAACCATTAACCCTGACCCTGACCCTGGCACTGACTGTGAGCCTGCCCCAAAACCTGACCCAAGCCCTGACCCTGACCCTGAACCTGACCCTGACTGTGATCCTGACCTGAACCCTAAACCTAAACCTAAGCCTGACACTGACCCTGATGTGGACCCTGAACCTAAACCTAACTCTGACATTACCGTAACCATGACTCAAACCTAACCCGGACCCTAACCCCACCCCTGACCGTGACAGTGTGCTTGACCCTAACCCTAAACCTAATGGTAACTCTAACCATGACCCTAATAAGGACCCTGAACCTACACCTCATGCTGACCCTGAACCTAACACTAACCCCGACCCTAAACCAAACCCTAACCCTGACCTTACGCTGTCTAACCCTAACCCTAACCCTCACCATAACCCTACTTCTAACTCTATCCCAAACCCCAATCCCAAACCCTACCGCCAAAACATAACTGTGACACTGAACCGAACATTGACCCTATACCAAAGCCTGTCCCTGAACCTGACGCTGGCCCTGAACTTTACCTGACCCTGACTCTGAACCTAATCCTAACCTTGACACTAACTCTGACCAGTACATAGCCCTGTCCCTGACCCGAATGTGGACTTTAAACCAATACCTGAACCTGACCCTAAAAAGGACACTGGTGCTAAACTTCACCCTGACCCTGACCCAGACCATGACGATAACCTAACCCTGACCCTTACAGTGACCCCGACAATCAACTGAACACTAAACCTGACCCTGACTCTGAGACTGAACCTAACTCTGACCCTAAATGTAACCCTGACCCTGACACTAACATGGGCCCTCCCCCGAATCCTATCTCTGAACCTAACCCTAACACTAAGCCCTAACCCTACCACGGACCCTGACCCTAACAAGTTCTCACCCTAACCGTCAACCTAACGCTAAACGTAGAACTAACCCTAAACATTAACAATAACCCTGACCCTATACCTGACTATGATCATAACCCTAACCCTGAACTTTGCCTATACCAGACCCGGACCCTAAACCTGACCCTGGCCCTGACCCTAAACCTAACCATGACCCTAACAATGACCACTACATAACCTTGTCCCTGACCCGAATGTGGACTTTAAACCAATACCTGATCCTGACCGTAAGCCTGACACTGGCCCTAGACTTCACCCTGCCCCAGGCCCAGGCAAAGACCAGAAACCTAACCCTGACCCTAACAGTGACCCTGACCCTGAACCTAACACTAACCCTGACACTGAATGGGAGCCTGAACCTATCTCTAACCCTAAATGTAACCCTGACCCTGACACTAACACGGGCCCTGACCCGAAACCTAACGCTGAACCTAACCCTAAAACTAACCCCTAACATTGTCCTTGACACTGACCCTACCCGGGTCGAACCCTAACCCGCAACCTACCTCTAACCCTAAACCTAACCCCACTTTAACAATAATCCTGACCCTCTCCCTGACCCTGATCATAACCCTAACTCTGAACTTTGCCTATGTCAGAACTTAACCTTAAACCTGACCCTGGCCTTGACCATAATACTGACCCTAACCCTGACTGTAAACCTAACTCTGACCCAATCCGTGGTCCTGAACAGATTAGTAAACCTAAAGCTAACCCCGATCCTGAACCTACTCATGAAACAGAACCTAAACATAAAGCTGACCTTACCATGACCATGAACCTAACACTGACCGTGACCCTAACCCTGACACTAAACCTGTCCCAAACCTAACCCTGACCCTGACATGACCTTGCCCCCAAACCAAAACTTGAACCTGACCCTAAAACTGACCATGACCCTGAACCTGACCCTAAACCTAACCATCAGCCTAACACTGACCCTGAGCGACTCTGACCGTAATGCTAACCCTGAACCTACAGTGATCCTGACTCTAAACCTAACCATGAACTTATCCCTAACCCTGACCCCACCCTAAACCTTACGCTAACCATGACCCCAAAGAAGTCTAACCCTAACCCTGACCCTAAGTCATTCTTAACCCTAACCCTAACACTAACCTGGTCTAAACCCAGCTCTGTTCCCTCCAGCGGGGACAACAGCTGCACCCAGGCCTCCCAGGTCCTGGGGGGAGGCTGTATGGGGGTCACTGGATGGGCTCTGCATTGAGTGGAGTGTGAGCCTTGAGCAGCTTGGGGACCGGCGGCTCAGGGAGCTCCGGTGGAGCAGGAAGTTCGGTAAGGAGCCCCCAGGCAGTGGTTACCTCACTTCCTTGACGACAGAGCCCAACTGAATGGGAACCCACGTATCCATGCACCCCATTACAGAGAAAACCGCCGTGCCCAGCTCATTTCTAGGCACATCCTAAAGGAAGCGACATGTTCTCTGCTGTACTAAAGCCGAGAGGATGCAGGGAAAAGAGAGCTCGCCCGCCAGAAACGTCCCCTCCCTGGCAGGTCTTATCAGGTTTCCCCAACGCCGCAGGCCCTTTGACTAATAAAATTAAAAGGTGACGCCAGGGGGCTCAGAGTCAGAGAGTCCCACACATCTTTTCCAATTGTGTAGCCCTAGGTTTCCTCCCTGTCTCTGTGTGTGTGTGTGTGTGTGTGTGCGAGTGACTCTGGGTGTCTGTGTGACTGTGTGTAAAGAGGACCTTGCCATGCCATCTTGGGTGGAGATGCCCCAAGCAGGATCAGGCTGATGAGGGTTTAGATATCTGGTGGGCAAGTCATGTTCACACCCCAGTTTAAGGCTGCTTAAGTGGGATCGGGTGTAGGGTCTACACCCTTCTGCCCAGGGTTTATCCTGAGACCCTGTACGGATGGGTCTATGACCCAAGAGCGGGGCTAACCCTAACAGAAATCATTAACCCTGACCCTGACCCTGACACTGACTGTGAGCCTGCCCCAAAACCTGACCCAAGCCCTGACCCTGACCCTGAACCTGACCCTGACTGTGATCCTGACCTGAACCCTAAACCTAAACCTAAGCCTGACACTGACCGTGATGTGGACCCTGAACCTAAACCTAACTCTGACATTACCGTAACCATGACTCAAACCTAACCCGGACCCTAACCCCACCCCTGACCGTGACAGTGTGCTTGACCCTAACCCTAAACCTAATGGTAACTCTAACCATGACCCTAATAAGGACCCTGAACCTACACCTCATGCTGACCCTGAACCTAACACTAACCCCGACCCTAAACCAAACCCTAACCCTGACCTTACGCTGTCTAACCCTAACCCTAACCCTCACCATAACCCTACTTCTAACTCTAACCCAAACCCCAATCCCAAACCCTACCGCCAAAACATAACTGTGACACTGAACCGAACATTGACCCTATACCAAAGCCTGACCCTGAACCTGACGCTGGCCCTGACCTTTACCTGACCCTGACTCTGAACCTAATCCTAACCTTGACACTAACTCTGACCAGTACATAGCCCTGTCCCTGACCCGAATGTGGACTTTAAACCAATACCTGAACCTGACCCTAAAAAGGACACTGGTGCTAAACTTCACCCTGACCCTGACCCAGACCATGACGATAACCTAACCCTGACCCTTACAGTGACCCCGACAATCAACTGAACACTAAACCTGACCCTTACTCTGAGACTGAACCTAACTCTGACCCTAAATGTAACCCTGACCCTGACACTAACATGGGCCTTCCTCTGAATCCTATCTCTGAACCTAACCCTAACACTAAGCCCTAACCCTACCACGGACCCTGACCCTAACAAGTTCTCACCCTAACCGTCAACCTAACGCTAAACGTAGAACTAACCCTAAACATTAACAATAACCCTGACCCTATACCTGACTATGATCATAACCCTAACCCTGAACTTTGCCTATACCAGACCCGGACCCTAAACCTGACCCTGGCCCTGACCCTAAACCTAACCATGACCCTAACAATGACCACTACATAACCTTGTCCCTGACCCGAATGTGGACTTTAAACCAATACCTGATCCTGACCGTAAGCCTGACACTGGCCCTAGACTTCACCCTGCCCCAGGCCCAGGCAAAGACCAGAAACCTAACCCTGACCCTAACAGTGACCCTGACCCTGAACCTAACACTAACCCTGACACTGAATGGGTGCCTGAACCTATCTCTAACCCTAAACGTAACCCTGACCCTGACACTAACACGGGCCCTGACCCGAAACCTAACGCTGAACCTAACCCTAAAACTAACCCCTAACATTATCCTTGACACTGACCCTACCCCGGTCGAACCCTAACCCGCAACCTACCTCTAACCCTAAACCTAACCCCACTTTAACAATAATCCTGACCCTCTCCCTGACCCTGATCATAACCCTAACTCTGAACTTTGCCTATGTCAGAACTTAACCTTAAACCTGACCCTGGCCTTGACCTTAATACTGACCCTAACCCTGACTGTAAACCTAACTCTGACCCATTCAGTGGTCCTGAACAGATTAGGAAACCTAAAGCTAACCCCGATCCTGAACCTACTCATGAAACAGAACCTAAACATAAAGCTGACCTTACCATGACCATGAACCTAACACTGACCGTGACCCTAACCCTGACACTAAACCTGTCCCAAACCTAACCCTGACCCTGACATGACCTTGCCCCCAAACCAAAACTTGAACCTGACCCTAAAACTGACCATGACCCTGAACCTGACCCTAAACCTAACCATCAGCCTAACACTGACCCTGAGCGACTCTGACCGTAATGCTAACCCTGAACCTACAGTGATCCTGACCCTAAACCTAACCATGAACTTATCCCTAACCCTGACCCCACCCTAAACCTTACGCTAACCCTGACCCCAAAGAAGTCTAACCCTAACCCTGACCCTAAGTCATTCTTAACCCTAACCCTAACACTAACCTGGTCTAAACCCAGCTCTGTTCCCTCCAGCGGGGACAACAGCTGCACCCAGGCCTCCCAGGGCCTGGGGGGAGGCTGTATGGGGGTCACTGGATGGGCTCTGCATTGAGTGGAGTGTGAGCCTTGAGCAGCTTGGGGACCGGCGGCTCAGGGAGCTCCGGTGGAGCAGGAAGTTCGGTAAGGAGCCCCCAGGCAGTGGTGACCTCACTTCCTTGACGACAGAGCCCAACTGAATGGGAACCCACGTATCCATGCACCCCATTACAGAGAAAACCGCCGTGCCCAGCTCATTTCTAGGCACATCCTAAAGGAAGCGACATGTTCTCTGCTGTACTAAAGCCGAGAGGATGCAGGGAAAAGAGAGCTCGCCCGCCAGACACGTCCCCTCCCTGGCAGGTCTTATCAGGTTTCCCCAACGCCACAGGCCCTTTGGCTAATAAAATTAAAAGGTGACGCCAGGGGGCTCAGAGTCAGAGAGTCCCACACATCTTTTCCAATTGTGTAGCCTTAGGTCTCCTCCCTGTCTCTGTGTGTGTGTGTGTGTGTGTGTGCGAGTGCCTCTGGGTGTCTGTGTGACTGTGTGTAAAGAGGACCTTGCCATGCCATCTTGGGTGGAGATGCCCCAAGCAGGATCAGGCTGATGAGGGTTTAGATATCTGGTGGGCAAGTCATGTTCACACCCCAGTTTAAGGCTGCTTAAGTGGGATCGGGTGTAGGGTCTACACCCTTCTGCCCAGGGTTTATCCTGAGACCCTGAACGGATGGGTCTATGACCCAAGAGCGGGGCTAACCCTAACAGAAACCATTAACCCTGACCCTGACCCTGACACTGACTGTGAGCCTGCCCCAAAACCTGACCCAAGCCCTGACCCTGACCCTGAACCTGACCCTGACTGTGATCCTGACCTGAACCCTAAACCTAAACCTAAGCCTGACACTGACCCTGATGTGGACCCTGAACCTAAACCTAACTCTGACATTACCGTAACCATGACTCAAACCTAACCCGGACCCTAACCCCACCCCTGACCATGACAGTGTGCTTAACCCTAACCCTAAACCTAATGGTAACTCTAACCATGACCCTAATAAGGACCCTGAACCTACACCTCATGCTGACCCTGAACCTAACACTAACCCCGACCCTAAACCAAACCCTAACCTTGAACTTACGCTGTCTAACCCTAACCCTAACCCTCACCATAACCCTACTTCTAACTCTAACCCAAACCCCAATCCCAAACCCTACCGCCAAAACATAACTTTGACACTGAACCGAACATTGACCCTATACCAAATCCTGACCCTGAACCTGACGCTGGCCCTGACCTTTACCTGACCCTGACTCTGAACCTAATCCTAACCTTGACACTAACTCTGACCAGTACATAGCCCTGTCCCTGACCCGAATGTGGACTTTAAACCAATACCTGAACCTGACCCTAAAAAGGACACTGGTGCTAAACTTCACCCTGACCCTGACCCAGACCATGACGATAACCTAACCCTGACCCTTACAGTGACCCCGACAATCAACTGAACACTAAACCTGACCCTGACTCTGAGACTGAACCTAACTCTGACCCTAAATGTAACCCTGACCCTGACACTAACATGGGCCCTCCCCCGAATCCTATCTCTGAACCTAACCCTAACACTAAGCCCTAACCCGACCACGGACCCTGATCCTAACAAGTTCTCACCCTAACCGTCAACCTAACGCTAAACGTAGAACTAACCCTAAACATTAACAATAACCCTGACCCTATACCTGACTATGATCATAACCCTAACCCTGAAGTTTGCCTATACCAGACCCGGACCCTAAACCTGACCCTGGCCCTGACCCTAAACCTAACCATGACCCTAACAATGACCACTACATAACCTTGTCCCTGACCCGAATGTGGACTTTAAACCAATACCTGATCCTGACCGTAAACCTGACACTGGCCCTAGACTTCACCCTGACCCAGACCCAGGCAAAGACCAGAAACCTAACCCTGACCCTAACAGTGACCCTGACCCTGAACCTAACACTAACCCTGACACTGAATGGGAGCCTGAACCGATCTCTAACCCTAAACGTAACCCTGACCCTGACACTAACACGGGCCCTGACCCGAAACCTAATGCTGAACCTAACTCTAAAACTAACCCCTAACATTATCCCTGACACTGACCCTACCCCGGTCGAACCCTAACCCGCAACCTACCTCTAACCCTAAACCTAACCCCACTTTAACAATAATCCTGACCCTCTCCCTGACCCTGATCATAACCCTAACTCTGAACTTTGCCTATGTCAGAACTTAACCTTAAACCTGACCCTGGCCTTGACCTTAATACTGACCCTAACCCTGACTGTAAACCTAACTCTGACCCAATCCGTGGTCCTGAACAGATTAGTAAACCTAAAGCTAACCCCGATCCTGAACCTACTCATGAAACAGAACCTAAACATAAAGCTGACCTTACCATGACCATGAACCTAACACTGACCGTGACCCTAACCCTGACACTAAACCTGTCCCAAACCTAACCCTGACCCTGACATGACCTTGCCCCCAAACCAAAACTTGAACCTGACCCTAAAACTGACCATGACCCTGAACTTGACCCTAAACCTAACCATCAGCCTAACACTGACCCTGAGCCTGACTCTGACCGTAATGCTAACCCTGAACCTACAGTGATCCTGACCCTAAACCTAACCATGAACCTATCCCTAACCCTGACCCCACCCTAAACCTCACGCTAACCCTGACCCCAAAGACGTCTAACCCTAACCCTGACCCTAAGTCATTCTTAACCCTAACCCTAACACTAACCTGGTCTAAACCCAGCTCTGTTCCCTCCAGCGGGGACAACAGCTGCACCCAGGCCTCCCAGGGCCTGGGGGGAGGCTGTATGGGGGTCACTGGATGGGCTCTGCATTGAGTGGAGTGTGAGCCTTGAGCAGCTTGGGGACCGGCGGCTCAGGGAGCTCCGGTGGAGCAGGAAGTTCGGTAAGGAGCCCCCAGGCAGTGGTGACCTCACTTCCTTGACGACAGAGCCCAACTGAATGGGAACCCACGTATCCATGCACCCCATTACAGAGAAAACCGCCGTGCCCAGCTCATTTCTAGGCACATCCTAAAGGAAGCGACATGTTCTCTGCTGTACTAAAGCCGAGAGGATGCAGGGAAAAGAGAGCTCGCCCGCCAGACACGTCCCCTCCCTGGCAGGTCTTATCAGGTTTCCCCAACGCCGCAGGCCCTTTGGCTAATAAAATTAAAAGGTGACGCCAGGGGGCTCAGAGTCAGAGAGTCCCACACATCTTTTCCAATTGTGTAGCCCTAGGTCTCCTCCCTGTCTCTGTGTGTGTGTGTGTGTGTGTGCGAGTGCCTCTGGGTGTCTGTGTGACTGTGTGTAAAGAGGACCTTGCCATGCCATCTTGGGTGGAGATGCCCCAAGCAGGATCAGGCTGATGAGGGTTTAGATATCTGGTGGGCAAGTCATGTTCACACCCCATTTAAGGCTGCTTAAGTGGGATCGGGTGTAGGGTCTACACCCTTCTGCCCAGGGTTTATCCTGAGACCCTGAACGGATGGGTCTATGACCCAGGAGCGGGGCTAACCCTAACAGAAACCATTAACCCTGACCCTGACCCTGACACTGACTGTGAGCCTGCCCCAAAACCTGACCCAAGCCCTGACCCTGAACCTGAACCTGACCCTGACTGTGATCCTGACCTGAACCCTAAACCTAAACCTAAGCCTGACACTGACCCTGATGTGGACCCTGAACCTAAACCTAACTCTGACATTACCGTAACCATGACTCAAACCTAACCCGGACCCTAACCCCACCCCTGACCGTGACAGTGTGCTTGACCCTAACCCTAAACCTAATGGTAACTCTAACCATGACCCTAATAAGGACCCTGAACCTACACCTCATGCTGACCCTGAACCTAACACTAACCCCGACCCTAAACCAAACCCTAACCCTGACCTTACGCTGTCTAACCCTAACCCTAACCCTCACCATAACCCTACTTCTAACTCTAACCCAAACCCCAATCCCAAACCCTACCGCCAAAACATAACTGTGACACTGAACCGAACATTGACCCTATACCAAAGCCTGACCCTGAACCTGACGCTGGCCCTGACCTTTACCTGACCCTGACTCTGAACCTAATCCTAACCTTGACACTAACTCTGACCAGTACATAGCCCTGTCCCTGACCCGAATGTGGACTTTAAACCAATACCTGAACCTGACCCTAAAAAGGACACTGGTGCTAAACTTCACCCTGACCCTGACCCAGACCATGACGATAACCTAACCCTGACCCTTACAGTGACCCCGACAATCAACTGAACACTAAACCTGACCCTGACTCTGAGACTGAACCTAACTCTGACCCTAAATGTAACCCTGACCCTGACACTAACATGGGCCCTCCCCCGAATCCTATCTCTGAACCTAACCCTAACACTAAGCCCTAACCCTACCACGGACCCTGACCCTAACAAGTTCTCACCCTAACCGTCAACTAACGCTAAACGTAGAACTAACCCTAAACATTAACAATAACCCTGACCCTATACCTGACTATGATCATAACCCTAACCCTGAACTTTGCCTATACCAGACCCGGACCCTAAACCTGACCCTGGCCCTGACCCTAAACCTAACCATGACCCTAACAATGACCACTACATAACCTTGTCCATGACCCGAATGTGGACTTTAAACCAATACCTGATCCTGACCGTAAGCCTGACACTGGCCCTAGACTTCACCCTGACCCAGGCCCAGGCAAAGACCAGAAACCTAACCCTGACCCTAACAGTGACCCTGACCCTGAACCTAACACTAACCCTGACACTGAATGGGAGCCTAAACCTATCTCTAACCCTAAACGTAACCCTGACCCTGACACTAACACGGGCCCTGACCCGAAACCTAACGCTGAACCTAACCCTAAAACTAACCCCTAACATTATCCTTGACACTGACCCTACCCCGGTCGAACCCTAACCCGCAACCTACCTCTAACCCTAAACCTAACCCCACTTTAACAATAATCCTGACCCTCTCCCTGACCCTGATCATAACCCTAACTCTGAACTTTGCCTATGTCAGACTTAACCTTAAACCTGACCCTGGCCTTGACCATAATACTGACCCTAACCCTGACTGTAAACCTAACTCTGACCCAATCCGTGGTCCTGAACAGATTAGTAAACCTAAAGCTAACCCCGATCCTGAACCTACTCATGAAACAGAACCTAAACATAAAGCTGACCTTACCATGACCATGAACCTAACACTGACCGTGACCCTAACCCTGACACTAAACCTGTCCCAAACCTAACCCTGACCCTGACATGACCTTGCCCCCAAACCAAAACTTGAACCTGACCCTAAAACTGACCATGACCCTGAACCGGACCCTAAACCTAACCATCAGCCTAACACTGACCCTGAGCCTGACTCTGACCGTAATGCTAACCCTGAACCTACAGTGATCCTGACCCTAAACCTAACCATGAACCTATCCCTAACCCTGACCCCACCCTAAACCTTACGCTAACCCTGACCCCAAAGACGTCTAACCCTAACCCTGACCCTAAGTCATTCTTAACCCTAACCCTAACACTAACCTGGTCTAAACCCAGCTCTGTTCCCTCCAGCGGGGACAACAGCTGCACCCAGGCCTCCCAGGGCCTGGGGGGAGGCTGTATGGGGGTCACTGGATGGGCTCTGCATTGAGTGGAGTGTGAGCCTTGAGCAGCTTGGGGACCGGCGGCTCAGGGAGCTCCGGTGGAGCAGGAAGTTCGGTAAGGAGCCCCCAGGCAGTGGTGACCTCACTTCCTTGACGACAGAGCCCAACTGAATGGGAACCCACGTATCCATGCACCCCATTACAGAGAAAACCGCCGTGCCCAGCTCATTTCTAGGCACATCCTAAAGGAAGCGACATGTTCTCTGCTGTACTAAAGCCGAGAGGATGCAGGGAAAAGAGAGCTCGCCCGCCAGACACGTCCCCTCCCTGGCAGGTCTTATCAGGTTTCCCCAACGCCGCAGGCCCTTTGGCTAATAAAATTAAAAGGTGACGCCAGGGGGCTCAGAGTCAGAGAGTCCCACACATCTTTTCCAATTGTGTAGCCCTAGGTCTCCTCCCTGTCTCTGTGTGTGTGTGTGTGTGTGTGTGCGAGTGACTCTGGGTGTCTGTGTGACTGTGTGTAAAGAGGACCTTGCCATGCCATCTTGGGTGGAGATGCCCCAAGCAGGATCAGGCTGATGAGGGTTTAGATATCTGGTGGGCAAGTCATGTTCACACCCCAGTTTAAGGCTGCTTAAGTGGGATCGGGTGTAGGGTCTACACCCTTCTGCCCAGGGTTTATCCTGAGACCCTGAACGGATGGGTCTATGACCCAAGAGCGGGGCTAACCCTAACAGAAACCATTAACCTGACCCTGACCCTGACACTGACTGTGAGCCTGCCCCAAAACCTGACCCAAGCCCTGACCCTGACCCTGAACCTGACCCTGACTGTGATCCTGACCTGAACCCTAAACCTAAACCTAAGCCTGACACTGACCCTGATGTGGACCCTGAACCTAAACCTAACTCTGACATTACCGTAACCATGACTCAAACCTAACCCGGACCCTAACCCCACCCCTGACCGTGACAGTGTGCTTGACCCTAACCCTAAACCTAATGGTAACTCTAACCATGACCCTAATAAGGACCCTGAACCTACACCTCATGCTGACCCTGAACCTAACACTAACCCCGACCCTAAACCAAACCCTAACCCTGACCTTACGCTGTCTAACCCTAACCCTAACCCTCACCATAACCCTACTTCTAACTCTAACCCAAACCCCAATCCCAAACCCTACCGCCAAAACATAACTGTGACACTGAACCGAACATTGACCCTATACCAAAGCCTGACCCTGAACCTGACGCTGGCCCTGACCTTTACCTGACCCTGACTCTGAACCTAATCCTAACCTTGACACTAACTCTGACCAGTACATAGCCCTGTCCCTGACCCGAATGTGGACTTTAAACCAATACCTGAACCTGACCCTAAAAAGGACACTGGTGCTAAACTTCACCCTGACCCTGACCCAGACCATGACGATAACCTAACCCTGACCCTTACAGTGACCCCGACAATCAACTGAACACTAAACCTGACCCTGACTCTGAGACTGAACCTAACTCTGACCCTAAATGTAACCCTGACCCTGACACTAACATGGGCCCTCCCCCGAATCCTATCTCTGAACCTAACCCTAACGCTAAGCCCTAACCCTACCACGGACCCTGACCCTAACAAGTTCTCACCCTAACCGTCAACCTAACGCTAAACGTAGAACTAACCCTAAACATTAACAATAACCCTGACCCTATACCTGACTATGATCATAACCCTAACCCTGAAGTTTGCCTATACCAGACCCGGACCCTAAACCTGACCCTGGCCCTGACCCTAAACCTAACCATGACCCTAACAATGACCACTACATAACCTTGTCCCTGACCCGAATGTGGACTTTAAACCAATACCTGATCCTGACCGTAAGCCTGACACTGGCCCTAGACTTCACCCTGACCCAGGCCCAGGCAAAGACCAGAAACCTAACCCTGACCCTAACAGTGACCCTGACCCTGAACCTAACACTAACCCTGACACTGAATGGGAGCCTGAACCTATCTCTAACCCTAAACGTAACCCTGACCCTGACACTAACACGGGCCCTGACCCGAAACCTAATGCTGAACCTAACCCTAAAACTAACCCCTAACATTATCCCTGACACTGACCCTACCCCGGTCGAACCCTAACCCGCAACCTACCTCTAACCCTAAACCTAACCCCACTTTAACAATAATCCTGACCCTCTCCCTGACCCTGATCATAACCCTAACTCTGAACTTTGCCTATGTCAGAACTTAACCTTAAACCTGACCCTGGCCTTGACCATAATACTGACCCTAACCCTGACTGTAAACCTAACTCTCACCCAATCCGTGGTCCTCAACAGATTAGTAAACCTAAAGCTAACCCCGATCCTGAACCTACTCATGAAACAGAACCTAAACATAAAGCTGACCTTACCATGACCATGAACCTAACACTGACTGTGACCCTAACCCTGACACTAAACCTGTCCCAAACCTAACCCTGACCCTGACATGACCTTGCCCCCAAACCAAAACTTGAACCTGACCCTAAAACTGACCATGTCCCTGAACCTGAGCCTAAACCTAACCATCAGCCTAACACTGACCCTGAGCCTGACTCTGACCGTAATGCTAACCCTGAACCTACAGTGATCCTGACCCTAAACCTAACCATGAACCTATCCCTAACCCTGACCCCACCCTAAACCTTACGCTAACCCTGACCCCAAAGACGTCTAACCCTAACCCTGACCCTAAGTCATTCTTAACCCTAACCCTAACCCTAACCTGGTCTAAACCCAGCTCTGTTCCCTCCAGCGGGGACAACAGCTGCACCCAGGCCTCCCAGGGCCTGGGGGGAGGCTGTATGGGGGTCACTGGATGGGCTCTGCATTGAGTGGAGTGTGAGCCTTGAGCAGCTTGGGGACCGGCGGCTCAGGGAGCTCCGGTGGAGCAGGAAGTTCGGTAAGGAGCCCCCAGGCAGTGGTGACCTCACTTCCTTGACGACAGAGCCCAACTGAATGGGAACCCACGTATCCATGCACCCCATTACAGAGAAAACCGCCGTGCCCAGCTCATTTCTAGGCACATCCTAAAGGAAGCGACATGTTCTCTGCTGTACTAAAGCCGAGAGGATGCAGGGAAAAGAGAGCTCGCCCGCCAGACACGTCCCCTCCCTGGCAGGTCTTATCAGGTTTCCCCAACGCCGCAGGCCCTTTGGCTAATAAAATTAAAAGGTGACGCCAGGGGGCTCAGAGTCAGAGAGTCCCACACATCTTTTCCAATTGTGTAGCCCTAGGTCTCCTCCCTGTCTGTGTGTGTGTGTGTGTGTGTGTGTGTGAGAGTGCCTCTGGGTGTCTGTGTGACTGTGTGTAAAGAGGACCTTGCCATGCCATCTTGGGTGGAGATGCCCCAAGCAGGATCAGGCTGATGAGGGTTTAGATATCTGGTGGGCAAGTCATGTTCACACCCCAGTTTAAGGCTGCTTAAGTGGGATCGGGTGTAGGGTCTACACCCTTCTGCCCAGGGTTTATCCTGAGACCCTGAACGGATGGGTCTATGACCCAGGAGCGGGGCTAACCCTAACAGAAACCATTAACCCTGACCCTGACCCTGACACTGACTGTGAGCCTGCCCCAAAACCTGACCCAAGCCCTGACCCTGACCCTGAACCTGACCCTGACTGTGATCCTGACCTGAACCCTAAACCTAAACCTAAGCCTGACACTGACCCTGATGTGGACCCTGAACCTAAACCTAACTCTGACATTACCGTAACCATGACTCAAACCTAACCCGGACCCTAACCCCACCCCTGACCGTGACAGTGTGCTTGACCCTAACCCTAAACCTAATGGTAACTCTAACCATGACCCTAATAAGGACCCTGAACCTACACCTCATGCTGACCCTGAACCTAACACTAACCCCGACCCTAAACCAAACCCTAACCCTGACCTTACGCTGTCTAACCCTAACCCTAACCCTCACCATAACCCTACTTCTAACTCTAACCCAAACCCCAATCCCAAACCCTACCGCCAAAACATAACTGTGACACTGAACCGAACATTGACCCTATACCAAAGCCTGACCCTGAACCTGACGCTGGCCCTGACCTTTACCTGACCCTGACTCTGAACCTAATCCTAACCTTGACACTAACTCTGACCAGTACATAGCCCTGTCCCTGACCCGAATGTGGACTTTAAACCAATACCTGAACCTGACCCTAAAAAGGACACTGGTGCTAAACTTCACCCTGACCCTGACCCAGACCATGACGATAACCTAACCCTGACCCTTACAGTGACCCCGACAATCAACTGAACACTAAACCTGACCCTGACTCTGAGACTGAACCTAACTCTGACCCTAAATGTAACCCTGACCCTGACACTAACATGGGCCCTCCCCCGAATCCTATCTCTGAACCTAACCCTAACGCTAAGCCCTAACCCTACCACGGACCCTGACCCTAACAAGTTCTCACCCTAACCGTCAACCTAACGCTAAACGTAGAACTAACCCTAAACATTAACAATAACCCTGACCCTATACCTGACTATGATCATAACCCTAACCCTGAAGTTTGCCTATACCAGACCCGGACCCTAAACCTGACCCTGGCCCTGACCCTAAACCTAACCATGACCCTAACAATGACCACTACATAACCTTGTCCCTGACCCGAATGTGGACTTTAAACCAATACCTGATCCTGACCGTAAGCCTGACACTGGCCCTAGACTTCACCCTGACCCAGGCCCAGGCAAAGACCAGAAACATAACCCTGACCCTAACAGTGACCCTGACCCTGAACCTAACACTAACCCTGACACTGAATGGGAGCCTGAACCTATCTCTAACCCTAAACGTAACCCTGACCCTGACACTAACACGGGCCCTGACCCGAAACCTAATGCTGAACCTAACCCTAAAACTAACCCCTAACATTATCCCTGACACTGACCCTACCCCGGTCGAACCCTAACCCGCAACCTACCTCTAACCCTAAACCTAACCCCACTTTAACAATAATCCTGACCCTCTCCCTGACCCTGATCATAACCCTAACTCTGAACTTTGCCTATGTCAGAACTTAACCTTAAACCTGACCCTGGCCTTGACCATAATACTGACCCTAACCCTGACTGTAAACCTAACTCTCACCCAATCCGTGGTCCTCAACAGATTAGTAAACCTAAAGCTAACCCCGATCCTGAACCTACTCATGAAACAGAACCTAAACATAAAGCTGACCTTACCATGACCATGAACCTAACACTGACTGTGACCCTAACCCTGACACTAAACCTGTCCCAAACCTAACCCTGACCCTGACATGACCTTGCCCCCAAACCAAAACTTGAACCTGACCCTAAAACTGACCATGTCCCTGAACCTGAGCCTAAACCTAACCATCAGCCTAACACTGACCCTGAGCCTGACTCTGACCGTAATGCTAACCCTGAACCTACAGTGATCCTGACCCTAAACCTAACCATGAACCTATCCCTAACCCTGACCCCACCCTAAACCTTACGCTAACCCTGACCCCAAAGACGTCTAACCCTAACCCTGACCCTAAGTCATTCTTAACCCTAACCCTAACCCTAACCTGGTCTAAACCCAGCTCTGTTCCCTCCAGCGGGGACAACAGCTGCACCCAGGCCTCCCAGGGCCTGGGGGGAGGCTGTATGGGGGTCACTGGATGGGCTCTGCATTGAGTGGAGTGTGAGCCTTGAGCAGCTTGGGGACCGGCGGCTCAGGGAGCTCCGGTGGAGCAGGAAGTTCGGTAAGGAGCCCCCAGGCAGTGGTGACCTCACTTCCTTGACGACAGAGCCCAACTGAATGGGAACCCACGTATCCATGCACCCCATTACAGAGAAAACCGCCGTGCCCAGCTCATTTCTAGGCACATCCTAAAGGAAGCGACATGTTCTCTGCTGTACTAAAGCCGAGAGGATGCAGGGAAAAGAGAGCTCGCCCGCCAGACACGTCCCCTCCCTGGCAGGTCTTATCAGGTTTCCCCAACGCCGCAGGCCCTTTGGCTAATAAAATTAAAAGGTGACGCCAGGGGGCTCAGAGTCAGAGAGTCCCACACATCTTTTCCAATTGTGTAGCCCTAGGTCTCCTCCCTGTCTGTGTGTGTGTGTGTGTGTGTGTGTGTGCGAGTGCCTCTGGGTGTCTGTGTGACTGTGTGTAAAGAGGACCTTGCCATGCCATCTTGGGTGGAGATGCCCCAAGCAGGATCAGGCTGATGAGGGTTTAGATATCTGGTGGGCAAGTCATGTTCACACCCCAGTTTAAGGCTGCTTAAGTGGGATCGGGTGTAGGGTCTACACCCTTCTGCCCAGGGTTTATCCTGAGACCCTGAACGGATGGGTCTATGACCCAGGAGCGGGGCTAACCCTAACAGAAACCATTAACCCTGACCCTGACCCTGACACTGACTGTGAGCCTGCCCCAAAACCTGACCCAAGCCCTGACCCTGACCCTGAACCTGACCCTGACTGTGATCCTGACCTGAACCCTAAACCTAAACCTAAGCCTGACACTGACCCTGATGTGGACCCTGAACCTAAACCTAACTCTGACATTACCGTAACCATGACTCAAACCTAACCCGGACCCTAACCCCACCCCTGACCGTGACAGTGTGCTTGACCCTAACCCTAAACCTAATGGTAACTCTAACCATGACCCTAATAAGGACCCTGAACCTACACCTCATGCTGACCCTGAACCTAACACTAACCCCGACCCTAAACCAAACCCTAACCCTGACCTTACGCTGTCTAACCCTAGCCCTAACCCTCACCATAACCCTACTTCTAACTCTAACCCAAACCCCAATCCCAAACCCTACCGCCAAAACATAACTGTGACACTGAACCGAACATTGACCCTATACCAAAGCCTGACCCTGAACCTGACGCTGGCCCTGACCTTTACCTGAACCTGAATCTGAACCTAATCCTAACCTTGACACGAACTCTGACCAGTACATAGCCCTGTCCCTGACCTGAATGTGGACTTTTAACCAATACCTGAACCTGACCCTAAAAAGGACACTGGTGCTAAACTTCACCCTGACCCTGACCCAGACCATGACGATAACCTAACCCTGACCCTTACAGTGACCCCGACAATCAACTGAACACTAAACCTGACCCTTACTCTGAGACTGAACCTAACTCTGACCCTAAATGTAACCCTGACCCTGACACTAACATGGGCCCTCCTCCGAATCCTATCTCTGAACCTAACCCTAACACTAAGCCCTGACCCTACCACGGACCCTGACCCTAACAAGTTCTCACCCTAACCGTCAACCTAACGCTAAACGTAGAACTAACCCTAAACATTAACAATAACCCTGACCCTATACCTGACTATGATCATAACCCTAACCCTGAACTTTGCCTATACCAGACCCGGACCCTAAACCTGACCCTGGCCCTGACCCTAAACCTAACCATGACCCTAACAATGACCACTACATAACCTTGTCCCTGACCCGAATGTGGACTTTAAACCAATACCTGATCCTGACCGTAGGCCTGACACTGGCCCTAGACATCACCCTGCCCCAGGCACAGGCAAAGACCAGAAACCTAACCCTGACCCTAACAGTGACCCTGACCCTGACCCTGAACCCTGACACTGAATGGGAGCCTGAACCTATCTCTAACTCTAAACGTAACCCTGACCCTGACACTAACACGGGCCCTGACCGGAAACCTAATGCTGAACCTAACCCTAAAACTAACCCCTAACATTATCCCTGACACTGACCCTACCCCGGTCGAACCCTAACCCGCAACCTACCTCTAACCCTAAACCTAACCCCACTTTAACAATAATCCTGACCCTCTCCCTGACCCTGATCATAACCCTAACTCTGAACTTTGCCTATGTCAGAACTTATCCTTAAACCTGACCCTGGCCTTGACCATAATACTGACCCTAACCCTGACTGTAAACCTAACTCTGACCCAATCCGTGGTCCTGAACAGATTAGTAAACCTAAAGCTAACCCCGATCCTGAACCTACTCATGAAACAGAACCTAAACATAAAGCTGACCTTACCATGACCATGAACCTAACACTGACCGTGACCCTAACCCTGACACTAAACCTGTCCCAAACCTAACCCTGACCCTGACATGACCTTGCCCCCAAACCAAAACTTGAACCTGACCCTAAAACTGACCATGACCCTGAACCTGACCCTAAACCTAACCATCAGCCTAACACTGACCCTGAGCCTGACTCTGACCGTAATGCTAACCCTGAACCTACAGTGATCCTGACCCTAAACCTAACCATGAACCTATCCCTAACCCTGACCCCACCCTAAACCTTACGCTAACCCTGACCCCAAAGACGTCTAACCCTAACCCTGACCCTAAGTCATTCTTAACCCTAACCCTAACCCTAACCTGGTCTAAACCCAGCTCTGTTCCCTCCAGCGGGGACAACAGCTGCACCCAGGCCTCCCAGGGCCTGGGGGGAGGCTGTATGGGGGTCACTGGATGGGCTCTGCATTGAGTGGAGTGTGAGCCTTGAGCAGCTTGGGGACCGGCAGCTCAGGGAGCTCCGGTGGAGAAGGAAGTTCGGTAAGGAGCCCCCAGGCAGTGGTGACCTCACTTCCTTGACGACAGAGCCCAACTGAATGGGAACCCACGTATCCATGCACCCCATTACAGAGAAAACCGCCGTGCCCAGCTCATTTCTAGGCACATCCTAAAGGAAGCGACATGTTCTCTGCTGTACTAAAGCCGAGAGGATGCAGGGAAAAGAGAGCTCGTCCGCCAGACACGTCCCCTCCCTGGCAGGTCTTATCAGGTTTCCCCAACGCCGCAGGCCCTTTGGCTAATAAAATTAAAAGGTGACGCCAGGGGGCTCAGAGTCAGAGAGTCCCACACATCTTTTCCAATTGTGTAGCCCTAGGTCTCCTCCCTGTCTGTGTGTGTGTGTGTGTGTGTGTGTGCGAGTGCCTCTGGGTGTCTGTGTGACTGTGTGTAAAGAGGACCTTGCCATGCCATCTTGGGTGGAGATGCCCCAAGCAGGATCAGGCTGATGAGGGTTTAGATATCTGGTGGGCAAGTCATGTTCACACCCCAGTTTAAGGCTGCTTAAGTGGGATCGGGTGTAGGGTCTACACCCTTCTGCCCAGGGTTTATCCTGAGACCCTGAACGGATGGGTCTATGACCCAGGAGCGGGGCTAACCCTAACAGAAACCATTAACCCTGACCCTGACCCTGACACTGACTGTGAGCCTGCCCCAAAACCTGACCCAAGCCCTGACCCTGACCCTGAACCTGACCCTGACTGTGATCCTGACCTGAACCCTAAACCTAAACCTAAGCCTGACACTGACCCTGATGTGGACCCTGAACCTAAACCTAACTCTGACATTACCGTAACCATGACTCAAACCTAACCCGGACCCTAACCCCACCCCTGACCGTGACAGTGTGCTTGACCCTAACCCTAAACCTAATGGTAACTCTAACCATGACCCTAATAAGGACCCTGAACCTACACCTCATGCTGACCCTGAACCTAACACTAACCCCGACCCTAAACCAAACCCTAACCCTGACCTTACGCTGTCTAACCCTAACCCTAACCCTCACCATAACCCTACTTCTAACTCTAACCCAAACCCCAATCCCAAACCCTACCGCCAAAACATAACTGTGACACTGAACCGAACATTGACCCTATACCAAAGCCTGACCCTGAACCTGACCCTGGCCCTGACCTTTACCTGACCCTGACTCTGAACCTAATCCTAACCTTGACACGAACTCTGACCAGTACAGAGCCCTGTCCCTGACCCGAATGTGGACTTTAAACCAATACCTGAACCTGACCCTAAAAAGGACACTGGTGCTAAACTTCACCCTGACCCTGACCCAGACCATGACGATAACCTAACCCTGACCCTTACAGTGACCCCGACAATCAACTGAACACTAAACCTGACCCTGACTGTGAGACTGAACCTAACTCTGACCCTAAATGTAACCCTGACCCTGACACTAACATGGGCCCTCCCCCGAATACTATCTCTGAACCTAACCCTAACGCTAAGCCCTAACCCTACCACGGACCCTGACCCTAACAAGTTCTCACCCTAACCGTCAACCTAACGCTAAACGTAGAACTAACCCTAAACTTTAACAATAACCCTGACCCTATACCTGACTATGATCATAACCGTAACCCTGAACTTTGCCTATACCAGACCCGGACCCTAAACCTGACCCTGGCCCTGACCCTAAACCTAACCATGACCCTAACAATGACCACTACATAACCTTGTCCCTGACCCGAATGTGGACTTTAAACCAATACCTGATCCTGACCGTAAACCTGACACTGGCCCTAGAGTTCACCCTGACCCAGACCCAGGCAAAGACCAGAAACCTAACCCTGACCCTAACAGTGACCCTGACCCTGAACCTAACACTAACCCTGACACTGAATGGGAGCCTAAACCTATCTCTAACCCTAAACGTAACCCTGACCCTGACACTAACACGGGCCCTGACCCGAAACCTAACGCTGAACCTAACCCTAAAACTAACCCCTAACATTATCCCTGACACTGACCCTACCCCGGTCGAACCCTAACCCGCAACCTACCTCTAACCCTAAACCTAACCCCACTTTAACAATAATCCTGACCGTCTCCCTGACCCTGATCATAACCCTAACTCTGAACTTTGCCTATGTCAGAACTTAACCTTAAACCTGACCCTGGCCTTGACCTTAATACTGACCCTAACCCTGACTGTAAACCTAACTCTGACCCAATCCGTGGTCCTGAACAGATTAGTAAACCTAAAGCTAACCCCGATCCTGAACCTACTCATGCAACAGAACCTAAACATAAAGCTGACCTTACCATGACCATGAACCTCACACTGACCGTGACCCTAACCCTGACACTAAACCTGTCCCAAACCTAACCCTGACCCTGACATGACCTTGCCCCCAAACCAAAACCTGAACCTGACCCTAAAACTGACCATGACCCTGAACCTGACCCTAAACCTAAGCATCAGCCTAACACTGACCCTGAGCCTGACTCTGACCGTAATGCTAACCCTGAACCTACAGTGATCCTGACCCTAAACCTAACCATGAACCTATCCCTAACCCTGACCCCACCCTAAACCTTACGCTAACCCTGACCCCAAAGACGTCTAACCCTAACCCTGACCCCAAGTCATTCTTAACCCTAACCCTAACACTAACCTGGTCTAAACCCAGCTCTGTTCCCTCCAGCGGGGACAACAGCTGCACCCAGGCCTCCCAGGGCCTGGGGGGAGGCTGTATGGGGGTCACTGGATGGGCTCTGCATTGAGTGGAGTGTGAGCCTTGAGCAGCTTGGGGACCGGCGGCTCAGGGAGCTCCGGTGGAGCAGGAAGTTCGGTAAGGAGCCCCCAGGCAGTGGTGACCTCACTTCCTTGACGACAGAGCCCAACTGAATGGGAACCCACGTATCCATGCACCCCATTACAGAGAAAACCGCCGTGCCCAGCTCATTTCTAGGCACATCCTAAAGGAAGCGACATGTTCTCTGCTGTACTAAAGCCGAGAGGATGCAGGGAAAAGAGAGCTCGCCCGCCAGACACGTCCCCTCCCTGGCAGGTCTTATCAGGTTTCCCCAACGCCGCAGGCCCTTTGGCTAATAAAATTAAAAGGTGACGCCAGGGGGCTCAGAGTCAGAGAGTCCCACACATCTTTTCCAATTGTGTAGCCCTAGGTCTCCTCCCTGTCTCTGTGTGTGTGTGTGTGTGTGTGTGTGCGAGTGCCTCTGGGTGTCTGTGTGACTGTGTGTAAAGAGGACCTTGCCATGCCATCTTGGGTGGAGATGCCCCAAGCAGGATCAGGCTGATGAGGGTTTAGATATCTGGTGGGCAAGTCATGTTCACACCCCAGTTTAAGGCTGCTTAAGTGGGATCGGGTGTAGGGTCTACACCCTTCTGCCCAGGGTTTATCCTGAGACCCTGAACGGATGGGTCTATGACCCAGGAGCGGGGCTAACCCTAACAGAAACCATTAACCCTGACCCTGACCCTGACACTGACTGTGAGCCTGCCCCAAAACCTGACCCAAGCCCTGACCCTGACCCTGAACCTGACCCTGACTGTGATCCTGACCTGAACCCTAAACCTAAACCTAAGCCTGACACTGACCCTGATGTGGACCCTGAACCTAAACCTAACTCTGACATTACCGTAACCATGACTCAAACCTAACCCGGACCCTAACCCCACCCCTGACCGTGACAGTGTGCTTGACCCTAACCCTAAACCTAATGGTAACTCTAACCATGACCCTAATAAGGACCCTGAACCTACACCTCATGCTGACCCTGAACCTAACACTAACCCCGACCCTAAACCAAACCCTAACCCTGACCTTACGCTGTCTAACCCTAACCCTAACCCTCACCATAACCCTACTTCTAACTCTAACCCAAACCCCAATCCCAAACCCTACCGCCAAAACATAACTGTGACACTGAACCGAACATTGACCCTATACCAAAGCCTGACCCTGAACCTGACCCTGGCCCTGACCTTTACCTGACCCTGACTCTGAACCTAATCCTAACCTTGACACGAACTCTGACCAGTACAGAGCCCTGTCCCTGACCCGAATGTGGACTTTAAACCAATACCTGAACCTGACCCTAAAAAGGACACTGGTGCTAAACTTCACCCTGACCCTGACCCAGACCATGACGATAACCTAACCCTGACCCTTACAGTGACCCCGACAATCAACTGAACACTAAACCTGACCCTGACTGTGAGACTGAACCTAACTCTGACCCTAAATGTAACCCTGACCCTGACACTAACATGGGCCCTCCCCCGAATCCTATCTCTGAACCTAACCCTAACGCTAAGCCCTAACCCTACCACGGACCCTGACCCTAACAAGTTCTCACCCTAACCGTCAACCTAACGCTAAACGTAGAACTAACCCTAAACATTAACAATAACCCTGACCCTATACCTGACTATGATCATAACCCTAACCCTGAACTTTGCCTATACCAGACCCGGACCCTAAACCTGACCCTGGCCCTGACCCTAAACCTAACCATGACCCTAACAATGACCACTACATAACCTTGTCCCTGACCCGAATGTGGACTTTAAACCAATACCTGATCCTGACCGTAAACCTGACACTGGCCCTAGACTTCACCCTGACCCAGACCCAGGCAAAGACCAGAAACCTAACCCTGACCCTAACAGTGACCCTGACCCTGAACCTAACACTAACCCTGACACTGAATGGGAGCCTGAACCTATCTCTAACCCTAAACGTAACCCTGACCCTGACACTAACACGGGCCCTGACCCGAAACCTAATGCTGAACCTAACCCTAAAACTAACCCCTAACATTATCCCTGACACTGACCCTACCCCGGTCGAACCCTAACCCGCAACCTACCTCTAACCCTAAACCTAACCCCACTTTAACAATAATCCTGACCCTCTCCCTGACCCTGATCATAACCCTAACTCTGAACTTTGCCTATGTCAGAACTTAACCTTAAACCTGACCCTGGCCTTGACCTTAATACTGACCCTAACCCTGACTGTAAACCTAACTCTGACCCAATCCGTGGTCCTGAACAGATTAGTAAACCTAAAGCTAACCCCGATCCTGAACCTACTCATGAAACAGAACCTAAACATAAAGCTGACCTTACCATGACCATGAACCTAACACTGACCGTGACCCTAACCCTGACACTAAACCTGTCCCAAACCTAACCCTGACCCTGACATGACCTTGCCCCCAAACCAAAACTTG